>NC_136831.1:811596-1414190 GCF_951394365.1 Tetrao urogallus | reverse complement strand
GCCCAGATGTCACCTCTGCAATTGCTGCATTGCAAAACAAGGCAAACTATATCCTTTTCTCAAATATTTTACTAACCTCTTTTGAAAGCCTCCAGTGCAAGAGATATAACAACCTCCCCACATTATTTGTGAACATCCTCATGTATCCTTAGAGCTGGTGGGTTTGGGTTTTTTTCGTACTATCTAAGCTAAATCTCCCACTGTTATTATCTGAATAGCAATTCTAATGGCAATTTGGATCAAAGGAATACGCTTCTTGCTGTGGCGTGATGAACAGTGAGATGACATTAGTCACTTTGCTTTCCAGTGACTGCCAACTTTTTATGATTAGTAGGGCAGTAAATGAAAATAAGACTCCTGTGGAATCACAAGGAGTCCCATAAAGCTTCTGTCCATGATTCAAAAAAGCTATTTACCACAGCTAAGTGCAGCTTTTCTATGCAAACAAATATTTGTTTTCCTAGAGGACAAAAGTAAAGGTACATTTAAAAGAGCTGAATTTTCATCAGACTACATTCAGAGTTGGAAGAAACAATTCAGGTAGATTAATAAATTGCCTGTTTCTCAAATGAACTTTGAGATTTATATGCGCCTGAATATAGCTTTTCTGGATGCAATTAGAGGAACATCTGGAGATTCAGCTAGATCATTTGAATGGCATTTGCAATTCCAATGGATTATTCAACTGAAGAATGGACAAGTTGTGATTTTTCCTGTAAACACTGATACAACTTCCAAAGTCTTTCTGACTTGTTTACACAGAATAACAACACTAAAAAAAGTAAAATGCTGGCTGGGATGAGATATTGAAAACCTGAATAACTGCCATTAAACATGGCAAATGCATTTACAAATAAAACCCTCTGCCAGCAATACTCCACTGCATTTCATTACTGAGGAGCATATTGTGCAGATACCTTTTCCCTTAACTGTGCATTTCTCCTTGAATTGTTTATGCCCTTAAAATGTAATTAGACGAAGGCTGTAAATGCAGTGCAGGAATCCAGACCCAGTCTGACTCAGCAAGAATTAGACAGGTTTGAAACAGCTTAAGTCATTCACTTACCAGAAGAATGAGAGAAGTCATTCATTGCTTTTGGTTTGGATACTATTTAAAATCTCACAATTCAAGCAATTGACATTTAATCTAAGGACAAATCTCAACAAGGCAACTGACCTGAAAGAACCGATCTCCTGGGTCTAAATCAAAAAGACAAAAAAAAAATAATCACAAACTAGGCCTCTTTCTAGTTTGAATGCAACTAGATCCCCAAACCAGGAAATAATTGGCCACTCTCTCATGAACTGAAATTACACTCTGACATCTAGATATGAAATAGGAAAAATACTGGAACAGGAGCAATCATGTTGAACACGCCCTTCAGAGCTGGCCTGTCATGGGCCATTCCAGCACCCAACTGTGATATCAGGTCCTAAATGAATGATGATAATTTTGTTCAATGTATCATTGCAGTTCTGTCGTTATTGTTAACGATGATTTGTTTTGTTTTGTTTTTGCTTGTTTGTTTCCTAATTCCAACTTAGTTCAGTAAAGCTGCAGCATGGGGTGAATAGAAAAAAAGCAAAACAAGAGGCTTTAGAAATCCTGATTTCCCTGAAACCTATCCTACCAGCTCCCATGATGGACATTTATATTAGCTCTGTGAGCAGCAGTGCCAGCAGGGGGCAATTTGTGAAACTTGGACTTGTCTGTAGCCACATCCATTCTCAGTCCACCTATTCCCAAATTTTCACATGGTTTCTTAGTGACCAGAGAAAACCAGCACTGGAAGACATAAATATCTAGAGGCTGAAGGAAGGCCACAGCAGTTTAGTGTATTTGCATTCAATAAACGAACCTTTAGCTTCATGTCTTTATGTGTTTGCAGATGACTCTCCACCAAAACAGTTCTTGGTGCAATACACCAGCACCAGCCTCTATCAACAGTAAACCAAAGCCATTTAAAATCAAGCAGCAAGGAAGCAAAATGTAATTACACAAAATAAATTTTCACAAGTTACACTGCTGCATGGCAATAGCTACAAAGGAAGAGAAAGACACATTTTCCTCTGCACGTGTTATGATTTTGCAGAATGATCTTAGAGTACATAGATACAGCTCTCTGACTAGACCTCATCCTAAGAACACGTTGTCATTAATGTCCTAGTTAAGCATGCATATAGGACAGTAGATCTACAGGATTATTTATACTCAGCTTCACACGCTGTGCTGTTACTTAAGCCTTTTTAAGATCAAGATGTACGACGATAAAAAAAACTCCACACTACACATGGCTTCATTCAAAATCTCTGTATCAGATCAAATCACTCAGATATGATATATAAGAAATACAACTTAATATGTAATGAAGATATTTTGGAGAACATACCAAGAAAAAGAGTTTGGTCTCTATGGAAGGAGATGAAGATTTTCTCCCCAGCTCTCGTTCACTCTAGGTGCCAGCACATTGGACAAGTGGCACATGAAAAACAGGGACATGAATGAGAGAAGAGGGAAAACATAACAGGAGGAGGTAATCGAGACACTTTGGCTTTACATTTCTGTCTCCAGTTCTCCGGCTATACACCTACTTTCATTAACACACAGACTCTGCTCTGCTATGGCTGTGGTTAAAGCTCACTCAGTACTACAGGATGACCTCTTTTACAGGACTCTCCTGCTGAGGGTCGCCCCGACAAAGATGTTGATATACAGCCACAAAATCCAGCAGCCAGGCATCACGTGAAAAAGTAAGTTTGCATGGGTAAGGCCTCTGAAGTTCTGTTTAAGTCATCCTTAAAGCCTACACCTAGAAAAATAATAAAAGCACTACGTTTGCTGAAAAAAAGACTATCCTGTTAAGAATTCTAAGGATATATCAACAGGAATTTTTTCCTTTGTTTTCTACAGAGAAAGACTACAGGTTAAGCTTTGCTTTGAGATGGGTTTTCCAGCATTAGAGTGCTTGTGTAGTGGAAATAACCAGGGCAGCTTATAAACATATATAATCTGTCATTTTGCAGTCCATTGATATTTAGTGATGTGCAGCCATTGCAGAGCAGCCCAGCAGCTGTTCAGCAGAGAAATTTAAATTAGACATTAAAGGCAACCTAATCTGCCTTATGATTAGCAGAACTTGAAACATACGGACATCTCAGGGCTGCTTGAATTTGACCTATTTGTGAATGGCATGGAGTTCTCCACTGACAGAAAAATCCTTTCTGAAAAAGAAGTCAGGTCTTCTTCCTGAAAATACACAGCATTTGTGCAACAACGTCACTGGGACTTCACTGTTCATGAATACATATAAACCAGTGAGCTGCATTCTAACCTAACCCTTGTGGCTAGTAAGGGTTTACTGAGAATTATACCAATTATTTTTTTCCTAGCACAATAAAAAAGTACTTAATGTCAGCCAGTTGGATAGCTTTAGGGCATTACCAAAGCTATTGTAAACAGCAAATTACAGCTAAAGATCACTGAATGTACATCCTGCACACCGAAAAATGACAACAAAGCAGAACACCACCAAATGACCACAACAGAAAGCGCACGATGCAGGCACACAGCGATGGGGTGCAGGGATGTTTTAAAGAAGGTTTCAATTTCAAATGTCAAATTTACAGATATGTAAACAAGCCTATTTTGCAATGCTTTCAGTATTTGAAATGTGCCTTTTTTTAAAAAACAGTGAAAACTGGAATTAAAAGGTTTTAAAATGAACACTGGGTTTCAGTATTCAACTTCACAGAGGTTATGGAGTCTTTGCAGGTATAACTAGTGTATTGTGTGCTGCTCGTTCAGATATACAAGAAAAGCATACAGAGCCTGCAAAGCTCTTAATTGCTCACTGATAGAATCTGTGATCTTCTTCCTGAACATTTTTATTCTTGGCAGTTTCTCCCCTCCCTCAGGAGAGGTCCAATATCAGTTGTATTATCCACATAAATCTCCATTAAAATTAAGAGCAAAGTTTCCACCCAACCCCATGCATACACTTTCACTACATAGGTAGAGTATGGTTAAAGTGCTTGACTAGAGCTCAGGAGACTTGGGCTTAAGAGTCGTTTGTGTTGCATATTGTATGTAATATTGGGAAAAATCATTTAAAATTTCTGCTCTCATGTAAGTAACAAAATACCATTTGCTGGCTGGCCCTAATCCTGTAGATAGGTTTGTGAGTCCATTCCCACACAACACAGTTGGCAGATGTGCTCATGATGCCCCAGGGAGACCATCACAAAGGGGGGAAAGCTATAGAGGTAGCTATTCACAGACCAACAGTACGAGGGGTCTATCTCCAGGTCACTGAGATTTGAGTCGTTTTGAAAACAAGATTGAGAGAGGAATTAATGTCAAAAGCAGAATTAAAAAACCCCACAGACTTCACCACAGGATCACACAGTGGGAATCACCCTGGAATTCTCACCGCCTGTTACTCTTCCCATGCTGTCACACACTAGAAGACCCTGAAACTAAACGACAGCCTTCATCACCTCCAGAAGCAAAGTGTCATCTGGAAAGTTCTTATGAATGAATATCAATAACTGCTCCATTTTTTCACTCTTCTCTATGTCTTCCCTATTGCTTTCTCCTGCACTTGCAGCAGCTCAGCACACACTGCTGTTACAACTCTTGCACTTCCCAAAGCACATCCTCTGCGTGGTTAATTTCCACCTATTGCACCTTATTTTGTTACATAATAGAAGCTCATAAAAGGTTTTCAGATTCTGGTACTGGCATCTCTAGGGTTAATTGTAAAGCTTAAAGAAGTAAAATCACCTCCAGGCAAGCCCCTTAGGAACAGTAAGCAAGCATTGCCATTCATTTCTAATCCCAGTTTCTCTATATCCACAGGAAATAAGCGTGAGAAATATGGGTACTATGAATCATTTATGGTGTTTCCCTTACATGAGAAATTGCTTTCCTTACCCATATGATCAAGGTGTCCATTTCAGTTTGTCATGGCTTTCAGAAAGCAGCAGCAGTGGGTCAATACAAAGGCAATTTTCTACCTGTATCCTCACAAGGGCGGAAGGCTGGAACAGTTCTACTTGAAATACAGCTGCTGCCCTTCTGCTAATTGCCCGCTCTGTGCTGCATCCCAAGGCAGCTACCTCCTGCCCATCACTCCTGGGAAGCTCCTAGCAACGTTTCTGATAGAGTACTGCAGAAGTTGCTTGGGCAACAGTGAACTGAAAAATTGTACAGAAAGTTGACGTCATTTTAATATAATCCTTGAAACATCAAGTTTACATTAAATTAATTTTCATTCAGGTCAGTACTGCAAGTTTCTGCAGCTCTTAATGTGTTTTCCAACCACGGTGTTCACTGTACCCAATCTGAAAGTTTTCAGGTCCATGTTGACTTGTCTCATCATGTTACATACACATGATAATACGTTATTAAGTTGTAATGATAAGTTTTGCAATTTGTCTCTTCTGTTGTTTTTATATTTCAGCAACTAATTCCCTGCAATAGACACAACTGCTGTATCCCATGCAGTGTCACCAGGAACTGAAACATGCTGACAGTTTGTCTCACCATTTTCCCTTGAAACAGACAGGCGGAACCAGCTCACAGCTTTTGCTGTGGAGAACTATTGTCTCTTCCACAGAAACACACAGAACCAACTCCCCACAGAACTTGAACCGAAAGCTGAAGCAACTACTTCACTTTGGGCACTCGTCAGACACTGCCATTTTGCTTTCAGCTGGTGAAGACCGCCCTGCTCTCCCTTTGCAGCTCTGTTGAATTAAATGGAAAGATACCTGCCTATCGCAGTGAGCTCAGAATCCAGCATTCAAGCTGTCAAACCTCACACTGAGTCACATCTGTCTAGTACATCCAGGAATTAGTTATCCTGAGGTTTTAAGAAGCTCAGGTTGTTTGTCTGAAAACCGTAGTTTTTAAGCAAAGAATCTTCCTAAAATCAAAGACAATTTCACACCCAATGCCATAGCACATTTTTCCTAAGAAGAGAACAAAGCCTTGCTGATTATGGTTACAGAGTCAGTCTCAGAAGGGCAGTGCATCAGGACTGGGATAACCATGACAATCACCAGTTTACTGCAGTGCCCACAGAACTTTCCACAAAAGCAGACTGCCAAATCTGTTCAGATTTCAGCTGAAGAATTACTGCTAAGGTTCTGGACTCAGCATAACACATAAACTGACTGCCCCAAAATTTCTAGACTCTACTAGTAGTTTCATATGAATATGCAATTTCACTTACTTACTTTCCCACTGCAAGGGGAAAAAAGGAGGGGAAAAAAGAGGAAAAATAAAAACAGCATAGATAAAATGATGTTTTAGATGGTAATACATACTTTGAAACTGAGATTTTCCAAGACAGTCAGAGAGCTTACATTGTTTCTCACAGTTACACTGGGAACCTCATCTCCATGATGACCACTCTGAGAAATTCAGCAGTAACTTGCTGTTAATTCTGTCCAGTTGATGCCTTAAAATTATGTCACCTATCAGCACTTTAAAATCTTCTTCTCCAGTGCACGGTGAGTCACATCATCCTGCAGACGTTGGTGGACTTAGTAGCCTCCTCCAGAAGTTTTACTGTCTGAATTAATGAAATGTGGGCTTCTTTATTCAAATACCTAGAGCAATCTTGTGTTCAACTCTGGGTTATCTACATTAGTTAGAATTTAGTTAGAAATAGCAATTTGCATGTATCTGCATACCTCAGAGAACTTCATAGAGGACATTATTCCCACTTGCTTCACAAAGAGAAAGAATGAACAATTCAATTTACTCATTTGCCAAGACACAAATATTCTTAGCCAATTACAGTGGCATGATGTACTCTATCATCAGCTAGTATTGTTACCCTAACAACAATAAAACAGGCAATAGCAGCAACTATTTTCATCTCAAAGCAGCAGGAAAAAGTATTCCAACTTGTACTCTAAAGATGCTGCAAAATCAACATGCTCATGGTGCAGTGAAGAAGCACTAGAATCACCCCAAACTGAAGCAATAAAGCATGCAAGTAGAAGGTCTGAAGTCAGGCTAGTGCTTTATATCATAGTCTTTGCAGCAGAATGCATTAATACCATGCTTCAATAAGCACAGCAACAGATGGAAAGATGTAACAGCACCTCTGGATCCTAAACAACACATAGGAGGCTTCACGTACAAGGGAGCTGTTTTCTACTACTGTGGATCTGTTACTTCCCAGAAGTGCTAAAGAATATTTATTTATGTCAGCCTTAGAGGAAGAATAAACCAGGCTAAAATGCAGAGCGTTTACATTCAATACCCTGGCTTCAATAAAGTCGAGTCTTTCAGAACATGTGGAATGAGTTTAATTTCAGCTTCATTTGACTAAATCTTACCCTTAGGTTTGCTTAATTATAGAGACACTGGAAAAAGATGAGATCATAAATCTCACAGTGTGTTGGGAAGCTCTGCTGGTTATAACTCAACTAATGGAAAGGGATGTTTCCTGTGAGAGCCGGTGCCGACACACTGCAGAAACAATGCTGAACACACGATATCAACTGTGTGCAATACTTACTATCTTGTCTTCTTCAATATATTTACAGTATCACACTGAGAACGTAGAAGTAGTTTATTATTAACTTCTCGAAAAGCAGAGTGCTCCCCTGCTCATCTGTTCATCTATTTCCATGTGGCTTCAAAAGTCAGACACTGAGACGACGGTTCATATTTGCACAGAGAACCACAGCCCAGACAAGCACAGCAATGTCTTTATCATTCCTCTGGAAAACTCAGAAGAGCACAATGCCAATCAGAAGCTCCTTTTGGCATCCCATGGCACAACCTGTATTGTTTATACATTCAAAACAGATAAAATGTGATCTTTGCAATGAAATGGTCCCGAGTTTCAAATAGGGTTGATGAAGCTCACGGGTTTTCTTGAAGCACTGAGAACATCAAATTACTCAACAAGCAAATCACAAAACCAACAAAAAGCAGCTACAGCAAACAAGAGAGCAAACTCTTGATGCTGGATCATAAAACTTCCCCTGAATCCCAACTGCCTCATCTTCCACTTTGCACGTTCTTGAAAGACAGCATGACAGGGAGAAAAGGTACAAAGATCTCAATAAGTGGTTTAGAAAAATTATAAACTGAACTCCAGAATGAGGCTTTTATGTCTGGGCTACCCTGATAAATCAGTCTCAGGTAATGTAAATCACACAGTGCAGTTTTGATGTGACAGATGCATTGATCCTTGCTGATAGCTGTTTTGCATCATTTATTTGAAATGTGCACCAAGCCAAGCTTAGAGGAAAATTCTCTTAACCTGCAATCAACTTCTCAAATCACTCAAGTTTTGTCGCAAAATGCAAATCCTGAAACTTTCTTCTGGATTGTTTTTTAATTAACACCTTGCTCAGAGCTAATTCACAGTCTTCAAAACCAGCCAGTGAGGCACTTTGATCTCTTTCCTTCCACTCCCTACATTGTGGTTGATGGGGAAAGCTTCCTCTGCTCTTCCTGTTTAAGTACTTCTGGGACACGTTAAACAATAACCTGGTTATATCCTTCCCCCATTATCTGAGGTGCAGCACAGCATCTCACCTTCTGAAGTACAGCGCACAGTTTGTTCTATTCTGACTACACTGCAGCCCTATTCAGCGCCATGTCTGCGTTGTTCAAATGAGACGAGTCCTGCGTCACTCTGACAAACCTGCTAACAAGGACTTGAAGTGTTTATTCATGTAATCATGCATTTATTGTTATGCTCCAGTCCTTTTTTCAGTGCTACCGTTAGTCGTGCATATTTAGTTCATGGTGTACTCCCATTGATCAAAAAGCCAGGGCAGCAATCTAACTAAAAGCAACCAACCTTGGAGATCTTTCCTTACTAAAAATACAATGACTGCTTCAGGAGCATCAGAAGAAGCTGCACAGAACTTTGTCTTAAAACAACCTTCCTAAAGCTTCTAAAATTGCAACTTATGTATGAGATAGGATTTCTCCATCAGTGCAGAGGTATCATAAAGATAGCAGATGTTCAATTCCTGAGCACATTTTAATTTCAAACTTTTAGTGGGCAGGAAAATGGTTTTTCCTTCAGACATAATCCCAAGAATTTTCTTTGTTCCATTTTGGTGTTAGAGGGAAGAGGCCAACAATCACAGCAGTCCCACACCTCAAGTGCCTAACCTGTCCTGTTCCTACATTTCATACAAACTTCTCTCACAAGAGCTCCATTTGTCTTTCTCACATTCACTCAAGCACAAAACTCCTTCCAGACCGCGAGGCATCATGGAGAGAATCCCTGTTCCTTTCACTGACTGCCTCCCTTCTGCTCTTGCAAATCATTCCTATGGAGAACACCTCTTAGGCAAATATTTGTGCTGGCTCTCCTAGACAATACCTGTAATACTACCGTACCAAATCAAAGCCTGATAACCAATTCAGAACAGCAGTTATGTCTTCCACTTAGTTTTTTTGTTTTTATTCTTTAGGGTATTACACACTTGATATTTTGTAGTAATAAAAAAATAATAATAATTCAAATAAACCAAACTAAGAAAGACGAATCATTTTTCTTCCAGTACCTTGTTACAGACATGATAGGCTGGAGGTACGGCTAAGTAGCCTAAAATCTTGGGTCTGTTCTTTGAAATATAAGATTCCAGAACAATTGACATTTTCTACTGATTATACATGAGGTAATCCACAGAGAGAAAAATAAGACTGAAGAGATGGAATACCGCACTGAGTGTTTCACTAGTGCTGATGTTCTCTGAATGTTAATCAATAAAGAAATAAATAAGCTGCCAACTTAGGCATATCGTAGCCCTGGATTTTGGCCATAATTCTCCAGAGCATGTTTAGGGAGAGAAAGAGGTTGATTTCTATTGAACTTGTATTCAGATTTAAGCTTTAGAAACAAAATACAAATCTTCAGCTAACACCAAAGGAGTCTTGTTTCCTCTTCAAGTAAAGAATAAAAATGTCTTCCTGCTACAGCGGTCAGAAATGCAAACACCTCTAAGAGTTTGTTTCAAATATGCAAAGAGACTTCCAGATTTTCCCCACGAATACTGAGGAAGAAGATGCACATAGAAGAAACAAAGCAACAACAATAAAGCTTTATGTACTTCAAAGAGAACTGGAGCGCTAAGCAACGTACCGAATGGGCGCACAGCTTTAAGAGAGGTCTACTGCGTCCTCTCTTCAGAGGTTTTTCAAGACACACACAGACAAAACTGAGCTGATGGGCCTTCTCTGAATAGGAGGTTGGGTCAGAGACTGACAGCGGTCCCCTAAACTGAATCCAAGAAGTGCTGCTTGTGTGATTCAAAGAAAAGGCACCCTGTTTTCCAGAAGGGATCAATCATGAAAGCAGTCAACCAGGGAATACTGGACAATTGGAAGACCAATCCAGGAAGAAAAACAGAAACAAAGCAACCAATACAAATACGGGAAAGTCAAAGTCAAAGTCAAACAAAATAGCTAAAAAATAGATTGGCATTTAAGATACTGTAACACGCAAGCCAAAAGTTGCATACTGGAAGCAAAACCAAGGATGTCTATGCTACATAGAGATGATAGCACAGCCTCTTCAGAAATACAGCTCTGCAGTGGAGTAGAAAATGATGTGCGATAATCCCAGAACCAATTAATTAATTGGAATTAAAATTAAAGCAGAATTCTTTAAGAATTAGAGCAGACTGCTTCAGTGGTTCCTGAACTGATTATTATGTATCTGCTACTTTTTTGTCATTAAAACAGAAGTCCACTGACCGTACCATGAGATTAAATAAAATTCCTTAAATTCCCAACGTTAGTCTTCAAACACAAAATTACTTTAGAGAGCCAACATCTGCACCTCCTTTCTGGAGCACGCTGCCCAGATGGGGGGTTGTTCACCAAGTAATCCCACACCTCCAGTTTATCTCTGGAGAAATAATGTTTCAAAGAGAAGTTCTACACATTTAGCTACACAACTTTTTCTATGGGAAGGAAAAGAGATAAAATACAAACTAATAGGAGTGTCTTTGTTTTCCTGTTGATTACCCAGACCAACCTGCCTTTTTTAACTTTAGAAGAGTCACAGAGAGCTCACAATTCAGTCCAAAACACGTCAGCATTCGTGTTTCTGAATGACCACTTTTCATTGACAAGAACTCCCGTGAATTCCAGTGCTGTATTTCGCAGTGATGCGTGTGTTTATGGCCACTGCAAAATTAATTCGCACCATTCAAGTCTCAACTCTATAATTCAACTTCCTCTGCATTTTCTGGTTACTTTCACACGACACATCAGTCATAACCCGAGCAAGTGAGCACAGCAGTTCTCCATCTTGGTTACAATGAACATCAGTATTGGACCATCGAGAGCTTTCTGGTGTTTAGCAGAACTACTGCTCTTCCTCTCACAATATGCAGCTGAAGACCATTTTAGGCTGCTGCCAGAACATAAACATGCTCCAAGTCAGCTAGTTTCTATGGAAACCTCACTGGGTAAGACAGACACTGTAGGTCAGTGCTTCAACAAAAGATAAATAAGCTGGGAACAGCTAATGTGTGAAACCCAAATTATTTTCCCCTCTAAACAAGAGTGTTTTTGCCCTCAGTGATAATTTTACTTTACATGCAAACAGTGCAGACTCAATGCTCCAATAGTTCTTACTAATTTGGAAGGCACGGTTTTGGCATTTTTAAAAGAGTTGATTTTGTAAACGTGTCAAGCTTCTCACCAAAGCATGATTCCTTCAAAGGTCTGACGTCTGGTTCCTTAACAAAATAAGGTCTTCAAAATCTGTTATCTCTAAAGCCAAAATCTTCATGTGAAGAAGGTTTCAATATATGCATCATACCCAGTCTGTCATATTTAGCATCCACTGTAATGCATTGAAAGAAAGATTTTACAAGATGACAATTAGTGGGGTTATAAAAATAAAAATTTGGATTGTCAAAGAAATGTAAAAGATGCCTGGATTTCCAGCTCCCTGGGGAGCATTTGTTCCTACCAGCACTGAGCTTTCAAAAGCAGCAAAGTCCCAAAACTTTTGTGTTAATTCATTCTGTCCCAGAGAAACAGGAACACCCCAAGATAAATGGATCCAGGCACAGAAGGGTTACAGATGAGGCAACATCAAAGATTATTTTCACATTGAAATATTCATGTTTTTCTACTACTCCTGACGTTTTATAAATAACATAAGAGCTAGCTGGCATAGCAAGAGACCTAATTATAAACAGTTATAATTAAGTACATCTCTAAATTATATAACATATCAATATAAATGTATTCATTATGTAAATGGATATTTTATTGCTCATTTAAAATACATAACGAAAATGCAGATAGTAGGTGGACAGCATGCTAAATAAGGCCACAGATGAAGGAAATATATCTTGGCAGAGACAGAAGATGTAGGTGTGAAAGAACAAGAGCAACACTCAGTTGTCTCTTCGATAACAGACAAGAACGTTATGCTCATGAGCTGATCTCATGCATTATGTCCAAGTTTGAAGACTTCAGTCATCAAAGATGTGCACAGTAGATGCTTTGAATTTCAGGAGCTTTCCTCCCTCTCAAGAGGGCACAAAAAAATGAGGAAGAGACACACACCTAAACTCCTGCCATTTTCTTCCACTGAAATCTCAGTCCAAAATAAATCCCGGAACTCCCTACACATGAAGCTGACAACTGCTAAGACAGAACAGTGCACCTGAAGAGCTTAGCAGACCATTTTCAAGTACTGGAGCTGCTAAGGCAGGCCAGCCAGAGACTGAACAACTCATGATTGCTGGGAGTCAGTGCAGGGGCGATACTTACAGGCAAGTGCCAGGAGGTAAACTGAACTCCCAGTGAGACAAAATAGCTATCCATTCCCTAGACCAAAGCTAGGAAGCCAAGTACTCTAGGAGAACTGTATTTATTACTTCCAGGAAGTCAGAACATCATTATTAACCATATTTAAAGATATTCACCTCAAAGCAGCTAACAAACACATTGACATTTCAGATGAATTCCCTTGAAAAGCAGTAAATACTGCTTTAATTGAGTGCCCATACTCAACTTTGACAAGAACTGTGTTTCATCGGAACATCATTTGGCATTTCCCAGAGAAACTTTTCTTCCTCTCTCTCTGTATTCAATGTCTCAACCATTTTACAATCTCTGGTTCCAGTTACTGAAGCTGCCAGCCTCGTAGGCACTTAATGACAACATTTAGCTTTTAAGATTTTATATAAGAAAAACATTTGACAGTGCTTTTAAAAACAGTTCCTCATTTTGAACGTGAAAGTGGAAGTGCAAAAAATAGCATTTCTCACCATGCAAACCAAATATTTAAATACTCCTTAAAAATAAATATTCTGCCAAACTTCTATTCAAATATACTCACAGTCAGAAAGTTACTAAAAGCTTTGAAAGCCATTCCCAGCTCACTCCCTTCTCTCCAAGCTGCTTTTTTTCCCCCCCAAGAGCTTCAGCATACACTTTGCTTCCTTTTACTTTACCCGTCTCCATTATTTGCCTCTGTAGTAAGAGAAAGGTCCCCCTGCCAGCCTGTTCAGTTTGCCAGGCATTTGCCTGTTCTCTCCAACCTTCCTTTTATACTAAGCAAGTCTGAACAAAGACTCCCCAGGGGAAATCTCAGTTCACAGACACCAATCAGAGATGGCTGGAGCAACAGGTAGGGAACGTCCTTTCAGTAATTATGCAGCTTGCAGCTTGTTGGGCTCACTGTCCTGTTGCAATTGCTGAAGTCTGGCTGAGGTGAAACCCCAGAAACCTGCACAGCTTCATTGGCATTTGAGTAAAAAAAACCTTCGAATTTTGCTAAAAGAAGACTCAATTCTGTAATTTTGAGATGCTAGCTTGTTTTTGTTCAAATGATTGCCTTTCTACATTCACATCAGGATGCATGCAAGAAGGTCAACGGTCTTCTCTTATTCTGTCACCCCTAACCTAGCACCAAAGAACTCCAAAATTGCCTTTCTCAGAGCACAAGCACTCCAATTCCTCGTGGGGAGAGTAGAAAACCTTTACTTAGACTTCACAAATGACTGCTCTGATAAGGTGAGCTGGGCTCTGGCCATTCAGTCCTGGAGCAGAGGAGCAGTGAGAACACCAGCTTTGTCCCTGCAGAGTGGAGCAGGTCAGCCAGCCCCAGCCCGCAGCAGGTCAGGAGCAGCAGGTCAGGAGCAGCAGGTCTCTACTCCTCAAGCTCAGCACATGATGCTCTTTGGGTCTGTGTTGTGTAAAGCAGGGAATTATACTTGCGTTTAATGCTACTTAGTTTTGCTGTTTCAGAACATACAAAATATGATACCGAGTCTCAATATTATACCTGTCTTTCCTGACACAGAATGTGAGATCGATTGTCAAATGAATAACATTGCTCAGTACCCTCTGTGGGTGTGATCAGTTGTTAAAGCGCTGCAGTTTGCTGAAAGGGTAATCATTAAATACATAAGAATACGACTGTGTGCCGTAATTAGCAGTGCCCAGCAGGGTGAAGCTCTTGGACACTCCTTTATCCAAAAATTCCAATGGTCAAAATTCCATTGTATCTGGCCTTTCATTTACACAAATGCAAACTGTGCTTTCGTCAAGCCTCACCAGCACTTCAGCTACAAAATTTAAAAGCACCCCACTCATTAGCAGTTGCTAAGTGTTAGTAAGCAGCATTTTATAGGTATTTGTGCTGCAGAAATCTGGTTGAAAGGATTAGGGCTATTGACTAAAATGAGGGGAAAAAACTGCAGCAACTTGCATCATGCATTATACATAGCATGAGAAATCCCAGTGGCACCCAGACATTGGAGGCAAACTTTCCTCCTCAGATCCTCGTGGTAATAGCCAAGTTGGGGATTCAGTGCACGTAGAGAGAGCAGATTCCCCCAAAGTCAGGCTGACATCAAGGTACGGCAACTGAATATCACCATTCAGTAGAATCCCAGGAGGAGAAATTTGCACTGAATTTCTAACACTTTAATGCACTTTAATTTAAAGGGAAGGTGATAGAAAAGCAAGAGCAGCGTGTGATTCTAGATTCTTAAAGGTAGAAATAAACCTCAAAAATTGATACATATGGAATGCTATATGTGAGGGTCTGCAGGTGACGGTTCAGGCGAGGAAAGAAAATTCAGCCGCCAGTTATTCTAAGTGTAAGGTGCCAGTTTCCAGACTGTACAGTCAGGCTGTTTTATGCCTCAGTGTAAAACTACTGTCATACAAGCACAAGTAGCATTACGTCTTATTAAACCTAATTCAAAGTCATATCAACATGCTTAAGTCAACCACGAGTAGTGAGGAAAGGAACTAAAAATATCACCTCTCTGCAATTGAACAGCTCAGAAGCACAGCTAGCAAGACCTGCTGGGTCTAATTCTTTTATCACACCATTTGCCATGCTGACTTTATTAAGTGTGAACTGGGGGAGGACATTTCCTGGTTTACTGGGTGAATCCTAAACTGATGACGTTTCAGAGAGCAGCAGACATCATGCAAAACTTCAACAGCTCACGGCCTGAAAATATTCATCCCTCTGCAGCTGCTTGGAGCTGAAAGCAATTACTTGATTCTTTATTATCTGAAGATTTGGTCCTAAATTTATCCACAGGATCAAAAATA
The DNA here is from genome assembly GCF_951394365.1 of Tetrao urogallus. Classification (NCBI taxonomy): domain Eukaryota; kingdom Metazoa; phylum Chordata; class Aves; order Galliformes; family Phasianidae; genus Tetrao; species Tetrao urogallus. The sequence goes on along the minus strand of NC_136831.1, from coordinate 1,398,601 downwards.
TTTTTCCTTCCCACTTGCCTACGAAACCTCATTTTTTCTTCTCAGTTGTTGCTCAAGATGCAAAGTAATTACTTGTTTCATATTTATTTGAGAAGCAATCTCTAGAGCCTGATTCCCAGTGATTCTGCTTTTTAAAATTATTTTTTTATTCTTATTTTACACTCAGGGATTCTCTTCTCCCAGCATTTCACACTAGGGACTTTGCTATAGCTTTCAGTTAGAAAATCATCAATTAACTATGGGAACTCTTCCCTTCTCTTCAGCTGTCTCATTAGTGAGGAGAAAAGGAGGAAAACAAAGAGACCTGAAACTGATTTGTCTGGGTATTTCTCCGTATAGTCAAGGTTCAGTCAGGAGAAAATGCCGTAGGATGTGCCATATCATGCACTCCTCAGCTATCTGCCACTGTTTACGGAGCTCATACAAGGCCTCCATGATTCCTGATTTAAAAAGAAGTGGCAGAAACATTGTTAAACAGAGATGGAAGCAGATGAAATGCCTGCTTGCCAGGCAGACCCATTCCCATACCTCTCTTCTGCCACCTCCCCATCAGACAAGCAGGGATGCTGGCTCTGGCCCCTTTTCTCAGAAGCCAAGCATACTTAAGACCTTTATTTAAAAAAACAAAACAAAAAAAAAAAACAATTTCTAGTAGGGGAAAAGAGAAAAAAAAAAAGTATGCAGTTGCCTTGCTTAAATCCTTTAGAACAATAGCTTTGTGCTTCTTTAGCTTCACTGCCAGAGAGAAATATGTATAAAAAGTAAATTATTAAACGTTATTTGTGGATATTCCTTTTTACCTAGATTGTACCACAAGCAGACTGTTATTTTTCACACGAGAGAAGAAAGCAAAACTGTGCCCAAAGAACACACAAGGAATAGTTGGGGTAGGCAGTACCAGCAATACTCACTCCATAAGTTTAAAAGAAGACGACTTACAAAAGCATTTACAGTGCTTCCTCAATTGAAAATCACTTCTTCGGTAAATGTGTTAAAGCAAAAAGTACTTTTCTTCCATAACTCTGAATCAGGCAAAAATCACTTCATGACACAAAAATATTTCAAGGAAGAAAGACCGCCACAAACCAGTGAATAACAATTGTTCCTAACTGTAACTTATACATTTACACACATTTATTGCACGTGTTTCTCATCAAACGGTACAGGAAATGTAAGAGAGAGGACTGTAAAGTACAGTTAGATAATATTTCAGATGGTAATTGGCAAAGAAATGTGGCCGCATTACTGCGTGTGTGCATTTCTGCAGATACACATAGGCCTGCAGAGACCTTTGGGACAGAGGGATCCAAAGCCACACCAGTGCGGTATGCAGGGGTAGAAGGAAGAAAATGACCTTCAGTTCATCACCTAGAACTCACAAAAAACTAATGGCTTGACGCTTGCAAGAATGTTAATAAACACAGCGTATACCATGGGATAAGATGGGGAAATAAGCTGCCTTATTAGGAGCTAGCGAATCTTAGGCGTTTCGACGCAAACTGTGCTGTTGTAAAACCAGGATATTAATCCCGGCTCCGCCACCAGCTGGGCATGTGGTTTAAGTTAAGCCATTTTATTTTGACCCTTTTTATTTGTAGCAGTAACGCTTGCCTGCAGTCAGTACTTGTTGGCCTCCTGCTGGCTGAGCACCCTGCCTGCTCCTGCTCCCAGCAGAAGCGCGGCGAGCTGTACATCTCCCTGAACACGTCTTTCAGCCTATGATGGTTACTTCACTCCTCAAAGCTGATTACTCTTCCTTTTTCTCTACTTCTTATCTCATCTCCGCTACAACAGAATGCCAGTTAAACAGGATGACTTTTGTTTGAATTTAGCAATTCCCCACACGCAGTATAGTTATTAGCTGAGATTAAAGCTACACAAATACCAAGGTGTCTGAACCGTTCTGTCATTTACATCTTCAGTCCCTGGTGTCTTGCTAGGATATTCCAATTTCTGTTTTGAAAGTATAAGCCATACCAAATCCTGCTCCTACAAACTTATTTATACATCCTCCAAATCTTACAAAACACAGCATTATTCTAGGATTTAATCTCTGATTGTGAGGTCAGTAATCTGCTAAATTAGCACTGAGCAATTCATAGCGTTGCTTCCCTGCTTACACTCTTTCTATTCGTTGACTCATTTTCATTGCCATTTTCAAATACTATTACCTATACATGTTTATCACAGCACCAGTAACATCCATCCACTAACATCTTCTCCTCTTTGAAAGATCAAAAGTCATCCCTATTTTTCAGTTCCCTCTCCTTCAACAGCAATCTTGTTAGCAATTGGCAGTGCTAAAATAAAATACTGCAGGACCAAATCCCCTGTGGAGCTACCGACTTTGGTTGATGGATCGTTCCTGGCTGAGCCTCATCAGCAGATCAGGCCAGCAGGACAGCTGAGGAGATGCTTTTGCCTCCACTCCCACAGACATTACCTGACCCTCCAAGATGTATGACTCCTGCTTAGCCTGCAGACAAACTGCACGTGAATCCTGAACCATGCGCAGGCGGTCGCCCTGACCTACATGGACAGTGATGGTTACTGACTATTTTTTCTGTCTTTCCACAATCACAAGCTTGCTTTTAGCCTACTTATGTTCATATAAACGACAATTAGTATTTCCTATTTACCAATTAGTCTGGAGGATTGGCTGAACACATCTTGATGCTCAACCATCAGGTACTTAAAGAAAATGCAAATTCTGAGCGAGGAATTCATTTATGGAGTCTAAATGAGAAGGAATGCTTAACTATTTATGCGCATGATAACATCAACAACTGATAGTAACCCATGTAAAAATAAATGGAGTCTTACTTCTTGGCAGTGACACGATTAAGAAAACTGAATACATTCATAAATAACATAGTTCATTTTTTCTCCAGTTCAGAAAACTCATATCTCATCTAAAATGCTCTGTCTGATATTTCTTGTTCCAAACGTTGTTATCACTATAAATAGTTACTGTAGTATTTTTTTCAACTTGCTGTTTGTTATCTGTAAGGAAAGAACATCACTGCAAGGAACAAAGCCTTCCAAAAGCTCCCTGAAGCACTGAGTTGTGGGGGGAAGCAGGAATGTGCTTCAGTGTGAGCAAAGACTTGGAGCTTTGCCTAAAGATAACCAGAAGACCAAAATAACTGCTGACTTAACAACATTAATGTTTCTTATCAACTTCCCATTTACAAACACAGCCTTCTACACAGTTATCTCTTTAGATTGCAGGAAAACATTACATCCACTAAATATTATTATCCTGTCACGTGGAAGTTTAAGTATGCCTCCAATGTTAATTCAGTGTCTAACCTAGCCAATCCATAAAAACATTCCCAAATGAGTGGAAAAAAAAGAAACAACTGCCATTACTTTTAGGGATATACAAAAAATTCTGAAAGAAAAGTGTATTTTTCACTTCTAAATTACAAAAATCCTTGCCCCCCCCAAAAATTAGAAGAAAATACCATGAAAAAATTATCATGGGCAGTTGACTTTCTTCCTTAGTTAAAAGAAAATAAGATACAGAAATACCATACTGTGTCTGATATGTGAACAATTTGTCTTACTGCATCACATTTAAGGAATAATCTCATGATTTTGTAGTATACAGCAATAGGCAGCTGGTGAGTTTGATTGATACTGAAGCATTTAATCAATCCTTATAGCCATTCATGGGAGCCACATCGGAGCTGAGGCATTTAATCAATCTTGACGGCAAAGACTACATACCACAAAGCAATAAGGATTATGGCTATTACACAAGAAGGTATACCATGAAAAAGAGGAAGAAAAGATGCCCCCCACTGTCCCAGAAGGTGGCCCACGTTAATGTTTTCCAGATTCCCCAAAGACAAGACCAGTAAATACCGCATTGAGAATGGGAGCCTGTCCTTGACATCACTACACTATGGATGCAGGCGACGTGATGATGGGAATTAGAGAGATTGGATCTGCCAGCAGAGAGCGGTGAGAGATGGAAAGATCTCTCCTTCCAAAGAACTAACAAGATCCTGAGAGATCCTGTGGCAGCAGAGCCATCTGTCCAGGTGCTCCAGCAGCACTGCCCAGCCGCACGGTCAGAACTGCGTTCCCACAGGGCCTCATTTCACTGCTTTCCAGGCTGGCAGAGATTTGCATCTGACCATGTATGACTTGAAAGGAAAATCACAACTGTGTGTGTCTGCAGCATAGCTTTTTACACCTACTTCACACACAGAAATAAACCAGAGAAAATTATTCCTTTGCTCTGCCCACATTACTACTGGAGAGAAACAATATTCACTAGATTTTGGATTGTTAATCCTATTGAGTTTTTATCAAGTGTTTCATTACCAGTGAAAGCTCTCTGGATGCTTCTGCAGAGCAAAAGACATAGTCGATATCTGCCAGATTTTCTGATGCATAAAGCAGAATCAAAAAGCCATTCAAATTTTCATACATTGGTAATGAAACCTTGATATTTTGGGCAGCTCTTGCTTCCAAAATATTACACCCCCTTACTTTGTATATTCTATATTTTCAAAGAAAACAACCATTTGACAAAGGCACCATGGATGCCTATGTCTCTTTCAGCATTTTTGTTAAGGGTAGAAGGATTTTCAGGAGCAGAGTTATTGCCAAACCACAGAGAATACCAGCACTAGGATTTTGGGTCACACACTCCTGCTTAGGAATGGATGGACAAACATTTTCTAAGAGAAATGGGTCACTTCATATCCTAATTAAATCAGGTTTATGAGATATTCCTTAGGTAATTATTCATTACGAGGATCCCTGCCCTTGCTAAAGGATTAGTGCTGCTCGTTATTGGGTTAACTATTTGCTTACCTGCTCTGCTTGCTAAATTTGTAGCCTGAGAATACGTACACTTCCATACAAGTGTACTTGCATTAATGAGACACACCTCTAAGCAATACACCTTTCCTTCCCCTCTCCCTTTCCTCTTTCCATGTCAGTGCTGATGATGGCTTTCACAGAGAAGCGTTCCAACAAAATGCAAAGTGCTAGCAGTAATGGACTCACAGCTTTCTAACACCATGATTATCATAATCATATTGTTTAACCACTACGTCCGAACTCTTAAACACACACTGTAATTCACTTTTTCCATTTTGAATGTTCTTCACATGTATAATTTCAGTGCTGTGTGTGCAACAGGAATATAATAAAATGAAGTCATATATGAATGAGTTTTACAAGGTACGATTCCAAGAGCTGTTAATTTAAATCCATTTAAGTGTATTTAAATTTTACAGGCAGTGTTATCAGCGATGTCACTGTAATACCTTTCTAGTGCTTTCTTATTGCTTTTGAATTCAGCATTCTTTTATACGAGGAGGAGGAATTCCATCAGCACAGGGCAGACAGCAGTAAGTGCTTCACCCTCTCGCAGCGCAGTAGTTACGCTGAACTCCTCCTTCCCACACCTCTCTATCTGGGCAATTCAGTGTTCTCAGTACACAACGCTATTATTGGGGTGCTTGAATTTAACAGCAGAGATTTTGCATGTACTTCCTTTCCATTATCCCTCAATTTGGAAAGCAAAAATCATTATTTAAGAACCGTTAAGATATGAAAGACAAGTGGCTATCCACAACTTCTGTGTTTAGTTTGCGTACTTTAGTGTTTTTCTGTTGTTTGGTTTTCTTTAATGGGTAAATCTGAACGAGGTAAGTAGAGAGATATCAGTAAGTTGCAACATCAGGATGACAGTCCAATAATTGCAACAAACTGGTTCTGCCAGTCATCAAGACCTATAAAAGTCCTTCAAAAATAATGTGGCTTTTACTCAGGTAGCTGCTGACACTGCAGTGGCTTAGGCCAGGATAGCAATACCCACATGAGTCTGCAAACCTACCCGGGGTTTCCCGAATATCTCAGGCATTAATGGCAGTTGTGGAAGAATAGCATTTCTCTTTCAGCACTCAAAATGATGGGGGAGACCTGCTGGATTTTCTTCCTTTTCTGTAGATTTGATGAGATATTTTGCAAACCAGCAATCAGAAGTAAAATAAGTTATTAAAGGACTGATAAGTCCTCTAGTAACAAGGTCAATTGATAAACAGAAACAGGACTTTCTCCTGCCACAATGGAAGTCTCAGCAGTTTCAGTCAGAGGGAAGTGTTGGGGATGCTGCAGAACCCCACTGATCAACGTACCAGAGCACCTCCAACCCACACAAACACACAGCCTTGCTGAGCTTGAGCTTGAATCTAAAGCTCTGGCTTTAAGACAAAAGGCTTAAAATGGGCTACTGGATATTCTAAACTGGAATACAGTATTCTGAAGAACATGGTCTTTAATCTGAATAAAAATACCAAAGTCCTCACATTAGAAGGGAAGAAAAGCTACTGTAAACTATTCTGAAAAGTGGTGTTACTGGCTCCTTTGAAACAAAGTTTGTACAGAATATACAAAAATGGGAACACGTACAAACACGGCAAAGCAGCTCAGTTTCATTGCAAAATCACACTGATTCAAGGCTGTTTGATGAAAAAGAGAAGTTGGGTAGATGAAGACGTAATTTCTGAAGAGAGAACAAGAAACTACAGACTTGAAAGTGATCGGATAGGGCTGCAGGACAGAAAAGAAAAGAAGAATGAAAACTAATTGAGCTATTTCAGGGAACACTCCAGCATACCTTGAAACAAAGGATCCTTTGAAAGTAGAGTACTAGGCACTTATTTAAGCAAGCCTACGTGGAAAAAGACAATCAATTATAGTAGAGCTTCATAATTGTTTTAATAAGAAAAGAACGAAGTATGACAATAGAATTTTTAAGAGGAAAATGTTTCAAAATGTGTGACCACACAGAAGACAGGAAGAGACTGATGATGAGTTCCTGCTCTGGGAAAAGTCAGTCCTCTGATAGGTTGGAGCTCAGACAGCCCATAAGGCCAATAAGTTACATCAACATTTTTGTAATTAAGGTGCTAAAGGGGAAGAAAGAAAGTGAGAAAATGAACAAGAAAGATTTAAGTAAAATAATTTTCCTGTCTTAGTTCTTTCTCAAATAAATTTTCACAAATTTCCTGAAGAAAATCCCAACTAATGGCTGGGAGAAATGTAAGCATAAAATGAAGGTGAAAGATGTCATTTCCAGTCTAGGATCAATGCAACTTCAGGCAGCCTTAATCATTACACTCCAAGGGCAATATGATTTTCACTTAATTTAATTGAAATATTGGAATTCTATTAGACTTGATTCTACAGAGAAGAACAGTCCACTTCCATCCGCTTAGCGCACAGTGTTCAATTGGGCTCTGTCTGACATGGGTAATACCCACCATTATTTTATGCTCCTATCACCTTCCCGGTAGAGAAGAGCCCCGATCATCACCCCAAAGGCTTCAGGCAGTGACCACCTGAGCAGAGCTCAGAGCCACATGCTGCAGTGCCTCCAGGTTCCCCTTCCCTCTCCAGGAACTGTGCATCTGATGGAGAGCTCCAGTTTCTCGATATCTGAATTCAGGGTGTTGCTTAAAGCACTGCAGTGCAGGACGTGCTGTGCTGGAGAGATGATGTCACTATAAAGAGCTTGTTCTAAATTTCACTGACTTTTCATATTTCTTTTACATGTTTGCAATAGAGAGTTTTGATAAATTAGACTTGAAAAGAGAAATAGAAAAAAAAAAAAACCAAAACCCTGGAGATTCACATATTATTGGCTTTAAAATTCGCCTCAGAAACTCCAGAAAATGAACTTACTACGTCACACTGTTGCAATACCAGCACATTTTAAAGTGCCAGAAAAAAAGTCACTGCATCTATAAAAGATTTTGACAATTACTCACACAACACTGTGGAATCAAAGAGGAAATTAGAAAGAAGAAAATGAGCACTACTCTATTTATTCATGATCTGTACGTCACCAGAATATCTGGCAAGCCCTTATGACTTATTTGAGGGAATTCTAATGGCATTTCAGCAAAAGAACTACAATGACACAGAGACTGAAAAACAGTTATTCTCACTAAAAAGATAGTTGCATTAATTCTATAGGGAAGCCAAAGGAAGACCTGAGACGTTGCATTACGCCTTGGCAAAGTGACAGGTGTTTCAGAACTGAGCAACGTGAAATGTCAGTAGGAGACCATGTAACTCCAGGGCAAGAATCTACAAATGAGAGGAGATCAACAGTAATTTATGCACATGACAATTAAGAAGAAAGTAGGCAAGTAGTCTGAAGTGCGAAGTCTCTGCACCAGCACACCAAAATCTCTGCCTTCAGCACGGAGAAAAATCAAATGTAATCAAAGGGTCCCTGATATAAAAAAATATAAGTGACTACAATTGAGTATAGGGGAATTATTAATCTAGGTGGCACAGACATGGAGAAAGGAAGTGTCAGCAACTACAGACTAGAACCTATAGATCTCAGATCAGTAGGTTTTGTTAGCGCTGAAAAACATGACTTTGTCTTAGATTCCATTCTATAAATCTTCACTTATTTGCAACGTTGCTCACAGCATGGTGTTCATTATCATTAATTAGCTGAACTTCTTTTCCACAGGGACTGCAAAAGCAGCAGAATCATTAAAAAGGTAGAAAGCAATAGGTATGCACTTCTGGGCCTCCCTTCCACTTCCCAGCCCTCTCCTTTAGGCACTCCCGAAAGCCATCCCTGGGCACACATCGCCAGCTCAGGCTGCTATCTGTGAACCCGCATCATCCTCAGGATGAAGGCCTGCTAAACCCTTCCCATGGGGCACTGCCCTCACCCCCTGCCTTGTTGGAGCGAGGCAGAGCATCCGAACAGCCCCTGCAGTGTATGAAAAGGATGGCACAAACACCCAGCTGGGGTAGTGGCACCCAGGGCTGGCCATTTAGAGATGCCAAACTCCACGTGTCAATGCTGTCAGTACCTAGGGGCTCGCATTAGACAAAGGTTTTCCGTTGTTATTAGCTACCTGGCTTACCAAGAGCCATTTCCATGAAATCACTCATTCTGCAGATACTTTGCCATGCCTTTCTGCTTCCCAGACTCTATAATCTGTTGAAAGTTTACACTTTTCACTGAGCTCCAACTTACACCTTCAAGTGAATTAAAAAAGTGCCTGTAATGAAAAGATGTGTCAAGGATTACCGCTGATTGTGCAAGAGATGAAAGGTTTTTTAGTACTTTCTCACAGCTGAATATTCCACAGGCTTAAACTTTCCACACCAAACATTCCCATATCTCATTGGAATTGCTCAGAGAAGACCTGGCATAGATTGTACCACAGAGACAAACAGAAACCACAAAGACAGCGTGTCCCAAACGTGGGAATTGTTGGCTCTAAGGAATGATGCTTCTCCTTCTAGAAATGAATTTCTTTCCCTCTCATCCTGTATTATTCCCTCTTTTTACATTATTTAAAAGATCCCAGAATATCAGCACAATTATGACTGCAGCAGCCAAGTACCTTCATAATGTGCTACATTTGCCTGTAATTTATGAGTTATAGAGCTAAAATATCCAAATCAATATCCAGGAAGTATCACGTATTTAAACCAAATTAACTTATGTCAGAGCAGTTAATCCTTGGTTTCAAGGAATGCTGTCTTTTTTTTTTTTTTTTCCCCCTTAAGTAATTTAAAAGATAATTTCCCTGAGGACTTAAAGACACTGAGATACACTACGTGGAATAGCAACAGCTCTGCCTTGGAAGAAGGACACACTTCACGTGTCTTTAAAATAAATTGCCAGAGAACGTAATGCAGCCTTCCCGGGTGCTTTCATCATAACTCTACCTATTTATTATCAAGAAAATGTCAAATTCAGATGTTAATTTGGGAAGCAAAATCTTACAGAATGAACCATGAAAATCACACTCATAAAGCACAAAGACAGAGCAGCAATGCATCTTGAAAGGAACTAAGATGATGAATTCGAGCTTTGATTTCCCTGCACTCTGCTGAGCAGCACTCTTCTGGACAAGGTGCCTGGATCACCATTTTGAAAAGCTAAGGATCCCCACAGACACTTGAACCAAGTGCAAGTGATTGATCTTCAATCTAAAGCCCTGAAGGTTGCGGGTGAGCTTGGCCAAGGTTATGGGTGAGCTGGCTCAGCTGCACCTGCAGGCTCCATCCTCCCAGACAACTGGTTCCTATGGAGGAAGGAAGCTGTCTGATCCAGAAGTGCAAAAGTCCCATCCAGAGCAACCGAGATCTCCTCACTGCAAACACAATCATTGAAAACACATGGAAGCCACAGACCTCAGGGCTTCAGGAACTAAACATGACATCACTGAACTGCTTTTGCTCCAAAACAAGCAACTTCAATAAAGTAGGTGAAAAAGCAACACGAACCATATATTTATGGCCAAGATAAGTCTCAAAAAAAGTGTAATGTTCTCAAATTTACATTTCTGAAAATGATAGCAGGTATTTTAAGCATTCATAACTCCACACTGATGGACAAAAAAGAAAAAGAAATGTCTTTCTGGGCACAAAGTGGAAAGACAAGTATTTGTAAAGAAAAACTATCTTGTTTAAAACTCCATGTGTTAACTAATTTAGCACAGTACGCTGTTTAGCATAACCTCAGGTTCGCAAAGGAAAAGACCAATGTCTAATCAAAGTTGCCCACCTGGAAAATTGTAGTACTTGTTCAATGTTATCAGGATAGGCTCATTTACTGTAGAGGCATTCTACAGAAATAGACTTGCGTACAAAATGTTAGCAGCCACTCATTTTAAAGCATCACTACCCTCCTTAAAGCAAGAAAGAGCACCGTGTTATTTTATGGTAATTGTAGTAAATACTGCAGCCTAACTCATGGGGCTCCTTAGGATAAATGCTGCTCAAATACCAGGTTAGTTGACTAAGAGCCATCTCTTAATAGTTGGAACTCAAAGGAGCTCTGTGTCAGGCAGCTCTCGGGACTGTAAGGCCCCAGCTGTTCCCTGCCTTGGTTCGGCAAGAGCCCCGCGCACCAAGGAAGGGCCGCTGCTCAGAAGGCTCTGTCTATCCAACAGTTACTTGGTTGCAAACCACCACACAAAATCTAATGGAGCTAAAGGGAATGGAGTGGCTGACTGCCTGTGCAGAAAAGCATGAAGGCAGTCAATGGTAAAGGGAAACAGAGCGTTTTAATAATTGCAAGATCCTTACTGTATCATTAGCCAGCAATAACCTCCAAATAAGACAGTCTCCTTTGCTGCTCAACCCTGTCTGAACAAACAAGGTAATGATCACCAATATTCAGATATACGAAAAAATGACCTGCACAGGAATGGAAACCATTTCTTCCTCAGTGCTAACAAACCCAACAAACCCTCGTGCCTTGCCCTGCTTCTCCAAGGCAGGGAGACACGAGTCCTCGGGACATCTTTGGGCTCTTACTCACAGGTGTCCAACATCTCTGTGTAACAAGAACAAAAGAAGTGAAGGAGTGAGGAATAAAGGTGTGAAGTGAGCACTGCCAGGCAGTCAGACAAGGCTCTGACTCCTGCTATCCTGAATATTCAGCCACAGTAACGAGAAATACTGCGCTTGTTGGACTGAAGCAGTGCGACAGGACAGGTCAAATAGCTTCAGACTAGGATTCCTTTTTCCATCAGTACAAAAAGTGGGGAAAAAAAGGAAGTTTGTAGAAGGAAAGTTTGCTCCCTCATGTTCTTTTCCATAGCACTCACTGTTACATGTGGCACCTTTAAGTGTTAAAAGAATGCATGCTTACCAAGTAATGAGCCATTAAGAATCTTAGCAGATACCTAACAAGATGCACTTCTCTAATTGACTTTATTGTTAGAGTAATTAAGGAGACCCAACTTTTCTTTTTCATACAAAATGTGCCCAGATGCTGCAAGCACTGTACAAACATTTTCTCCGTGTGTGCTTGTGTGCAAGGGAAACAACCCTGGAAGGTAAATTCAGCCTGTTTTAGAAGAGACATAAACGTCCTTGTGAATCTCAAGGTGAACTGAGTTTTCAGCCTTTTTATGGCATATTTTTGACATTGTAACCAATAGTGATGGCTGGAGCTGACATTCTTATTAATTTGTTTTCAAAATGACTCTCAAGAAACCCAGTGAGGAGAAAATAGATTAAACAGGCTGGTATCCAAAAAGTCTCACTGGTCAAACCTCTTGGAATTGCAAAATTTGATGACAAAGCAAAACACTCCACATCTGCCCACACTTAGCAAATCTTTGCTTTAGCATAACCTGACTTCTAACTCTGATCCCTCATGCTGGAAAAACAAGCAAAACCGCTCAAGTCAGCGGCATGCAAACAGAGTGAGACCAGAAGGAGCAAGAATCTCAGGAGCCGAAGAAACTCACAAAATTCAGGTACCAGGCACAGAAATGCACACACTGCCAGCAAAGAGCACTGACCACTGAGAGCAACTCACACCACTGCATGTACACTGGTTCCCTGATTCTCTCCATTGTATTTCAAGCCTTTCTTTTCCCATCCCCTTTCACAACACTGCAACAACAAAGCTTCCCACAAACATTTTCCCCCATGCCCAGAGCTCCCCTCCATCAGCACAAGTGATTCTGTTCCCCATTCTCTCCCCCACATCAATACTGGGCTTTCAGGTGTTCTTCGCTCTTTGATCGTAAAACAAAACCCACCACACAAATTCCTCTGGCCAGCAACAGGCAATGGGAATCTACAGAAGTGATGTAAGTCACGAAACTTCTATCAGTTACAGTTACAGGTGCCACTAGGATATGATGGAGCAGTTTGCAACTACAGGTATCACTGCTGGCGACCAAAAAGACCTGCTCTGCTCTGCCAGAACTGATCCACATGCAGACCCCGTCGCAGAGAATTCATAATTTATGACAAGATGCAGCAGCACGGCACCAGACACACAGGGTCAGGGGGTGGACATAAACGAATGTGCTTTTCTGAATTCATGGGTTTGATAATTAGCATAGTCTCAAGTATCCACACAAATGGCAGAGGAAAATAATTAATGATTTTCTCCAGTCATTCCATTGTGAGGGAGCTTACCAAGGTTTGATGCTCTTTCAGTTTTGCATTTTAAACTGGATTTCTCTTTCTTTTCACATCTAATTTGGAGCATAATTTTTCATTGTCATAGTGAGATGTGGCAGCAATCAAGTGGAAATAGCAGCCAGTTGCCACAGTAAATCATGGCTGGGGAGTAATTAGCTTGTCTGTAATTAACCAGGGTATCTGGCAAGAAACTGTGGCAACTTATAACTAAAGAGTGGGAAAAAAAATACATCTAGCATAATTATTGATGATCACTTCAAATGGAATTTATAATTTAATCATATAGAGACTTTAGCAAGAAAGCCAACCATCCAATGCTACAAACATCTTTACCCCAAATAAATAAAAGCATTGCTTCACTCTGATCATCTCAGTGAACTGGCTCTGCACTGCTCTAAGTTCCTACCCATGGGATCACTGCCTCACCCCATGACAACTCCACCCAACCTACAGGTTTATAAATTGCCATCAGAAGTGACTCAGTGATATCTCCTCTAATCTCTGACGTGACTTCTAAATGAGCAGTGATGTTACTGTGGTTCGTACCTGCACAAGGAACAAGTAACACGATGCTTTAGAGATCCACGGGTCAGAAGGGATTAGAGCATCCAGCCTTACTGCAGCCCAGGTCACTTCTGAATGAACCCCTCCAGTCCTCAACTTTTGGTTGATGTCTGTTGCACGTTAACACCAACAAATACCATCTCAAATGCTGTCTGCCCATTACAGAATTGGGTTTGATTCAGACCAGCATGGAAAACAGCCCTACGTGTTGCCTGACTTGTACTTTGCATACACTTTCCATTGATGCAAAATTAGAACAGCGTTACCCCATTGGAATGGTGCTCCGTGCACCTCGTGCTCATGCTGCACTACCACAAGTAACGGCTCCAACTACGCAAGGTCCTCTGAGCATCACATCTCTGCCAAGGCAGCACAGGCAGAATAAGGACACAGCTGCCTCTTACCTGCGGATGCTATGAGGACCTGTCAGCATAAACACAAGGCACAATAACTGTCAAAATGCAAATAGTGGAAAAAATCCTTAAGAACAACTTATTACTGCTGCTGACCTCCAGAAGAACAACTGCTGTGCTACCAGCTTCTAACAGACTGAAATGCAGAGATATAATTGTTTCCATATAAGCTGAGCTTAGAGCTGCAACAAGAAAAAAATGTTGTTTAGATGCTAATTAATCCTACAAAAGCACAAGAATGAGTGAACTGTGACATTAAATTTCAACACAGATGTTTCTCACGTTCTGTGAATAATTTTAAAAGTAAAAATAAAAGGAATTGATTGTATGCTGGATTATTAGAAACGATTTTTCCTTTGCCTAATGAAAAATAAAAATGTGACTGCCCTGACACTGCGGACAGAGGGGCTTCGTGCAGCCTTCTCTTCCCCTTGCACTGCTGGCTCCTGGGCAGGCTGTGAGCTACAGCAGGAGAAAATGTAACTGGGTACAATGCTGGATTTCATTCCAGATTTGAGTTCAGATTTCTGCTTTTTGGCACCTTGCAAATACATGCAATGCCACTACCTGGAAAATACAAGTCTCTCTGCTGCTCTGGGAATACTTTGACTTCTGCTCCTAGGGCACAAAATCACAGTGCACCTCCCACTCACAGGGAAGTTAATAATGTACTGAATTACTGATATAAGCAAGGCACTGTTGTGTATTTTGTGGTTTTAGATCTGTTTGTTCTGCAAAGCCTTTTGTTCTAATATTTATAAAGGTGCCATGGCAAAGTATGTTTTACAAGGAAGTGTTTAAAAGTTATCAATCTTTTGTGAATAAGCCACCTTTGCAGAAATTACTTTCAAGTATAAATAATCTGGCCATCTCAGACTCTCAGAAATCTTTAAAGATCATCATTTTGTTAGTTTAAAGAGAAATAAAACAGAAAGCCTTCCCAGTTGCTTCTTTCTTTGAAGATTTAAATGCACCAGAAAATTAGGTTTGCAATGAGAAGTATCATTATGGCAAATGCTGTTATCTCCAAGTATTGTCATGGAGAGAAGCCATATCTAACAACTGGGGAGTATGAGGCAAAAAGAGCCATTCTTACTGGCCGAGCAGGTAAGGAAGACCCCACTCATTTCCATGGCACCAGGCCTATCAAATCCGGTCACAAATTCCTCCAAGCACAGTGGGCATTTAAACCTACATTGCAAAGTGAAAGTCAATGACAGTAAGGATAGAACCTAAGTGCTACATCCTCTCCTAATCATAAAGTATCTACTACACCTACATCCCAAGCTGCTATTTTCCTTGAAGAAAACATACTTCCTATTGCACTATAGCTAGTTCAGCAGTTACTGTTTGCATACCACACTGCATTTTAGCAAGGAAGTACATTGTCAGTGTGACTAAAATAATGGAATTTCCTGCACGCTGAGCAAACAGCTCGATGCCTTGATTCAGAAATACACATATAGTCAGATCCAGGCTTTTGGGTCTTCCAAGCATTGATGGATTTAAGTATGCACTTAAGTGCCTTCCTGAAGCACAACAAAACAGATGGAAAATCTTTTGAAACAAGAAAACTGGAAATCAAAAAGCCCTGAAAGATTTCTATTTAAATCTTTACCTAATTCTGTTTGCTCAAATACTTACAGGATTCTTTTTCTGTAAATAGCAAAAACTAAAAATAAAAATCATTAAG
Source organism: Tetrao urogallus (assembly GCF_951394365.1). Classification (NCBI taxonomy): domain Eukaryota; kingdom Metazoa; phylum Chordata; class Aves; order Galliformes; family Phasianidae; genus Tetrao; species Tetrao urogallus. The sequence continues at coordinate 1,382,971 of NC_136831.1, read as the reverse complement.
AGCTACAGAGAGTAGGTAAAACAAATAAAGCATCAAAAAAAAACCCAAACTGGTTTCATAAACCCAGTGTGCTTGCAAATCCTTCCCTTCCCCACTACCTGCCCGTTTATTTCCCCACATGGCACAGTATGATAAATACATCATCACTGGTTCAAGCAGTTCTATTAGAAGAAGAGACAGAAAGCGTGACAATCAAACAAACAAACCACTTTATTTAAAAATCAGAAATATCATGCTGTATGGTAAGCAAAGACCCAATATTTAGCAAAGCTTCCATGGCAACTTAATTTACCTGAGTAAATATTACAGCAATTTAAAACAAAGTCGGAAAGTAGGTGGCATGTTTATCATAACTATCCGGCTTTTCAAAAATAAACAAAGTATCTTTATTTTATTCAGTGGTGAGCAACCCCCATCAGAACTGGAGCACAACCTGAGCACAACCTGTACAGCCAGGGCAGAACGTGCATCAGATGTGTTACAGCTGAGCAAATTACCTGCCTGCTCCAGAAAGCACCAAGCGGCGGGACAACGACAGCTATTGGCAGAGCACAGCAGCAAGGACTGCCCTGCTAAGTGCTCATTTTAAACACAGACAATTTCACTTGAATAAAGCCACAGATATATTTTAATAAGAGTAACTCCATTCACTGTAACTCCCAAACATCTGCTGATGTCTATTATGCTATTTACGTGTATCAGAGCTTTGGCCTTGTTATGGGTCCTAGCAGAATGCAACACTGGAAATGACTGTATTATAGCTAATAATCTGCTCTTGTCTCCATTTGTGCTAAGTACACACTTCCATCCCATCAAAGTCAGTGGGACTAATGACAGCTTAAGTCCAGCACATGCTAAATTGCTTTGCTGGAGCAATGTCAGAGATTCATGATTAATACAAATAAACAAGCAAAACAAAACAAAGAGGGCAAAGCAGCTGAAGTGCACGTGATAAGGGAAATAATCCTTACAAAGGCCTGTGGCTGAATTATTGAAGACTATGGCCACGTCATTAAACTTCAGTCAGATTTCATGACTGAGCCTTAATGGAGACCCACCATTACAGGCACAGCAGCCGCATGTTTGCTGCCAGGCAGTCACCATCTGCAGAATGCCAAAGGCATTCTCAAAAAACAGACACAGCATTCCCTCCATTTGAAGTGTTTTCTTTATGGGTATTGGCTGAAGAAAATATTGCTAATTCTACAGACAGTAACTCTTGTGCTAATGGCATCCACGGCCTCTTGCCATCCATTTTAAGAGTAATGGTGACATTCATGTGTGTTTAAATGGGGCTGGTACTTGACCCAGTAAAAATTAAACCCATAAAGGATGCCCAGTTTTATCTATGTGTTTCATTTGATACTTCCAAGTTTTGAAGACCTGTACAGCCACTAAATGATTAATATGTTTATTCAGCAGTGACTTGCATTCAGTACCAGCTTATTGTCAGCTAAAAAAGAAAGAAAGACGACCAAATTTGCCAAAGTGAGCACCTATATTTCAGTGTGGAACTGCCTCAGACTGTGAGCACTCTCAACCTTTACAAAACGAAGCCCTTGATGTTTAAGCACTGACATTTTCTTTGTGATGTCAAATGAGTATCTTTGCCTTTTGTAAAGACTGAGAATCACAAACAGAATGCAAAAATGGTATTTATCACAATGAGTTAGAGAAAAGAGATGGCAAGAAAAAAAAGGCAACACAATGAAATGAAATGAAAGAATATACATATGCACTGCATTAATAAAAGACCTTAGAAAGAGGGGGAACGATCATAAAAAGGCTGTGCAATGGGCACAATAAAGCCAGTGAATAGGATTAGATAAAAAGCTTAAGGAGATAATAAAAATAGTTTATTCAAGAAATAAAAAAGAATGGGAAAGGGGACAAAAGGAAAAGCAATTCACATTTCTAGGTGAATGGACAATAGAAGAAGCATTCTGAGTTCAGTTATACAAAAATTACATCTTGTTACCTTCTATACAGCAGAAAAAATATTTTACGTCTTTGTGTTTGAATGTACACTAACACAAACTTCAGAAGTTTGGAGATTCAAATATTTGAAAATACGAATGTATATAAACCATATATTTGCATATACAAGTATAGAAAGAATCCTACCAAACTCTACCTGAAACCAAAGTCAATCATTTAAAGAGTGCCACATGAGACTGAAAGCGAAGCCCTCAGCTTAAATTCATAGATGGAAACTCATCATGGGGTGCAAAATCAGATCCAAGAATATTTCTTGAGTAGAAAAATACTCTGTATGTTATGGGGCTTTTTAATAATCAGAAGATCCAGACTTCCATACTATTTCAATGGTCATTATACAGATCTTCAGAGTAAAAGCAAAGGCAATACGTATTTTAAAAAGCTACATTAGAGTCACCTAACGTTAAAGGCAGCACACACCCTCTAGGCTAAATGATGAACCAAGCTACTGCAGGGCAATAAGAACTACTCTTGTACCTTGCATTCTTCTGGCAGCTTCTCACAGTATAAGCATCAGCACACAATGGTAGACAAAAGGTAAAGCTGGAATCTGCAGTATATCCATTATGGTGCTGAAGTAACAAAGGCAGTACATGTCAGCTCAGCCCAGCTCAATGTAAGATACCCTAGTGCTGAAGCTGAGGCCTTTCCATTGCTCAGGTGTGTCTTCCACCATTCAGAATAATCAAGTTAGAACGTAAGGAAATGAGAAACCCAAAGGTTATCATCTTGCTCAAAATGTCAAGTTCTTCTAACATAACACTATTTTGGTGTAGCATACATTGTGTTCCAAGAGAAGAACAAGGAACATTATAGTAGATGAGCTGAGCAAAACAAGTATCAAAAAATGTCCCCTCCCCAGAGGGCTTGTAATCGGAGGATGGAAGCTGTTTCAATGCAGTGAAGCGGATTACAAAGAGAGAAAGCACACAGCATGGGATGGGCTTTGTAGCCGCATGCTCTGTGCAATAAGTGAGTTTTCAGAATTACTCTGAAAGGTGAGAAGAGGGTTTGATATAACGGATCCAACCCAGCAAGTCCTCTGCATGCAACAGTGCCTCACAGAGAGAGCCCATAGGCCAGAGCTCATTGATTGGAAGCCTCTTGCAGGAAAGCACAGACTCATCCACACATGAAAGGTAATTTGGAACAAAACTAGGTGTGTGAACTTAAAGTGCTACAGGTACAAAACTTTCAGGCTGGAATTGGACTACCTTTCTCTCGTTTAATCTTAACCACTTTCAAAAATGGATTATGCAGTGTCACTAGAAGAAAAGCACTACTCAGATAATCAGTCCTCAAACAGGAACCAGCCTTCATACTTATCTGCATAGCCACCCAAGAACAAATTCCAACACTTACAAGCCCTCAGAGTCACGTTTCAGTAGAAGACACCATTCCTGGTGACGCGCGTTGTGCAACTTCACACTCTACTTCCAAACAGTCAGCGCTTCCCACTGATATTTTGTAGACTAGTCAACAGAGCAATTGGAGAACCCAATGCTTTAGAACATAGGGAAGTTATCTAGAACTAGCATCAATTTGTTAATTTCAAGAAAAAAATAAAGGAGATACTAACTATAATTAAGATATTTCTTCAGATGTGACTAGCACTCCTTACTCAGCTCATTCACTCAGCACTTATGTCGTGCACAGCCGCCTCTCCCTGACACATGCTGCACTTGGTCAAGGAGAGGAATGGTCAGACACAACTGTCTCTTCTCATGGTTGAGAAGTAAGAAGTCAGACAGTTGAAATGCTGAGCGTTTGAAATGTGATTATACCACCGATTAAAAAGATATCAACTTCAGATATTCTCACGTAATTTTCTATTTTTGCAGTGATCTGCAAACTTCCCTTCATAAGGAATGGCTGTGGGAAGACATCCCTGTAACTACGCAGGAAAAAAAATGTTGAAGTGCGGTCACTTTCTGAGCCATCTTAGTCTTTTGAGAAGGCTGATGCAGAGATTAAGGTTTCAGTGTGTACATCTAGAAGATCTGCTCTCAATTTGCTGCTGCTACCAGCATCTTTAGGAGGCTGGCAAATAACTCACCATCCTGGTACCTTTGTAACACGTAAAAGATGAAGAAAGGGAGGATACCACAGGTATTTAATACAGAAACGTCTTTACAGCTGTTAGAGATTCCAAGGTACTCTGACAAAGCATATAAACATCACATGAGCAACCTGGCACAGGAAGGAGAAAGAAATACCATGCAGTACAGGAAGAGGCAGAGGGGTATTCCCCAACGCCAAGCATCACCTGAGCCTCTTCCTCTAAAATCAATAGCAATGTTTCCGTTTCCTACATGAGAAGAACTGAAGAAAAACGTTCATCACTTTCAAGAACGCTACCCAGAAACACAATTGAAAAAGAACTACAAAACTGTCAGCAGAGCAAATTCTCTTCACCAGCCCACACAAATTACTCTAAAAGTAGCTGGGATAACTTTTTCAGGCAGGCAGAATTCAGACAGAAATATTGAGACCCCAGAGATTACTCTGTACGGATTGTGAATTCATATCATTATTAAAGATGGTTATTCATAAACAGCAAAAAAAAAAAAAAAAGTAGTGTGTATGAGCAAGACTCCATATTGCTTTGTAAGAGCAGAAGAGCTTTCCTGTACTAACTCAAAGAAACCTCAGAGAAGCCTACAAAAATTTTGTTCCCGTGGGAAAGCATAGAGGAATCTTACACAGACTCCTGGGATGTGGCTGCAACACATTTTCTTCAAGATGGGTACAAGGAGCTGGCTCCATTTTTCTGCCTCAATGCACACTGCAGTGAGCAGGACAGCCAGCTTCTCCCCCAGCTTTGCTACTTATCTGACACGTGGCTTCAATGAAGTGTTCACGTCTCTGCTTACACACTCATCATTTCTTTTAAATGGTAAACTCTTTGTAATTTGGGCCACACAGCATCTGATGCAACAGAGTCCTTTTACAAGGTGCAAGTTTTATTACTGGAATATACTGTTTAACTTTACGTGGTAACACTGAACAAGTGCTAATGCCAAAGTTCGCGGCAAAACAATCGAGAATCAGCTCGTGTACAAATAAGCTGTTCTCTGATAGCTTTCACCCTTGTGTTAATTTATAAAGCACACAACAGCAATTTGAGTTTTGCTGCTATTAATCCTGCTTATTATCAAGGGGATTTTAGCAGCGTTTATTCAGAATTTATGATGAAAATTTACAGGACAGTAGTGTCAGGGGAAAGCAAAAATTTAGGACTAATTGTAGGCAATTGGTAAACTGCATAATCAGCAAATGTTGATGAATAACTGATTCCCAATTCGAATTTCTCAGCATTTTTTCCTTTAAAGGCAAAGGAGCAGAAGAAACGCTGCAAATCATCATAGTTACAGGAAGAAGTAGATTAAATCAGAAGGGCCTGATTTAAGTCTGTTGAAGACTTCAGAGCCTTAAGAGAAAACGTCAGTGCCTTTTAGAATGTTTCAAGATAATGCCAAGAGAAGCGGAGGAGCCTGTCCATAGTGATGACTGAACACTGAAAAATTACATACTTAAGAGAGTGCCAAAAATTTTATTTAGGGAAAAATGGGTATTAAGTTTTCACGGAATTAGTGCAGGTTTATCTACTTAATTATCCTGCTCAAACTACAACCAAACACAGTTTAATCAGAATCCCAAACTTTGTTCATTGGTCCACCACAAATACCCAAAAGTTCTCTTGAACAAGATAACTAAACAATCTAACAAGGAGAGCAAGTAAAAAGGATCTGCTATTTCCTATTTAACAAAAAAGAAGTTTGAAAGACTGAAAAAGTAAGGACTGTAAGAGTGAACTCTGACATATAAAGGAAGCAGGTATTAACAGGAGGAGACAGCCCATCAATGTAAAGAGGCAGCTTGTGAGAGCAACAACAGTTAGCCCCTCTTACTACACAGAGCTCCAGGAAAGGAATAGCTCGTCTGATAGATATTGCAGGGGGTCAGGACTGAGATTGTATATTGTCATGTGCGGATGAATTATTAGCATCTCCCTTCCTTCCATCTTTATATTAGCTGCAAGCTGGCCTCAGGCGATCTACTTTCTGCTATAAAAATTTGCAGGAAAGAGATGGGTGAGCTTAGAGGTAATTTGCCATACATTCTACTCACCCAGCTGATATTGCTGAAGTCAGTGGAAATATTTGCATACATCTGGCAAATTACATTAAACTCTTCCCTAATGCCATTAGCCTGACATGAATATACAATCTTAGTTTATTGACTTGAAAGAATTATAATACATGAGTTTTGAAAAATAATCAAGACATCACTGCCTTGCTGTCTGCATTAACTAAAAGGTGTTCCACAGCCTTCTCTCTCTCCATCTAGCAATGACCACACACTACCCAACTGTTTCTGTGCGACTTCAACAGTACAAGAAGCACAGCTGATTTTGTTGATGGAAAGCAAAGATACAAGAATCTCTCAGGTTTTTTGTAACTTGACAAGACTGCAGTAGGTTACACAGGAAAGTGTCCAGGCAGGCCTTGAACACCCCTGGAGAAGGAGAGCCCACCATCTCCCTGGGCAGCCTGGTCCAGGGCTTTGTCACCCTCAGAGGTTTTTCCTTGTGTTTGTATGCAGCTTCCTGTGTTTCAGCACGTGCCCAATGAAACCTGTGAGAGCTCAGCCCCTGACCACTAGCAGGTCAATCCACGCTCTACCATCATAGCCATACGCTGTGAGAAAGAGAGATCTGCACAGTTGTGGTTTTCCCAACTTACTGCAGCACCATGTAAAAAACTTGTGCATTTCAGAACGAAATAGTATCTTCAGACAGCTTTGTCCACAGCATGTATCTCACCTCTAGAAGATGGTAATACAGAAAAGCCTTCCGCACACTTAACATCAGTGAAAACCAGAACAGTTGCTTACAAAATGAAACATACGTTCCTAGAAAGCAGTAAGAATCAGTTTTGGGGATAAAAACAATGTTTAAATCAATTTCCTGTGCTCTCATATTTTTTACAAAATATGCCCCTTATGCTTATGCCCCTCATCTTGTCTTGTATTTGGTTTAGTAATTCTATAACAAAACAAGGACAAACAGTCCCCTTACAGTGGAAAAGAATGAACTGAATTGTATTCCATTTACTTCTGTATAGGCTCTCTCATACAATGAATCTGAAAGTGTCAGGGATATAATAATGACACCATTTATCCAATTCCTTCAAGTGTTATGTTCAGCTTCAGAATTCTTAAAAGCCTAAAAGCCTCAAGTTCTGATGGCACGAGATATATTCCATATAAAAAAAAAAATGCTACATAACTTCTCATCTCTATATCTGGCTTCCTTTTATTTATTTCTTTAATGTTATACTGCAACTTTTCATAGAAGAATGTTTTCTGACTTTAAGAGGTGACCACCTCTATTTCCTTACAATACTTAAACTCACACTTAGAAAAAAGCAGGCTAAACATTTTATAGTTTTTATGAATTGAATAGTTAGGAGTTAGCTCATTACCTACGAATTGATATCAAAAGAGCATCAGGTCCCACAGAGCAATGAAGGGCCTGGGGTGCAGACCAGTAGTGGTGATCACTGTACCAAGGCTGCTGGACCAGTCCTGCCATCTGGAATACTACTGGAGGCATTAGTTCAAAGAAAATCTTTAAGCTCTCCTTAAGACACTATGATCCCCATGCAGGGTAATCTAGATCCAAAATGCCTTAGTGAAAGAAAACAGAAACAAGCTAACTACCAATTCATCCATTTGTTTTCAGCCGGGCAGTGGAGAAATTCAGAGAATGAATTGGCATCCATTAAAAGGATTGATGTACAAATCTTCCTAGTGCCTGTTGAATCTCTGTGATAATCATGAAGTGATAAAGTCTATGAATCTGCTGCAGTCTCTAATCTTTGGCGTCTGATCCACAATTACAACAGCAGACCATGGCCTCAGGAGCAAGAGACACAGTGCTGCCTGCTTCTTTGACAGTAAGCCAATTAGGAACTCCTGTTCTTCAGCCTAAAGCTGGAATGGGAAATGCCAAAATCTTCATTCAGAATATCACAATCAGCACTGAATATCTAAGAAAAAAGACAATGTATTATATGGAGATGCACCTACATCTTTTATTCATATGGCATCATCCTGGGGGAACAACAAATGCCTCCCACAATTTCTTCTCTCCTCAGCTCCAATGAATAACCTCTCATAATTCTTATTGTTATAGAAAGTACAAAGAGACAAAGTAAAGGAAAGTTGCATGAATATTTTTATTTGAATAGCTCTGACAGCACGATCCCTTTAAGCTGATAAAAGAAGGCTTGTGGTAAAGAAAAGATTCTGGAAGAATTACTGTCTACACAAAGTCCATCCTGCATAATACGATGTCAATATGACCACTCAGAAGAGCTAAAAGTGATTGAAAAATAATGAATATTGTAACACATACGCACAAGACGACCATATACATGCTCTATACAGCATCATGCAAAGAACAGCTGGATGCCAAGAGGGTAAGTTAATGCCAGAGAGCCTTAAACCTGAGGTTCTGCATGAGAAAGGAGAGGATAAGGCCTATTTATCACATTTGCCCTAAATGGCAGCACATGCCAGGTTGAGAATAAGAACAGGGGCATGGAAGGAAAAAGGGTGACATGTTGTACAAAGGGGAAAGAGCACTCATGGACAGAAACTGCATCAGTCACTCCTCCGCTGACAAGAAGCAGGTCACCAGGCTCCTAAATAAGCTGAGACAACTTTGAGAGAAAAATAAAACAGATAAAACAGCAATAAAGGCAAGCGGGTGTAGATGCGTGATACGCAGGACCAATTTGCACATTTTCAGAGCTGTATTTTTTCTTTTCATTTTGAGGGAATCAAATTAGGGGCTGCTACTCCCCCTGCACACACACTAAGAGAAATCTCTCCCCACTCGGCACTAAAAAGAACACCCACGGCAAGGTTTAGGTGGTAGGCAGCATTTGTTACCCTTTGCTTTGGGTAGTAGCACGGATTGTAATCCAATTGACTGAATAGATTCCTTTTGAATAAGGAAAATAAAACTCAATTCCCACCAATCTTTTAATAGCACGTGGCTGAGCTGGATTTTGACAGAGATGGTTTGTAGGTAAAAAAGCATGCCTCTTAGACACGGGTTGTCAAAGTTCAGAAGAGTTTAAAATATATTTCACACACTGGATTTGTAACGAGATCTTAGCATGCCAGCATTCTCTTGGATCTCAACCTGAGCACGCAGCTCTATTGGGAGTAACATGCTTTTTATTTGCTGTGCATAAAAGACCTGAATCAACCCAGATAAATTCTCAGAACATGGAGATGGATGGGAGAAATAATTATACTGAAATATCTTTTCTCCTGCTTTCCCCAAGGAAATAGCAGGTAAAACACTTCACCGATGTGTGAACCATGAGACTGCAAGTTCTTCTTCCATGTTTTTCACTGAGCAGACATTGTTCATGGTCAGGCATTTTATCAGCTGAAGTCAGCAAAATTCCCCAATCGTATCAGAGGGGAAAAACCACCATATTCCTTATTTTAGAGACAAATCAACAAAGACAGTTCTAGAGCTAACAAAGGAAGTCAGCACCAGAATCCCTCCTCTATCCACAACAGTCATCAGAAAGAGTGTACCACATCTTCATCTTTCCCCTATCAACATAACACGGGGAGATTGGTGCTGTTCTTACACGCCTGCTTTTCCAGACAGCACTAAATCCACAGATGAAAGGGCAGTATGAAAGCGCACAGCAATTCTGTGCTCACAAGATGAATGTAGGTGCAAATCTGAGTAGATCTGCCCAGACTTGCAGCTATCAGTATGCAGCTACAAACTGCTGGAGAACAGGGAATCAACTTTCCAGAAAGTAAACTCTTACTGCAAATGTAGCAAAAATTGGGCTTACATTAATAAGAAGAGTAACATGTTTGACTGGAAGACTATAACAAAAACGATTTTCTGCCTCAGAAACATAAGCTTGCTGGTGCATTAGGATTAAATTGCATGAATGTTAAAAATGTTTTTCAGTTGTTAATTTATGCAACTTTAGGTATTGCTAAGCTCCATCCATTAACTCTTCTTAATTGGAAACTCAGATATGCAGTATACCACACAAAATCATTCACTGTGAAATACCAGACATCCTTTCTTCCTTTCTCTACTTAGCAGACATCCACTGCAGACAAGCCAAGTTAATGCTCAAGATTAACCTGTGAGCTGCTCCTGGGTGTCAGCATACACCCAGTCTTCCTTAGAGTTCTCCAAGTCAATCTAAAAGCAAGCCCTACAAAAGGAGCCCACTGAAAACTTGAGAAATGAGGGGCAGTAAATGTGGAAGGGAGCAGTGGTCAGGGTTAAAGTCCCCAAAACACGAAGTGGGAGGACTGCAAATGGATCCTGAATGGGTGGCAGGGTCTGACTTCCTGAAAACACAAAGGAGCTGCTAGATGCTTCCTAGCAGCGCTGTACTTGATGAAAGTCTGTGCCATTGTGGATCGGGGTGCATAACTGAAGAGGCGAGGAGCAAAGTGCCCACACTTCTCCCTGCTGCTGCAGATGCCTTCACAGCAAAGGTCTGCACAAGGACTTCTGCCTGGAGAAGAGAGATGTCTGGGGAGATCCTGTGAACTGTCACAAGCACAGGAGCACCTCCTAGTTGAGCTAGACCAGCCATGGCTGCTATTGGAAGCAGGACACTGAGGGAAGGGGCTCTTTTGGGTCATATTTCAGACTTCAGGTGTTCCGAACAGTGACATTAACTTCGTGTGGCCAAACTGCTGTCTTAAAATACAGATCTCAAAAGTGAAACTCAGACAATGAAATCATGTTTTTGTCCCTGGAGTCCTGTGCCAAAATACCCTTGATGATAACTGAAGACTCCAAGGGACCACAATTTCAAGCAGTAAAACATCCATCATGATGGCAGCTAGATATCACAGAGCAGGGTACAGAATAGAAATCCCAGCTGAACACAAATATGTCAGGTGTTTGAACAACCTCAATAGACCGAGAATTCTCAAATAGGAATGGAGAGACATAAATCTACCTGCCCTCGGAAGAGAAAGACAAAATGTTTTCTTTTTCCACCAAGTATTCAGACATCCAACTCTAACAAGTCATCTAAATAGATTTAATTACATTTTTCTCTTTGTATACTAATATCTGCTGCTGAAAGTAAAGAAAGATGTTTTTCTGGGGAGAGAATTGCATTAATAGTAATGTTCAGTGGGATTTGCTGCATTATCCCAGACATCATTAATATTAATACTGTGTAGCCAAGGTCCTTTATTTTTCTGAAAGCTCAAAAAATTCTACGTGTAAAAAGATAAACAGTAGGTTCAGCCAAACTGCTCTGCCACTTACAGTCTTGTTATCTGCTACACAGAAATCACAGAATGTTCCTAGTTTTAAAACACAGATGGGATTCTTTTTATTTTTCATTCACATATATTTGGGCAGGTCAGATTTACATAATAATACTCATTTGTCCCGCACTGTTTGTCAGGTCTAATTAAGCAGTGGCCTGCCATCAGATGGCAGCACGCTCATAGCTTGCTCACAGGAGAGGCGAGCGCTCACAGAGGACAGAGCAATCCTCTGCTCAGATAAAGAAAGGAGCGCATGTGTAATATGCAAGTGAAGGACAAATCCACTGCACTCCAGAACAGTTCAAAATGTAAGATTCTAATAACATAATGATATAGTATTTACAGAAGAGGACATCTTTGCTTCTTTGACCAGTAAGACACTTCAATCAATACTGTTATTGCAGAGCTTAATCCAAATGTCACAGGAGCCTCCTGAGGCCTTGAGGCAGCTGGTAGGAAATAACTGAGCTCAGACTGGAGGGGAAGGCCTGGAAGTGCAAATCTTCACACCCTATGCTGTCGTGCAGGGCCTCATAGAATATTTCCTATGTTTCTGTAATTTCAAAGACAAAATGATCACAAGTGAACCACAAGGCCAAGACATACTTCTGTGCAAAAGCTTTCATCTGCTGTAAACAGAAAGCATTAGAATTCGCCAAATTCCATATCAATCGTGGGAAGGAAGATACAGGTATGAAGCATTAATAGCCACTGAAAACACAGCAATGCTAAGGAATTACTGCAGTGATAGAACACTGCTATTTTCCTTTATTATTATAATGAGAGAATCTTGTCCAGAAAACCTTTGAGAAAGAAGCAAATTGTACTTTATTATTCTCCATCTGTAAAACTAAGCCAGAAGCTACAGCGTCACTTCTTTCCTGCCTTCTTTGTAGTATATTTAACTTTACACATTACCCTGGAAATAACTGGAAGTGGCTTCTTTGAATTGTCTCTTGTTAGTTTATAAAAGGCTGTCCAGATACCGCCTTTAAAACTGTGCCACCAAAAAGCTGGCAGAGCTGCTTTTCTGAAACCTCCATCAAGTATTTCTTCAAAACAGAGCCTCCACTTCCCAGTCCCCTGGGAGTGCCAGCACCACATTATTTCACCCCTCTCTGTTTCACAAGCTTTGTTCTCCCCTGTTGCATGTCCACAAGCACAGCCGTCCCTCCCCCAGCACTGCTACGGGAGACTGAAGAGAACTTGAAAGAAATACAGAAATGTAGCTTTCAAAGTACCATGAATAGATACGTCCATTCATATACTTATGCATCTCTCAGCTCAGAAGCTCCTACTTGCTGGGTTTTGAAAAGCTGTCATTATAAAACTGGTATTAAAACATTAACTTTTGGGATGGGCAAAGAAAACAGAGTTTCACTGTTTCATGCTACTGCAAAGTGCAAACTTCAACAATCGATGAGAAGCATTAAAGCCTAACTATGGTACTTTATATTACATTCCCATAATTGTCTTAGTAATTTTCCCAAAGTAATTTAAACGGGCCTTTTAGATATTCAAGCAGTGAAACTCCAGATATCATCATCCAAGATAATAGCCTTGAATCAATAACCAAACAAGAAAAAAATCCCATGGGCCAAAAGAGCCTCCTCGTTTCTTGGTGCTTCTGCCAGCATGGCATAGCCAGCCACTAACTTGCAATCCCACTCCAGAGCTACAGTCTACATCATACTACTTCCTTTCTTCTGGTAGAGACCTTTTATTTGAACAAAGGATATATTTTAGAGCCAAGATGGCATCCCATCCTAACATCCCGCACATGACAATCTCTGCCATTTTTCACACCCATCATTTGGGCTTTATTGATGGAAAATAGGCAAATGTGATTGATACTTCTACTCTAAGATAGCCTGAGATTTTTATTCACTGGGGAATACAGGTGTACATAATTCTGCTGTTGCACTAGAGGATATCTGATTTTGTTTATCAGAAACACCACGTCTACTAAAAGAAAAACCCAGGTACACAGCATTTATCTGTACTAACATACCATGAACAACACAGCCCATAGAAAAGGCGCAGACTGACACACATGCTGCTGTGCAGATCCTGTGGTCCCTATACACAGCACTGCGAACTCGAGCTTGGCTATCGCCGTGTCTGAGGGCTGTTCCAACCACTTTAGCAGACTGAGTTGTGCTCTCCTTTCCTTCTACTTGGTGACTGTTCGCGTTCTTACCCAAGTAGCACAAACAATTTTATCATTAGTTGAATAGATTTTTTTCTGCAGATACTTTCCCTGCTTCACGTCACCGTGCTACTGAAGCTTCACTAATACAAAATCCATCATGGTATAACATGATAATTGGACCAGATTGCTGGAGCCCAATGATATTCTGTATTATCACATTGTCATGCCACTTGTTCCTTTTGAGATCAACTAAAGATAATTTGAAACATTTCTTTATCATCTCTCACTGCAAGGATTTCCTCTCCTTTTTCTAACTAATTTCCAACCAAAGTTTTCTAAAACAAGAAGGAATAATAAAGCTTTCATGAACACTTATTTCCATTCATGAAATAAGCAAAAACAAAGAAACACCGAATTTCATTTTTTTTGTGAAGGGTGTGGCTAAGGGCAGAAAAGCAGCATAAACATCTCTGGAATGTCTGAAATTTACAAAGCTTAACGTTGGGATCCAGTTTTAAAATACCAGATCTCTTCATCCCTTCATAGAAGCCTCCTATATTTTCTGCTTCATAATTTCTCCTCCTTTTCCTGCTGAACACCATAAACTGCTCAGGAGTCCTGCAGCACACCCTGCTCAGCCCACTCTCTGCACCGCCTAAGAGCATCTCTTTCAGCTATATGCAAGCATCCTCGCTGACAAGAGTCCACTCACCAGGTACCAGTTTTACTTACTGTTGCTTTTTACCCAAGTTCTACTATTAGATGTAACTTCCAGTTGCTTTTGGTTTATACTTTTCTCCCTGCAAGTCACAATCAGAGTAAGAGAGCTTCAGCTGAAAACAAGTTGAGTGGACAGAAGCAGAAAAGCAAAATACACAGCTGCAAAGCACTGAAAAAATATTTTCTACTGAGTATTGAGTTTGCTCCCAAACATAATACTGTCATGGTCAAAAAATACCTGTTATTTGATAAAATTCATTTTTAAAGTAACAACAAGCAACTCCACTTTCTACGTTTCTTTCATGCCTGGAGGTCTCAGATACAGGCTCTACTGCAAAGAACTGAGGGCACAACTTGCTGCGAGGTGACGGCACTGCTGATGGCCCAGCAATCGGGCACGGGAATACCCACGAGGTTACAAACACAGCTCCATAGACAGAACGTGTAACACACTGCTCCTTTATCCTGCCGTTGTCTGGCACCATACACTAAGCAGGTAAGTCTGTTTTGTTTAACCTTCTGCCATCTTACTCATCAAATAGAGTCACACATCAAAAGGCCTTTCTCAACAGAACTTCAATCGCCAGCAAGCTAGTATTAATGTTAAGAAAGAGGGGAGGAAGGGGAATAATGGATGAGAATCAGAGCGAGCTTTCTCCTGCAGGAGGAAGTCAGGGAAGCTAAGTACACGAGAGACGTTTACATAAAAGGTTGATTATTTCAGAATCTAATTTAAAACCTCCACACTAAGGCATTTCCTTAAGTCAGTATTTAATGTCCTCTAAGCAGGTAGGATGGAAGGGCAAAGGTGGGATGTTAATAAGCAAACGCTGTCTGTCAGTTTTGATAGTTGAATCAAGGGCACTTAGCCTCCACATTGGCATGTGCTGTAAACAATCTGCAAGCTCCAGAGGCTCCACCAGCCTACCCGAGCCTTTTACACACACAGCTTAGGACTTTTATACACAGAAAAAAAAGACAAACTCACACAGCCCATTCTGTGTTTGCAGACTCTTCAAGACTCAGCAGGTTTATTCTGGGAGACACAAGTAAGCCTTATTTGATGCTACCCAAGTACAGAAAGTTTAATCTTGGCAACTGTTTACAGATGCATAGTGAGCATACATGTGTGTGTTTGCACATGCAGAAAGAACTGAACAGTGGTTTTGGTCAAATCTTGATTTAGTTTTTGATGCTTTCTCACCCATGGCAGACAAAGTTGACTAAATACAGAAATGGTAAGTCAAGCACCAAGTGAAAAAAATATTATAAGGCACTGCCACAAGCTTCTTGTGAGTAGCTGACAAATGTTCTCGTTTCCTCCCATGACACATGACATATGGTACCATCACTGACAATTAGCCTGAAGTTACAGCAGCCTTGCATTATCGACGCGTTGGAACAAATTTTAGAGCAAAATTGTGCTAATAGAACCAAGATGAAATTTTTGCCCCCAGAGCAAGCTGCACACTTGCACAGACAATAGAAAACGTGCACTGAGCAGCGCTGTGCACAGCATTCAACAACCTTCAGCAGGAGACACTGCCCACACTACGCCAAAAACACCAACGCAGATCTGTAAAGGAAACCTGCCTTTGTTATTCAGAATTCCTGTCAGAAGACGAGTATGATTCATGTGGTCTGACAAAGAGCATAAAGGGAACATTGTGAGTTCCCAATTTTTATACCTATTTTTCCTATCAAATAACAGTTGAACAAGATCTCACTGATCTTAAACAAATACGTATATCTGGTTGGTTATTAGACTTCTCTGCTATGCTGCTTTGTTCTTTATTTGTGGATTACACTGCTTAATATAATTTATTTATCATCATTTCCAAAGTGTACTTGGGGGTCTTCAAGCAGAGGAGATGCTGTTTTATTGCCACTTTTCTTCACTAGTTGAATGTTTGGGGAAAAGCAATTTCACGTAAGTCTCTACAAATTTGTTGCTTAATCCATCATAAAATTATGCATATTCTATCAGTAATCCTATCAAAGGCAAATGTTCAGTATTTTCATCCTGATTTACTCTCCACATTATATATGACTACCAGCTTGTAGACAAGGTATCTTTTATAAAAGCAGCAGTTATGACAAGTAATTTTTTCATTATTTACTGCTGTAGCATTCTAGCTATTTTTCAGAAAACTGAAGTTCTCTTCTTCATCGACTGGCACACAAAAACTGTTTTTCATTACTTGAAGGGGTCCAGGCAACGTCTCCCATCAGATCTCCACTTAATTATAACTGCCTCCATTCTTAGATTAGAGACTGGTGATCTTGCAATGTAAAAAATATATTTTTTTCAGCTGTGGGCAATTAACAAACTCAGCAGACTGGAAAAAAAGTGCACACTAAGGCTTTTGGAAAAAAAGAAAAAGAAAAAAAACCACCAGAAACCAATTCAATTGCATCCATTGCTTTGACAGCTATATAATTACATGGGCCATAAATTACATTCAGTAATCACCTTGTTTATAATTTAATTCCCTGTAAATGAGTAGTGTAGAGGAATGAGATTTTGTAATCACTAGATACACAGTGAGTTCTCACTAGAGAGTACAGCAAAGGAAATCCCCCATCACATTTGTTGTTGACCACCCATTAGGCTTATGATCAGGAGTCAGCGAAGGTCCAGGAAGCC
This sequence comes from Tetrao urogallus, assembly GCF_951394365.1. NCBI lineage: Eukaryota > Metazoa > Chordata > Aves > Galliformes > Phasianidae > Tetrao > Tetrao urogallus. The sequence goes on along the minus strand of NC_136831.1, from coordinate 1,366,097 downwards.
GATGACTATCAAATTCCTGAAAAAGAGGAACTGCCCAAACTATGAAGCCACGTACAGAATAGAGTCCTTAGTAACTGCTGCTATCACTATGTTCCTGGTGCACTTTGGTTTCCTTATAACATGCAGGAAAAGCATCTGTAAAGCTTGGCCAAGCTGAACGGATGAAGATTTGGTAAGAAGGTTTCTATTGCCTCCACCTACCAAAGGATGCAGGAAATACACCTTGCAGATAAAGGTTATGAATTGCCACAACTGCAATTTCTCAGTCCACACTTTATGTCTGAGATGCAGACAGTTCAGTGGTTTCTTAAGTTCCAATAAGGTTGGCAGGCTGCACTTGTTAGTATCAGACTAATCCTGAGGAGTTTTACTGAGCTCTCTCACCTCCAATAAGCCATCTTCAATCACAGCGGTTGATAATCACAGTTTCTTTGCATCAGTAATGCTTGACTGTACTTCCCATATTCCACAAAGGCAAACGAAAAACAAAACAAGAGACATGTAAGCAGTTTATAGAGTCTCTATCCCATTACGGCAGAGAAATTTCAAACATATATTCCACTCTGCAATGGATCTCTGCTGCAAAATATCCAAACAAATGGTATGTGTATCAAACTTGCAACTGGTAGCTAAAGGTCCTAATTACCCACCCAAGTCTGAGCTGGTGTGCAGCACCTCCTCTATATTAATCACCGTCCACCAAGAACTAATCCTGGCAGCAGAGATGATAAAGAAAGAAAAAAAAAAAAAAAAAGGAAAAACGGGTTCTGAAGGTTAATGTGCACAGCTGTCACAGGCTGACAAGGAGGAAAAAAGGCTAGATGTGGGACTGTGCAAGTTTCTATATTCTGCAGCCAGCAAGATGATGTGCTTTCAGAGTTCTTCTCTTCTACAGACAATGGCACTGCTCCAGAAAATGAGACTACTCAAAACAGAGGAGTAAGTTGCCATACAAATTTCTGCTTGCGTTAAATATCCTGACGCATTGTTTTCTTTTGGATGTCTCAGCTTCCACTTCTTCACACTGAGTTTACAGATATAAATTCAGATCAATAGCTGCAATGAGAGGGAAATGTTTGCGGCTCTTAGCTGCAGCATGCTGTTCCAAGGGAGGAAAACAAGGACTCTGTACTAATAGGCACTATCTAAATACACAGACCAACCAATTAAACAGTCTATATACATAACCTTCTCAGAAACACTTTGCTTCATGAGCCATGGCATTGCTTCCCAGACTACTACTTCAAAACATAAACAAAAAAATAGTCCTTACAGCTCTTTTTCCACATAGATTGAAACCAGATAATCATTTGGGAGATGTGTTCTTCAAACCCATATTCAAATGAATTTCATACCTCTCATGCTGGTTACCTTCATTTGCATCTGGGAGCCTTACTCATGTTCTGCATACCCAGAAGAAAGATAAGAGGGAACATTATGAAGATCAGTAGGGAGGGCTAAAATTAAGCATTCACTGGTACACCAAGGAGGCTCCAGTGTTCGGTAATGAAGCAATAATCATCAAGGTAGATTAATGATTGTCTGAGAGAGTTCATCGCCTTGGGCCATTAACCCTCGTGTGGTTATTAATTTTGCAAAAGACATCTTGTGCTGCTGAGGTCATTACTGCTGTTATTAACTAATGAAAGATAAAACATCTGAAGTTCCCTCTCTCATATATTTAGATATTCACACACCCATTTCTGTATGTACGCGTGCCTGATTAAATTGGTCATTTAAAAAGTAAACGGGGTAAGTGTGTGGGGAGGTCAGAGTACCCGTAAGAAAGGCAAGTTACCATAGACAGCTTCGTTCTGCCATCCTGACAGTTTCCAGTGTCCCAAGCTACGTGATTTAGTAGGGCAGAAACAGAACTGCCAATAATTAAAGCTGTGGGTTTTTTTCCCCTACAGTGAGCATAGATGTAGCCTACAGTACCACAAAGTTAAGCCTCAAAAGGAGTGAAAAGTACCTGAGATGAAGCTGCACTGTGACAAGAAAGTCAGCAATTTCCACTGCTCTAGCGTTGGCAACAGGTTGCATGGGAGCAAAGTTGCAGGAAAGGCCAGTGTAAGTAGTGATCCTTTGAGACATCATTAATTAGCTGGCGAATAGTCCAAGGCCCTCCATCTCCATTCCATCCTGTATTACATATTGTTCCAAATCCACTTATGTCAACACAGGTTTGGTCCCCCCTTCCCTTTATGCTCCCATATCCCAAAAGGCAGGGCTAAAGAAAAATGACAGCACTACGAACTTCTTTCCCACTGTGGGCCTCCCCAAGGAGGCAGTGTCATAGAGTTAATCCTAAAGAAAAACAAGGCACAGAGCCACTCTATGTGATGCCAGCTTGTGGTTTTGTTGTTCATTTTCCATTTACTTTCATTCCTATTTCAACCTTCAGCATATAGGTCACCTTTGCACTTTCTCTGCACAAGGGAATAGTCAGCTGTGTTATCTGGCACATTTCTGCATAGAAATGATTCCTACAGACTGGTAGAGACAGCAAAGAAAAACCTATGTAATACTCCAAGACGTTCCTAGAGAAACTTAACTGTTAGAATAACAATGATTCGGTGGACATCTCAAAAAGAAATAACTGAAAGCTTCAAAAGACGACAATAAAATGCAATAATTACATTACAAGACTTTTTTTTTTTTTTTTTTTTGCTTTTATGTGCATGAGGGGGAAGAGGTTGTAGTTTTGCTTTGCTTTGTTTTTTACTGAAAGGTTATCAAATGGATAATAAAGTTGCCTAGACCACTTGCAGATATGTATCTTAAAAATCAAAGTGGAAAGGAAATTCAGAGGCTTCCTTCTTTTGTAAATACTCATCTTATTGCTTTTTCATCAAAGTAAAGGTAATAAAATCTTCTAAAGGAATAATTTAGAATATTCCTAAGTGAACTCTTCTGCACTTTATTTTGGCAGAATTTAAGACCCACCTTTTTTTTTTAAATTTTATTTGGACCTTAGATATGTTTCACCATCCCAATCCATGCAGTTCCAGCGCTGCTTACAGTCAGTATCAGTCACTACTTTCTCCAATATTCTTCCTTCACAGCTTTTTTTCTTCCATTCCACTGGCAGTGTTTTTTCCCAAAAACAAGTCTCAGGATCAGCAGTTAGAGGACAGGAGGAGTATAAGATAACATAAGAATCCAAACGAAAGTACAGCGAAAAAAGCTCCTAAATATGTCCAACTGAAGTAACTCGCTAACACAGGAACAGCCCGTAATGACAGTGGGTATGAGAGCTCTTTTGAAGGCTACTGATACAGCAAAAAAATCATGAGCTTCAAAGACTGAACATCTAGCTATAAGTTGAACATTATTAATATTTAATATGAACGTAACACTCCTCAGCAGGCCTGGGGAGAGCACCATACACGGCTCACACTGGCAGTAAGCACAAAGCTGCCCAGGAATAAAGGCCTACAGAAACAGAAAGCCTTGGAATGAGACCAGCAGTTGTACATAGTTCTTTCTGGTATGAACACAGAGACGAACTGAGGCAAGGAGGGATTTCCTTGGGTACCAACACATCTTGCTTTACAGAGCCATCAAGGCCTTGTACATCAGTATGCACTGCCAGCTCCCATGAAATGCAAGTGTGACTGCCTTAAAAGAGGTATTAAGTCCTCTGGAAAGTAAAATGATTCCGTGAACCTGGGAGCTCCGTCTTTGCAAAGAGGCTATGGCAGAGAATTCTAGATGAGACATACAGGAACAGGCTGGAAGAAATATTGCCAGCTATAAACCAGGGCTGTGCTTTACACAGGCTTTACTTGTGATCTTTCACTTTCAACCTTGCTCAGAAAACCTTGACCTTCACTCCTATTAAATCTTTCCTTTGTTTACTATTAAAGCTGTCTAGCATTCAGGGGCAAGGTGAATGAAGGTAAAAACTGAGAAGCTAAGGAAACTCTCTTCTTTGAGGTCGTGAATCAGGACAACACAGAAGTTGTGGCCAAGCTTGAGAGACTCCAACCTTGAGCAGCCTAAGGCTGAAGTCACTTGTCTGTGTGTGCAACATCAGGAAGGGTACCAGCACTATCAGGTTTTCCAACTGACTGGAAAACCCCAGAGACGTTACAGAAGGAGGCAGTGACACCTCAAAATTCCAAATGAACAAAAAACATCACAAAAAGTGAAAGAAGGTAAAAAGGAGTCATATTCGGGCACAAACCTGACCAGGAATCATTTTGGATTCCTGTCACAACAAAAATACTTCAAATAAACCACCATATTTTACTGGGAAAAGTCTACAGGTTAAAGCCAATAAAGACTGAACTGAAAATAGAATCTACTTTAACTTTCTCTGTGCCCCATAAGTTTTCTTTCTCCTGCCATGCTTGCCACACAAATTGCAGTTGAAATGGAAAGCTACTGTAAATTGAAACTTCAACATTTAAAAACAGATCAGCTCAAGGAGGCATTTGTGAATGTATTTCACCAGGAAGAGGAAGTTAAAACTTATTTTCAAACTACTCTGTGAACACTCCTAGTAATTATATGCATGTCCTACATATCTTTACTGAATCCTCAGTACCTCTCTAAAGACAGGAATGGCTTTTTGTAGCCAGACAACTTCTTCCCTTTGTGGCAACAATGTCAAATCCTGATAAAAATTTAGTCTTGGAAAGCAGCTACAAATAATTGATAATGGAGAAAGCAGCTCTTTATCTGAAGCCTATCACAAAAGATACTTTTCTCTGACCATCACTGCCAGTTTCTCAATATATAGCATCAGGAAGTTAAACAGAAAGGGCATTGCACACCTATTCAATTCCAGTATCTTTAATCACAACCTCAAAACTCTGCTCCCAAAGCAGGTTCCAGCAGCACACCTCTACCTGTGCGCTCTTCCCAGCAATTTTCAGAGTATTCAATGCTTCCATTATTTTATTTTGAAAACCAGGAGTATTTCAGGCACCTGCCATTAGTTTGTATCTTTTCATTACTTCTTCTCAGTATGCTGTGGCTTCTAGGAAAAAGCAAGGAAAACCCAACTCTGCTGTATCATTACAGTGCTACTGACTTGACAAAGAACACATACAAAAGTTAGGATAGCGATACAGGGATTTAATAGTGTTAATTAGCACTAAAAGAAACTTAAAGAAGCAAAACAAACAAAAGCCCACAACTTTTGCAAGGAAGGGTCTGAGTTCCCAAAATTCTCCTGTTACAATCCCCTCCAGACCACCTTCAGCTTTTGTCAGAAACTAGAGTAGATTTCCATTAAAAATATATATATTAATAATAATAAAAAAGCACTGGTAGGAATTGGCATAGAAAAGTTCTGCACTGAGATAACAATGCTATGCATTACTTAACCACCAGCAGCTAGACCTCAGCATATTTGCTCATGCAGTTGTACTGCAGCACAAGGTTGAGGGTGTAGTTAGTGGAATTTTGTTAGTATAACCCAAAACACAAGAAAATAAAGGCCTTGAAGTGATTACCTACACAAATCTAAGTGCCAAAATACACCTGTCCACACTGTTGCATACAATCATACAGACCAACGCTGTTCCATCTCTTCCTTCAATTCTTATCCTGCCTACCTCTCTCCCTAGTTATCTTTTAAGATTCTCTCTTGTCATCACTACAGACCAGGAGAACAATAAGCGACCTGAAGGAACGGCAAGCAACAAGCAAAGCCTCCATATGATTCTTCATGTTGACAGTACATGTTGATAGAGGGAAAAATCCTCCTCAGCTCAACCCCAGCCCACAGACCAGGCACTGAGTTCATTAAGCACAGTTTCCAAATGGGCTTTTTTGCAGAGGCATATTCAAACCCAAGCAAATCAGACAAGCAGTCAGGGCAGCAAACAATCAGACTTCTCCCTTCTTTCTATCTGTGCTTTGTGATTTTACTGCCAGTGCCATCTCTGGGACAGCAAAGAGAAGGAGCACCTCCCAGAAAGCGCAGTGCTTCTGCCTGCTGTGACCTGGATGCAGGTGGGTCCCCACCCGCCAGCTCAGCTGTTGGGTTGGCACAGGGAGGGCACACAGCCAACCCACAGCACTTGGCCTGCAGAAGGACACCCAAGTCCACATTCATACCCGTGTGCCCAGACTCACATGTGATCATCAGCCAGCAACACAGTGAGGCCAACCTGTGAACACAACACTCCTGCTGCAAACAAGACCCCGAGTGTGACGCCTGGCTCCCTGCCCCACAGCACACCCTCAGCTGAGGCTCCACACAGCACGGCTCAAGCTGTTCTGCTGGATGCTAGGATGCACACAGTATATCACAGGATTAATGATGAAAGGAATTCACTTGGCCATTTTCTACCAATTCTGCAGCACAGGCACCGATGCTTGCTGTTTAACACACAGATTCAGCAACAATGCATTCTGTTCTTGCTATTTAGACACGCACTTACAAGTGCTGCTTAGCTGGAGACCAGCTGTTAACACAGTGAACTGCCTTGCTCTTCTGAACAGATCTGGTGAAAGCCCACTCAAAGCAACAACTGTAACCAGCATTCATCTTAAGATTAGCACCTGACTTCAGAGAAGAAGACAACTTAATAGAAAGCACAGGAGCACCCACCTGGGAAACTTCTGAACAACAGAACCGCAAGGCCTTTCATGGCTTATGGTCCTGTTTTGTCTCTTTCTGCACTTTATTTGTGAAACAAATTACCTTTCCTCCCTCCCCTCACTCCAAAAAAGCACTGTATTTATTTATTTGGTCGCACTCATCATGAGGTAAGTGCTCTCTCACCCACCCCTGGAGTTTTCATTGGGGTTTCTGATAATATATCCTCTAGAGGAACAAATGCCTCTTAAAAAGCACCCAGAGCACTCTCTACAAGTCAAGCACCTGGAGCAGGCAGCTGAGCCCAAGTCAGAGCAAGGCATCACACTAATAAATGGGGAGATCATTTATCTGTTCTCCCAGCCTCTTTTCTTATGAGTTAAATATATTTATGCATATATAACCTTTATCTTCTGAAGCACTAGAGAACTATGTATGCAACTTCCCAAGACTGAAGCTATTGCTAACAGGCAAAGACTGCCCACACCTGCCATGCTTAGTTTGCACGATGTCCATTACAAGGGGCTCCACAACACAGGCACCAGAACTGCACTGTACCCACAGGAAACTCCCAGAGCTGCCCATGACCAGCAGCCAGGCAATGCAGTGATTTCACTGCGAATGGAAGTGCTCTGGAGTTTACTGGTGACCTTTACACAGGATTGAGCCTCAGGTGATGGCAAGAATTAATTTTTATTACCCAGGAGTAAATTGCAATAGCAAATCAGATACATTAGAGGAATCTTCTTTGAATATACAATTCCTTTTCCTAGTGTCATCACCCAAAAATGTAATTAACATAAAAGGTTAGAAATACAGCTTTAAGTAAAGACAATTTCCTGTAGCAGACTTTGAAACAAAGATGTATTTCTACTTTAATCCTGGATTGAAGATCTGGTTTTAATTTCCATAGAAATGAGATTCTCTTCCTGGTGACGGAGCTGAATGTAAGTATAGCAACCCAAACCTGAGAGAAAGGACTCAAGTTTAATGAAAGTTTAAACTGACTGTAAAGAAAATTTATTATTCCCATTATCTGTAAATAAAGCGTTTGGTGGTTCTTCCTCCTTCCCAGGCTCCATCGTCTGCCACTGTGTAACAACGCCCACATGCTGACCTGCCAGGGGAACAGCAGCGTCAGGAACAGGTCAGCACAGGTGGTGAGTGCATGGCAAAACTATCTTCCATCTACAGCATACACTTGTAAACAAAAACCAAATGGAGCAGAATTTGAGCAAGTTAACCAGAGGACAAACTGTCATGGCAAGGAACGCTAAAAAAAAAAAAAAAAAAATTACTGTTTTCCTAAAACCTGGGTGTTCTACGTGTACATATAGCATAGAAGATTTTTTTTAATGTTGAGGGGAAAAAAAAATATGAAAAATGACTGGAGATCAAATGGGAAATCCTGTAATTTTTATTTGACTTCCTATACTTACCATAGTTTTCCTCTATCTTTAGAATAGCATTTGACCAAAAAGTTTGCATCTTAATTAATTCTTATTAATTAATTAATTAAAAAAATTTAAAAAATTAATTCTTATGGGTACTTTGTTAGTCCAGACCTTACCGCATGTAACTTGTACCATAGCACCTGAAGGTTGGAATTAAGGTTAGGGACAGGACTGCATTTTCATTACCGAGACAACAGAAATTCTCTCTGCTCCAGAACAATGCATGACATCACTGAGGAGGAAAAAATAAATAAATAAATAAATAAATAAAAATCACTCCTCACAAATTGAAATCTAAGGGAATTTTTCAACTGAACGCTATGAAATAGGAGCAGAAGCCAGCACCCCGGGAGTGCTTTAAATACAATCTCTTTCTTGAATTTATATTATTATAGGCCAATTTAGCAGCAAAGCAAAAACATAGTTCTTCCTCCTCAGAGCAGAGGTTAATATCTGCTTTTGTGTTGATTTTGCAGAAGCCAAAAGTCAGGAGCAAATACGTTACCAGACTTAACCTTGTTCTTTCATTTGTCAGTCACACCCTATATCAAATAGATTATTGAATAGCAATCCAAACATAATGAGCTAGTGATTAACAAAACATAGTGCCTCCCTAGCAAGGCAGTGAGTAGAGCTATTGCATCTCAATTACGGAGCACAGGCAAACAGCAACCTAGTCATTAAGCAGGGCCCCCACTCTGCATGACTGATATTAATGGAATATTAGACTAGCAGGTGCTGCTTTGCTCCGTTAAATCTTCAGCAAATTCAATTTAGTACAGAAAATAAACAGAGCACATTTGTTCCCCTCAACAAATATTTGCATATTTTCCTTACTAAATCTGCAGCTTGTGGATCTATCTGGGAAAAGACACAAAGACAGTCAAAAGAGAGTTGATTTTCAGGTCATTTGGATGTAAATTTAGTGGAACAAACCCTCTGTGTATAATGACATGCACAGTGAACAACCACAGACTCTTTTCTCACTACTTTTGCCTCAAGTTTAACACAAGGGAGAAAACAGTATCCAGTACATTAACCACAGGCTTTTCCCCTCAACAATAAGCATGGGTTTTTTAGTTCAATTATTTGTTCCTCAAACTCAAATTCTGGGGCAGATCTGCATCTGGCACCATTGGCTGCAGTTCCCCACTTATCCCTCTGTACGTGAGAAAAGGGAGGCTGCCTTTGCTCTGTGGGATAAAAGGAAATCCGCACACAGGCCGCATGAGCTCCCCTCTGCATTACACAATTCTCTTATGTGAATTCTCCTGCTAATTTTATTTGGATAATATATATTTCACTCCCCATTTCAAGGTCTACAGCTGCAAACATTAATGCATCGTAGTGGCTTTACTCACTCCATTAATCAAGTACTGAAATCGCACTGGGTAATCCACACCAATATTTATCCAGCAATTATCTCAGTCCTCGAATCACAAAATTTTACCAATCCTAGAAAGCCTTTCTGAAAATAACTGGAAGAGGTCAGGGTTTAGCACTGGGATCCAGCCCGGCACACAAGGGTCCATCACAGAGGGCCCCCGTTTCCTGAAGCAATGCAAAGTGCAGCTGGCACTGCCACATCCCAGCCTGCGGGGCAGCAGGAGCTTCCTGTGCTCACTGCCCAGCAGCTGCCCTCCTCACGTGCTCACATCGCTTTTCCCAGATGCGTGGTAGCATTCACTATTTAAAATAGTGTAAATCCTGACATTTTCAGTTCAATTCTTTCTTACCTCGACAGGCTGGAAAGCTGGGCTCGGGTGAACCTAATGAGGTTCAACACGGCAAAGTGCAAGGTTTTGCATTTGGGCCGGAAGAACCCCAGGCACCCGTACAAGCTGGGAGGAGTGGTCCTTGAGAGCAGCTCGGCAGAGAAGGACCTGGGGGTCCTGATGGACGAGAGACTCAACATGAGCCAGCAGTGCGCTCTGGCAGCTCGAAAGGCAAATGGGATCCTGGGCTCCATCAGGAGAGGGGTGGTCAGCAGGGACAGGGAAGTGATTGTCCCTCTCTACTCGGCTCTTGTGAGGCCCCATCTGGAGTACTGTGTCCAGGTGTGGAGCCCTCAGTACAAGAAAGACATGGAGATTTTGGAAAGGGTCCAGAGGAGGGCGACTAAGATGATCAGGGGGCTAGAGCACCTCCCCTATGAGGACAGGCTGAGGGAGTTGGGCTTGTTCAGCCTGGAGAAGAGAAGGCTGCGGGGCGACCTCATTGCAGCCTATCAATACCTGAAGGGAACCTACACCCAGGAGGGGAGTAAACTCTTCATAAGGGCTGACAATAGCAGGACTAGGGGAAATGGATCCAAGTTGAAGGAGGGAAGATTTAGGTTGGATGTTAGGGGGAAGTTCTTTACGAGGAGAGTGGTTAGGCCCTGGAACGGGCTGCCCAGGGAGGTTGTGGATGCCCCGTCCTTGGACGTGTTCAAGGCCAGGTTGGACGGGGTCCTGGGCAACCTGATCTAAATGTGTATGTTTGGTGGCCCTGCTAGGCAGGGGGGTTGGAACTACATGATCCTTGAGGTCCCTTCCAACCCGGGTGATTCTGTGATTCTGTGATTCTGTACCTTGGTACGTCTACATTGGAGAATGGTTCTCTAGAGATTTTTAACTGTAACTAATATCTCCCTTCTTCTCCAACCCACTTTTTTGTCATTGGAAATAAGCCTTGCTGGAGCTTACCTCAGAGATTCAAGCCTAAAAGCTCTCTAAATCTCTTCTAAAACCATATATACATCTAAGCAGTGAGATTTCTCACTCAAAAAACCAAACAAAACAGGGCTTTAGTTTCTCACATGCAGTAATTTAATCATATCCATTGTACTAGAAAATATGCAAGCTGCTTCAAGGTTTTCCTGACAGAATCAGATCCAAGCGACAAACTCTTCACTTTTTGTTCCAGTATTTATTCTTGTAACATCAAAGCGTTCCTGCCACATTTGTGTAGAAGGGCAGAGGCTGCACATGCCATCACGCACAGCCTACCAAGCCACGTGGCACAGAGAAGGCTAGAGAAGCTGTGTGCAACAGGTTGGGTTTTTTTATTTGCCTGCTCGTGGCATCGCTGTGTCTGGAAAAAGTTCCAGTTCTTGGCTCAGGAAGGCTGGGCCAAAGGGCAATACTTGAAACCAACGTACATATTTAGGCCCCAGAAAAATCAATGGATTTGTTTGCCTGGCACCTGCATTTGGGGAAAGGAGCCTCAAGTCCTGGGATTCACCTCCATGAGGAGTTATTTAAAACACTGAAGAGAAATGCAAATAAAGAAGACTGTTTTTCAACACTATTTCCTGAATGAGAATATATTGTTACTTATTCTGCAACATTCTGTAAAATGACCTGAAGGCATTTTCTGAAGCAGGGATACATGTGAGATTTTTTTCTCCTTTTCCATATCATATTTCCAGGAAGAAGAAAAAAAGAAAACAAACAAATGAAAAAAACCTTTCAAGGTTAAACGTGGAACACCTTGGTTTGCCCACATCTAGATTTTGTAAAAAACGTATTACTAAACCTCTAAATTAAGAAAAAACTACTATTAAGGATGGCCCTAACACCATGTGCATTAAGCAGCAGCTTTAGTTTCAAAATCAGAACTGCTCTGAAGGTGTGCAGAAAAGCTGCTAACATTTCAGTTAATTATTTTCAGAAGAGGAAATTAAAAAAGCAACACCCTGCATTGAGTTATTCTTTTATCTTACAAAAGGTCAGAAAAGTAACTACATTTAAAGTTAGGGCTTTTTTTGAAAGGATATTCAACAGGATCAGGATTGATTGGATTGACTGCAGAATTCAGATAGAAAAAATCATTCTTGTAGGTAGTTTGAGAACAACCACTCAAACCATAACACAATCTTTGATAGTTTGATCAATACTGGTTTAAGCAGCAATAAAACTTGCTTTGCACCAGAAGTCAATTTTGTACACAAAAGGGTGAGCTCAGGAGTTTTCTAAATATTTTTTGCTATAATAAAAGTGTTTTACTTTGCCACTTCAGGACAGATCGATGGTCAGACATATACCATATGTTTCTGTGAAACTGGGACAGAAAATATATACAAACCTATATACTAAGGTTTAAACAATAATGAAATCAAACTTACAATAGAACTGACGGAGCACTTTTAAATAGCATTACTTTTACACATCATATTTCACCCCCACTGGTGGGGTCAGCTGGAGGCAGACGTCCTCAGAAGACAGCAGTTCTTAGACACAGCGTGAGGTTCAGCTCCACGCTCCACACCGAATTAACGGGACGGCTGTCTGAGCAACGTGAACAGAATTACCCCTGTTAGTAAGGAAATCTCTTCTTCTGGATGAAAGCAGTTTCTACAAATATTATTAGCACTGAAAAATCTGTGTGACGTCAGCATAACCCGCGGGTTACGTTGAGGGACTTGGCTCAGTCCCCAAAGAGCTCCTCTATTATCGCCCAGTGCGATGTAACCCTGCCTGTGGCTTTTGTCCTCTTACACCCCTATGATGCGCTCGAAGGACAATTCCCTTTTTCTGTTCTATTTCTTTACCAAAATCAGTTGCAGGAATACCTGCTGATCTTATGTTCCCTCAATATCACATTACAAAGTGACTTCTCGGGGAGCTGAAAAACATGCATTTAACTCCTAACCACAGACACTAGAAAATTAAGCTGCCTGATTTCTCCTGGCACAAACCCACCGTGCCAGTCAATAGACTTACTAACTTTAGAGCAGGCCAAGATACAGAGACATGAGTTTTAAAAGCAAGAAAGAAATTTTCCAAAGCTTTGCCATCTGCAGTACATTGTATGTGAATAATCCACCTCTCCAACTCATGCTGTTACCTTGCCTCTCGATATATTAGGCCAAAGCCATGAACTGATTTCTCTCTCAGCAAGAACAAGCCTTTCCTTCATGTAAGTTCTTATTTCCATTTCTAGAGAATCAAATTCCACACCAGGACTCCAGAATCTTCAGAATCACCACAGTTTTCTGTGCATTCAAAACTTCAATAAGCAGAGCAGTATTGTTTGTTATTATACAGACAAAAAAATATAACTATTTGACCTAGAGAGAAACTTGGTACTTTGCCATGAATTAATATGGAATAGAAAAAGGAACTGCTATAAGATAAATTGTGAGGAAAGACTGTTTCAAACCTCTGACAACTTCTTCTACACACCTCCCTGCTGGGCAGGACATGCACACTCCTTGCAGGTACAGTCCCACTCCTGCATGAAGCTTCGAAGTATTATAAAGCCTTGATTTTGCTCCCACAGGAATCAATAAAAGTGTCCCAGAGCTCAGAAGCCCATTGGGAAGTGTACCAGAAATTAAGGCACCAATACTAATAAATGAGAAGGCTTCGTGGAAGCAACTGTTTGAAGATCTGGCTATCATTTACAACTGGCAGTTGGGGTGTTGGTATTTGACCAAATCTGGATTTCCATCCTTACTTCTTAGTTTTCCTAAAACTACTGCGTGCACAAATTTTAGCCACGTTCTTGCCATAATTCACTCAAATTCAATATGCACTACATAAGATTTAAACCATCTTTGCAAAATGCAACCTAAAAACTCTTAGCTGCACATTATGTGCCCATGAGAAAAATAAGAATAAGGAATCTCTGATTACCACTGCATGGCAATTAACACCAGGTCACATCTACCTGTAGGCTTCGGCTGCTTCTATCATCCTGCCAATGCACTGCAGCCACAAACCCGCCCTCATCAGGTTTACAGCCGCCTTGTGTCTGCTGAGTGACTGCAGAGCAGCTGCTGCGTATCAGCAATTCTGACTGAATAAAATAACACTAATGAATTGGAATTACCCCTTCAATATGAACAGTCAAAGTGCGATTCCTTTGCTGTGAGATTTAGGGCCCGATCCAAAGGCCACTGAAAACAAGGACATGTACATGGCATCAAAGGGGTCACATGATGATCAGGGACAGATTCTTCAACAGGCTTTTTTTTTCCTCCCCCTTATCCAATACAGGGTTTGGACCAAGCTCTAAGCAAAGAAAGTTAAATGGCTTAAAATTTCTCTGTTGATTTGTAGCAATCCACAAGCTTTAAGTGGGCTCTAGCAACATTCCCATTGCCGAATGGAGAAGCTGGGTGCCCACAGCCCCACTCAGAGCGCTTCCCAAAAGCCATCACATCCCAGGGTCAATGAGGCACCACAGAGGGTGGGGAAAGGACAGCTTGTTAAATTACTAAGATAAGAATGCCACCACCACTTTGTATCTGACCCTGCCGAAAAATTACAGCATTTGGTTTGTAAGAAATGGGATTTCTATCTTGAGCTCTGGATATAGTCTCCTATTTTTATGCATATACATGAGATGTAAATCTAGCACATTTAAGATGACTGGTGCTACGTAGATGATAAAAGCAATGCATAAAATAAGTTTGAGCTTCACTTCCTGAAGTCAAAAACTTGCTGTTACAGGAAGAAAAGGCAAAGAACAAAAGCACACTCCCTTTATCCTATATTATTCCTAAAGAAATTGAAAGACAGAATCGTATTCACTGATCACACCGAGTACTCCTTTCACACACACACATTTCAGGTCTCTTCGGGGTCGGTACGCCTCAGTTCATCAGAACTTTTCAGAGAGGGAGGGAGGGGAAGCCAGCCTGCCTGCTAATGGCAGCTTCACCAAGAGCATCCTTGGCACCTCTGGAACCACTCCACCCACCTGGCAGCTGGAACGTGGCCTGGTGTGAAACGCAGAGCAATCCTGAGCTACCACAACACAGACCTCAGCACAGCCCTTTGGGGAAACTGACAGCAGGCTCGTGCTGCGGGCCAGGAACTGCGACAGGACACAGCTGCTACGAGGGGTGGCACTGAAGACAGCCCAGGACCACCGTGTGCTCCATTGGAGTGAAAACCCGGGCTTAAGCCTGGGAGCAATGAGCACAAACAACATTCAAGGCTCACAGCATGTACCAGGACTTAGACTGGTAACTGCATGAGAACACAAAGAAGTCTGTCAGAAGTGTCAGAGGTTATTTGGTAACTTTTTTTTTTTTTTTTTTTAAATATTTAAAGAAAACTCAAAATAATTTCATAAAACCTGCAATGTCGTCTTTCTAACATAACATATTTCTCACAAGACTTTTTTCCTACAAATAGACCTAACACAACAAAAGCACCATGCCCCTTTTCTGACTCAAGACAATGAACAAAGCTGTAGGACCCTCTTAGGCAGCAAATGCTACCTTTCCAGCTACTCAAAGCAAGGATCATTTGCAAAGCAGAAAGCCTCACAATTATTTTACAAAGGAACCAAAACATGAGTGATTATTTCAGAGCATCCTTTCTATCTTTTAAAACAAAGTCTGCAAACCAGTGAACATACAAAATTGTAAAATCTCTTCAGGTCAAAACAAAGGTTGGAAGACAGACGTTCGTTCACTTTGCAGCCAGGTCAGCCATTTTCTTTGCATGAATTCTAGAAAATGAACATTCTCTGCTTGCTCATACAAGAAGGGATTCATATTGCTTAACTGCAAAAACAAAAGATGGCTTCGATAAACTTTGTTAGAGAAAGCCTTGCTCTCAGCCTGCATTTCCACGCAGAACTAACTTTTTTTAAAGGAAACAAACCCTGTAAACGTTGCCTCTAAACTACCATTGCAAAAGAGTCATTCACACATATATAGAAGCCACTGGAGCTCAACAGCAGAGGCTGACTGCTCTCCAGGAACGTGTGGTTGATGCAGAAAGCCCAGCCTGGGTTGGACTTTCCCCTTTGTAATACTACCTACTTGTTGCCTACAATTTTTGCCCCTTGAGGTCTATAGCTTAGTACTGAATACGCACACACGTGTGTGCAGACATTTCTCAATAGGAAGTACAGCTTTTTGACTCTAAACTTATCAGACTGAGAATTTCTCATTTGCCAATTAGAAACTTCGAATATAAAGAAATGAAGATGCTTTTGAGGCACTGTACCCACCTATCAGCTGGGCTAACAGTGAAAAACCAGGAGCCTGGACTCCTCAGCACTGCTCTAGCTTGGCACCACGAGAGCTCTGTGGTTCAGAAAGACACCTGAAGCCTTTAAAAAACCCTGATGGGTAAAGTACACGACCACAAGCAACTTCCTGAGGTGGCAGCAATCAGAAGCGAGCACTTCAGCATGTCTGTGGGTGAGCCATAAAGGAAAAACCTTAAAGAACAATATAGATTCCATTAAAGAATGAAAAGCCTGTGCCAAGGATGCATAAAACATAACAAGACACATCAGTCATCCCCTTCACAGAGGGATTTCTATTAACAGGAAAAAAAAACCAAAAAGCTTCGTAAATAACGTTTCTTCTAATCCTGGTCTTCTGTTGAGCATTAGAGTAAGCAATGCCAGCCCCTCACCACAGAGGCAGCAAGCACTCAACCCATTCTTCCAAATCAGATACAGCAGCGCTGTTCTTGCTGCAGGAAATGGGCTCCTTTGTGTGCCAGCTTTATTTCCTCAGGTATCATCTGCCTCTGCAGATGTGAGCCATTAAGATCAGAACAACCAAAAGCAATATTTCTATATAATTAAACATTTTAACGTAGTAAAGTAGGTATGGTACAGAAGTCATTAAATGTCTCCCTTCAGGAATGTAGCAGCCATCAAACTCAATATGCTGCTCTTAAGAAGTCTAGATTCAGGGCCTCTACCAGTGATGCATGCTACGGAAAATTTAAGATCCATTGGCAGAAGGCTCAGATACAGCAGTTACATCTCGCATCTGGGAATGCTTTCATGATCAAAAGAAGGATCACATCCTACAGAGAAGTGCATAAAGACTGAACATTTTGCTAATGACGTTTCTATATATTTTTTATGTACAACTTAGATGGTCTTGTGCCCTCTAATTAAGGAAGATGCATTACAGTAAGTCAGAAAAAGAGAGATGAGGACTGTGAATCTCAGACGAAGGAATTATTTATGTATTCAGTTGCATTCCAGCAATGCGTTTGAATGGACTGTTCCAAAAATGAATTAAACACTCTCATCCCGCACACGAAACCAGGAACGTTCTTTGACTACTCCCAATGAATCCCACTCACTCCTGTTTCTTAGAACAAAAGAATTCAGCGAGGCAGAATCACAGAATGGCCAGGATTGGAAGGGATCTCAAGAACCTCCAACCCCCCTGCCACATGCAGGGCCACCAACCTCCACATTTAATGCCAGCCCAGGCTGCCCAGGGCCCCATCCAACCTGGCCTTGAACAACTCCAGGGATGGATAGGACATCCACAGCTCTCCGGGCAGCTGTTCCAGCACCTCACCACTCTCATAATGAAGAACTTCCCCCTGACATCCAACTTAAATCTTCCCTCCCTCAACTTTAAACCATTTCCCCTTGTCCTGGCAGGCAGACCTCAAATGAATACAGTCAGGCATTGATGTGTATGATAAAGATGGACTTTGAAACACAGAAAAAAGTCATCTTTCCATAAAAGAAATTACCTTCACCGGGTTTTAGTGCTTCTCTCCCAAGGAAGAGCCTACAGACACCTGAACTCCCTGTAAGGAACGATGCTATTGCACAGAACAGCACAGAGGGCCATTCCCAGCTGCGGCCGAAAGAAGCACACAGAAAGGAAAGCTTTGTGTTACGGCACAGCAGAGCTAAAGGAGCACCTGCTCATGCTACCAAGAACCAACCTAAGAAAAATACCGTGTTCTGAAAGTCCTCAAGCACGGGGGGGGAAGCAGAAGGGTACAAAAAAAAACAACGACAACATATGAAACAACACCTGGGAGTAAGAAAGAGACGGCTCAGTGAAAAGGCATCTCTGTCCGTGACAAAGGGGGCAAAAAGCTCACCGCACAGCTGCGCTTGGTGAATAAATAATCATCCTCATTAACCCGTTGTTGCAGCAGTTTCTCCGTGCTCACAATGCTGTGCCAAAACTAAACCCACAACTAGACCTAAACTAAACACAACGCCGTGCCAAAACTAAAACCAACCAAACCCAAACCTCCCCTTTCCTCACCGCTTTGACAAAACCGCGATGCAAACTTCGCGCTTCATCCGGTCTCGCCGCGTGCCGAGCTCTCAGCTTCCCGCCGTCACGGACACCTTTCTCTACCTGAAAACTCTGCCAGTCATCCTAAAGCACCTCCTATCGACACCGACGGCACAGCAAACCGTCCTCCACGCCTCGCCCTGACCGGAGACGCGGTTTGACGACGGCTGCAGCCGCCCAGCGCCGTGCCGCCCGTGCACGACGAGCTCCCCGCCCCGCCTCACCTCTGCTGCAGCTGCGGCTCCCGGCCGCCCGCTGAACTCCGGCTCTCCTCCAGGCGGCACAGCCCGTGCCGGTTGTTCTGGCCCGCTGCCCTGCACGTCTGAGAGCGTTGCCCGAGCGGATCGGGGCCGTCCTCAATGAGAAGAAGCTCGTCCTCAATGTCCAACCGGAATCTCCTCGAGCGGCCTTACGCTTTCCTTGGGTTCCGTCCTCGTTACCGGACAGCACAGCCCGGCGCCGCCGCCGCTCGCCCCGTGAGGAGCGGCGTTCCCGTCACGCGCGGGGGGCGCGGGGCCGCCTGGCAGAGTTGCACGTGGCCGCCTCGTGGGGTTGCACGTGGCCGGCTTGTGGAGACCACGTGGCCGCTCGGTGGGGTTGCACGTGGCAGCTCCGCGCGGCCGCAGAGCTCTGGCAGTAGCGCCTCCCCGCGTTCCTTCTTAGAGCAACTTGTTCCTGCCAGGACCACTAACCTGTCGTGCTGGAAGTTTATCAACTGTTTGACCGGATGTTTGTCTGCCAGCAGGACAGGGGCTGCCAAGGAACCTGCAATGCACCTCTCGGGTGCTTTTCTTCTTGTTCTGATTTGTAGGTAATCGCTTGCACGATTCCAAGTCTGATCCATCATCAGGCCTTAAAAACTCCAATAAAAAAATAAAAAAAATAGAAAAATTGGCTAATTGTTAAGTAAGACACAAATAAATTAATTAAGGGCTCAATTAAATGAACCTCTTGCTCTATTTGAAGCTTATTGAGCAAGTAAGAAGCTTTGGCTCCCATTCCAAGTCAGACTCAGAAAAATCACCATACAAACAAGTCTGGGAGCGGCAGTGGAAGAAGAAGATGTACAATAAGGTCTTCAAAAGAGATTTGAAGAGAGAACACTGAAAGGCAAACATTTTGGTAAAGAGCTCTTAAGTGAAAAGAATTGCTTGATCTGAAGCCTGTTGGAGCCCAAGAAGAAAACAGACTTGGATCAAGGCTTAAATGAACCATGGTCCTCTTGTTCAGTGGATTGTGGCACTGCAGACAGGCAAAGAACTGTGTTGTGGTTATCTCTGTCTACTGCAGAAATGTTTTTTGAATGAGCCGCTACTGAAGGAGCCCACGCCTCAAAGAAATGCACGTTTCCATCTCATTTAGTTGCTTCTGACAGTGACGTGACTTCGTACTCTCAAAGTGCACAAAAGCACATGACAACTGGAATCCTGCTATTGGGATACTGCTGTGTGCTGCTGCTTTCTAAAAGCTGGTACCCAAACCAGCTCTGCGCCTCTGTCATAGGCAGTTTTTGTTTTTTCTGCTTTGTCATGAAGACCTCTTTTAAATAAAACACTCCTCATAACGCAACATACGAGCTGACAGGTTTCAGTTTTGTTTAAAAGAAATGCTTGAGCTGAGTGAATAATTCCTTTGTGAATAATTTATTTGATCAATTTTGCTATTTCCCTGTTTACAAATTGTTTGTACAAATGGTACAGCTGGAGAAAAAGAAGATACTGCAGTCAGAGCATGCAGAGATTCCTAAAATACCACAGAATAAAAAAAAATAAATTCTAAGCTCATTACATCATCCTATAGACTTCTGCAGCTGGAACATGTTTTCTGTATATCTCTTCAATGGCTGAAAAAACAGCCTATTAAAAAGTTACTTTCTAGGAAAAGCTACCGAAGGAATTGCCCTGTCAATCCAAACTGCTCTCTTCTCCAAGAAGAAACCAGTTGTCTTCTAACATATGGTGGCATCGCAGAGCTGGAGTTGATGTGGTCACCTCTGGGCTCAAGGAAGATTGTGATGGGGAATTCAGCAGAAAAAAACAAAGCTAGTTTTCTTCTGGATGCATAGCCATGTGGCTTTGAGCAGGAATTACGCCAAGAACTTTGCATGATCAGCTGGGAAGGCTTTAGCTGTGGTTTTGATCCCCCCTTTCATAAGGACCTTATATATTTGCGATTTACACAGTTGAAGTATTATTGACAACTTGGTATTAAAATAACTAACCTAAAAATAAAGGAAGATCAGCAGCGTGTCTTTCTCTACCAAAGTTTTGCTCACATCTGAGATATCCTTTTGCAGTAAAAAGGCAGAGGTGAGCTATTTCCAGTTTTCTTCCAGCACTAAATTGGAATTGAATGAAATTTGCCATTAAAAATGCATGAAGTAATGTTCTACCTAAAACAATTTCTTTATCACCTTAGTTCTTTGGGGACATGATCAGGAAAGGACTGACCCTACCAGGAGACTGACTTACAGCACAGTATGATTAACGTGGCAGATCCATTTGATAGGTCGGACCTTGGTCTCACAGTGCTGAATTGATTCTCTATGAATGTGGATATAGAAATGTTGCCCTTACTATATCAAAGTATTTTGCATAGATGGAAGCAAGAATGTGAAGTCTGGTACCAAGATCCGCAGTTCTGGGACACCATCAGACACTTCAGACAATTATCCCAACTTACATCACTTAACCAAGGGGAAAAGAAAGATTCAACCCCTCATGGGCTCTGCCTAGTCCCTAAACTGTGATGTTTTCTAAGCAGAATCAAGGAATATTCTACTAGAATAAGTCCCTAGAATAAGAGCTATAGCTGCCTACGTAAAGTCTATTTGCATGATCTAATTAACAAAAAGATGTTAATAAACTAATCTTGTTACCATAAAGTAATATTATAAAGCTCTTAACTACATAACCTTTGTGAAAACAAATGCATCTCTGCAGCCCTCCATGAACGTAATATATTAAAGGTACAAACTGCAGGAAAGCTGCAATAACTCAGAGTTCTCTTTAATTTAGTCCTGCTGGGTTGATAACAGCTAATCATAGCTCTCTGGTTTATTAGAATTAAGGAGGCAATCTGATCTGATGAGAATTCAAGTAGCAGAGTTCAAATCGTAGATGTGCACAGATTTCCAGCGTTATCCTAGAAAGCTTCAGCTTCTCAGATTTTCCTGTCTGTAAAGTGAGGATTATATTTTATTTACTTTACAAGAATGTTATGCAACAAACTAATGTCCACAAGATCTCTGCCTGAGGCAAAAGCAAGTATTACACAAATATACATCTTATTTAAGGAGGAACTGAACCTTTTCAAAGCAAAAACTCAGACAACTATCATTCCAAATTCTCTTACTTGGTATATTAAAAAAAAAAAAAGGTGCATAGAAGCAACCTGAGATTCACTGAGCTGACAGATGGATGTCCTGGGGGATCAGGACCCATCTCTGCACCCCCATCTCATGCACACTTTCAATAACTGGAATACACACCTTGAAGTGGAGGTATGAAATTTGCTGAAGATACAAGGAGAAGGAAGTGTGAGTAGGGGAATAAAGGCTGAACAGAGCTCAGATCTATGATATTTAGAGAAACTTTGGAACAGTGGCTCTGCAAATTTAATATAGAGATCCTGGAGGTAGCAAAGTCGCCAGGAAAACCACAGCAAAAGTCATGCTGCGAAACTGAAGCAGAAGGTAAAATTTACAGTAGGAGCTGTAATTTACAGAGGAGCAAAATCCGGAAACTGGCTCCTCATACCAGAATAGCACCAATTCTTATTCACATCTGGTTCTTCCCAGGCTCCCTCCTTTTCAAAGAGATTTGAGCATAGATGTGAATGTGTTGCCCGTGCTCTATCACTCCTAAATCACTCAGGCCATGTAAAGGGGCTTCCTGCCAATCAGAACCAGTAGCTCAGGTTTCAGTTTGGATGTGAGCATCTATAACAACAGGCAGTAGAGCTGCTCAAGTACTGAAATGGACCCAGTGAGTTCACTGGGAAATTTGATTGGGAAAAAAGGGCAGGATGCAGCCAGAGAGTTGAGGAGATCTGGAGCTGCAGCTCAGCTGAGGCACAGATTTATTTGTAATCATTTTTTATGTCCCACATTATCTTTTTCTTCCAAGTTATGGTATTGTAAATGTAGCAAAACCAATTATCCTGGCACCCTTACTCATATTAGACAGCATTCAAATGAGGGACACCAAACTGAGAGTGCATCTCTAAATGATTGGGACCTACACAAATGCAGCCCACTTTGTAGGTGGGTCGCATACTGAACCTGAAGACTGAACAGGGAGAAATTTAGTTTTACTCAGATGAGTTTCATAAATTTCATAACTTTGAGAGGCAGCCTAGGCCTAACATAGACAAGTGCAGTTCCAACCTTTACGCTAGAGGCTTGCAGAATTGCAGATAAGAAATTTACCCTAATGAAAATCGATGGGACTTGTGGTTCTAGGTCACTTAGGTGCTTTCCAATATTCAACTGAAGTCTGCTTCCAGCAAAATATGATTTTCATAATTGCCTGCTGTGGCCTTGCTCTACCTGGCTTCTGCTGAAATCAATTGCTGCTTCCCATTGACTTCAAGAGCAACAGAGTGAGGTCACTTGTGAAATCTGTAACAAATTCCCACATTTAGAAAATAAAAGAAAATATCCACAGCGTAACCTTAGTGAGATCCTTACAAATTTTTAAGGAGTTCAGATTTTTGGAGGAGGCCGTGTGAAGAGGAACAATTTTCTGTACATACATCTCCTAAACAATAAAATACTTTGCAAGCAGATTATTCTGAAACACGTATTAAGGTAATATTTTTAGCAAATATAGGTCAGTCTTACAGGCAAGTAATATTAGTCATGCGAGACAAGGCAAAGTTGGAAAACACCAGCATGGAGTGAAGAAATACAGATGTAATGCAAATCACAATTTCCTCCACACCCTAATAACAATGACTACTAAAAACTAACCTGAAACCATATTAATGCACTGTTCAAAAAGAACTGATGCAGTAAATACCGTAAAAATTATAACAATGATAGTCTTATTAGCAGAGCGAGGCAGTAAATTATGCAACCTTTCACGCAGAATTAATCTTCCCTCCCCCCATTCATTTATACCACCTGCTGAGAAAAGAAATCAGTTGGAGGCAGATTGATTGAATTGACCTTCTTTGAGTTAAATCAAACCTGCTGTAAAACTTAACTGGCAAAGCTCAAGTCATCCAAGCATGATGTTCACGGATAGACACGGATTCAAAGGGGAAGTCATCATGTGATTCAAATTCTGAAGGGCTAATGTTGATCAAAACTTTAAGTAAAGGCAAGAAAGAATCCATGTATTCTAAGAGTAATCACCAAGATAAAAGCTTTCAGTCGAGATAATCAGATTTCCATACTCTGGCTCTACTGACAAGGAGGCTGTTGTGTACACACACCTCCTCACTGATCTCAGTACACGGGAAACCCCATGGCACATGCAAACCCCAAAGGTAAAAGAAAACACAATTCTTGCGAGTTCAAAATATTCTATTACTGGGATTTTATGTTTCTTTTTTGTCGACTTTTAATGTATTTCTTTAAATGAACTCTTGGCTTATTTGTTTGAGGGGAAACTGATAGGCAGGAGTGCTGACGTGCTCATCTAAATGAAGGTTGTTATGAAAATAGCCATTCATTCCTTTCTGCCTCTTCCTGTTACTGGCTGTTCATCATCGCTCTGACTGCTCCTCCTAAGAGCTGAGGTACTTGGTTAATTTTAATTTCTCCAGAGTGACAACACAGAAGTGCTTTGCCAGTGACCCAGACTTGCAGAGCCGTAAAGAACTGACTTAGCAGACGTGGACCAGATGGCTGCATGTCAGAACAAGGGAGTGCAGCTTTGTGGAGCGGAAGGGGGAGCAGGCACTAACCCACAGCTCTGCCTCAGAGCAAACGGATCCATGAATGAAGTTCAGTTTTTTGTGCCAGGAGATTTCATACATTTAAATACCTCTGGTAACAATGTCTTTCCTTGTTTTTGTTTTCTCTCCTATTACAAAGGGCTCTTCACACATTTCTCTGTGCTGCTGACACCCGGCGTGTCCCAGAGTGCTCAGCTACAGCAACAGAGCCCTGGTGTAACACACAACCTGAGATCCTTTGTTCATCTGGCTGCCAGCTTTCCACCCATGCCCAACTTCCATTTCCCTCAGCCAAACACCACTAAAAATTCACTGTTTCAAAACAGTTCATCTTACAGTGTGCTCACTTCTGCTTTCCAGGTCCATTTCATTAATTTAATCCGTACACACATGCTTTAAAAAGACCTATTAAAGAGCGAGCTACTAGGAAATGATTTTTTGACTCCAAATAGATGTGTGTTTTGTTCACAAGGATGCTCCTATTTAGCAGATGGAAATTTTGTTCAACTAGTGCCGTGCTGAATCTTAACTACTTGAGGCTTTTAAAGTGTTGTAGAGACAAAAGATGAAGTAAACCCAGTCAGCGGGGCTTTTCCCTCCTGGATTACACAAGAACTGAGGCCTCTTCTGTAATAAATTTACTTTGACAGCTGCTAAAAAATTTACCAAGCTTGACAACATGCACAGAAAGCAAAATAGGGCAGAGAATTCAGTGGGCTTTCCTTCAGACCCCAGGAAAATCACTACTTTAAGGAAATATGTAATTATATTTCTATGGTAAATGATAGATTTGTTAGCCATGTTCTACTCTCCTACAGATGCTAGTTTATGTGTTCATTTTGTAGACAATGTATTTTTCCCCCGTATGTAACTCTGAGGAATAAATGAGCTCAGTTTGAGCAAATGTTGGATTGCAGTTGGAATATAAAACACTGCCTTGTCAGGAAAAGTAACTTCTCCTTTTCAGACTAAGATAAAGCAGAAAAACAGCGCTTTGATGATTTCTACAATGAATTTGGAGAAATGACTTTGAAGAATTCTGAGCTTCTCAGAATTTCACTTTCAGCTACAAAAGAAGATTACTTTGATTTTTTACCTATATGGATTTGAATCCATCTCACTTTCCTTCTTAATGCTTCCAAAGTGCTAATGGCAGCGCAAAAGACTTCAGTGGTTCTACATAAATGAAAACAAATCGCAGGAACTGTGGCCAACAGAAGAGCTGGGGCGGCTGCATGTCAAATGAGCGCCAACTGTTTACTCTGCTGGCATTCAGTGCAGAGTGCTGCATCGATTTGTCCTTGGCTCCATCAAATTTTGAAGGCGATAACCCACTATATTATAGGAAGAACATGTGCTTTCAAGTAGAGCTTTAAATGTGATTGACTGAAATACATTGATTTTGCATGGTTGGACTTGAAATGTAATTTTGAGCAGAAGAAAAAGAGACATAGATCACTTCTGCTGCAAAGATCACACGTGAAGCAGCACGAGAAACTCTTGCCTACATTACGTACACCTTTCCTAAATGTTAACCACCTTGGAAACGTCTCTTTCTTCTGGTGTTTCTTTGTATTTCTATGCACACAAAGCGAAACATGATAAATAAATTACGACTAGAAAGAAGTTCCTGAGCAATATTTATGTCATACCTTAGGAGGGCACTGCAGAACACAGGGACGCAGGAGAAATGTAGGATGTTAGCAGTTTCTCCATGGAGTTTACAGGGGGAAAAAAAGCATTTAATCTTAGACTGTTTTTTTTCCTGGCTGACAGGAGATAAACCATACCCAAGTACTGCAGGTAAACGCATCCCAGCCAGGTAATCTAAGGATATAAATACTCCTCACCTAATTTCAGGAACTGATAATTAACGATACATAGCAGTCACTTTACTACATGTGTAAGTACCATATATTCCCTTCAGCTCACTTTGAAATGTTACAGATTTCAGCACCCCTTCGAGATTTTATCAGTGTGTACCCAGGAGCTTCTCCTGCCTGAACGCATGTCAGGAGTTTCTCCCATCCCCACGTAAATCAAATCATACCTGTGGGTTGTTCTGCAAAACTGACATCTTGGAATTAGCAAATTACAACAGGATAAGGTCTTTAATGAATTTCTACAAAGCTTTAAGAGAATAGAGATGAATGATTTGTATCTTATTCCCACTTCCCTTAAATGCTTATCAACAACTAAAATAAGATTTTGAAATGTGTTTCCTCCAGCATTTTCAGGTGACTTTTTTTTTTTCTTGTGAAATGAAAGCATCCTCACCAGTTGGATTCCCAGTGCAATGTACTGAAGAGAATTGTAGAAAATTGGGAGTTACTTTAATGTACCAAGGATACGTTCACTTTTTTCCCCAACCTTTTCTCTTTCCCCACCACGGCTCTCTGGACTTCATGAATACATTTCCAGCCATGAAGCCAATTTCTGAGTGTCATCTTGTGACGCATTTTAACATCTCCTTTGTGTATTAAAAGATACTGAACAGTTTCTGTCACACTTCTGAGAAGTTAACAGAAGCTGATAGTCACATGCTGCCATTTGGAACTGGGAAAGAGGCAAAATAAGGCACAGCCTTATTTTTTCCCACTTTTTTAAAACCCACGTATGCTAGATATATTCTCTGCTGTCCTCCAATATCATTCCATGTTGTCTTTTTTCATCCTTTACATGCAGCAAACTGGAGCTCAGAAGATTAAAAACACTTGTAGGATTAAGTGCTGTCTGTACCCGTGCCTAATTTAGTTATTCTATTCTTTCACCAGCTAAAAGATGGCTCACAGGTAATTCATTCATCCTCTAGCACAATGGAAAAGAATGTTATAAAGATTATTTCCTTTCCTTTACTAATACAGCATGTTTAATTTTGTTTTGACCTCACTCCAGCATCCAATCAATTACAGATTCACTTCTTGCCCCAAAGCTTTTCAGATTCCTTAGAATTTTCCATAATCTCAGTGTGGATGCAATCATTACTGGGCTGTTACAAAGACATTGATTAGACTGGAGAAAGAAAAGAAAGAAAACTTGCCTATGCAGGGTGTCATTGTCATTATAGCATTAACTAGTTTTGCTTTAACTCATGGTTTTGCAACCTACCTGTACTTAAAGGAATACTGATCCATTATTCATACTGACTGCTATGTTTAAGACGTGTCTATGAGCATCCACCAGACCTCGAGAGGTTAGTATGCACAAGAGTTCCCAGATTGATCTTTTGATTCTGACAGAGTTTAGTCAACTCATCCCAGTATCTCCCCCTTTCAATATTTCAGCCTCAGGACCCCATCGAGAATTGCATTATCTCCTATCTGCAGTCTGTGTGTAGAGAGCGTGAGGAGGAGATTATGCTTTTCATCACCAGAGGAAAAAGTTGTTATTTATGATTTGCTTAGATCATGTGAAGAGAAGTAACACCTCAAAAGCATGGTAATTCCTCAGCTTTTAATGCCAAGGTGTGTTTTTCTGTAATCCAATGCACTACTAGTGCGTGCAGGAAAACCCATGCTAAAAACATTACTGTCTTTCTCCATACCATTTCATATTTCATTAGGCAACCAAATAACACAGAAAAGAAGGCAAACTGAATAGAAATTCAAGACTTTTTTTCAATGTACTGTATAGGACACTGATCCCTGCTACTCATGCCAAAAGCATCTGCTTCGAGTCATTTGGTGAGCTAGTCCTGAGGAACAGCTGTCTGGAATTAAAGGAAGGTGCTATGTCAAGGTATATTACATAGGAACGTGTCCCCAAAGCACCAGGCTTTCATCTAGTAGACAGAAACGGCTTCTAACACAGCCTATACTGTGGGTCTGCACATTACTCAGTAGAGCTTTTGTACAGTTCAGACAATCATTCCCCATCAGAAGGCCGTGCAGCCCGGTGCACCTTGCTCAAGGATGCTGCCTGCATCCAGGCTGAGCAGCATCAGATGGAGATGTGAACAGAAGCTCAGAGCTGGGCTCTGACAACAGGAAAGTTGTTCAGCAGCACCTTGGGGACTGTCTTTGTACCTCCTGCGTGGCAGTCTGTACACTGAGTCCCACAAGCAAAGCCACAATCAAGCAGTGCTACCAAACATAAAAGTCTTGCTCTGTTAAGCACATCTAGATTATAGAGCTGTGACTCTGGAAGAAAATCGATGATTCTCACATTAGGTAATTTAAACTTTCTCTGAGTTGAGCATGTTATTTCCAACGAGCAGTTTCCCTGTGAAAACAACTGCTTTTTGTCAGCTAGGAATTTTTCCACATTTATTCACTTCTCTGGTTCTCATTCCTTCTCTCACCTTGTCTATGTATATGATCCATACAGAGAAAAGAAGAAGTAAAAATAGACTATATTCCAGATATATTGGCTTGTTTTATTGCTCACATAGTTCCCAAAGAGAAGGAAATGCTTTGAGTGCTTTTAACTCGCTTTGACATCAACTTTTATTTAGTTCAGATGGAGGTCAACAGGAAGGTGAGTGCCTTTAGCAACCCGAGATGGACATTTAGCATCTTGCACTGCTGTAACTTGTAGTTATTTATATAATTTAGCTAGCTAAGAGCTATAAACTCAGATGGTACTAAAAGAGTCTGCTCCTGAAAGATGCTGAGTATACTTACTGCTAAGGAGACCCTGGCCTCATGCCCATGCAGGGCAGTGCAGGTACAGTCTTCTCTCTTTCTCTGTCACAGCTAATACATTAAGATTACAAGCTCAAGGATCTGCCAAATGTACCAAAGTGACTTCTCTAAATCCAATAAAATTAAACAGAGGTTTTAAGAGAAAAGCCATTTCCAACCATTGGCTTTAGGTTGAGCACTAGTTCCTTCTGTAATCACAACCATTGCGATGCCTTCTGTGCTCTGATCCTTGCTGCACATCACGGTTTATTCTGATTCTGCACTCAGACCCCTCGGATGCTTGTGTTCCTGCAAGACAGGGAAAGCTCCCCCACATTCAAAGAGCAGAATATGACTTAGATACCTCTCTCCTGTTTATCTCCCTTGGCTCATGAAATGTACATGGGATGCTATAAGCACAAAAGAAATTCTTCCATTTTATGGTCACGTAAGACCTTCATTTTCAAAGAACAATTCTTAAGTGACAGTGCATACAGGAATCATATTCCAGCACTCTGCATCTTAAATTAAAAGGAAGGCTCATGGGTAGCTGTCAGTCACAAGCACTGCTTTTAACCATACACTACAGGCTTCTTTATGGCCACTGAGCAATAGAAGGACTATGAAGGATCCCTGAGCAAATGTCTGGAAATTGAATTTTTGTCCTAATAAAAGTCCACAGATCTGAGAAAGCAATTCTGTTCATTCCAGTCGGGAGCAGTTTCTCTGTCAGGCACCTGTTCTTCCAGAGACAGAGCTTTCATGGAAGGTTTAGCTACGTTGTCAATGATGAAAAATGGCAAAATAGCTGTTCTGCTTTTACTGTGTTGTGTCTACCCTGCTTCTGAACAACTAGCTGAAAGGGATGTGTCAGGCAGCAACATGGCAATATTCAAATAGTTGCTTTCCTAATAGAAGGGGAAAAATATTTTGAGGACACAGCTTATCTAAATGATTATTTTGGTTTAGACAGCCTCGCATTTGACTGTCAATTACATGCAAATTTTAACAGGCTACAAATACCAAATCAGCAAAGGAAAGAAGCACTATGCAATAGTTCCCTCTGTTTAAATATGAGAATGATTGACTAATGAGGCTGACGCCTACCTCTTCCAAAGGAAGGCTTTAAATACAAGGCTCAGATTTATGAGGTAGCTGTGCACTAGTAGTGATGGATCACACTCCCAGGACTCCCCCCAGGAGCTCAGAGCAGCCTTAACAGCTACCTGTGGAATCCCCCAGAGCAACAGATTTCTCTAGAGGGAGAAAATTCTTTTGACCCTCCAGACCTTTTCATTCTCCTTTTATTCTGTTGCATATAGTGTTCATGTTTCCAGCATTTCTGCTTCCTGTATGTGTGTGTATACATTTTGGAGAACCTATCAAAATTACAAATTATTCAGATCTTTCTGCAAAAGAGACAGTATGCATTTTCCTCTGAATTTGGCATGCACACCCCATGGCTGATTTTCCAGGTAGATCTATATGTGTATCTGTAATCATTTCTCTTATTGGTAGGACTGGGAACAGAAAGCTCCACCAAGGGAGGTGCTGTGCCATAGCGAGCACATTAATTAGCCCCATACCTCACTGGAATAAAAGCAGATCTTCCAAATTCAGATGGATCTCTCTTAATCTTCAGCATAAAGAGATGTGAATTTTCCCTTCCACTCTTACAGAGCCGTGTTACTTCTGAATGTACATTACTGAGTTTACCTGCAGCATCTCTTGCTGATGTTAACAGCCATTACGTGAAGCCTTTTATGAGAGGTTACGAGAAGTGCACCAGCAGAGAGAGACAAGGATTCAATAACTAGACAAGACAAAATTATGATATGTTAGCTTTAGCAGTGGGGTTTAGTTTAGAATATCTTTAAGAGAGAATCAAGAACACCCAACTGCTGCCCTGGGTATCAGCAAATAGGCACCTCTGGAGAAGCTCCACTGTGCAGTGACCTGAGAGTAAGAAAAGAGCCTGCAGGGAATTAAAAAATAAACAAAGAAAAGCAAGCAGGTGTCTGATTTTGAGTAGTCTTGTAGAAATATTTTATATAAGAAAGAACTACTAGCATAAGAAACCTCTGAAGATAGTTTTTAAGAAAATACATCAAAGTGAAGCCTTTTTAATGCTTTTCATGATGCTGTATGAAGTTGTGATGCTCTCCGTGTTTTCTGAAGCCCAAATTCTGCCTGACCTCAGAAGACAGGGCTCTGGAGCAGGAGACTGCTAAAAATGAATTATTGTTTAGTTTTTCGTTAGGCTGTTCAAGTTAAATGCCTCCTGCAATGCTGCACTGAGGGGTCAGAACAGGTTCAGACGGTAACGGAGCAATTCCCACTGAACTACGGACGTCCTAAATGTGAGGACACCTCACTGCACATTGCAGAGGGGAATAAAGGAACATGAGCAGTAGGGAAAGCACTGATATTAAACCAGTATTAAATGCATGTGTTGAAAATTTGCTGTTTTACAGTGCTGTGAAAAGCCACTGAGGCAAGGATTAAGGGTTGCCTCAGCTCTAAATGTCTCTTTTCCGGTGCCTTAAGTTTGCAAGTTGTCTTTGCAGAGGGTCTGACTGGGGATATTTGTTCACTTCACACTATTCATTTCAAGAGGAAGTATAACTCATATCTTGAAGCCTCACAGAAGCAATCGGAACACTGCTGCTAATGAGATTTTATAGTCCATGCCAAATACCCTTACATCAGTTTTCTTATTTCCACCATGAAATTATGAATAATGTATTTTGCTCTGCATCTCAAACTAATTCTCTTTCACAGGGACAAATGTGAAAAAATCCTAATGTTAATTATTTAAAATTTCTATTTATTTTTATATGCAAAAATGATAGCATTGACTTCATTATGTGTCCCTACAGTAAGATTTCGTTCTCTATTGGAAGAAAAATTGTGTCTTTAATTTCCATTTATAAATATTTAGATAATGAGCAAATCTTACTGGTTGCATAAGGTACATTCAACTTTTGCAGGAAAGCACACTGCAAGAGTTTGGTGAGCTCAGGAGCAACACAGATAGGTCTCAGCATGGCAGAATCGCAACCATTTATAGGCAACAGAGAAAGATCCATTGGAAAGCTGGTTCTGCCCACTTGCAATGACAGACTGACACAAGTTATGTGACAACTCTCATCTCTGCATTCTGTACTCTACGTCCAACTTTTACTACGGTTTCAGTGCTGTGCTCATACAGAGATCAGCAACTTCATCACCTGTAGCCGTGTTACAAGTAGCACTCCTAAACATCCTACCATACACGTACAAACAGAATAAATGAGCTTCACCCTGCTCTCCTCACTTGTAGCCTCAACATCCCTTTCCACAATGGGGACCCAACAAAGATCAGTGCCTGTAAGGGGCGGCAAAGAAGAAAATCTGGTGTTGCCCTGAGGAAGTCCTGCAGTGGGTCATTCCCAATCCATACCTTTAACTGGGGAACTTCCTCTGCCAGCTCCTCAGGATTGTTAAATGGGGAAAAAAATGTACCAATGTGAAGACTTTGAACTGGGAAGCAGATTTAATGAGGTCTCAGTTGGCCTTAATTCAAACTCCTTCTGAATGCAGAAGCTTGAATCCACAGGCTCATTTTTGGACAAACAACAGATAGAGAATGGCATCACTCTACTTAGAGGTGACAGCACTGGATTTCTACAGATCTCTTTTGCATTACATTGCTTTTCCATATATGTATATGTGCATATATAGACATGTGCACGTATAAGCTTATATACGTGTGTGTAGAAGATGATACACAATAGAGATATCATGTATACACACAAAAAAAAACAACAGGTGAAAAAGAGTAAAATATTTGAGCTAAGCTGCAGACTTGCATGGGTATTTAATATATACTCATATACATATCCCTGTGTACACACACTCATTCAATCACAGAACAGTTCCTCTAGAAGTTCCTATCCTTAAAGTACGCACTTCCAGGATCCTGATTTTCACAGCTGGGACACATTAAATTGGCACCAGTGAGATGGACTCAGCTTGCAAAATTAGCAAGAGCTGAGGAATTAGAACATCCACTGTGAATGTAAATCGCAGAAAATGCACATTTTCAAAGACTTTTGGACATTCCACTTTTGATGGCACAACAACCTCTTTGTAGTTTTTCTTCTCCTCCACACGGGAAAGGCAGCATAAACCCAAACACCAACATGTTCTCGGGAGGAACAGATCCCTTGCCTAGCTATGAAAATAAGTTCAGTTTAAAATTTGTTGCCCTTCTTCAGCAAAGCAAGCACTGCTACATGATTCAACTCACATCCATTTACAGATGCAATTATAAAAGCAATAGCATATAAATCTTTTAGACCCCAGCGTATCTTCCAATTGTGATTTAAAAAAACAAATGCCTGCCTTATGAAAACCATGTTTAATAATTGTTGTGGGCACCGTGCAGGGAACTGCAAGAACTGTCTACCTGTCTACTTGTGTGACCTGCTGTAGGGAACCTGCTTTGGCAGGGGGGTTGGACTCAATGATCTCTGGAGCTCCCTTCCAACCCCTACAATTCTGTGATTCTGTAACTGTAGCTTTAGGCACATTCTGCACACGGATGTTTTTTCTCGTCTCCCTGAACGGGAGTTAAAAACTACTGGAAATAAAACCAACATCTGCATTTTACTTCAGATTTTATAACTGGCAGAGGGCTGCATTCTATTCAGGCACGTTGTCAAGGGAGAGGGGGGAACAACTGACCTTTGAAGCAGCAACAAAAATCTTATTAAAAGCAGCTAGATGTACAACAGGTAAGCCTGAAACCATCCAATGTGCTGTCGTGCTTAAAAATTAAAAATAAAAAAAATCCCTAGCAGGCCTTCAGGAGGGTGGAAAAGGTAAATATTCCACCTGCAGTGCTCAGCTGCAAAATGGGGAAATGTACTTCTGGTCCTTCCCTTTGAATTCTAAAGCTTTTGTTCTAATGAGAACGCAGCCAAGTTCTGCCATCGTGCACTACTGACTTAGCACAGGAAGAACAGGACAGCTATCTTTGTAGGTCATTTGGAACTCTTAGAAGCACTTTCTATACTAAAAGCCATTCCCAAAAATAGCCCTTGACCCACCATACCTAACCTTTTGTGACAGAAATGACAAACCTCACTCCTCCTCTACACCCAGCACCTGGAAATAGTCACCTTCAGGCAATCAAAACACATCCTAAAGAGAAGGAATGCTGCTCGGGCACCTTCACACAGTGACAGGTGGGGCTGCAGCCTTCCTCTGCCTCCTGCCTGCCGCAGCCGCCAGCAGCTCTTCCCAGCAGATGCCAGCAGCTCTTCTCAATGGAGCAGCCACGTTCTTCTCCGAAGCACAGCTCTGGACAGAGCCTCTGAAATCATAGAGCTTCCCCAGTTGACAAAGGCTGGGGATTTGTCCCCATGCTCATGTAAAGCAGAGGTTTCCAAAGATACCGTTCAGAAAAGCTTGTGCAACTTTGCAGACTGCTGCAGAACTGCCAGAGCAATTGTTCTATAGACAAGTCCATTCAAATGCCTTCATTGTCCAGACTGCCCATCCCCTGGCTCCTAGGATCCTGAAGATGGACACCTCAAAACCCAGGAGTCAGTCCGGATTTGCATTCAGGAGCGATGCTCATGCTGAAATGCTCTTACTGATCTCAGCACTCAGATTACACAACTGCTGCTGAAGTGCATTCATCTTGGTACTACATAAATACAGCTAGTTTTCAAAACACAAATTGCTGTCTTTAAAATTATCCTCTAATATAGTTATTCAGGACATAATTAAGTCAAATGGAGCGTTTGTTCTGAAGAAGATTGCTTCCCACTACTACGGGGGCAACATTTTCTTTCAGAGAAGAGTTAACTGAAGCACAGACGATGCGTGCAAAAAGCAGAGCAGAGCTCCAGGAGGTTTCCCTGTGCCCAACAAGTTCCTAACTCTGCTCCAGGATTTAACCCCAGCTCTCCTGGAGCAGATTCCTCATCAGACATCACTGCAGGAGCGAGCACACCAAACAAGTACTGCAACCCCACTTATGCAATCAAGTTCTGAGAACTTAAACCAGAAGGGGCTGATTTAGGCAACCATGGTCGTGAAATGGCTTTGAAAAAAGGTGCCTTTTCTATTTCCCAGTGCTACTGAAATGGCACAGTGTGCACCTCATCTTGCATGTATGCAAGCAGCACCAGCAATTTCTGACAGGTGCTTCTGTTGGGAGCCTCATTACCATTTCCCAGGATCTACCTGCAAGTATTTCTTCAGTCTCATCATTAAAAATACAGCTTACACTATTCAGTGTATCTCATATGCGCAGGATAAATGCCACTTAAAAATCACATCAAGGGTGTGGGATGAGACTTTCAAGGTGAGATTGAGAATGGAAGTAGAAAAAGAATTTAATCAGTCACAACAAACCTGTCAAACTTTCTATTTCACTGTCTGCCAACTGCAAATATGCATAATAACCATTGCTTAGTAGATGAACTCTAACATACATTAAAAACCAACTATTGGAATAGTTGCACACACACTGAAGGTACAGTTAGTAGAGGATATGCCTCTGAAGGCTTATCCTTATGTGGCTGTTGAAATGCTCCCATGAAAGACTCTTGTTGCTTTCAATTCTCTATTTATTCATAATGTACTGAAACAAGAAAGACTCATTTCAACTTCCAGATCCATTACTTCAGGCAAGCAGAATCAGTTTAGTTCATGTTTCTTTCCCCTGTACTTAATTAAAACTCCACAGCAAAGGGAAATGTTTTCTCTGCAATATTAATCTTGTTTTTCTCCTTTTTAAATGGGAATAAACATAACAAAGCATATCATTAACTAAACTCTGAAGTTAAACCTTGTGCCTGCATGGGATCTCGCTGGCAAGCTGCACTTGATGTTCATTTTATTTTGACAGCTGTGTTTCAGCTGTGATTATACTCAGTTCTGTACCAGGAGCTGCTGTCTGCCATGCTATGAGATCTTCATAATCAAGACTCTCAACATGAGACTCAGTAGCTAAATATTTTCAGAGAGATGGACTGAGAGCATTAAACCACACACAGGATTCAAAACACAGAGATTGCTGAAGCATTAAGCAGGCCCGGTGGTGTTTCTTGGTGAATGAACCAGAAGAAACCAGAACATTTTTGTTAAAAACAAAGGACCTCAGAAGGTGCAGCTCAGAGCAGCTCTGCTGCAGCTGGCTGAAAACATGAACAACAGAAGTAGTAAAAATACACAACCCGTCCCCCTCCCAAACAGCGATCATCATTCACCCAAAATGTTATTTCCGCACTGAAATCCTGACCTCCAGCTCCAGTTGCTTGACTGATGGTGCTGGCAGAGGTGGCAGCTGATGAATTGAGCCATCAGAATATTCCCAGCCTGAGGGCAATTCTCCAGCACGTTGATCTGCTACAGCAACTGTTACGCTTCAGCAACACTTCCCAGCATTTCTGGAGAGGGGCTGCAAGCAGGACTTCAAAAGAGCTGAGATAGAAATGTCCCCAGCAACAGGGGAATGAGCAGCTTGGAGAGGTGTTAGAACAAAGCAACCAGGATTCAATGCCCAGCATCTAAGGAGAGGTCAGACACCCAATTAAAATCTCCAGTTTTGTGGGGGCTATTAATGATGATAATTGGGACAGATTGTTGCACGCTGTCATTTCTACATTCCTAAGTCATCTCTTAGGAGGGAACAACTGTCCCACGAACAGCTTTACACGTGGGTCCCTTCGTTCCACTAAAATCAAGGCTTCCCACTGAGCTGTTGGGAAACCATCATCATGAGAGTGGGATGGAGCAACACCAGTGTAGGGAGGTCAGCATGAGAAGGATCAGCATAAACCATTCACCTCCTTCCTTAATTCATCCCTTCAGTGTTGTTGTGCTCAGGTATTAAAATCTAACTTGCTAATAGGAGCATTGCAGCGTTTCTCAGCTGTCATAATCTATTGTCCCTAGCCCAAGAGGCAAATAAACCCTTTTCAAATAAATTTCAATTAGCTAGTCTTTCCTACTGTTAAAGATCAGGGAAAAACCCTGGAGAACCCCATTAACATGCAAATGAGTAGGTACACAAACACAGCTCCTATGTGAGCCTGTATCAGCAGAAACACAATTAATTATAAATACAGATACATCCAATGAGATTAACATTGGACAGCTTTGTAACAGACTCTCATAACCTATTAATTTATACCCATCGCTACCACTGAGCCCCCTCAAGAGACAGAAAAACCTCCCCGTGTCTTTGCTGCCAAAAACATCAAATCCTTACAGGTAAGTGACACCAGTCCTGCTGTCTGCCCCAGTGGAGACACTGTTCTGTAGTTTCTACCATAATGCAGCCATGGGATTTACACTGCAGAAATGAAGCAGAGCCCACCTTGCTTTGGCAAGGTGAAGTTTATGCCAGTGTCTCGTTAGGATTTTTTGCTGAGATAAATCATCTTGCCATGAAACTACACTGCAACATTCTCTGTCTGTGCCATTCCCCCCAGAGCTGAGCTGACATTGTCTTTATGGCCTTTCCTGAAGATTATTTCCTGTGGGCAAAGCCAACACCAGGCCCCAGCCTTCCAGACCGTACAGGAGCAGAGCCAGAAACTTCACTGCAACTCAAAACATTATTTACTTCTTCATTTTGCAGTAATAAACCTGGCCTGACCCTTTGTTTTTTTTTCATTAGCTTGAGACAAGTTATTTAACGTTGCAATTTCTTGAGGCAATAATATTTTCCTTCCTGAAAGAAGAATTTTGATAATTCTTAATATTTGCAAAATGCTTTTTAGAGTTGAAATGCAAGAATAATCCAAGTCCTTTATCACATTTTGCCAGACCAGCATGAGTAAGGCCCCCTGTACACTCTGTACACCCAAACAACTGCTGCAAAGCACTTTTCATTAGAAATCATTCAGGTCTTTAAACAAATTTATGTTGTACAAGATTGCTTGCCTCCAATCTTCCCACCAATATGTGTGGTCTCTCATTATTTTCCCTTTTTTTTTTTTTTTGCCACTGTCCTTCTTGAAAAAAAAAATGTATCTAAAGTTTAGACACTCTACAACTTGCTTAGAGTATATTTCAAAATCTATTTCCACAAGATTTGGCTCCTGCATTAG
Organism: Tetrao urogallus; assembly: GCF_951394365.1. Classification (NCBI taxonomy): domain Eukaryota; kingdom Metazoa; phylum Chordata; class Aves; order Galliformes; family Phasianidae; genus Tetrao; species Tetrao urogallus. The sequence continues at coordinate 1,328,424 of NC_136831.1, read as the reverse complement.
TGGTGGGTATGATGATTTTCAGCCAGGAAGGAGGAAGAGCATGATGCTGCCGAGTGTAAGTGAGCCACAGAGCATAAGTTCAGCTTTCTGAATAGTGTAGTACAGATTAAGCATCTTTTACAAATAAAAGCAGCACATCAGTTGAAAAAATAAACAGCAGCATAAACAAAGCCATATCAATGAGCAGTGTCAGTTTGTGCATTTCCTCAGCTCCGAAATGATGTCATTCCTCCCTGACAGGGAATTAAGTTGTGCCATACCACACAGTTTCACAGTTAGCATGCAGAGCTGTAGCACTGAGCTGTACCGGCTCTCACAGAATAGATCACTGTGCGGCCAAGAGGCAGCACGATAACACTTACAGGCAGGCCTGTGGAAGATAAGAGTGTGCCATTCTAAAAGCTGATGTGTCTCTCATATCCACAGCAAAACTCACATGGTGCAATTACACGTCAGGGAGGGCTGGTCAAAACGCACAGTTTAATGGCAAATGAGCTGCCTGAGGATTGCTTGTGCCACTTTGTGTGGGATGATGTCCGCTGGGGGACACTGCTTACTGAACCCTGTATGATAGGAGGCAGGAGAGCATTCTGATAGCCTGCATCATGGAGACTGAACCTGAGCAGGCTCCTGACACCACATTAATGATGTTTTCCCTGCCAAAGATCTGCAGTATGGAGGCACTGATAGCCTCATGAGCCCTCAGACACAATGGCTTTGCAAGGCAAAGCTTCCCAGTGCAATTGTAAAACTTTGCTTTCCTAGAGACACAGAACAGTGAAAAGAAGCAGTGTTGAAAGCAAGAACAATGAACAGTAACACCAGCCCTCCTCTCAGTTTAACATACCCAGTTCAGATGGGGCTGGGGTGGACAGATAATGTTACTGGATGTGTAATGGCTGCATCTGGACAGCACCAGTGGAACGGCATTCACACGCCAAAGGACTGCAGATGCAGCAGTGCTATTGCACGCATACAAAGTTAGGCATAGAGAATGCCAACGTGCTGAGTTGTTACCCGTGAGCTGAACAAGGATCTCTCACAATTGCACAAATACCTGCGTGCAATTACACAAATACAGCTGCTGTCTGCTCCAGCACTCGTGTTCCCCAGCTGTCCAGCCTGCACACAAACACATGCTCCACATTTCCTTCACAAACATATGAGTGCAGGTGACAGGCTCTGCCAGCACAGAATAAGGGGGAAGACCGTGGCAGTCCTGGGGTCAGTTTTTTTCCCCCATCTCCCTCTTGTTTTTCCCTAAATGACACTCCAAATGACATTCCCAGTGGAGCCACAATTCGGATTGAGCTTTGCAGCAACACCCTTGTGTCCGAGAAGTCAGAGCTCTGGAAATTGAAATTCCCTGCTGTACAGGATAGCACGCTTGAGACCTATTTTCAGGATTTAGGAGGCACATAGATCTTGAGCCAGCCCACTGCACAAGGATGTATTTCTTTCCCAGTGCTGAAGGTCTCAGAATAATGGCCCATTACCTAGATACATTGAGAGAATTACTCAATGAGTGTTCTAGGAAGGGAGTGGTCCTGATAGCTGGAGCAAGGTGTAGAATGTAGAATCAATAGGTTTGGGGTCAATTCCTCAAATTGAAACGTAGAGAAAATGGGTTTTCTTCAGACTTCCAGTCTAAAAAAAGTAGAGTGGATAGAAAATTCGAATGAGGGATTTGAATACCTGCATACTGAGGAGGAATGGCTTTTTTACAGCATTGAAATAACACATTTGTATACAGTACTTCCATAGGTTTGCCCCAGATTCTCAGCCTGGTTTCTATTACATTTTAGTCTCCCTCCTCCTGTCTATACGTATAATTAACTGGTAATTTACACCTACATTCCAAAAGCTCTCTGTGAAAGGCCATAAATTTGCGTTATACAGTTGAACTATTGTGAAAACAACCAAAAACAAACACAGAATTGAACTCTCATCCCCCACCAGGTTTCCCACTCAGGGCTTTTTATTGTTTATTGTCATGTTGAAAGGAAGTATAGAATAAAACAACTTTTATCAAATTCACGATTACATCTCCAAGTATCATTCCAGATAGCTTTGATTCACAGACAGCAGTTCTGTGCAATTCTAGTGTACATTACACATGTTTCTATGTGTATCTATCTCTATGTGATTGATTACAAATAGGGAAGAAAGTTGTTTTAGTGCTTTGGGGTATTTTACAACAAATAGATAACCTTGTACTTTGCATAAAGAATTTCAGTGCTTGTGTTGATTATGACAGGGTGAACACGAGAGGAACAGCAAACAGCCGCGCTCTCCAGAGATGCAGCACACGTCAGAATTGTCACACCAAGATGTGCATGGGCCTTTCAAGCTGCCTGAATCAAACTCTGTGACACAAAGTCTCATTATTTTCCCTATTGGACCAGACAGAAAATATTCTCATCTCTATGGCAATCTGAGACTGGATTGATGCAACAGAGGCCAGAACTTGATTTCATATATTTAAAAGCCCAAGGAGATACTGGTGCAGGTTGGGTTACAGGCAGCAGACATGGAAGGACATGCCTCAGAGTCATGCAGGCCGTTGTGCTATCACAACAAGTCTGGCTTTGGTACCAGAGCTGGCTCTATTATCTTTTTGGGTAGCAGACACTGCCAGATGCAGGCATTGCCTCCTACCTAACACAGTGAGAAGCGAGTCAGTTACCTGAATCTATCCTCATCATGTTAATTGCCAGCATGAAAGTACAAGCACATTTACAGCTACAGGCAGCCTGGCTCAATGTGCACTCACTCTCCCAGAAGCTCCCTGACCAGCTCATTTTGCAGTACTTTGCACACAGGTACTCAGATTTCCAACCTCTCTCAGTTTCGTGTCACTGAAGCCCAGTTATCAAGCCCAATTATTATCCAGAAAGCCGACGTATTTTCTGTCTGAAATAATGCTCCTTGTCCGTGTGAGAGAGGTGACAAACGTGGTTTGCCCAGGACAGCTCGTTTGGTGGCACATGGCTGACACCTGTTGACTCGGCTCTGCGCTCAGCCTTGCCACTCGGGCAATTTGCATGGCACAAACCACAATGTTCATGGTGTTTCTCTCAATTTGCTCGCTACTTTTTAATTACTACTTGTGAAGTATTTTAAAGAAAAGAAAACCATGCTGGATAAATGCTGCAGATTATTACTATCTTTGCTCAGTGTCTCTTGTTGTGGGATATTTGTTCCTAGGTTGCCCAGTGAAGGAATGAAAAAAAAATTACCCAATTTTAACAGCTCAAGGGACCACCACCACCAAAAAGCAATACCTGGCATAGAACTGCATAGATTCATGCAGTTGGCGACTGCCAGCACTCCCATTTGTCAAGATCTCTCTGCAGGGCCGCTCTCCCCCAGAGGAAGTCAACAGCTCCTCCTGTTAGGTTTTTGTTCTTGCCTAGCTTATGGTGGATGTACGTCCAGAAGGACACCGAGAGAAAGCTTTGGTACAACTCAGACAAAAATTAAAACAGCCCTTTCTGTTGCCCCACATTATTAGCTGGCTTATAAACGTGTAGTTTAGGAATCCAAAATGCATCAACCACCGGAGTGTCCAGCTGCAAGCTCTTACCAAACACAAACAGAACAGAGAGGGATGGGAGAAGTCAGTCTTCATTAATTCTACTTTGTTTCTACTGCAGTGGGAACACTAGCATGACAAAACTTAGAAAAAAGGCAAAATTTGAAGTCACAAACATTAAAATGCTACAAAACCAAAAGAGAACATGGACTTTCAGTGCAAAAACTACTTTAAAGGAAATATACAACACTAATGAAAGCAATGTCTTCTCAGAGAAGGGTAGAACACAGACTGCACGTGTCTCCAGTGTAAAAGGCTGCAAAGTAGCTCTCTACAGAGAGCTTGCAGAAGTGTCTCAGAAATGCAAAACTCCATGCAAAGAAAGGGAAAAATCGCATTAGCTACATGGATCATGCCATACTGACTGTACCTGTTCTTGAAAAAATTACCTTTGGTAGAAGTAATATCATAGTTGAATGACTCAGATTTTCATTACACAGGAGCTTCACAGCACTACTGCAGCAATATAAAGGCCTTAGAAGAAGCACAGAATGGCATCGTACCTAGAAAGATCTACCCTCGCTGTCCCTCCAATTAGGTTAGAAAACCCTCAAATTATACACAAGAGGTATTCCACAATGCGTAGAAAGCTTCACTACATAAACCAACCAAATCAGCACCTAGACAGGAAATATATTTGGGGCATCTATGTACTATTTTCACCTTCATGACTAGGAACAGGGACAGCAGACACACCTTGTCCGGTATCACACACAACTTTAGTTGTAATTATCTGAACAGAAAGACAATCTGTTACCTCTTGGGAAAATCTCTAGAAGCTTGAGGTCTGGGTTTGAATGCCAGTTGTGTTCAAGCTTCCTGCACAACTCTCAGCAAGTCATTCGCTATACTGCAGCTCCCTATTTAAAAAGTTGTTCTACTCTGCATTAGAAATGGGCTTTATAGATACTGAATATTATTTGTACGAGCTGAGGAGGTGCTTAGTCTTCACTGATGGAACAGGACTTTACTGTGCTAGGCACTGAAAACTGCTGATGAGTTTTTTTGTCCCTGCTGTCTCTTGATGGTTTCTCATCATAGCCATGTTTGGTGGCAAGAACCTCTTCTAATGGGCCTCAGAACTTGTGTTTTTAAACTCTCTCTCTCCAGTATGGGTCTTCCTGGTCTAACTTAACAGCAACAAAGAGCATCTAATTAATGATTTAATATTTAATTGCAGCATTACAATTTCAGTTACAGTTACAACAGCACTGAAAGTTTCTGGGCTAAGTAAAACTCTCTCCCAGGGAACACTTAAGAACGTACCCCTCAACGAACACTCACCTTCAACGCAATCATTCTGTAGATGTGGTGTACTGAGCTCTGGTTGGGGAACCATAAACATTACTGAGACAAGGAACGGGCTGTCAACTGAACAGAAATGCAGCTCTGGTGATCACTTAAATGATACCATCAGAGATCTCATGATAATGTTTCAAGAGAGAACATGCCTACATCAATGATGAACGTAGTTTTTTGAAGTCTTCATCCCCCATTCACAAAGAACTGAACATTCCATTCACACAGTGTGTGTGTTCCCTACCTGCAGGCTTGGGAACCCCAATTGTTTTGTTCTAAGCTGTTACATCATCTGGAGATGATGAGAGAGAAGGGTGACACTGACAGTAACTCATGTCTGAAGCCAAAGAACGTTATGAAGAGAGCAATATTCAAATTAGAAAACAACTTAGGTCATAATTACTGTGCTGCCTCTGCAATCAACGGAGTATTCATGATTTCTATTAATGTAATGGATACTTAGGACAGGCTTATTTTTTCCTTATGGAAACACACGTTATGCTGCTGTCTTCAGGGAATGTACTGGGCAAGCTGAGACTGCGTCAGTCAAAAAAATATGTCCTTCACGGGGAGCTGTTTGGAAGCAACAACACCAGTGCTGTGTCCTTGACAGATTTTAGGTGCAATCTCTGCTGTAGTGTAGAAGAAATATTGAAGGTCAGAAGCACTCAGTAACTATGGGAGAGTTAGCAATTGCTCAGCGGCTAGGAAAAAAATAATTAGCCTTGCCAGGGATTTCTGAGGTAATCCTGATGTGCTACGGGACCTATTTTACATCCTGCCTGCTAACAGGATTATATCATCTATCAGAGGTGGCTGCTCTACAAACTCGCTTTTATCATACACACACCGAAGATCAGGTGAGAGGTTTAATAAAACACTAAATGGAACAAAATGCTGAAGAAAAAGATATAATTACCTTTGAAGCTTTTTTTCTTGCCTAAGGACGTATTTTCATTGCACAGTCTGCATTTTAGTGGCACTGAGTCCTTCCTTGCACGGTGTCAACTGAAAAATAATAAAAAATACCACAAGTTGAACGTGCAAAGGTAAAACAAAGCCATCTCACCAAGCACTGCTTGCTGATACCCTAAAACCGCAGGGTAGAGAAAAGTAGAAAAATCTTAGCCTAAAAAACAGGTTGCTATCCCTCCCTCATGGTGAGGGTAGACCAAATCTTTACTTGAAGAAAATTAGCATAATTTCTTTCCAGTCAACCAATTAAAAAAAAAAAAAAAAAAAAAAAAAAAAAAAAAAAAAAAAAAAAAGAGAGAGAGCTTTGGAGTCCCAAAGGCTCTGATTATTTTATGCTGAGCTACCACAGCCATTTCTGCCACCATGGGGTAAAGTTACCATGATGCATGTCGTTCTAGATATATTAATAGTGAAACACTAGTCCTACAATTTAATAGGATTAGCTGAAATTGCTGTAATACATTTTACAGATGGGGAAACTGGGACACAGGCAGACTTAATTTTAAGCAACTAAATCCGTATTTTGGCACCAAAGCAACCTGATTCTCAATAGTGCAGAACACTTAACTCCCACATAACAAAAGAGCTACAGTTTCCCCTATTCATTTTTCCTGGGGGCAACCACACCTCTCCTAACTCACCACACTGCTGGAAGGTGATTCAACCAGGGCCAGCAGGAACTCAAGGCCAGAAGCTGCGAACATCACAACAGATCCAAGCTAAGGCACCCCTGCTTCTCAGGGACTTCCTTCAGCTGCTTTCTGCACTCTCATATCCTGCATCCTATCCTTGATCTCACCTTTTGTTCCCCTCCCTTCTAATCTGCAATGGAGCATCTTTCCCCACACCCCTTCAATTCCTTAATTCCTTTAGTTTTTGATCACTATGAGAATGCAGCACCAATTCTCAGCCTTGCTTGTGTAGGTCCACACAGTTAAGCAAAGAAACCCACCAGCAGCACTGTTTTCCATTGCCACAAATCTAAAGCACTTTTTCACTACTATAAAGCAAGGCTTACCATCCTCATTACATTACTGCTATACTTCTGGTACCTTAAACTGTCACAGTTCGTGCTGGTTATTCTTGTATTCTTATTTATGAAGCTGGGGAAGGAATGCTGCCCATTTTCTGGTGCAGCTCCAGGTGAGCTTCCAGCAGCTGCAGGACACAGTCAACACTGCCTCCTGCCCACTCCTGGTATGCAGGGTTCTGTTTCTCCTTTCCTCTATTTCAATAGGCAAGACCAGCATTTTACTCCTCATCTACCAAAGCTGTTACAAATCTGTTCAGCTGCAGAACATCCACATTACCCACTAGACCCAGTTTGCCTACTGCAGTCCCACAAGTGGAGGATAAAGTGCTGCATCTCTCCTCATTACCGGCCTCCAAACTGGGGCTCCAGCTCCTTCCACAGCTCCCAGCAGCTGGAGTCAGAGAATTTGTGACACTTTGATGTTCTCCTCCTCCCCCCTCCAGCAGAAGCCCTGCTGACCACTGGTGACATCTGCCAGTGCTCAGCTCCTGTTACGATGTGGATACCCCAAGTAAAACATTGTATCAGTACCACTTTTTGTCCAGCACTGTTACAAGACTGAGTTCCTGCTGAAACAAACTAGAACCAAATCTCTTGCTTACACAGGGTTAACTAGAATGGAATCCAATAGCTCCTTTGCTTTAGAGGTTTCCTATACCAGCTGGTTAACAAATATAGTAAATAAGCTTACAATTGCACTTTTTCTTGCAACTGTCATTTCTAAGTCCTCGGAAGATTAAGAAGCAGGAGGTTAATTGTATTGGTTAATTACCATCTTTACTTCTCTAACCAATATTGCAGGGCAAGAACAGGTGTTACAACTCCTCCATTCCTGCCAGCTCCTGCTCCCTTACTCCAAGGCAAACAACCTGGAAGGACACAGCATGCAACTGTATCCTCCAGAGGCTTCTCCCACCCGGAGCAGCTGCGGTCCCCCCAGAAACGTTCCAGATGGCTGGAAGCAGCGCCGCTCACACCCAACTGCAGAGCAGCCTGCTGACTCCTGCAGGGAGCATCGCATCCCCCGCCAGTAACTCAGCTCCAAAGTGTCAACATATTTAGTCATGAATACTGTACATCAGATGAGCACACTCTCCTGTCAAGCAGTTAGAGCTAATCCTCCTACAGAGCAGCAGCAGTTCATGCAAATGCGCATAAAGCTAAATGACATTTTTTTGTATGCGCGTAATAAGTATAGAGAAAAGAGTAAGTGGGATCCTTCCTTGTAAGTGGCAATTAACACAATTATTACAGATAACTTGTCAGAAACAACAAAAGAAAATAAACACAACCCAGTAGTGATTATTAAAAGCACCATGCCTTATGTGGATGCCTCTATTTGTGGAAGAGGAGTAAGGAACTGGTCCAGTACCCAAAACCCTCAGCACAGGGGGCAGTGGCTCCTTCAAGCAGTGGCCTTGCAAAAGAGGAGGCAGCAGATGTTCCAGGCTACAGTCCAAAGTCAAAATCATTGGGAGCTCCCATGGATGGAGGGATTTAACATCACAGCAGTACAGCTCCTAGGGAAGTGTTTCTCACCAGATCAGAAATCTGAGCTAGATGAACGTTCCCTAACCCTCAAAGAAAATTCCCTATTCCAACACAACGCACTGTATTATCAGTTTCACGTGGCATTTCACCACAGCTTCCATCCTACTTAAACAAGACCCCCACTTATGTATGTAAGGTCAGGTTCTTCATTTCTAATTTACAGAGTCGTGATTATAGAAAATGTGCATCATCAAATAAACTGATCTGTAATTAGATTTACCTACAAATAAGTCCTTATATGCTTATCAAAAATCAAATCTGAAATGCAAACACCAAAAGAGAATAAGAGGATATACTACATAAGAAAACAAATAATTAACAGAATAAATTTAAGACAGAACGACACAGAGGAATATAAGCTCTCGTAAGCTTCCATTTTACCATTAGCATTTTAATAAGCAAAATATCCAATTTTAGATGAGCTTCATAACATTGATTTCTCCAGTAATGTTATTCAGCAGTTTAAATTGTTCCTTACAGTTTTAGAAAGAACTCAACTGGAGTTTGATCCAGAACTTAATGTGATTTAAAACACCCATTAAGAACAGAGGATCAGCCCAGACTCCTGGAAGCACGAAACTATTTGGGTCCACCTTTATACTACAAAGCAAATGTCAGCACTGCTGTAAGAAGTCCAACAGCAACCTCAAAGTCTACTGCAAAGCAGCGGTGATCAAATCTCCACAAATGGTACATTTTATGGGAGGACAAAGCTTCCAGCAAGACTAGAAATGAAGGTGAGACAGTATGTGGATGCTGACTTACACTGCAGTATTTAGACTCTCCTTGCTTCTGTTCGGCTTGAATTACATTTCTCACTTGCTAATATGGCAACAAGAACAGCAGCAGCATTGAAAGCAGCACCCAGTCTTCTTGGTTGTTCCGTGCACTCCGATTTCCTCGCTTTACCAACAAACCAATGCAATCTTATGCGTGCCCTCTTCTCCCTCCATTCTCCCCTACGTGTTGCCAGAGTTCATTATTACATGTTCACAAAACTCCCACAAATCCTGTTCACAATGCATGCAAACCAACCCTTTCTTATAGGATTTGAGGTAGACATCACTTTACTGATATCAGTGGAAGAATCCTCTACTTTCGCTTGCTTTTGTTTAAAAAGATGCAAAGGGAAATGCTTTCCTTCTACAGCAAACCCTGATTTTTCAATGCACTAATTATCAAAATACATAATCAAATAAGGCTCCAGTAAAACACTGGTTTCAGAGTTGAATGAGGAGCCTGATTAATAAAGTATCACTGCATCACAGAACAGCTGCAGTTGGAAAGGCCCTCTCAAGGTCATCTGGTCCAACAACCCTGCTCCAGCTCTGCTCCCCAAAGCTGCTCTTCTGGTTGCTTTTGAGTTTCTCCAAGGTTGCTGTGTTCCTTCTGAGAACTTCTGCCTGTTTAGGAATTGCCTGCATTTTAGAGGGAACAAGATAAATCAGATTTCTACAGACTTTGCTATGTCATCTTTTGATTTCTCTCTTCTCATACAAGAGAAGTAGTTTGAAAGTTACCATTATGACTTCACTGGAAATTCACTTTTTAGAAAGAGTACAGTATAAGCACCGAAACACTCAGACAGGTGCAAGAAGGCACAAACTACACATCAGAATGTGCTGGGAGAAATCCCAGTATTTTAAACAAGACTACTTCAGAATGAACAGTGCCTGAGGATGTTTGCATCACACCAGGCTCTGGTTCTGAAGTTCTGTTTTTATGGATTTTTTCATTGCTTGCCTCAGCCTTGAGATTCTGCAGAGGAACTTGGTAGAAACTGAATTTTAAGCCTTTATGACCCCCCCCCTCTTTAAAACTTCTGAAACTCAGATCTCCTTAATGCTGGTATATGATTTATGTATAATTTATGTGTGCAAACTCAAGTCACATCTACTGATTTCTATGCTTAAGGCCAGAGCAGCAACAACATTACTTTCATTTGTAATCTAGTAACAGAGAAAATCAAGGAAGCACTGAGGTCTGATAGCACTGCACAATGCAGCTGTACAGGCTGCCTTTCCTTTTGATTCCCATCCATCAGGCACCAGAGGAAAAACCTTGTAATGCTTTTGGAATAAAACAAACATGACTGTTACAGCCCTCAGAGCTATCTCCAGTATAACGATCAGCAGAAAAACGTATCGGTTCATTTACCATCGTGGTGACAATGCAGGCTCTACCTATTCCAGGATTCACCATCCTTACAGATCGTTTACATATAAAACTTAAGAACCCATGCTTTCAGAAGCCATCTCATCCTTGACTGGATTTACAATGTCCTTAATTGGATTACAATTTTTCCTCTTTTAATAAAAGAAAAAAAAAAAAGACTTCAAATTTGCAAGCTGCATACAAACAATGGATTTAGCCAGGGAAAAGCCACAGCACCAAAGTTATTCTCTTTGAATTCCAAATACTGTTCAGGTTCTTTACTAATTCTACTTGTTACTATAGTACCAAAAATAGCCCATGGAACACTTCAGACATATGCACAATGACACCTCTGAATGCATATCATTTTCATTCAATTGCAGCTGGATTAACGTACCTGTAATGGCTGCAAATTCTTTCTTAATCCAGTTAAGCTTCAGTGTCTAAGACCACAGAGAATAGAAGAGATTAAATAGTACAAAATCCTAGGGTTAGATTCACAAGGCAGTCAATGCAGCAACAGATACCATTCCAGTGATACTGCGCCACGTGCGCCTTAAGGAATTCCAGCAGAACACTTTGAAATATCAGGGAGAGTTCAAATACTCAAACCAGAGTACAGATTTATTGGCCCAGGGACTGCATTCACAAAATACCCATCCACAACTGCAGGGGTATCACAGTGGGTGATCCAGCAGTGATGAAACAACCGAACGTCAAAGAAATGTGGAAAGTTCTGTTGCAACTCAAATGTTCTTCAACGTTTACCAATACCCTACACAGGCTAGAGAAGGATTCTTCTCTCAAGGCATAAAATCAGAAATGCAGCAAAACAGCTTAAGCTTGCAAAGGCACATTAAAGCAGAGCTCACAAGCCATCTGTCAGAATCAAGATGCACAGACGTGGACAAAGGCCACAAATCAATCTACACTGCACTACCTAAAGAAGAGTTTTGAAGGAATAGGAGAAACAAGGAGGACTATTAATCTTGCATGTGCCAGGCTAGAGAAGTGCTTGTGATTCTGATTCATGTTAACAAGGTGATGGAGGCTGCTGTGTCCATGCAGCAGCAAAGACTGGGTCCCTCAAACTCTAGTTCCTGTGTCAAGAACTACTTGAACATTTTACATGGAAGAGATTTTTTAGTGTGAGCAGCAAGAGGAACAAAACAGTGGTTATTACTGCCCTTGTTCTCACAAGAGCGCTCTGCTCATCCAGCTGCAGGACCACTGCCTCCCCTGTACAGCCCAGGGAACTTCAGCTTTGGCCACTGCCACAGACTGCTGTTCTCCATGGTAGAACTGGGTGCAAAGAACTGGATGCATGGCAGAACTGAAGTGGGAAATGAAAGAGCAGGGAAAAAAAGGCTGCAAAAAGCTACAATTGCAGAACAGGAAGGTTTTGAACAACGCAAAGAACCCTTCAGACAAGGGCAAGAGAAACCATAGGCTAGTTTGCTAAAGAATCTGGCATTCTAAAAGAGGGAAGCCCAGGCTGTCAGATGTCAGCAGTGACTTGGTTACCAACAGCTTGTCTGAAAACCCCACTACTTCCTTGAACCACAGGTGATTTTCTGCAGAACTTACAGGTCAATACACTGTCTTGCAGATTTTTATTCTTTCACAACAACAACAACAAATTTTAGAAACAGTCTGTGGTGCACAGCCTAAGTGACAAATGAGTACAAGGAGATGACTTCATAAATCATTTATGATACATTTTGGTCATTTTTACACTGCCACGGGTTGCAAAAATATTAACAATAAGTAAGTGTTGATAGAAAGGTTGTGGGCACATTTGAGTGATTTTATCGTCTTTATAATACACAGCAGTAGTAACATGAAACCAGCTATCAATGTTTAATAAATGTTTTAGCAACATGTTATAAATTATAAATGAGTGACTATATATGCCATATAAAATATGCATAATGTTTTCTGATGTTTGCTAATCGCACGCTACAACTGTTTTAAAAAACTATTAATAACAAAGTGAGTAGAGATAAAAGTTTCCAGATATGTTCAGGAAGTAATTTCTAATTAAACAAGTAAATCTTAAAAAAGCAAGTGCAATTATATTGGTCTCTGGCATACTGTAATTGTTCAATAAGTCTTTCACTCTAAGCTGCATGCAGAGCCCACACACTGTAAGGGCTGGGTTCTGAAGAAACACTGAGTAGGAGAAAATTTCCAATTCCTATCCTCTGCTGCTGAGCAGCTCCTGAATTCCAAATGTAGTGTCTTAAAGATAGATTTTTCCTAGTATTTTATTGAAAGAATGTAATCATTTTTGTAGAGTCTTTGTAGGGCAAGATCTTGGCTGCTCTGAATGCTCAGGAATCAGCAATAGGCTCCTGTTGTAGATGAATATCTCCATATTGTTGCCATTTGTTCTGAGTACATGTGTGTATATCTGATGTATTTGGTACACACATATGTGCACTGATATCTAAGAGGGGGTCAACTCACAAGTATTATTTTAAAATTATTCCTTTAATGCACCAGTAAAGAAGCCACAGTCTTCATAGCTGGCAGCACTGCAGTTCTCAACTCCAACATGGCTAACGAAGGAAGTCAATTTCCCAAACATGAGATAGCTTGCTCAAAGCAAACAACACACGTTCCTTTTCTATTTGGTTAGAGACTTGATTGCTGGCATCTTTGGTCCATGGGAACACACTTTGTTCATTACTGCTGGTTCAGTTAGCCAAGGGGAATAAAAAGAAGTTACTACTGCAGACGTATGGACCAAACCATGTTTTTATTTCCTAAAATTAGTCCTCTTTGGACATCAGTATTTTTCTGAAAAATCAAAAACAAACAAGCTAAAAATAGAGAACATTTCATTTCTCTAATGTGGAGCATGAATACACGCATCTGCAGATAGCTCTCTCCAAGCCCTCACAGCAAATAGACTTGCTGTTCAAAAATGGAACTTGAATCCCTTTACAGCTCATGCATCATATTTTACTTCATAATAATTCAAGCTTGTTACAGCAAAGCACAGATTCAAGTCTTTCAAAATAATTTTGATTGCTCTCTGTAAAGTTCCAGCCTCTGCAAGGCATTATTAGTAAATGGCTTTGTGTACCTTTGTCAGCCCCATCCATTTGGCTCAGTTTGGACTGTCAGCAGCAGGAGAAAAATTAATTGAGAGGCTCAAGGCCTCTGAATATACCTCAGAAAAAAATGATTCACTCACAAGGATGTTTCTTCTGCCTGCTCTCTATTAGTATTATTATTGCAGAAGTTCGGACCCACGGATAATAATTGGAGCAACTTTACAAAATAGACCTTAAAGTAGCTGAATTCAAACACATAGAGGAACATGGAAGTTGTTTGCAAGCATGAAATTTCATTTCACTCTGATCTACTGATTGTGCACTTGCTCCAATTTTCAATTAACCTGCTGCCTGCAATGGCACTACAAAAGTACATAAAACCAAGCACGTCTGTAAGCATTTGTGAGATCAGATCAATGATTCATCTATAGTATTAAGCTGCTCACCATTGAAAAGCCTGCACGTGTATTAATTCAAAGGCTTTACACCTCCTGCATATAATCACCATCGACGCCTCCCAGTTTGCCTTCACTTGTTCAGTGAAGAACATGCAAATTTACATCATTTAAATGGAAGCTAATGCATCTTACACATTAAAATTATACCGGCTCTGTATCCTCCCATCTGGATTAGAGCAGGCAACTTCATTCACGTTCTATTTATGTAAAACCTGCTCAGGAAAATGGCAGGAAGAGAATTAAAAAGGGAAGGGGTGGTACAACAGGAACTTTTTGCACCTGTTCCATCCCAAAAAAGATTATTGATGACTGAATGACAATCAGCTTTAGACTAGCACACTTTTATTTTGCTTATCTTCCCCCCCTAATATTACAACTGGAAACTGCAATATAAATTCGGAATTAAGGCTGTGCTCTCCTTTCTGTACGCATCCAAAGGAAAATGTTACCTGCTGCTCATTTACCCGACCATCTTTTTACATAATCAAAATGATCTGAGGTTTCGTCTATGCAGTATGAGAGCATTCAGTCTCCATACTGCAGCACCAAACAACTCCTGGGCAGAAGAGCATCAAAAAAAATTCCAGACCATGATGCTAAGGGAAGTGCAGACTTCTGCCACTGCTGTACCAGTGGGCGTTGAGTTGCAGATGTATCCACAGCAGAGCTACTGCTATGAATGAGCAGCAGTTCCTAACAAACACATCCTCATTAACAGAACAACTATGAGAATATCAGTCACTTTCGCCTGAAACAAACAAAAATTGGATGAAGATGCAGTTCAGACTGCTGACGTGTCTGCATTTATAAGCATTCCATTTAGAAGAGCTCCACGGTACTTTTTTCAGCACCCAAACATATCAGCATATTGCAGAGGAATCAAATCAGAGCATCCTGTATTAATTTGTATCAGACAATGAATAATCCAAGAGGAGTCTGCATTTCCCCCATCAGAGATGTAAGCATCATACAGCCTTTTCCTAAGTTGAAGCTTTGCAAGTCTGTCATTTTTAATGTTATCTGAAAGCATCAAGCCAAAAATATGTGATTACTTATGGTCATTATTAAATGCACTGATTTTAGTAGACCGAATATTTTACTTTAATATTAAGGACCAGTAAACAAACAACGGTTACTGCTTATTGCACTGCCAATTCCCAAACTGGTAAGAGTATTTCTACCTAATTTCAGTATACGTTTATTGCATGTTTCACCACTCATCTAATCAGAACTGGGAAACATTTGATTTGAAAATTACCCCGAGAAGGAGAAGATACATCTCCAAGTGGGATGCCTATAAGGATCAGTACGGCTCCACCAGTGCAGCTCGCGATTTCTGGGTAAGTAATTCCCACGGTTACATCCACATCCCCTTGGCAGCACAGCCACCTTGCAGCCCCCATGCCTCACATTTTCCTTCAGAGGACAGCAGGGCACCTCCGAAATCTACTCTGTCTCAGTCTGTGACCTTCTGCAGCGTGAACAGAACTCAAAGCAGATGGTGATAAAGTTGCACAGAACACCCAAGTTACACTCTGATCTGGAGGTCAATCTTATTTTCAATAGCTGTCTCAGCTTCTCACGAGGAAAAAAATTCCCCTTCTCACAGAAGCTAATGGAAATGTTTCCACTCATCTCCACAGAGGCAGGGCTGTCTGCAGTTTACTTGTTTGTTGCAACACAAAAAATATCTGCAGCGTGCTGTAAGTTAAATGATCTTCATTAAACATCAAAAAACATGCAGTAAGCGATGCTACCTTTTGCTGGTGCAGCTATACCAGTACATAGATCCAGGTACTGCAATGAGAACTGCGTCTAAAGCAGCTGAATACCAAGCCAGGCAAATACAAGCACACCTCCAAATGTGGCATTCTCACTAAGAAAGGTGCCTAAGAAAAAACTGCTAGAGATGAACAGGTAAAAGTGACCCTCTAAGCAACTTCTGTGATGGAAAGAGCCAAGGCTTTAACTTGGTTTTACCCGTGTCATTGACCCAGCAAGACAAAGTCAGCCTGAGTTGCTGAAACCACTGCCACACTCTGGAGCAGTCAGGCAGGGAGCTGTGTGTGACTGGCATGGTTAAGAGACAGAGCACGAGCATCCAGAAGTGGCTCAGGCCAGATATTAGGGTAAGAAAAGCAACAACTGGAATGCAAAGATATGAGCAGCCTACTGCACACATATATCATGCTCAACCATTATCAACACTGCATAATTCCTCCCCATCCATCACACCCATTTGTCTTTTCTGTTTGAAACCAGATACCTTGTCTATCATTCTTCCAAGCACAAAAGCACACCACTACCACCAACATAGCTGTGAGAAACAGAAACTGGATGCTGGAAAAACACTGCAGGCCTTTAGTTCCTCAACACCCAGGTTTTCTGGAGATACCCTGCATGAAAGCTAAGGTCTGCTTCCACCAGCCATCCACAGCCTCCTGATTCCAAATCAGACAAAATAATTACACAAATCCTATTGTCAATTTCTCAACAGAAAACCTTTCCATAAAGGTAACAGTATTTACATCAGAACACTTTACTAGAAAAATAATTGTTACTGATCTCACGTTTATAACAAAGGTACAGTTTTTTCTCTTAATTTAACAGTATAAAATGCTTGTGTTCAATGTTTCATCTTCTGTTTTGGAACAGGTGCATTTTACATTTATCTGAAAAAATGGATGGTTTTATAAAATATGTTCTTTTTATCTTGCATTTAATATTGGTTTAGAAAATTTTCTTAATATGACAAAGACAAATTCTCCATGCATATTCTCTAAGTACCACCCCACGACTGATCAGAAAACACACTTTTCCACTTATACCAGCTGAAAACAAGAGCTGTACAAACAAAATCCTCCAAACTTACTCAAATCAGTACAGCTGCTGTTCTGGGGAAACCTAACTGCACGAACAAGATTGCAGGGTCAGCAGCAGACAAATATTCCTAGAATACAAGGTAAAGAACTGCAGTAGCTTTGGCTTCAACAGCCTCTTTCTAGTCATTTAACAGACACTCTTTACACCCTTCTAATCCTTTCTTCCCCCTTTTACCATACCTTGTAACAAAGTACATTCTCTGTGAGTACAATGCCAAGGTCCACGTTTTGCCAAATAAGTCATTCCTCAGATCCCACCACTTGTTTTCCTTCCATCACACAGGGCTAAAGCCACGGAGGCTTTCATGCCCTCCATAATGTAGTTCCTGACTCCACACAAATCTCTGCCTTTCACCAGTACTAATCAATACAACACTAAAAGGTGTCACTGCTCATGTATTTGTGCAATCCTGCTGCTGACCTCTTTGTTATTCCATTCTCCTTTGCTTGAGGAACAGTCTCCTTAAATCCATTATTTATCAGGCCCACAAGGACTTCAGTAATAAGTGCACTGAGATTTGTGGCTTCTGGGCCCGAATGAAATCCCATAACACAAAAAGTTTTCTGTTCACACCTCATTTCCCAATTTCTTTTGAAGTCCTTACAAAACATCCAAAGCTTTGGGTGAGCTAAGATTTGATAGCTTTGTCACCACGTAACTGAAGTCGTCCCATTTGAAATAAGAAATCCATCGTTAGAGGCAATAAGATGGCATTGTCTCTTCCATAAGTACCAAGTTACCTAGAGACTAAACCTCAGAGGTTTATTTCCAGCCATCTGCAACACCTCTATCTAATTATATCCAGCTCCACAAGAATCTTCACACACCATTTCTAATGTGCTGTAAGTTCATCTCCAGAAATGATCCAAGTTATTGACACTGGACAAAACACTGTATTTGATCCTTCAGAAGTGTTAGCAGAGCTCACCATTGCTGGAAGAAAAAATAATTTGATAGAAACTTTAGTAGTGGGAACGAGGAGGCTTTTGAAAGATTCAAGATAGCAAGCCAGATTCCCCATTGTATTCTCCCATTTCTCTCTGGTTGCAGTAGCATAGAAAAAGGTCTCCCTGGTGAATCAGGACTCCTATCTGTACAACCCCTATGTGAGAAACGTATTTTTTATCAAAGCCTCTGTGGCACTGCTGCGCTAGCTTCGAGCAGCCTCCAGGTACAAGCAACACAATTAGTCAACAGGTTGCCTATGGTAGATATCCATGAGCAGTTCAACAGCAGACAGAAAACTAGGATTCCTGTATTGCCTATTAAAGCAGCAAACTTCTTCCAGTTAGTTCAAAAGCTTTGACACATTAGAAATTATAAAAGGAAGTCTACTGGAGAAAAAAGGAACAAGCAACAAAACAAAGCCAAGCAAAATCTCCTGCAAATATATCTTTTACTGTTGTGTCGATTTTTTTGTGCCCCACTGAAGGTGTGATAGCCTAAGGAATTAAGGCCATGCCAATGCCTCCTGCAAATCTCTCTCTCCCTCTCAAAAAAAAAAAAAAAAAAAGAAAAAAAGAAAAAAAAAAAAAAGGCAAAAAAAATCCACATCAACCAAGCACATTTTGCAAGCAAATAAACCCAAGAACATTAACATGAACAGTAACCAAATAAAAACCTTCAAGGGCTGCAATGGAGAGTTCATTTACCAGTCTGCTGAGATTAGTTAGAAGCTTGTTTATCTACAAATTTTTTATTTTTATTTATTTTTTTTTGTTTCAGCTAGAATACGAGAGCTGGCAGGGAATGGGTTTAAGGATCAAGTGGATGCTCAGCTCAGTTCCAAGTGACTTGGTGTGTTTCTTCTCCAATGCCAATGTTGCAAAAACATGTTTACTCTATACATTTCCAGCACAGTAATGTTTCTAGGGCAATTATGCCCTCAAGCAGTTTTGCAATTTCATATTTAATCTTCTGAAATACACTCTTTTAGTTTAACAAATCAGCTCTAAATTGCCAATCAAATCACTCCAGGAAACGAGGCTCTACATCTCAGCCTTGCAAGAAGTAATTTACCAATTAAAGCCAAAGAGTGACAAAAATAATTTAGAGAAGCTTTCTTGGAATATATTCTTTTGACTCTGTGCAAAAATCAAGGAAAGAACCATCACCATTATTCGTTGAATCTCCTATGAAAGCACTATGCAAATAACTGTTTAAATAGCTCAATCAAGACTGTAAAGCCAAGCTCTCCAAGCTACAAAAAGCCAGAAGCAAGCTGATCTGAGCAACCATAGACCAAGCCCTTTGCAATGCAGGAAACACATGGGATGGATTTTAACCAGTCTAGCACACGTACTGCCTGGTGCCCCATTTCTGAGGCCTTATTCAACACTTTTATTATCCAGTTGAGCAGCAGTTGAGATGACTCAGTCATGGTCTGCTTTCATGCTTCATGTTGCATAGCACACTCTGTATTCAAGCACGTGGATTTTGTTAGCAAAATAGTCATGTTTTGGGAAACCAGCTTTAGAGTTTTAAGTCACTTCCGAGGAAAACGAAAGAATCTTTGACTGAAGAATCTTTTCTTATCAAAGTTAAAAGCATCTTACCAACCTCTTCTTCTACACCAACCTCATCTCCTTCTATGACTGAGTGACCCACACGGTGGAAAAGTGAAATGTTTTGGTTTCTGTATTTCTTCAGTCTCATCAACATCTTGTATGTACAAGGTATATCTGAAAATTCTTCATTTTGAACCCAATTTCCATGCAGAAACAAATTTCAGACATGCTACACAGACTATCAGTAACAAGCACTGTCTTCATAGCAAAGTAACCTTAAATCCAGCCAAGGTGCAAGAGGGAGATGACTTGTAGTTAAGGAGCAACCTCCTGCTGTAATAGGCAATGCCCAGCCCTGCAAGCACTGCCATGGGCAGCTGTGCTGCTGCTTGGAGAAACCTGTGGCCATGGCTGTGCAGGAGCCAACTGGTGGGCACCACTCCAGTTCACTACAACAGCATTAAGGAGAGAAAACACAGCATTTCCTGCTTTGACTTAGAAAAGCAGGATGACCTGAAGCCTGTTTTTTGACCTATACAATACACTCCTCCAGCCATTACAAAGATTTACTCTAGAGACTGTGCTGACATACCTACAGCTGCCTAAAAAAGCAGCTAAAAATAACACCGTTCTCAAAGTTAAAATATCTCTCTAATGGAAAAATAAAGATAACATTAGCAGCGTTCCTCTTGACCTCTAACATTGTGTGCCTGAAGGGCACAAGTTACCTCACTCTTCAAAAGAAGAAATTTTTCAGCCTCCTCATTTGCAGGTCTCTGAGCACATCCTGCAACCTGATGACTGAAAAAAGTCAGGAGGCAGAGTGACCGGGCACTGTGGCATGCACAAACCACTTTCAGACTGGAACTTCATTGAAGAATTCCTCCCACTCCTCAGAGGCCATACAAGGACCTCCTTCAGCGTTTTGTCTGTAAGATGGAAATTCTTTCCTCAGTATTTAATATGTCCTTAACCACAATGAACAGAAGTCCTTGATATTGTTTAACATCATGCATGTCCGTGACGGCAGAAAATCTTTAGGAGGCTCACAAAGAGAAGAAGGGCTGTGTAGGTGTGTAGGCAAATGAAGCAATGGGGTACAGACTGAGCACAAAGGAGGCACTGCCCCACACCCCTCAGAGGATGCAGTTAAGAACTCCTCACCATAAGACACCATTAAGTGTCCATTAAAATCTTACACTTGCGAAGGCTCCAATTTAAATCTAACCAGAGCCCAGAAGTCATTTACCATCCATGAGGTTTGGATTCCAGCTAATTAAACTTATTATTATTGATACCATGACCGAGCATGCTGCCTGTACTGTCTAGTTGCTGCTGGTAACTGCAACATTAATCTGCCTGGGTAGCTTAAAATGATTGAGCCCTGAAACACGTCATACGCGTGTCAAACAGAAAAAGTAAAGGAGATTAATCCTTTACCAAAACACACACAAAAAAGCTTCTACACAGAACCACAACGCTTTTTTTTTTAACTGAAAGCACTAAAAAGGCAGATATTTGTTCAGACCATTTCAAAGATGACTAACAGCACTCCAGTGCTTTCATTCATCCTTGCTAGGCATCACTGTATATTTCCACATTCAGGTTACAGCTAAAAGAAAAGTTTGACAAACATCTGTTATGACAGAAAATAAGTTTGACAGAACATTCCTGATCACGGTAATTTCTCCATAGCCAAACTGCCTCAAGAAAAATGAAGGGTCAATATTTCAGAAAGGTTTATTTGCTGAAGATTACTTAAAAAAAAAAAAAAAAAAAAAAAAAAAAAGAAAAAAAATTCTAAAAAGCCTGACAGCCTTTCAAGTATTTATCCAGGTACAGTTTACAGGTTATAACACATGACATTACCTATGTGTTCTGCCCTTTGAAAGAACTCTGCCTTATTTTTACAATTTAGTATTCACTGCTGAGGTGTTCTGCTTGTAAAGGATTGTCAGGTTCAAATGAGGAACTAGATGGTCCAAGACAACCTGTCTCTGGTGAATACAAGGTCTAAAATATTGAAGCCTCCATAAGAGTAGTAAAGATGCGCATTCTGTATTTGCAGACTATTATCTGTATTTCGGCGTTACACGAATTGCAATATTTACATGCAGGATCAGTCTTTCTGAGCCTAAAAAAGGCTGTAAAATATTTATACTTACTATTCCAGTTCTTGTGTATAAGACTGATTTCAAATGTTATTAGCAATAATTAATGCGCAGAGTTAAAAAAAAGCATTGCAAATTATGCCTGGTTATAACATTGCCACATCAATTACTGGTCAGTGGATTTTTGGAAACACTACGAATAATAACGCTCAGTGAAAGTATTGGATGGAAATGAAGAATAAAAATTGGCTACACAATATGAATTAAATGATAGTGAAATAAAGATTTTCAGTTGTACAAAGCTCCCAGAACTCAGAGAACTTCTTGTATATTTTAACAAATACTCCTGGTACCAGACGTTGAGCCGCTGAGAAAAGAGAGGCATCATTCACATCAGCTATTCCACTGTAAAATTCTATCAGAAACCCTGGTGTTACCAAGTGAACACAGATGAGAAAGTCTGTGCTGATAGAGCACCAGTCTCAGCAGAAAACTTCTGGGAATGGAGTCAGCACGAGAAGAACAGCTTTGTTACGTGCCTGAATTTTCAAGCATGCCCAGCACCAGCCTTTTAACAGGTATACTGCAAAATTTATTAACTCACCATCACCAGCTTAATAGGAGTTCGAGAGACAGAGAGGGTCTTTGTGATGTTTTCCATCCGGCCATTTCCCCTTTGCTGCACACTACATTCTGTTCCTGTTACTTGACTGAAGGCCAGAAGTGATATAGATTTTAATTTTTACATTGTTAAGAATAAATTATGTGTTCCTACCAATGCACTCCATAATGGGTGACTTCTGCTGCACTTATGGAGAGCTTAAAGCTACACATTTCATTCCTCCTGCACCATTACCTTAAACTGCCTCCTTCCCCTGCCAGCCAAAGCAGTCCCAACCTGTTTACCTCACTGTCTCCATCTGTTTGCACACTCTTCCAGATATCCCATTCACCTGCTAAATCTACAGCATTTGCACAGAGAAGAGCAAACACGGGAAGCAGGAATCAACATCAGCTTTGCAGATATTTTCCAAGTTTGTGTTTGTCAGAGATGCTTTGGGTAATGCATTTGTTTCAGTCTCATCTATGTCTTGTAAGCACAAAAATTGTTACCTGAAAATTATTCACTTAGAATCCAACTTTCACACAGAAATGAACATTTTCAGATGCAATTCAAAAAGCTGTGCACGATCTTCTCAAAACTTATTTGTTTAGTTCTTATTAGTAACACAGCCACCACAACACTGAAACACCCGCCTTGCAAGAAGGCAGCTAAAACCCATAATTGTAGCCAACATACATTTCCAAACACACTCCCCAAGTTTGAAATGAATAACCAAGATGGTGGTGAAGCAATGCAGTTAGGACTTTCTTTATGAAGACATCTTTCTCTGAAGTGTTTTGACTTTGAAGGAACTATACTAAAAAACATCAATAGGCAAATAAACTTTCAGAATTCTTCAATACTAAAAGTCATTAAGAGTAGCTGAAGTACTGAGCAAGATGTAGAATCTTATGACATTGCTGCAGTTCCTCTGCAGCTCCTTAAGCCTTTAAACTTACTAAATGCAGAGAATAAACATGCCATGAATTATATATGTTTAGGGAAAATTTGATTACAGTTGCCAATACACAGATGTAGGAGAACTTCATGCCCTTCTTCATGTAAGTGGAAGTACTGCACAAACTCAGACCTTTGAACACTCTGAACTCAGATTTGGAAACTTGCGCACTGATCAAGAGCAAAGATGATGGATGCCACGCACCCCTGAGAAGGGAAACATGAGATAGCCCAGTTGGTGCTGTGACATTCCAACCACTTCAGCTCTGTCAGTCATCAAACATACCCCAAAAGTCTGAAAGATATCTTGGCAGATTTTCTACCAAAACACCTAAAAGAAAATCAGCTCAACTGCTAACAGAGAAAACTTAGTGGAAACCTGAGGAAGAAACACAATCCCCAGTGCTAAAATAATGAAGCCAAAGACATGTGGAAGGGTTGGAGGGAGAAGCAACGATGCCATTTTCAGTGTTTACCATTTGAGCCTTACTCTGTTGTATTGATTTTATGTTGTAACAATTTAAAACAAATAGCCTAAAAGTCAATGGTTGCAAAACAGCGGTCGCTCTGGAATAGATGTTCAGCATGGGACTGAATGCAGTGTTATTGACTGGATCTCAACTATAACACAGTATAGCTCTTCCAGTAGGAAAGTTGGTAGGCCTCCTGCACCAGGTATTCTCAACTGGAAAAGCACACACAAGGTTTGCTCAACAACTTTAAAGAGTGCTAGTGATAGAAACTCCTTGCAGTTGCTATATTCTCTAGGGCACTAAGACATGCTTGCCATAGATTGACAGATGTGAATTAAATATGTCTATTAGTCCCATGAAGGAACTCTCGTTGACATAAATTCAGTTTTGGGCTTCCAGTTGAGTTGTTCCAACAGCAAGGATTAAGACATTTGCACTTTCCCTGTCCCTGCTGTTTGTTCCATCTCTATGCTGCAGTGAGCTGCCACCTTAGAGATATCAACATATCTCTGTGCTGCTCTGGGAAACAGGGTGAGGAGGAGAGAAGGGCAGGGAGGAAATTGTGACCCCATGCTGACAGTTCTCACGGCACCACAAGGTTCAGGAGTGACAGGACTGCTATTCACTGACGCATGAAGGAGCAAACAAATGGAAACAACATTTATTAAACTGCATTTCCCAATAGGAGAAAACGCTTTCTAAACTACTCTGGGCACACCAGTGTTAACTATCATTCTGAACTCTTTCTTAACACTCAGCACATCTCTTCCTAATGCTGCTATTGTTCATTTCATTAAGGTAAAAGTAATTATGGATTTGCATGCTTTTCCCCTTACCTTTATTCACAATTCTAGCAGTTAATATGAGGTGCCAAACAGCCACTAATTGAAAATTGATTTTAGGTTCAATTAAATGGCTAGCCCACGAGGTGAGTCTATATGGAGAAATCTCATCAGCTGACTCTTTCTCTGCGAGCATCCATACTGAATTTCACTGACATAATCAGTATCTATAATAGGAACAGTAGCAGCTGTAGATAATGTCTAAGGAATATAGATAATGAGAACTTCAGTATTTAATTGTTAAGGAACAGAAGATACACTTACATCATCTTGGGTGTTACTTAACATCGTGACAGCAACATTTATGATGGTCAAGTGATGTTAGACTTGGAAGATGAGACCAAACTCAAACTTGTCTGCTGCTTTAACAAACTCTGTTTGACATCACAGCCCTTGAGCAAGAGTTAAACAATGATGCACGTTTTGACATTTATTTTAATAATAAGATTCATAAAAACTTATTGTAAACTTAAGAAAAAAATACGTGATTGTATTTCAGATTCCCTTTTGTCTATCACTGTTGGTCCAAGCCAGAAGTACCTCAACCTTTCTCTCCTAAATTGTACTTTAAAAAATATCAGTGCAAAGCATGAAGAAATCCAGAACAAAAATATATAATCCACACTGAGGTTGAACAGATCTGATTGATAAGGGCGATACAGTGCTACTGTCAGTATTGTTGAATATTGGACATACTGTCACATGGCTAAACACTCCTGGTAGTTTAAGTTCAGGGGCTCAAATTGAGCAGATTTCAGTTCAATAGAAGTACAAGAGGTTACACTCAGTGTAGGTCTGCTTTACTAACTGCTCTGTTGGCTAACTACACAGCACATCTAAGGACCAACGCTGATATGTTTTGCTGGCCAGAAAAGCATTCTAGCAGCTAGACAAGACTGTGGTAAGCTGCTCTGTCCATACGTTAGTGCAGCAATGTATGCTCTACAGTGAATTTTCTGGTAAAGGAAAAACTGAAGTCAAAATTGCATGCAAAAAGTAAACATGTTGGCAGCAAGACCTCCTAAAATGCTATTAGAATGACAATATATAACTAATAATATCCAGTGTTATTTAATCTAGATAAAAACCCATTGCTGGGGTCAATCAGCAAGTTCTGTTGCTATCTGCAGATTTTCACTCCTTTAGGCAAGTGAAAGTTTTGGCCTTGGAAGCCTTAGACCCTTCCTCTTAATGCAAGGGATTTATCACCAAACACTAATTGTTACCTGTATAGGGAGGAATGCAGTTCACCTTTTAATGAAGTTACTCAACACTGCTGTATGTTCTGATAAAACTGCTAGTCACTCCACATGCCTTAATTATGTATTGTATCATCAGTGGTGCTGAGTAGCTCTATTGTGAAGAAAGGAACGTGGTTTACAGCCCAAGGCAAGTCACTGAAAATGCCGTAAGATTCATCCTTTAACATGTGGAATAAGGTTAATGTATGTAGATCTTTAGATATCAGGGAAGCTGCTCTGCTCACAGAATGATATGGAGATAAGTATTCTCATGAAGAGTAGCAAATGCTTGGACACCAACTACAGAAAAGCGTAATCAAGGCACCTTTAGTGGTGGAATTAAAGCTATTGTCATACTATTCTCTGTCTTATGCCAGCATCGTGTTACTTATGAATTATAGCACCGTAAGGATGGAAAAGGCTCATCACCAGATGAACTTGAGATTCTGCATTTGATTATAGGGAGTAATTACATTAATCAGTTCTAGACATTATACATGGGCAATGGAGAGCTGTATGGGAATTCTGGGCATTTGCATGAAAGGACAGTTCAGAGCAGAACGACACGTGAATTCCAGCTTCTGTAATTGGAAGGCCAAGCAGCTCAACTTGAGCAGCTGCGTTAGGTTGCTTTGCACTACTGCAATTATAAGACACACTTCTAGAAAAGGAAATTTATTTACTTAGGAAAAAAACCCACAGCCTAAGCCTCCATGCTTTTTTGCATGTTTTGGTTTTTAGCTGAATCTTCCTTTTCACATACTGTCTAGTGCATCAGAAATTGTATTAGATGAAAACTAAGCCTGTCTTCCATCCCATATTTGTGCAGCACCTAACACAACAGGTGAGCTGAGCTGGAGGTCTCCCAGTGCCACTGCAAAGTCAAATGAAATTGCAGGGGCAGGAAAGCAGATCAGATAGGCAAACAAGGTAACCAAGACTTTGTGAAAGGGACAGGCAAGAAACAAAATACGTAACAACATAGTTAAGGCTATGCACAATCCCTACATAATACTGAGTCTACCTTTTATAACAGCACCATGCATTTTCATATTGGAAACAGGCTCTATTCCAGAACAACGAACAAACTCTGCCTTCTATCACAGCACTGGCACCAGTAGAATTGGTTGCAATTTATTCTGATGGAATGAATGACATCCACATGTACATTCATAATGTCTTAACCACTTGCCTGCTGTAAAGCTGTTCTTCATCAATATTCAAGTCAAGTGCAATTCATATCATTTCTAAATTTCACATTTCCCAGGGTAGCAGTGCATTAATAACCTGTGTGTTCTCTTCAGCTGCATTCATTTCCCTCATACCAGAATCAATACCCATAAAAAGGACTAGCTACAGATTAAGTTGTTCAGAGTTTCACACCAGATACCTCACTAACCAGACATGCTCTCCAATCTAGGATGTTGCTACTTTAAAAATCACATGCAGCTGAAATCAATGACTGTTTGTTCAGTAACAGGCTAGATGACAGAAGAACACACTTACAGGCAGCAGGTGAGGCATTCAACGTGAAGAAGAACCAGATTGTCTACTGCCTGTTTTCAAGGGCAGTGCTTACAAACAGTGAGGAAGATAATTTTAATGTATATTTTTTAAACACAGTATAAAATCATAGAAACGTTTTAAGATTTTATTGATCTGCATTTACCACAAGTGCCCAATTATTTTGAAAAACATCAGCTGCAGAGGACAAAACCTCACATACAAAGCAAGTCTTGGGAATGAACAGGACTCTGAATAAGGTTAATATACACTACGTGGTACACTGAACAAGGGGATTTACTTCTTCCCCATACCAGGAAATGGACTGTCCACATGAGCACATGCTGAGACAGTAAATGCCCCTATGAAACCTGAGCTTCACACTGAGAAGTCAAAGACTAAAGAAGATAAACAGACTTCTACATTGCTGGCCATATTAGTTCATTTTATTTGCCTGACAAATAAACGTTCTTAAGAAAAACAGCTTCCTAACAGTGAATCTTTTCCACAAGTCATTCAGTAGAAATCACAAGGCAAAAACCACAGAAAAAGTTGAAAGAGAAAACTGAATTTACTTCTGTTACCTTCAAGAACATTCTGTGATAAGGACAATTTTAGAGATGAGGAAAGCTGAAGTAAATTTGAGACTGAATCAACAAAGAAAGATAATGAAATTAATTTAAGTGCACACAAAGCCTTTGAGCATGTTCTGTGACCTCCGTATAGAACAGGCTGATGAAGCCTGCAATTTTTGCATAGTGCCATCCACCCCCTTTTATACTGAAGTAAGGGAAAGTAAGTAAAGGAAGCAAATGCAGGAGAGTGGGAGTTTTCAATTGACATGGGCTGGGATTAGGGATGGCTGGCTGCAGAAGGTGATAAAGCAGTCAGAGGAAAGAAGTGAGCATGGAGAATTCTCTGCTCAGCAAAAAGGAAGAACAAGTCAACTGCAAAAAGCTTTTGCACCATTCCCAGTGCCCACGGCTCTCCCTGGGCTGAGATCCACTGGTGTCCACGTCAAACCTTTGTGAAACCATTTGTATCAGGCATTGCTCTGTGTTTAAGGACATCACTACAAGTGCCAAAGTATTAATCTGTCTCTTTATAGAGGATCATGTTTTATAGCTTAATCAAGTCTAACTGACCTTCTTTAATTAAGATCCATGTATAGCTTCATCTTGGGATGAGCTCCTATATGCAGATTCATAGCTGGCATTAAAGGCAGTCACTTGGCCATGCTTGAGAATATAAAAATGAAACAGTCATTAGACAGAAGAATGGTTTGTTTGTTTTTTTTTTCAAAAGTGCAGGAGAAACAAGAAAATATAGATAAAATCAGAGTACTTAAGTGCACCTCAGTACTACAAATACTTACTTTATCTGAAAACTAAACAACATTTGGCAAATGACTGAAGTCCTTCAATGGATGCCTCTGATAATTATCCTGTTCTGTCTGTGTGGCATAGAAAGCTGTGTACACAGCAGAGTATGCCAAATTGCAACAGGCTCGCTTCTATAAAAATAGAACAGATTCCCAACTTTGAAGATGGGGATGTACTCTCTAACATGGCTTAATTGGATGTAGTAGCTGATGCTAGGAAAGCTGTGTGCCCTAAAGTACTTATTTCCCAGAGTAGTGCTTTTATATCCATGATGCAAAATTTGATTCTTGTCCATACCTACGTTTTTGTGGAAATGATGTACTCTCATCATATACTTAGACCAGTGTGGAACCATTTATTTTCCTCAGTAACTTACAGCTGAAGAGTACGCCAACATGGGCTTACCTGGAGTACCACTCACACAGAACTCTATTTTTAAATACTCCTAATCTTCCAAGTTTGTTTTTTTTTTTTTCCCAATGATGTCTGGTGAGGATTTCACAATGATTTTCTTTACAATTTACTCAGATGGGACATAACAGAGTGAAACAAGTAATTATTTTAAGAATGCTGCCCTTCAGTTCTATTTGTCAGTTGTTCGTGCTTTTCAAACCATCTAACAAATGTTGGAATTATATACTTTTAAGATTCTGATGATTAAAAATTCTTTCAGATTTCCACTTAAAATGGGAGTATGTATAAAATTGTGACAATAGTTCGTTATTGACAGCACTGTTTTTGTAAGGATGTATTCTCACAATTTTGAGGATGAGGGCATTGCCTCCGATTTCATAATCAGGGCACTGAACACCAGCTGAAATTCTCCTTTCATGTACACATGGAGTCTACAGGACTCGTGAGGGATGTAGGAACAGGAAGAGCATAAAGCTTGCCAAAGATTACGCAGGAAGCCCAAAATCAAATTAGGGTCTTGCAAGATCTTCTCAGCTGACAAAGTGATTGCATTGTTCTCTTATATCAAGATACAGCTGCAGCTTCAGTATCTCTGTAGATTTATTCTTGTAGATCAGTAAACAATTGAAAGAATATCCAGACTGACGAAGAATTCGTAAGGCAGAAGAAGTGACTGCACAGGCTGCCTCTTGTCATGGGCCTGAGTCCCACAGCAAGCCAGAATTGTCAAAATAATATAAAACCTGGCACCAACACAAATCACTATTCCACCTACTCACTTCTCACAGGGTTTCCCACTCTTCAGGTTAATTGCATTGAATAATGTTATATAACAAATCAGATTTCCCTAATAATTTAAGATATTTAGCTGCTGGAAACTCCAATTTAAACTAATAGAAACTGTGTATCTTAACCCTCTTGAGATCACTTGAAGTACCTCAGAACGGATCAATGAAATCAAAGTCCTCTATCTGCAGAATTTTGAGAGGCTCTTGGTAGTACATTCCACAATTTCCATAGCAGCAGAAATGTTTCTCCCATAGGCACAAGCAAGTCCTTTCCCAGCTGTGTGCACCTCACTTCAGAGGGAAGTTTCTCTCATTCTGACATAAGAGCCAGGAAGCCTCCTTTGCCTAATTACTGAACACAACTGTGACTACAGATTAAAATAGCCCAGCATGGTAGAAATTTAGCTGGATGTCTAGAATCCCTAAAGGAATGTGCTTGTTTGAATTAAAAAAATCTAAAGGAAAATGAATTTTCCCATCTCCTCATTTACAAAAAAAAAAAAAAAAAAAAAAAAAGGACAAGGAAAATCTCGCCAAGTTAAAATCTTGAGAAACAAACTGCCAGGACCATGAGAAAGAACAGCTAAATTCTGAGATCCTCACAACAAAAGCTGGGGGACAGCAAACTCAGAAGGCCTCAAGGAAAGGTCAAGATTCTACTTAATAACTTGACAGAGCCTCATTCCCACAAAGCTCTCCAAAGAAGAGCACTCCTAGGAAAAAGGGTAGAGGGAAGCCGGGTAGCAATCAGAAGCAATCCTGGCCTTCTTATGGGTAGGTTTCCTATTGCCTTAGCATTTCCAGCCTACTGTATAAAAGGTGACCCCTTAGAAATCATTTGCAGAAAACAATAATACATTAGTCCTAACTTCTAACAGCAGAAGTCTTGATAACGTGGAACTCTGCAGCAGTACACATCCACAGAGTTGCTCAACAAACCATTACCTAATGAAAATAAACTAATTTGGCTGCAAAATCCTGACTCTAGTTCCCACACTTGCTTGCAGTGAAGCACACAAATCTTTGCACATTGCGAGAGATTGGTTGTATGATATCAAGAGAACTCCAGCAGCCAACAGTTAAGCTTTCCTGAAGTGCAAACTGTTACTCCATCTAAAGAAAGATGAGAAGCAGCATAGATTAATGATGCAGGGCTAATTAAAGAAGTAAATAATAGTGGTGGCATACCCTGAGCCAAAGAGGTAACAAATAATGCAGTAGAAAATAAGAAATATGAGGGCTTGATTAATTAAACTACATTTCTAAAGGTAGGTAGGACTATAAAATGTCAAATATGATATTAATGTGGAGTGGGTTTATTAGAAAAATAAATTATAGCTTAATATAAATTACATTAAGTTTGTTTTCCTTAGCCAGTACTGTTGTACTTAATTGTTATAGCTTACTTCTGCAGAGGGGGAGAAGCTGCCCATGACTAAGGAGAAGACTGATAGTGTTCTACAAAGATGTGATGCTGAGTTGAAGAATATAACTCAAAAGAACCCATATTTAGGAATGGGACTGACTCACATCCTTGGGCTGCGCACACCTTGTTTAAAGCTACTTCAGATACCATTGTGGCCCTGAAACAGCAGCGCCCATCATACACCAGAGATCACTCTATGTGCTGAAGACATCACTGGAGTAAAATCCATCACCTTTCTAGGTGCAATTGCCCTGAACTGTGTGGGCTGAAGAAGTTGCAAAGTGCTACAACAGGTAAGATTGGGGAAGCACGTCACGTGCTGTGGGCTGAACAAATGGCACTCGATGCCTTCAACCATCAAATGGTGGGGAGTAGGGATAAGAGAAAGGTGGAAAAGAACCTTTGGAAACATGTTTTTCTACACCTTAGTGTTTAACATAGCTTTCTAATCTACAAAACATCGCATACCTGGTAGTATCTCAAGGATATTTGTTAGAAAGTTATTAATCTAATATTCTAAGACTAATTCCTAGTCGTTACATCAACCCTGACTCAACAGCATTACCATGGTTACATTATTATTGCAGCTAACCTTGTAGGTATCTTATCAAGATGTCTGGTAACAAAACAATTCCAGTATTCTTTGTATATGTTCCAGACAATCTAGTTATATCTACTCTATTAACATAAGGCCACAATCTCCATGCCTTAATTAACACGGAACCACAACACTATAGTCTGAGTAAAAAGTAAGCTATTGTACAACATCCTTCCTACAGTCCAACTCCCAATACAGAACAGCAAAGCTCCTAATTAGCTGCCCATCTCAGGGAGCTGGTTTCCCTCAGCTCACATTCATGAATTGCTAAAACCATTTTCCTCATCAACCTGGCCATTCAAGATATAAAAACATCCTCAACTCCATTGTAGAAAAAAAAAAAAAAAAAAAGTTTAAAAGAGTTTTATCAAAGAGGTAAAGACATACTTTAAAAGTAATTCTAAAAATGAGGAATGGCCTTCAAATACTAACAAGAGTTTATAACCCCAACTGAGGCTACATTCTGTTAGTTTCCATGCTCTAACACCACACATCTTCCTTCACCATTCCCGCTTTCTTATTTCTGTTGCTCTTTTCAAGCAGCTGAGCACATTTCCAGGACAGACCATTCTGTGTTCCAGAGAAACACAATGATTACAGGCACCACAGTATATTTAAAAAGTCATTATCAGAAATATTTTTGTAGCTCATTAAGAATAATTATTTCTAAGCTAATTTTACTCACAGCATATAGAAGATATTGCCATTTCTGTACTAATGAGACAAACAAATTATTCATAATGATTATTTTCCTACAGAAATGACAATGTTTTGCCTTTTAATTGTACCTGAACAGAGCTGATTTTCTGCAATTTATTTTTTATTCAAAATGAAATTCATATGTTACATCATTTGCAGAGTAGAAATAAGACCATATAATATCCATAAGTAGGTGTTGCTTCCTGCAGGTCTGCATAAGGCAGAATTGTGCTGATTTTCTGTCTATGCAAGCAAACACACGCAGCCAACCCGACCTGCAAATTGTATTGCCAACACAAATGGAGATGGGCTCACATTGGGTAAACAGAGTCAGCTTCCCACCACTTAAAAGAATAGCAAAACACTTGTGTTTTTTCTTCTCCTTCTTGGAATTTCATGGCCAACAGCTTTCCTTTGTGAGATAATTTATGTTGAAAAATAATTATTTCAATTAAAACAAACAAACAAAACCCCCAACAACCAAACCCCAATCTTTGATGTTCTCAGTTAACACAGTGACAACTGTTTAGATCCTGCAACTGCATTTCTTCACCAAGTAGAGCAGACATCTGCGAGCTGTGGCCAGGAGTATTTGTCTGAAAACTTCAAGTCTGCATATGATGCACAAAAAAAAATCAGGAACAGAGAAACAACAGTTGATGATTTTATTGAATTACTCCTGGTTTGGACCAGTAATAAATAGTACAAAACACAACCCTGAGGGCAGCATTCAGATTGGAGTGCCTGTCCCCAAGGTAGATGCTATGGATTTGATCCGGCATAGCTAATAGTAGAATCAAAGCTTAAAACAGACAATTTTTCACCAATAAGGATTACATTGCTAACTACTGTATAAGGCAACGAGGGAAAAAGGGGAATAACATTTGAAATGAGAAATGCAAGTCTCACTGTGTTACAAATATCAGTGAAGCAAACACATCCAATAAAAAGCTCAAGCCATGGAGAGTTACTTACCAAAGATATTTGTTTGGCCAATCAAAATCCATGCTTGTGATGCCCAGCATGTATCCTTATAGAACAGGAACACAGTCTAATCTGCCATCAGAAAAACCTCTGTGAGTGCGCTCTTAGGAATTAATATACTCCTCACACGTGCTGGGTAGATTTCCAGAACTTGTACTGATTTTCATAACACTACACTTCGGTCATTATTCCATTCACAGACCATCCCTACCTCTCAGGTACCCTGAAAAATCTGTCTTACCTGCCTTATAATTCTTTCTTTCTATTGGCTTTTATCCAGTTTCTCTGTTTCCTGTATAATTCCACTGAGGATCTCAGCTTCACTGCAGCCACCAACTTCTTCAGTCTTACCAGGTCGAACGTGAAACAATGTTACTTTTCTTATCCAAACTTTCATCTGATCCTGATCTTTTCTATCCAATTTTTTTTTTAACTAAATATTTATTTTTCAGTGTGATGTGAGATTTAGCTATGTGACACCCTAACAAAATACTGCTGTTGAATCAAAGGGGAAAAAAATATTCAGCCACAATAATTAGCCTTGGGATTCTGACACGCTGAGAAGGTTTTGACGGAGCTGTTGGGGTTGCAATGCAACAGGGAGCTTCCTAATCACAAAACGCAGCACGTATCCTGCAACATGAAAAAGAGAACCAACTTCTTGTCTTTATGCTACAGAAGAACTTGGACACCAGCTATATGTCACAGCTTCGCAATATCATCCCTGAGACCAAATCCAAATATTGCTTTAGTCATGGCAATATCTTTCATTAACTGCAGCTGATATCAGTGGGAATGGCAGCATTTCCTTCCAAGAATAAGTTGGTCTCCTTGCCTCAGTCTTGCCATTCCCCATTAGCCTCAGTCTTGTGTAACTACATATGCCATTTTAAGGATAATACCAAGTGCAGTGGAATGGTAACACTTATGTAAATGAGGGTACAAAGAACAGGGCAGCACAGATCTATTCCAAGCCATCAGAACTGTTCTAACCTCTACGGATGATAATTTCCTTTATGTGTCCTGATGGCAGGATCAGACTATTAACTTCTGCCATCTGTGCTCAGCTCATTCCTCACCACAGAATTTTGACTACACACTGTAAACCTCTGACTCAGGGATAATACTTGCTTTCTTGTGTCAGCAAGGAGAGTAAATGGTTTTTCTTTCTGTGTATACACAGTGGGTCAACTCGCATTCAAGAGAATAGAGAAGCAGCTTTCCCTTTTTAATACAGGGAAAGTCAGTATTTTATCTATTCTCATAAGCCGTATGCAAGGATAATTTAATACAGGGAGCAGGTGAAAATACTCATTGCCACTTAGCACAGTTCAGCTGAGAGGGGTCTCTCTTGCACCCATCTTCCATAAATCCTTTGTAGCCTTATATCTCAGCCTTTTTTTGCACAAATACTTGATAATCCTTGAATCTTTTATAATACAGGCTCTAAATCTGAGGCCTGAGCTTGTAATCTCAGATTTGCTAGGCTACAGAAAGAGTATCACAACAATCACCACAGCAGAACAGTAGTACGGTAATACAGTAACACCCTTTTCAGTTTAATGCCAGCAGAAAGAAATCACCCATCTTTTCTGGTGAGGTTCAAACAGAAAAGTTCTTTCTTTCAGATGATATAACCATCCAAGTGCTTTTCTGCGTTTTAGCCTCAACTAATCAACCCTGCTTCATCATTTACAGACACCTGACATTGGGTCCTGCCAAAGTGCTTAAATACAACCTTAAGTGCTAAACAAGTGGGTTCTAAATCATCTGAACTGGCAATGGAACAGAAGAAATAGAAAATCTCAGCGCATAGGTCACACACAGCCTGTATAGAAGCTCCAGACCTCAGCTTGGCTTTGGCAGCGTGCTCCACAGATAAGAAGTTCTCAAATAATAACCATCACAACACCCAAGTGGCAGAAGCTGACATCCTAAGGGAAAGTAACAAGCCACAGAAGTTCCATAGGCAGCACCCTGCCCTGCCTGCAGCCCATCCATCTCAGCACCCACGCTGCATTTATAACAACGCCAAGCAGGCCCAGGGGAGCTCATCTGTCACCCTTCCCTTTGCATCTCAGAAAGCACTATGGGATGCATTAGGCTCATCCATAAAGCCTGCTGCTTGTCAGATTTCTAGCTGAATGTTGCAGCATAACAGCTGCATTCATTTTGCTTATTACATTGTTTAAAATCATGGATCATTTCTACTTTCTCCCAAATTAGTTTCAATGACAGCATGGCATTTAACTTCCATTGATAACCAGACAGTATTCAGCCTCTGTTTGTCTTAAAATCTCCCTTTTCTGTTTTCTATGCTTCTCACTGAATTTAAAAAATCAATACATTTACTCTTGTGGGTCACTAGTGCAAATGCAAGTCCTACTCCAGTTACTTCAATGAGGTAGAAGCCATCAGACCATTTACCTGAAGAGAGGAAGCAGCATTTGCCCAACTGTTAAAGTTAGGCAAGGTTAATAAAATTCAGCTCTGACTTGGCTATTAATTCAGGGAGCTGTGACAACACATCAACTGATTTAGAGCTCAGTAGTGCAAGGTTCTCCACGCCTAAGACATGAAGCCAGTGGGAGGTGAAAACATTTGGTAGTTGAAGCATATGCAGTCTGTCAGCACTGAACTCTGCAGGCTGCTTGCACAGGGGCTAGGAAGGACTTCAGTACCAGACATGGTGAACTCAGGGCAGAAGTTACACTCATCCTAATCTCACAGGTTAGATTCCTACCTCTCCATAAACAAACAAGCTAACAGACAAACCTATAGCCTGTTTCCACCACAATACAGTGTAAGAACTTCCATCTTTACTACTTCGCTTTTTACAGCAATGCCTGGAATAATCCCAGCAGCTGAGCATCCAGTTTCAGTAGCTGTAGGAACAGCATTCATTTCATCAGGGCAAAAAGGTAGCATGCAGCCCTCCCCTCACTTGAAATGAACTTAATCATCTAAGTGTCAGTAATTGAACTCAGGTGGAGCAAACAGGTAATTTCCCAGGTAATTCAACTTAAGAGCCCAATTAAGTAGCCTCATCATTGTTGTGCGTATTTGAGAGGATGTTAAGGATTCATTTGGAGATGGAAAGGGCTCCACTTCACTCTCGGATTCCTGTGACTCTTTCTTTCACCCCTGAAATCAGCATGTGCCATTTCAATATCCTCCATACTATTCAAAGTCTACATCTATCTGCACAGAAAGAGGCACCAGAGGATATTTCTGAGTCCTTATATACCTTTTCTTATTTTTTTCTTTGTTTCATTAATTCCTGCTGTTTTCTTCAAAAAATAAAATCAGAAAATCCTCCCCTTTGGCTTGGATCCCTTTGAATTTGTGAAGCAGGTGTTAGGAGCAGTGTCCCATCTGAGAAAACAATAGATCAAATTCATCCATTTACTTGATGAATGGCCAATAACTGGAAAGTCAAAACCAGAGACTGTGCCAGCATTAAATCAGACCTGAAGGACATTACAGGACTTGGGTCACACCATAAATCAGGAGAAATCATTCTTTGCTCCACTCAGATTTGTATTTACATAGGAGCCAAGTTTTACAAAAGAGCTGACCTTGTCTTCTATCAAGATAGAACGTCTGTCCTATCAGTAGACTCAGGAAGTTCAGAGCATGGATTGATCTTCTGTAGTTTTGGGTATTATGCCAACCTGGCAAGAATAAGGGTAAAAAGTTATTTCTTCTTAAAATAAACATCCTTAAATCATATGGAGAATTTTCAAACAGTTAACAGCAGTCAATTCTTCTTAAAATTGAACTGGTGAGTAAGGCAGTGCACACTTTGCATGGGAATGACCCTGTAGGGAGCAGGGTACAGCACTGGAAAAGCTGAAAGAAAGCTGAACCCTTTATTAGAGAGCCTTTTACTTGAAGCTCTTTCAAGCAAAGCCTTCCTATTTACTGGGCTCAAATACAAAGCCTGTTTTATTTCTGGTCCCCCAAAGGGCAGGAGATACAGTCAAAAGTTTCCAGAAGTTGATTATTATGAATGTTTGTTTCAAGGCACATGGATCAAGCCTTCAAAACTCGTGAAGGAACTACAACCCAAATGATGTGGGAATCATTCTCTCTCTTGTCCCTGTCAAACAACTGACATTAAAAAACAGTTTGAACTAGGAACACATGAGAATGTGGGAGTAGATCGACAGCAGATGAGCGTACAAAGATGTACATAATCCAAATTCACAAGTATTTTATACTGTCTTCAGAAGATTCCTGATAGCTTCAAGTCAGACAACACCTCACGTGCAGCAGATGGAGCATGTAATAGGAAGACTTCACAGTAGGGAACATCTTTTCAATTGTCAGATTAAAGGCATTCCAACTAAGAGGATTTGCTAGATAAATTAATTCTGAGCAATTACCTCTGGGCTTCTGGGATACTTGGGTTTAAGGAAAGGTATATGAAATGTTTTCACTGGAATTATTTTATCAGTAGTCATCCCCAGCTATATTGAGATGTAGTTCAACTGTCTATGAATTAACCTGTTCTCTCGTTTGTATAGTATTATTAAAAGCATATACGTATAAAAGCAAAAAGCAATAGCACTTACAGTTCCTCTGCAGATATGTTGTGGCAAATTCTTCTGTACTACCCAACTACCAATTGTTCAACAAAGAAATCAAGTTTTCTTAGGCATGAAAATACCAATCTGCCTCATTTTTTTGACTGTCATTGAGAAACATCAAAACAACCAAATGACAAACGTTACAAGTCCCCAACCAACCAGATTTTGACAGCAGTTTCATATTTTTCTCTTGAATCACACCTCCTGGCAGAAGGTGAATGCATTCTGACATTTGCTCCATTCCTGACCCTGCTGTACCAGCTGCCAAGCACGCCTTGCACCCTTCGTGTCTGTTGCACATCTACATACATCGATACAAGGAGCAGACCACCAGGAGAAAGGTATTTTTAGAAACATTTTCCTCTCTAAGATCTCCAAAATATCGTTACTCGACTCAAGCCAAGAAGCACTGAACAGAGCAGGCAGAAACCTCCACGAAGGTATCGCTATGCAGCTTTTTAGTGGCACTTGGGAAATCTTCAGGTGTGACACCCCAGTCAATAGCAACGCTCAATTACCTTTGCAATAGCAAAGGCTTTGCTCATACCATCTCAAGTGCTTACAGCAGTCCCTTTCACTCTGTCTTTTATGCAGCCTTTAGGGAGAACGGGTTTATGTAAAGTTACCATTTCTGAATACAAAACACTACCAATAAATGCAGCCAAAATTCAGCTTATGATTTTATAAAGCAGAGAATCTTTTAAGTAAACTACTCTCCAAACTAATCGCTACTGGAATTAGACACCTTAGATACCATAGAAAATGGTTCAGATACATAACTGAAAATCAATACGAGAACAGAGGCACAAAGCTGAGAGAGCTTAGACAAAGCAGCAGTAAGAAGGGCATAATCAAAGGGAAGTCTTAATCTAAATAAAGAAAAATAGTTTGTTCATGGTACATTTGTGCATTCTCCTGAACTCTGTGTCAGTGCTTCTTAATAAAAAAGTATTGTTGTGTGAGAAGTAGATAGGGAAAATAGACGTAATATTCTAGCTTCTATTGCTGTTATTCTAGGAGGAATACTTCCACATGCAATTAACTATGTTGCAATATGCTGGAGATAAACAAAGGTAAATTGAAAAAATCCAATTAAATTACAGAAGCACAAAGGACACATTCAGTGGCCAATAAATAACCCATAAAGCACTGCTGGTTATCAAATGTGGAAGGGAATTCCTGGAATAGAAAGAGGGGAGATGTAATACTCTGATTCATTAGGGGGCTGCAGACAAGACAAACAAGGGACCAGCAGCAGCTTGGGGCCACGTGTTTGGGCTGTTACATAGAGCAGCTGTGCTCTCCTCATGCAGGTTACTGCACCTCAGTTTCTCAGCTGAACAGTAGGGATAAACTTGCCTTCAGCATTCTTGCACTTATTTGGGAACCCTGGGATTAACAAATTTATTAACTAACAAACTAGTTTCCAAGAAACCTTCCCTATGCAAAAGTCACCTTCAAGTGCAGGCCAGCACTGTGAAAAGCCACTGCTTCCTATCACCCGGCCGGGGCTCAGCTGCAGCTGCAGGTTCACATGCCTTGCCCCAGGTGGTGAGAAAGCAGGGACCCAATCATTCACATACAGCAGAGGATTTTTAATGTTTAATGCTACAAAAAGCCTATGCTAAAACAGAATTTGTCACTTAGTAGATGTGTTTCTTGTAGTTTTAAAATTATCTCATTCCAAAGTCTCCTGTGCACAACACAAGCAGTACTGACTGCAGACATCCCAGAAAGTGGCAGAAAAAAGAAAGGGTTCTCAGAATTCCACTAAAGCACTTTTTAAAGATCCGACTGGATTTTCTCCATCAAAAGGACTTTGTCCATAGCAGATAGCTTTTATTATGATTCTTCCTCTATAAAAATACGTTCTTCTAAAGGAGCATTACGGATTTATTTTTTTAAATATTCTGCTATCTCCAAACTAGCAGGCATTTTAGATAGAACTTTAAAAAAGAGCAGAAGACATTTTAGAAGTCAGGAGAACAGAAATCTATGGAAACAACTGGTTTGTTTTGGAGTGTGGGGAAGCTGGGTGTGGCAAGATAGTTCTGTTCTTAAAACTGCTTTTGAAAATCCACGTTAGTCCAGGTTGGCAGCTGGTTAGTGCTTTCAAAATGCACATCCCCTTTATTTTACAAAGTCAGTTGGAGTTTTTATTTTTTTTTTAATCAGAGAACCACAGGCAGACTGGGATTTATCCTCTGTGAAATCTTTTCAGCAGCTGTGGCTGCACACCTTAGTATAAATAGGCAGTACTAAAAGGTGCCTTCAGGCATAGCCTTAAGCTATGGGAAATAGAATGCTGCTTTTTGAGCAGCCTGTGGCACAAGGGAAAGGGATCGAGAGAGCAGCCAGAAATCCGGGCTGACTGCCTGCCTGGGTTCGTGTTTTTCCTTTAGTTCTCCCTTTCCCAAAGGAAAATTCATTTCCATCTAAGTTGTGAATCCCAAATTCTTTGCTAGCAAGTAGCTTAGTTAAAAAAAAACAAAGGAAGAAGATAGCACAGTCCCTGTCTCCTCTTACAAGTCTTACAAGATTTTACTAGTCAACAGAGGAGAGCGCATGCCCTCCCTTACTCAGATACTGTTATTCCAGCCCGATACAATGGTAAGCAAGGCAGGAAAGCCCTCTGCTACATCCACCAGGAACGGGCAGCACAGCAGGCGACAAGAGGGCTTTGCAACCTGTTGTCATTCAGGAACAGGTGGCTCAAACTTACAGACAACCTTATGAAACCACTTAGGAAAAACACAAAACAACACTGTGTGTCCACGTCTTTTGTATGCTTTAACGTAGACACTGCAAGTGCAAGCAAATACTATGTAAGGTAGCACTTCTTGGCAAAAATAGTTTAAAAGTGAGACGAGAAAGAACAAGCCTTCAACACTTCAAAATTTTCAGTATGGCAATTCGTTCCACTGGGAAAACTGCTTGCCACAATCATCAGTAATTCCTTTTGTTTCTTAAATCTACCTCTCCGAGTATTTCATGATGCTCATTATGTGCACAAACATCTGCATATCGCTCTCGCCTCTGCAATTTGACATTTTCTGCCTTTTTTCTGCCCTTGCTGTGGGGAGCTGATGGTGGTGAGGGGTGAGCAGCCCTGTGAGATCACCGGTGTGAGCCAAACCCTCCGCCCATCACAGGCATGTCTCCACGTGTAAAAATAGTGAAGAAAAACTGGCAGCTCTGGGGCCTGCAGACACACTTTTTGGGAAAAACCCAGGCCAGCAGGGGCACCAGCCACCCCCACATCCTGCTGATGAGCAACAAGTTGCAGTAAAATTCCTCAGCTCAAGACAATCCCAGTTCTGATATGAATGTACCAACATCAAACGTCAGCTTCTTCTGCTAAGATCGTCACATTTTATGCTGACCAACGTGTTTTTCCTGTCTCTCTCTGCCTTTTTGCTCTCCCTGCAGTCTGCAAGCTTGTAGGGAGCTGCTCTCTGTGGTCTGTGTTTAAATAGTCTTGGCAAATTATTTCAGCCTGCAGACTGGCGCGTCTAGCTGCTATCATAAAGAATTAGTGC
This sequence comes from Tetrao urogallus, assembly GCF_951394365.1. Lineage (NCBI taxonomy): Eukaryota > Metazoa > Chordata > Aves > Galliformes > Phasianidae > Tetrao > Tetrao urogallus. Next base: position 1,286,754 of record NC_136831.1, on the reverse strand, counting down.
GTGTGTTTCTCACTGAGCATAATTTTTTCACGATATTTAACAGGAAGTGGATGGGAATGTTTGCCAATTTAAAGGCAGGCAGCAGAATTACATAACATGCAGTTTACTTCAAATGATATGCAGTTATTTGGTTCCTAAATCTTGTTTTAATATTATTTCTGTAGCATATGAACAACAGAACAATGGTTTAAGAGGTTTAGTTGGCTGACAATACAGAGGAGATGTTTTTGCATACATGAGCACTGCAAAGGCTGTGTTCTTGATGTTAAAGCACAAGCTTTTGTCAGCAGTTACCAAATGATGCAGCCTCTCAGGCAGTCATGTATTCATGAAGACCAAGTTCTGTGCTTTCTTAGTTTTGCATTGCTTATTGGTGCAACAGTGAAAGAGGGACTGTGAGACTGTAAGAGAATCCCACAGAGGGGAAAAGCAGGAGTGGCAAACTGTCTTTCAATCAAAAATATACCAATGAACTAGACAATGGAGAAATGTCACTGAATAGTGACATAAAGGAATCCACTGGTGGTGTAAATCTGAAGTATTGGGTATCTGTCCTCTATGTTATGCATTATTCCTTTTAGCCACTGATTCAAATGAACCTTGCAAATTGAAATGTGCACGTCAAATAGGAAGTTCATAAAAGCCTTTGAGGGTTTCACAGCTTGTGCTGTAATTACTTTCTGACCACAATTATTTGAGACAGTGACTATCTCTTAAACAGGGACTGATTATCCACAGTTCCTACTGGTTTCATTACAGACTCATTGGAGAAGGTCTTATGTCATGCAACGTCAATGGAAAACAGACTAATAAATAAAAATGGGGTGATTGATTAAAAGCCAACAACTTCCCCAGTACTCCGGATAATTCACTGTACTGAAAATGCTCATAATCTTTAGACAAAAGAAACAAAAGAAATGCAAGTTTAAAGAGGCAACCAGTGGCAGAAAAGAAAACAGAACCCAGAAACCAGTGGCTTGGTGACTAATCTGATGGGCTGAAACTGTGACAGCATTAGTAATAAAAAATAACTGGAAAAGCAGCTGTCACATGGACAAAACAGAGCTGATGCAGAGTGCAAAATGCCACTCACCTTCAGCTCCTAGGCTAATTTCAGATTGCTGGTTTTAGGACACAAAATATTTAGCTTTGTTACCCTAAAGCTTGACAGAGAATTCTTTAAAAATTTAAAGAAAGAACGTAAGATTTTATGAGATAGTTTCCTTTTAAAATAGTTTTTTTTTATGCACGTTAGAATATTACAGCCTAGACATTCTTTTAGTATTTTTATGAGATTTAAAATACCTATAATGTTGTTTTAATTTAAATTCCAAAGAATTTTTCCCTATATACATCTGTGCATGACAGGAGAGGAAGACAGAACAAAACTGCTATCTCCTTGTTCCTGCCTTCCACTCTAACTGGAACAGGAGGCATTTGAAAATGTATCTAGCTCATTTATTTTCTCACCAAATTTTCTCAATATATTGTAATATTTCATTTTCACTTGTTCAACAAAGAAAAGGAACCCATAAAAAGATGATAGGAGAGAATTCTATGCAAGTCTTTGAAGTAATGGTGATAATATATTCCCAAGAAACCGAATTTCCATTTGCATAATTAAATTGGCCAGAACTATCTTACTGTCCAGTTTGCAAGAGTTCAACTTCTCAGAAATGCAGTATCCATACTGTTGAGACACTGGTCAATTACACAGGTGAATTGATAGAAGAATTCAAGGCACAGCGTGCTTGATACACATTAATGGGAAGTCTAATGCAAGTTATACACTACAAAGCAGCAATATTTTATTATTTTGGTAAACAGCATAGAACTGCAGAGGACACAGAATTGTGACACTGCAAATTTGGACTCATAAGGAGTATTTTTTTCCCATATTTTTTAAGTCATGTATGAAGCAGACTTAAAGATGTGCTGAAATGAGTTGGATTTTTTTTTTTTTTAATGAGGCTGACTTGATTTCCCCTTCCATAAATACAAATTATTGCTCCTACATTTTGGTATTTTCAAAACACAGCAAACTTATTCCTCTACATGCTGACTTTCTGGAAGCCTAATTTCCATGGACATTACTGCAGTAACTAGGGGCTTGTGTTTTATTGCAAAGAATGAAACTACTGCCAAGTGGATGACTGCCGACCTCCTGACACATACATTTGGTAGAGAAAAGATGCAACGTTCCCATTTTCAATGACTGCCTTTCCAAACCTGCAGCCAGAACTCAGGCATGCGTTACATCAGCACAAAGTAAGGTTGAGGATGGAGAGGAAAAGATACCATGGGACAAGCCTTTGTTGTATCTGTATTAGCACCTGATATCCAGCCAGCTAATTTTCATTTTCCTTCTGTTACGTGGTTATGCAAACATTTTTCCTAATCATTACTCACCAAGAAAAACAAATTGTTCCTGCTCCTAGAAAACAGGAATGCGGTTGTCTCAGTCCTTGGAGACACTACAGCATTTCCTGAAAGATCCTGAGCACAAGGAACCTCCCTTGAGATAACAGTGCTTGCAGCAGGGATCTTGCAGTACCAGCAATCGTATTAGTATGAAAATGCCAGTGCTCTGTAGTGAGCATGAGACTTCAATTCAAACTGTGGTTTCTGTGGAAAGACGCTTCATTTCTCAGTTCAGGAAACAAACATGGAGTTTAGATGTACTAATAGCCTCTGAAAAACAAAACGCTACCACTACTGCTACTAAGTTTAATCAGTTATGAAGCAGCAGACATCTATTAAAAGTATTCTGCTTGACCATAATCAAAAGGTGACTCATCTGCTGCCTGAGTATCAATTTATCATTGTGTTCATTTATCAAAGACAGTTTTCTGTGAATAATCCAGCACACTGAGCCTAAAAAAGAATATGGACCATCTGTCTGCCTCCTTAGTCATTAACATTCACCTTCAGTATATTCTTGGCTTGTTTTATAACTACTTGAGTGACAGGAGAATTAGTTCATTCCTATGGATTGCTTCTTGTTTGTTTGTTTGTGTTGTGGTTTGGGTGATGTTTTCTGTAGACTTTGTTTTTTCTATCATCTATGCATACATTTGTTAAACAGAAGGTGGGGGGGAGGTATGTGAAATCTAAACTAATTGGAGAAAGCAGCAAAGCTTCTGCTTGCAGATGTCGTGGTGTTGACATCTTACATATTCATTTCAATGATTCTCCCTTTTCAGTGGTAATGAAAATGCATTTTTTTAGCTGCCCTTGAGTTCCAGGTACACCTTCCTCACACTGTAAACATTTTAAAGTTTCCCTTTCTTCTGAGGGAAACTGTTCCAGAACAGATCCAGATTCCACCACTTTTAGTACAGCTACTTCCCTGTGGCTCAGCTTGCATTTCCTTACTGAATACTACAAAGCAGAGAAACTAAACGCAGTAGTCAAACAAAGTCAGTGAAATCAAATAATTGAGCTATCATATTTTTTAGTATTGATTAGTAATTCTCTGACATCTGAATAAAGCAGGAAAATTCAATGACAAAATACAAAGAATTGTTATACTGCCATTAAGTTCAAATACAAAAGGAAACAACGTTTCACACAGAATTAATGACAACATTTTAATGACTACTCATTCTTGATTAGAAAAGGAGCAATGTCAGTGACAAGTGCCATCTGAGAGAAAGCATAAAAAGTCAGTTCTGGTATTTCTCAAGATTTTCTATATCATCTCTTTGGCTTATTGGATCTTCCACACTTGCTCCTCATTCTCTCCTGCAGTATAGCACGCAAAGGCAACGACATAATTAGTCGTTCTGTGTTTTCACCAGTTGGTTATAAGGATGCCATTAGAAATCCATGTTTTCCTTCAAGTGCACAACTTCTGCTGATCCCTGTTGTTTTAAGTGCAGGGTGAAATTATGGCACAAACCTACAGGCAACTGTTAGCTAACCTAGCACTTTTACTTACAGCAGTCAGTTGCTTCTAAATGATGAATTGAATACAGCACAGGAGGAAATGACACTTCTCAGAAAAAAAGAACAATTAAAAGACAGGGATTGAGTATTGGAGCGAGATTCAAAAGGAACATTTTTTAGAGACCATCCATACAGATCTGACAGTAAAATGGTAGCCAATATTGCAAAACTATATTGCTGTAGGATTCAATCATGCTTCAATACACTTATACTGGCACTACCCCACATTCTTGGCAGCTTAGAATAGTCATACAGGGATGATATGACTTGTCACTTAACTTATAAAATCTTTAAAAAAAAAGTAGAAACTGTAGTGCTAACTATTGAATCAATCAGTGTAATGGTACCCCCTTATTCTCTCATTGCAGTATAAATCAGCACTACGTGACAATGGTAAAGCAACTCACTGGGATTCCTGATTTTTTCACCATCTATTCCCAATCCTCCTGTGCCCAGGTACAGCCTGCCTCAGAAAGGACTTACATTTGCCTGCCTGCCTCAAAAAACGCAGATGTAGTATATATATATATATAGTATATACTTCTCAACTCATGGCTCTCATCGACTTCTGTTATCCTTTTTTTTGCTTTATAGTTCACATGCCAACCCCTTCATCACTCTCTCAATATCGCCAGTCTCCAAAGATCAAACAATATAGCAAGGAGAGAATTTGTTCTCAGTCAGACCAGTGTTAGTTTGGACTAAGATTTTGTAGCTGAGGAAAAAGCATTCCCCTCTGTTGGAGAATGTATTCCACACTGCATCTGCTGGAAGAACTTGCCATAGAAGTCACAGAATTCACTCTTTTAGGAGCTCCGGAATCAGGCATTGTGGTCATCTGCTGTCTCAAATTTTGAGCACTATGGCTGAAACATTTACAGTGCACTTTATTAACCTGCTGTGTATGTTTCTCTCTCAAGATGGATGCGTGTATATCTCTAAACCTTTCTGTCACACAGCATCCACTAATAGGCAGTTTTACATGTAAACTCTCTAACACTCACAAGTAAATTTGAAAGAGAAATAAAAGCCCTTGACAATAGTATTCTTGATCCTCTGCAAATCCCTGTGGATGTATAGTACACAGAAAGTCAAAAATAATTAATAGGGTCAGCTCCAAAAGATGTCAGGTTCACTGAAGCATCGTGTGTTTCTTTGAAAGAGAAACAATGCTGACACATTTTTAAAATTTAGGGTGAACTAAATACGGCCTCAAGAGACTGGCACTTCCACGGTGCCTTGTAACTTCCTCTCATTGCTACCTGCATTTCTTTCCTCTTCGTCACACTGGTGGAATGCTTGGCTTCTTTTAAGGATGTGGGCACTTAAAGGTGGAATTGAGTGAAAAAAAATCTGCTAACAATTATACCGAATTGTTTTTCAATGGCTCTGGAATTATAAATGTGATGAACAGCATAGTTTTAATCCATTACTTGAGTTTTTTCACCATGCAAAGAGCTTACTGAAAAATGGAAGAACCTGACCAAAACCCAATGAATACACCAAAAATTAAATCTGTACCAAAAACCAGATTCAGCAAAGTACTTGGTATTTGTCTACCTGAAAACAACAAATCCAAGCACCAACAGGCTTCAAAGAGTGGAAGTCAATGCATTTAACAAATCCCATTATTTGGGAAGCCATAATATCCCACACAAATAACAACCTTGCACAATGCCACTGACATACTAGCCTGATAACCTGTCCTGCTTAGGAACTCACCCTTCCCAACACTAAGAGTTCTTCCCCTAGAATATTTATTTATCTCAACATCAAACGTAACAGTTTCTCTTGTTAATTTGGAACTTAAACCCTAAAGATCAGTTCATTTGTGTTCAGTGTTCAGAGTGCTGCTGACTGAAGTTCTTTAGTTTGTTTTTTTTTTGCAGTGGGAAGTTGGTTTATTGGTAAACATTAATTTTAACAAGCAAATAGTAGCTTTGGTTTGCAGTTCTGAGAGTCACAGGCAGGACTCTCACTTCTTAGCGACACTCTGGGGGCTCGGAACGAAGGCAGGAATCATTAGGCAGAGCGCTGTCAGTTCTCTCGTGGCTCTGACAAGTGACCTCTGCCAAGGCAGGTCGCTGCTGCGTGAGAAGCCATACAACAAAAAGAGTAAGAAAAGGCAAAAGAAGCTCGTAGACTAATGCAGTATGATTTAAAAGCTGACCCTTTACACTAAGGCTAATGGAACTAAACAACTGTAATCCTGAAAAGAAAATGGAACATTATTGAGAATGTAGGTACGGTACTTGAAATCCAATTAGTTGTTATATCTCCCTAAAGAGTTGAGTCGCATTTTTTCCTTTTATTAAGTGAAATCTGTTTTTTCTTTAATTAAGTTTAATATTAAATACGAACAAAAACAAAACGGTACAGTAGTCAAAAATACTTATTGTCATTTACATGATACTTCAGCTGTGTTAGACTCACTTGGAAGTAGCCTGTCAATTAGCAAAGCCCTCCTCAGAACCATAGCTTCCGCAGTTCCATGCTGAGCATATTTCTGCCTTCTACTGTGTTTTGACACATTAAACATAGAGGACTCAAATGACTTTTCAAGCATATCCAAAATCCAAAGTTAAACCAAAGCAAGCAAATCTGGAATCTCAGAGTAATTGTTATTGACACAATTAACCTTTTAATCTGTGGTACATTTGGGTTAAATTTTCTGCAGTGAAATAAAATGAAACAACAGTAGAAAGACTTTTCTTTCTACCTTATTAAAAAAAGAAGTTGTCTTAACATCTGGGTTTGATTTGGTTTTGTTTTTAGTTGAAGAAAGCCAAAATTAGACCACTGGGTATCTTCAAAACAAGCGAAGTGCAAACACATTCAGTGGTCATAAAAGAAATGAGGTATATGGAGAAGTATCTCAGCAAGTAATGAAGGACCGACGTTTTCTCAGGCTCCCCTGATGCATTTAGCAAAGGAACCAAATCTCAAGTAAACCCTGTGGATTCTGACAGTGTACATCTTCTGTATTTCACAACAAATTCCCAGACCAAACTGTAAAGGCATTAAAGAAAGTGAGATCAATATTTCTCAGCCTGCTTTTGTTTTCCTCCCTAAACCTCAGAGCCAAACAGCAGTCCCACTACTCCTCTGCAGCCACCACCACCCCTGTGTCCTGGGTGCACAAAAATAAGTAAAGCAACTTCTGAAGCTGAAAATAGGACAAGCAAGATTGTTTCCATTCTCACAGCCTGAGAGATGCAGAGCTGGCTTATCCAGCAGCATCTTACAGTTCTCACACAGTTGCACAAATGAGTGAACTAGGAATACTCCTGCAGACAGACATCAATTTCTGCTAAGAAGCAGCAGCTTCTCTCAGCTAATGATGGCCATTTCTAAGCTAAAAGAAGTGCCTCGCCATGTGAGTGCTGCTTTATAGTATAAAAGAACTTAGCTTAAATCACCAGTGGAACAGATACCCAGAACTAAAATTGCCAGCCTGTAACTTCAGATAACATTCTGCTGTTGATGTGAAAACTATAATTCTGAAGATGGTCACAGAGCTATGTAGAGAGAAACTATAATAATTCTGGAGACAGGCACAAAGGGAGGAAGAGATGGGACCAATTAGCATATGTTTGACTTGGAGTGCAAGGCTCCAGGGAGAACGGATGGTCCCATCCCACACAGCCGGCTCCCTGTGCATCAGTCAGGACTTCACAACCAGATTCTACCTGAGCTTCAGCATCCCATACCTAATTCAGCTCAATTAGCTGTGGTTGCTACAGTAAAACTAAAGACAGGTTTCACTTAGATGAATACTCTGTGCCCACCTATGGAAATTACACCTATTGGTAAAAGAATGTTAATCACCACATCTGTTCGTTACTTAGGTACAAGATGAGCCAAAACACAACGTACCCTGCTTCCATAAGAGGGTGCTATGCACAATGTGACTGATTTGGAACCGTTTTACGTGAAAATTCATTATTGTAGTAATTTCTTACTTGGTCTTCTATCATTAGGATTATGGAAAGGAGATGATTTCTCTTATTCTAAACAAGAATAAGGAGACAACGAAGGCCTGTTGATTACGTTTAAGCTCTGCGCTGCTCCTTTATAAGAAACAAATAGCTGGATTTATTAAGCAAGCAAAAAAATTGTTATTTTTTTAGAAAAAAAATTCAAAAGCTTATATCAGAAACTCATTAAATAGTTTGAGTAGGTCAAAAGCTGTGTCTGAGTCATCCCTAAGGATGCATCAGCAATCAGCCATGCTTTGGTCCTTCAAGCAAAATAAGTGGAACCGTGGTGGTGCTAAGCAACTTGTAGTCAGAAATGTATCTGAGCTGGGCCAAAGCTGGAATGCGTTAGCTCCCTTCCTAACAATGAATTCCACACAGGACATTTGAGGTTCTGTTGTGAAATTTTGGCGATTCAACCTCATATCAAAATAATTGAGTACAAGTATATTTGAAGCCCAAGAGTGCAAGTGAAATCTGGAAGCTAATTTTGTATAAGATCACAACCTCCAAATTAAATAATAGATGTAGCCTGCCTGCTGTATCATCAAATTTTAATTGCAGCCTTTGCAGCTGTAGATCTTTGATCTCAGCTAAATAAATCATAGACTAGTAGTTTTTTTGCTTGGTTTTTGTGTCATGCTAAACTCACATATGAAACAGAATAGTGTGCCCTGGTCCACATTGCTAAAAAATTCTCCCTGAAACTTTACCAAAAGCACTGAGTAACTTCAATGTCTGCTTTTATCCTCATCCTTGTTTTTAGAATTAGGTAAAATGCATTTTTTTTTTTCAAATAGCAGCACCACAGTCCAACAACTGCACTGTTGTAGTTTGTGATGAGAAAATAGAAGTTGACTCCCAGGGCCATAAGGGCACCTCCTGAACCAAAATATGAACACTTTTTCTTTCTTGACATAACGAGATACTGACATACTTTTTTCATTTGAAATTCCAGTCTGAGTTCCAGGGCTTTCATTTATACAGACAAACTGAATCAACAGCACTGAAGTACAAAAAATGTAGAAGTTTGCAGTTTCAGCCCTATAATCAACCACTGCTTACAATTAGAGCAATTTGATCGTATGAACTACAAAGAAAAAACAGAAGGCCAAGTCCTGAATTACAGGATAAGAGCACTCGATCATTTATCTGAGGAGAGAACAGCTTTTATTGCTGCTAACTTGCAGTAAGCTTTGGATTCTGAGCATCACAAGATTTCCAAGAGCTCTGAATGCACATGCACACCCTTAACCTATTTCCAAATGAGATAAAACAAAATCCCTGCAGGAGCTGCTGCTGGGGCTGCAGGTTCTGAGAGCAGCACTTAAAGGCAGAGAGATTCCAAAGCACTTTTTAGGCTCCGTGTGGCTCCTGATCTAATAACAAGAACTGATTAAAATTCAGTCTAATTAAAATGCAACTTTACTGAAAGAATATATGATTGCATGAGATAGGTTTCATCTGCTAATCTATCGCATGTCAGAGGTCAGTAACCATCCAAAAACAATGAAGGAAACCATTACAAGGTCAGATTCTCTTCATAGTTACTAATATTATGAAGTTGCTTGTTTTAAAAAATACAAATTACTTCTTGAAACAACTGAAATCAGTTACGTTTTACCCACAAATTATTAGCAGCACTGAAATTGTTAGTCTTATAAATAAAAAATATTAAACCACAGCCCCACTATAATGAAGGCAATTTAATTCTTTTATTGCTTGTATGTGCAGTTATGCTTCAAAAAATACTAATATTCTAGCAATCAAAATGCTGTCCTATAGTAGCAAAAAACTTTCAATCTGCAAACATACAGATAATAATTCCTGAGGGGACATGGTGAAGTAATTTTACATATAAAAATATACCAATAAAAGATAACTAATCCAATTACAACGAATTTCTGCATTGAAGAGAAACTGTCATTTCAACTCAGTGGCAGCCATTTCAACAAACCTGCCAGGAAGGAACGTGCTCCCCTCGTTTCCCACAAGAGAGAAAGTTTCAAGGAACACTTTTCTAACTCAGGTAATCAATCTTTGGATTTCTCTCTTGAACTGAATGGATATCCACTCATTTTATTTACTACTACTCTACATTGCTCACAATGATTGCAATATAAATTTTCTGTTACTTCATTTAATAAAGGATATTTTCTAAAATTAGATTTGCAAACTGTGACCAAAGTGCACTGCTGTGAAAGTCAAACTTCCATGGATCTCCATGGATCTCCATCCCTTGCCATTCAGTGGAATCAGCTCCCTGCAGCAGAAAGACAAAGTCCTTTCAAGGACGCTAGGATGGGATGGGTTTGTTTTTCAAAATGTTACACAGCCATTCACGCACTGCACTTTTGCTTTGTTGTTTTAAACCTCATGTCCTCTTTCCTTTAAGACAACACACACACACCAGTTGCAGACAGCAGTATCTGCTGGCAGCCTGAGGCCCTGCATACAGAGGATAAGGGCAGAACACATCGATATTGATACCCATGAACACCCATGAGATTTATTTGGTTCAAAGCATCTTCCTCGGTAAGCTGCCTAGATTTGATATCAAGTGGTTAGACATAGACCATTTGTACAATTTAACCTTCTGCATTTACACAACTCTAAAGGGAATATGGTGTATTTTAATGTCCCACAGCAGTACATAAAAGGAATGAAAAATGCACAGTGGATAGAAAAGCTTTCAAAAAAAACTTAGACCCTGTTCTTATGTTACTGCATAATGGTGTGTAAAATGTAGTCCAATTTTTTTGGTCACAGGACACGGAGTGTAAGATGACAGCAAGAATATTAATCACATAAATTTTGCCTATCACTTGCCTTGAAACCTCCCTATGTCAGGCAGAAGTTTAACGTTCTCTTTGGAGTGATTTTTTCTGTTCTTTTCTCTCTTGAAACAAAGCGCTTTGCATAGAAGAGTATCTCGATTACCTACTCCTATGGAAAAAAAAGTATGCCTGCAGGCATGTTTAGTTAAACTAATGCACTGGATTCATTTTTGGCTTTAGAGTTTTGTCATCATCTCTGCCTTCTCCAATAACTTCTCTTAAAACTATTAAAGCATGGAGTGCAGTCGGCAAATGCCTGAGTCAATCCATCTTCTGTAAAGAGAATAATTATGACTGGCTAAGACACTGTGCTGTTTATTATAAAAGACTTTATTTCTCCCTCTGTTTTGCTTTTTGAAGCTGGCTAATAACTGTAATTTGTTCCTTTACATAGTTGGGTTGTTTTTCAAGTTGATAGCTATCTCTTTTCTCCAAGTAAGTAGAAGACAGTGCATCTGTAGAAGTACTCCCAAACTTCTGGAGATAATCACCTAGTTTTTTACAAGTATTTCTGAAATGATACGGGGATCCATCTTAAGCCACTTCAGATGATGTTGGTTTACAGAGAATAAGTACTCAGCTTTCTTTTAAGTTGTCACGTTAACCCCAGAGAAGGAAGGACTGGTTACTTCTAAAAGAACAGGTCAATGGGAATCAAATACGAGAGGTTTTCAAAAGGAAACAGTTCAAACTTAGCATAGCTAACATCCAACTTTTAGAACAGAAACTGAGGGACTGAGACTCAATTCCCGCAAGCAGAAAGAAGCAGGCTGCACAGAAACGTTCCCAGGTTGCATGAGCACAAAGGATGGAAGAGCTGGGAGTATGCACTGTCATTCAGAACTACTCCCAGAGCCCAGGAAGCAGCTAAATCCCACATGTAGGCATGACTTACATGGTGATTTGGGGCAAGTCAAGCAGCGTGTAGCAGAGAGCTAAGCAGCAGCAGCCACGGAACAGCAGAGCTCCATGCAGGTTATCACACCCCTGCACTGCAGCTGTCTTGAGTGCCATTTCAGAGCCCTTTGCCACATGGACTACCCTGCAGGCAGTGTTCCAAGCAGGAAAAGAACTCCACTCTGCTTGTGAGGGATGTTAAGATAAACACGTTGAGAGGCACTCAGGAGCAGCTTGAAGTTTCTTGCTCCATCCTCTGACCAACAGGCACAAGACACACAGAGGAAGCAACAATTTGCTGCTACTCCCTCCACTTTCAGGTGGACAGCAGAGGTACGAGATGAGAGTGACTTCCTTTGCTGTAGCTGATTCTAACCCTCAGGAACTGATTTACAAACAAAGCAGTCTCCCTCTGCTCTTTGCTAAGCACTAGACTGTAAACTAGCCATCAGTCTCTGAATAGGACTGCACGGCTGTTTCTGTCCAGCTGTTCCTAACTATACACAGTCTAAAAGGAAAGCAGTTCACACAGAAAATTCAAAGTATGAAATTCTTTGTTCATCTCAAAGCTTGTTTGAATTGCAACTTCTTTAAATAAAAAGTAGGCTTCTAATCAGGTCACAGTGAATTTTTCATTTCCTGGATTCCTAGCATTTAGGAGACAAAAACCTCTTTTTATTATATGTGTCACATACACTGTCATATTTTCTGAGCACCTCAGAAATGTTCTTCAGGGCAACCCGGGTCAACTAATTCAGTCAATACTTCCATAAATGTCACTTGCAGTTCACATCTCGGTCCTTACCCTGCGAACCAGACGATGCCCATGTTACCATGAGTGCACGATCAGGGAGATTGTGAAATCATGACTGTTTTCTGGGGAAGGAAAGTAATGATATGAAAGGGGAAATAAAACTATATTCAAAAGATCTAAAATTAAAAGAACCAATTATCTGCTGTTTCGGCCTTACGTGCTCTGTAATATAAAGATCTTTCATGAAGTAGGTGTTGGAGGTTGTCACAAATAACATTTAGAAGGTGCAATTTATGTTTTATAATGTAAGGGTAGTCAATGCTGGCACATGTGTTCTCTATGAGCTGGAAAACAAAAGAATGCTTTTATAGTAGATTGCAGCCAATTTTCTCAGTCTAAAGGGACTATTATTCCTCCTTGTTATAACTCCTCAAGACCCTGAGTCATTCTTGAGTCACATGTTTTCAAAGTAGGGCATGCAAGATAACATGGCTCAAACCATTTGGAGAAAAGATTCTGGGAAGCCTAAAATAGACTCTTCTGTCATAGAAGTGAAATGAGGACAGGTATTAAATAAACAATGCACAGAAGAGTACAGGCCATGTTAAAGATGACACAAGAAGGACAGAAGGAAAACAATTCTGCAAAACTTTCCAATAGACAAGGAAGACTTATAACAATATTTTAATCTCTATTTTCACCTCCAAGTCCTTCACAAAGGTGAGGACAACTTCAGGACATATATGGAACTACTGATTACAGAAGTTTTGTCCTGCTTTGCCAGATGGATTAAGAATGCCCTGTCTTACAGCTGGGAGAGGAACATCTTCCTACAGATATTAAGAGTACGAGTTAGGCTGCCTGCATTCCTCCCCAGATGAAATACAAAAAAGTCATTTCCATTTCGGAAGTGGCTGGATTAGAGCATTTGAAGAGACTCTCCCAGTAGTAATTCTTGGATGGCTAATGGAACCAAATCACACCCTATTTCATGGATAATGTAAGAAACATTAACAAATTTAAGCAGTAGCATCTTCCAAGGTCACACAGCCTAATACATCAAACGCAGCCTCTGAGACCTGGGGACAGTTACAGCACAAAATCTATCCTTTGCCACTAACTTAGGGCAGGAAAACCAACACTTCCATGGAGATCAGTTTCTCCCCTCTCTAGTCCATACGTGGAGTTCAGCATGATTTGCTGAAGATGAGCAGCAATTTCCAACGCCAGGAAAGCCTTGCAGAGTTTCAGCGTTCAAAGTGAAGGTTCACATGAATATAATGTGTGTGAACAGCAGGCTGCTGCCTTTGGGGGCTGTCATTAGTGTCTGAGCGTGACTTCAGCTTGAGCACCAACGTGTTACTTTCTATGGTAAGCTACGAGTAGTTCAGCCATAAGTCTAACACCAAGAGGTACTGGACCAAGAGGACACCAGCAGGACATTCAGTACCTACCTCACAGAAGCGGATTCAGAACACAGGGAGCAAGGCTTTTACAGAACCGAGCAGAGCTGTACGTTGGTGTATTTAGCACTGTGACAGATAATACCCACGAGGGGCATATTTCAGTTTCCTTGTAATCAAGCTGAACAACAGCACTTAACTTAATTCATGCAAATGCCATACCCTGATAGGAGGTGTCACAACAATATGAAAATGGAAAATGTGATTGCTGAAAAGAACAGTTAGCAATAGCTTTCCAAAAATAATACCACATTTTTAATTGTACTCTCATTTAGAGAAAGCTAATAGAGATGCAATAAATTAGTCTTCAACATCTTCCCTATCCTAAGGCTTATAAAAATTAGCTCTCTGATTTTGGAAAGGCATGTTTTCTTGTTGCAAGCTGGCATTACAGGTCTGTCTATAAAGCCCATACTTAAAAAAAAAATCACTTTTGAATGTCTGTAACACTTTTTATGTCAGTTTAAGGCTATAATTATGCTTATGCTCACACATTCTATACATAATAAGCTTTATCCATGTAGTTAAGGAAGGTTCACCCTTAAAAATTGACTAATTGTCAGTATTGAAATGTGTTTTCTGAGACATAGAATTTGAGGGGCATCCCAGGAACTATCCATGAAAACAGGTAGCACAGGGAGCTGAAGACTGGGGCCCCATCGCAGCACCGACTGTTCCTTTCCTTAGTCAATAAGGTGTTTAAACTCCTGTTGAACCCAGGCCTTAAGCACTGATTTTCATAATTAATCTCTTGCATTGAAGATGATAATTTGTGTACAAATTGCCTGCAAGTAAAGCAAGATCACACAGAAATGAAAGGCAGGGTTACATCCCATGCAGTTATTCTCACGGAAGGCACAATACAACAAATGTTATCAGTAAAGCATAATTGGGATAATCTCACTCAGCTCAGCAGTGTGTCAAAACATCCCTTTGACAAAACAGGAGCCCAAAGAAACAAACCAATTTACAACCAGGAATAAAAAAGACTAATCACTCAAAGAGAGAGGAAGAACTAGGTAGGCAAATATTGTGTAGTCGTCATAAAATATATGTATGATAATGCCATGAAATAGAAAATGACTGCATTTATCATCTTTTTTTCCAGGAGCTCTTCTATTCATTGAAAACAGTTCCCATTATATTGCATGCAAGAGAAAGCAGAGAAAATTAGTTTTAAAAGGTTCCTCACAACCACCAATTTCTACAGCAGCCAATGCACAAATATACCTACATATACCTATATATATATATATATATATATATATATATATATAAAAACATACCTACATATAAATAAACATACCTATATATATATGTAAACATACCTATATACTTATAGGTAAATTTGTACATCCGCTGCTGTAGAAAACCAATACATATTTATATATACACAGGAGTCAGTCCTACCTTGCCGACTCCTGATAATTAGTGTAAGCTGATTTTCTCTCTTCCTGGCCACCAAGCTTTTGGTTATTTGCATAAACACAAGTGTCTTCAATCCTGTACCCACTCAGCGATAATTTAGGTAGCTAACCATGGATGTTGGAAAAGGAAATGGATGCTGTGGTGTACATCACAGCCTCTGACACAAACTAAGTAGAGAAACCCAGAACCCATGTCAGATTCTGCACAGTATCAACTATCAGTATCTATTACACACCATTAATATATCCCATGTTTGGTAACCTTATTTATCAACAAACTTGCAACACAGTGTAGCTTACTAGAAAAAAAAAAGAAAATGGCAATTACTTATGAGGATATATATATGCAATTTCCCGTTGAACAGAATTACTACAAGCAACTTTTCAAGAATTCATATTGTCAAAATGTTTTAGATTAATTACACAGAAATTAGCACAGGAAGCAATGAAATCCCAGGTTTCCTCCTGGGGCTATACAAAAGTCGAGAAGCTGGAGAAATGGTTCCTGTTTCTATCAAAGGACTTGGATTAATCAACTCATTTCACTGCGCCTAAAATTATTCTGTGGTACTTGCATCTTTATTATCAGACGTCCACAGATAAGACGCAGTGCAAGGATTAAATATTATTACAAGAAATGAAGAAATTGCACAGTGCTTCCACTCTGTCCCTCTTCTCCTTCCCTCCAGAAGCACCAGTTTTTTTTCACCTGGCATTTATCAGAAATTACTATTAGCAGACACGCTTCTCTCTAGCCGTAATTCTTAGACTCAATACAGGGCACTTGAAACTCCCATTCAAGACATAGGGAATTTGGAGACAGCAAGTGTTATGACCTTTATTACGGTCTGTCAGTATCCCAGAAATACTACTCTGTGCTGCAGCCACTGAAAAAATAACTCCATCACCTGAGAGCAACAGTAGGATTTCATTCTTTTTAAGCTCATGTTCTAGAAGAAGATCTCAGCATTTATTTAGTACATTTTGAGGACTACAGGGGAAGGTATTATTTATATATGCTGTCCATATAATATTTCAAAATTCTCATAAAAATAAGAATCTTACAGCACAAGGTGCTGAACAGCAACCTCCCATTTGAAATATGCTATGGAGGAATAGATTTATTTCTTTAGATGAGCCTCTCCCCTGAAAGTAACTAATAGCACATGATTTGATGAGAACGGGCAATACCTTATAACAATCCCCCAAAGGACTTCACATTTCCTATGCAATTCCATTACACAAAAAGAAATCCCTCATTGCCCCTTCAAGTGCTCCTGATCAACGTGTTGTGATCAGCAGTGACACCTGTCACCTGGGAGGTGCCTGCCTTAGCAGGGATGCAAGAAGGGAGTGCAAATTGCTGTTGAGGTATTTCCTTTCCCATAGAGACAGTTGAGATGAAATGGCAGAAGTACCCTCAGTTGAGCTCAGCCTGCTCTATGAATAAACAGAATTTCAGTCTCTAGGGCTGTCAGCCCAAGACTTTTCATAAGCTCTTAATTCTTTTATGAATTACAGGGATACATTCTTTATATTTGAGAAGCATAGGTAATAAGTGATGGCTACAGTGCCATTGACTTTAGCAGCAGTAAGATCAGGGTCTTCATCAACTACTGATAGCCAGGTTCCAGAGACACACATCAGCCGTGACAATATGCCTTCTGCTCACAAATGCTTCTAAGTATTTGCTGAATGGAACTGCACAGATGCCACAATTTTCATTATCCCACAAGCCTTCCGTGATGCTTTATTAAGCATCTCGAGTCAGCTACTTGATGGAAATGGAGAACTATTTCTCTTCCAACTTCCCAAAGCTCTCTTGCTTTTGCTGTCTTAATGTCACACATCCCCGTTGCTACCTGGAAACAGCAGACATCTAAGGGAGCTGAGAACTTCCTTTCCCTGAGGATTAGGTCCTGCAGCAGTATCTCAGAACAAGCTCCCTAATTGTGAATACTGCTTATTGGAACAGATTTGCTCCATTAAATAAAAAAAAGCACTGTGGAAATATCTTGAATGCAGTTCTACAGACACTTGAACATTCAAATCAAGTTGTTGAGGCATTAAAGAAGAGTGAATAGCATACTGCAAATCACTGGAATAAGCATTTCCATTAATCCTTGGAAATACTAAATTTTTGGCTGACAATTTTTCAATACACTCAAGGCTTTATCTGTTAAAATTTCAGTGAAAAGCTTCACTATAATACTATAATTCCATGAGGAACCCATAACATTCTGCTCTTAAGAGTTAGGTAAGAGAGAAAATAAATCACAGTAAATAAGGAAAAGTATTTCTGAGTTAATTAAAATGTCACTATTTAATGTACTGATTTAAGCCAGGTGGGTTTGCTTTTTAAAATATACCTCTTATAGTTATAGACATAGAGATAATTAAGATCAGTTTGTGCATGCTGTTTAGAAGCAGATGCAACTGAATATGTATACAGTGAGAGAATAATCACTGGAACGAATGGCTCTCACCCTATAAGCAGTTGGCAGTATATTAAAAGCCAACTACTGCATTATACTCCTTCCTACCCATTTCCTACCAGTATATGCAGAACTAGGCTGGATATAATGTCCTTATACTAATAAAGAAGATCATTTCTCCCTGTTAATTAAATTCATGTTCTTCATCATATCACACACATATTAAAGTACAGATGAGGCTCGAACTACTGATCACAAAGATGAAGACTTCAGAAGATGTTCAGCAAGTAGCTTTACCAGCCACAGCATGAGGAACAGCTTCAGCACCAGATCTTTAACTGGAGTTACTTTTTAAAGGATCTTTAGTTTTTTACATTGCCACAGGATCTGCCTCCTGCCTTTCCCTCCTTCCTATCCCTGTGCCGGGAAGATTCATCTTGTCATGCTGTTTGGTACCAAAAAACCTGCCGTAACCACTGGCCATTTGTTGATGGAGATCCTCTGAAAGGATCTCAGGGTCTTTACAGAGTGTGTTTTATGGAAGCATTTTGTTCATGGGTAAAATACAGCCAGCTCTGGAAGGATGGAGTGTGTGGGTTTATACGTATATATCAACAGAGAACATCTGCACAACACACTGAATTCAGGAGACAAATACTCCATCTCTCAGGTTTATGGAGGTAAATCAAGCCGGACTAAAATATTTGATTATAAAATTAAAAATATAAATTATAAATATATATAATATAATATATATAATATAAATAAATTATAAAATTATAAAATATTTGATTGACAGCAATCTTATAAAAAAGTGTAATCACTGAAAACACTAAGAAACAAAGTAAAAAGAATTTTCTCTTAATCTGGCATCAGAAGATCCCTATGAAGCTGTACTGGTTTATGTGGTTTTATTCACTCCTTATTTAGTACCAGAATAAAACTCTGCTTTAGATGAACCTCTAAAACAACAAGTAGCCTTATTCTCCCAGTGTGTTGGTCCCACTATAGCAAGCCTTCATTCTTGCTTATTAATATTTAACTTATATTTTAAGGTACCACTACTCTTCTAGCCAAGCAGCTGAAATTTTAGCTGCGTGACACATCACAGATGAGTCACAGAGTGCACGCACAACATGCACACACAACATGCACAACACAACACAACACAACACAAACTGCCTGCTGAGCTTGTGGTAAAGCCATGAATCTAATTTACTTCTATTGAGTCGCAGTTCAGCATTCAAACACAGACACCTTTCCAGACTGCAGCTACACCTCACACGGAAAGAGCTAAACACAATATGCACCTAGGAGCTGTCACCAAGAACGATGTCATGCTGGTGGGACACGACTGATTTAAAGCTGATCCAAACGCCATGCTCCCTACACACTGGACTCTGCCAGTCTCTCATACAGACCTCAAATTGCTTAAGATACGAGATTTGACAAGACTGCTGCCCGGGTGTCTGTACTGATTCAGTTCTCAGACAACACGGGCTATATTTTGCAGGTAAACTGCATTTCATTGCAGAGCTGGAACTTCTGCATGGAACTCAATGCAACATAGCTGACTCTATCAGATGACAGAGGCTTATTAACTCCCAACTCGCTGACTGGCAGCCAACAAACAAGTACTTCCTTGCACTGGAGGACTGAATTCTTGTGGCTTGACCCAAGGTTGAGCCCGCTTGTCAGGGTGGCTCATTGTTGGCGACAGTCCCTCCTGCACCAGAAGAAATAAGAGTCACATCTACAAAGGAGCTCCTAGGAAACCATTCAGCTTCCAATCTGCCAACATTCCCTTCTTAGAAACTGTATTATTTCATTTTGGTCCAGAACATTAACTCCAATTGGCCTGATTAAATCAATAACTGAAACTGCAATGCCTGATCATCTCAGTTGTGAATTCACCGATATTTATCCATCTTTTTATTTTCATTGCAGCAACTTTAAGATACACATATTAAAAGCAAATAACAATATGAAGAATTAAAGATCTAACCCCCTTTATACAGAACTGTGATGTGTTTGTGGACACAGGCTTTCCAACGTCAGCTAAAATCCTACCATATCAGGTGAAAGGAAACTCTTCCCCTTTCCCTGAAGCCACTCGCGCCTCTCTGTATTCCATTTTATCATTCCTGTGGAGAATGTTCAGTAGGGCTCATAAAACTTTTACAGGGTACTGTTTCCTTTGCAGGAAGGTTTACAAACTTTCTGAGAAGAGGCCCAAGTGCCAGCAGATCAGGGAGTTATGGGTTCCCCCCCACAGATCTCTGTGCAGCTGCTCACATATATTAGAGTCTCCTTTGCAAATAACACAGAAGATAATGTCTATATTTTGGACCAAAAAAGTCAACAGTCCTAAACTCCTCCATTAGCAACTGACCTGTGAAATGATTGTACTGTGGACTTAATGGGTTCACTCATTACGTACAGTAGGCAAAAAGGCTCTGGGGGAAACAAGCAGGCTTTTCCAAAGTCAGAGAGGAAATTCTCATTAGAATAGATTTCTGAAAGTCCTGGCTACCAGACTTCCGCCCAAACATCCTCTTGTTCTTTGTGGTGGCTTTGTTAAATTCACAGATTGCTTCAGAGGTGGGCCTGCATTGCTGGATGAACATTCTTTGCTTGCAAGAACAGATGCACAAAATTTTGGAAAGAACACTTACCTGAGGAGATTCAAAACAAAGGGTGACAGCACTTACAATTAATGTAATTGCTACCTTCCATCAACACATATTTAAAGGGAGAAACATAATCAAATAAACCTGCAAGTGCCAAGAGAAATGGAATAAATGTGTCCACTGATGTCTAGAAGTTTCAGTTATGAAATAAACAAGAAGGCATTTTCTGCTTCATTTCCAAAGCATTCTGCACAGCCAGCAACAAAGCAGCATCTGCCTGCAGGTAGTGCTGGGATCTGCGCACAGCCAGATCCAGGCAGCATTCAGGGTGGATCAATTTAAAAGTGGAAATTAATTTGCCAGGTGAGAGCCCTCATCTGCAGCAAGTTGATATTCCCCAAGTGCCAACCACAAAGACTTTGCAGCTGTAGAGCCTAATCCCAATTTAGCGAACAAATCTCGCCAGCGCTGTGTTGCAGATCTCTTATTTTGGATTTGGCGGTGGCGCCAGGACTGCCTGAATCCACCATGTGGATATTGGCCACCTCGCACAGACCCTGAGGAGCTTTAATCACAGGCATGCCAGAAACAAATGCATTGCTTCTCAATCTACCACCTGTGGAAAAACCTTCCAGGCTCAGACACAGGAGAAGCACTGCTACAAGGAGCTCGGATCAGAGCACCAGTGCTGTGCACACAGCCAGCTTGCTTCTGGAGCAGCTTCACTGAATATTTGCATTCTTGGGCTCTTTGGTCAAATTCCTTTGTCCCAGAAACCCAAGTAGCTTTTTCTAGAAATTTCAGAGAAGTGTGAGGAAGTTCCACGTACAAGTGCCAGCACAAAATCCTGCTTAGCTTACCACCCTCCTTTAGAAACTGCAACCTGTTATTTGTCTTGCTTTGGAGATGCGGTCATCCTTCTCAGAGCGTCCTCCATAAACTTTCAAGCATTTAAAATAAGCAGTACCTCCAGGTTTCTCAGTAGCTTCATTCTTCCCGATTCATTCTCTTCCATTCGCTGAAGCTAAACTAATAAGATCTCCACCACTGGAGCGACTCACTAATCTGAAGACGCTGCATGTAGCTCCTACTGCAAATTCCTTGCTTCTAACAGCTTCTAACTGCCAGAGTTTCAGTCTATCCTTACTCCAGTTCTATTCAACCTGAGAAGCTTGTAAGTGCCATTTCATAACTCCATTGTTTTAAACAATTCTCTGAGTGCATTTTTTCTTTCTGCCTGATTAATTTTGCTTGCATTTTCTGGATTCTTACATCAAGTTGCAGTCTACTCCTATGCAGTGGCTTTAGTTCACCTTCTTTATCTAATAAGAAAGCCATGTTCTCTGAAACAAACTTCTTTATATTTTACCCATAGATGCTGATTCCCACTTCACCACCATCACTGATGGAACTGCCAAGGGGGTACACAGCAAAGCCTCATCCCTCCGCTGGTAGCATTTGCACTTTATTATACAGCACGTCACAGGTTGTGATACTTTTGTATGAAAGATTCAATATCAAAATAGATAGTTTAGCATACATGCAGTTTGATTTAATTTAACTGGCTTTTGAAGAGTTTCCTCAGACATTTCATTGTGCTGATGGTTCCGGTGCTGGGAGCCTGGATTTCTTGTTTATTAGAGCTGGCATAATGAAAGTTTGCCACCTGATTAATTTTAATAGTCTAGCAAGGAACCTGAGGATAATGCATATTGGCTGCCAAGCTATAGATAAATTTTGTCCATTTGGTTGCAAAGATTTTGACAGAAATAAAACCTGCTCTTTGCTGTTGTAGAAAAACATTCGGTGGGGTGAAATAGTGCTTCCTAAGAAAGTCACTATCTCATTTGCCTTTGTTATGTGCTGAGCCATGACAAGCTCAAACAAACAGATTTGAGATGATAGAAAGGAAAATTTGATATCCCTCACATTGACTGCTGCAAATATCCACAGGGCAATGCTTTCAGATCCTTGAGGAGCTGCCAGTGCCCTGGGGTGACAGGCTTCATACCAAAATGGAAGTTCTTCTTCAAAGATATCAGAACAGGACTGAGTTTTCTTTACATGTAAATTTTGATCCTACATAGCATTGCTGCTTCTACTAGAGATGTCTGACTTGTTGGTTTGGAATGGGGCTGAAAGGAGGAGGTGCCTGCTGGGTGCATGGGGTGGACAGGTGCTGACATCTCAGGCTCTGGCAAGAGGAGTAAAAAAAAGCAACAACAACAAATGTTTTCTGCTCTACTTCCAGCCACTTAATTTGGAATATAAATGATTTACACTGAAATGATTAATCAACACATTCATTATACTTGCATGGTTACTGTTTAGCACCAAAGCAAGTAAACAACAGTCTGCAGTAGAGCAGAAAAGATGAACAATCAGAGGTCTGAAATCTACAAATTAGTATATTAAGTGAACATCAAAATCCCTGAGCAGAGACCTTAAGTCACCCCAACAAAGAAGCAGTGGCGTATCTGTTCTAGTATTCCTTGGTGCAGATCTTCACTTCCAAGCAGAACACCATCTATTACAATCAAAGTGAATCACAGAATTTGTTGTTGGGATAATGAAAAAGAATATTTAATTTATTTAAGAAGCACATCTATTTAATGTAATTTATATGAGTATGTGGGGTGATGAGTTGCTTGGTTGTATTAAATTCAAAGCTGTTTTTTTTTTCCTCAAATGTCACCTAAAACTTTCAAGTGACTTCAGAGAATTGTCCTACCAAAGGCATCAGAAAAAGTTCGCAGGGAAATTTTTCACCCATCTCCTATATGTATTTTTATTCCAAAATCCTGTGAGCACTCATTTGTAAAGCAATAGTTTAATAATCTCTATACAGTTTTATCTTTTCTCCTTTCTCTTCAATTCTCTTCTTTTGCGAGGTGAATTGCTACGTTGTTCCAATAAAACCCAGTAATGAACAGACTAAAATGAGTGACCTGGATGAGAGAGATAACAGGAAAATGCGAGTTTGGAATAAATGTTCACTAACTGAAAAAAGACTGATGTCACACTGCACCTACCTAGAACAGAACAGAAAGGAAATCAAATGGAAGGACACACTTCTCAGCTATGTCAGCTTGCGTGTCTGCATTGACGTGTGAGAAACACACAGCGTCACAGCCTGCACGACACCCACATGTGTGAAGACACGCAGGAAAAGCAAACACTCATTTCCTACCAGACCCACTTAGGGCACTCATCCCCTGGATAAACGTTTGAAGAAAACAGGTTCATTAGAGAAACGTCAGGGGAGCTGGGCAGACACAGGGGATAGCAAAGCAGAACAACACTGTAAGCCTCAACTGAAATAGAAGATGAGCAATAATTCATCAAAAGGCTGCTCACTTGAGAAGAAGCACTAAAATAAGTGGATATCTTAAAAATAATGTTAAATAAGCATTTTCTCATTACTATTGCCAACCACGCTGAATAAAATATATGAACAGTTCCCCAAACCACAGAATTGTCACAACATTCTCATCAGAAATCCTTTTAATTTCTTTCTAGCTGTTGATCAATTCTGCTTTCAGATCCCAGCTTTTAGCTTACAGCTCGGACCAGATTACATTTCCAAGACTTTGGGCAGAGAAAGGGAGCTCCCAGAAGGGAAAAGAAAAAGAAAGGCAAAAAAGAAGCATTATTTAGTACACAAAGCCCGAAAACAACCACCCTCTTTAGTCAAACAGCATGGCTCTTGGTGAAACTTCAGAATGTCAGAAACAAAACACAGGAAAGCCGTGACAAAATCCATTTAAAACAATTAAGCCCACATTCACCCCCACATACTGAATATATTGTGTTCTTAGTCCTTAACTGGCTTCACTCTAATAAGCTCTCATGTACACAACACCTCATCAAGCTTGGGAGGAGAATTGCGGCTCATCAAACCTCATAAAGTGGCAAATTTCAGAACTCCAGCCTGTATTCAATATTTAATATGTAACCCTGCCTACATTAGTGCACCTGCCTTCTCTGTTCCAAAAGGCAGTTAAATAAGCCAGCTGTATAAGGATGTATAGAAATAAGGACTCCAGAGCTTACAAGAGAAAACTAAAAACAAGAAACACTGCCATTACACCACTACAGTCCCCAAAACAAAAACTGAGAGGGAAAATTTCTGCAGACATAAGGAACCGCAGCATGGCTTCTTTGGGGTTCATTTATTTCTCAAGGATCAAAGATTTTGAGCATACAGAACTACGCTGGGGTGCTTTGGAGGGTTTCCACCAAAGCTGAATTTAAGGCCACATTGATGCTCCACGCCCTTCTTGCAGGCAGCAGAAAGCAGCTCCTCCCAAAGGAGACCCCAGTCCTGGCAGTCCTTGCCCTTAGCGCCCGACTCAGGCACCATTCCAGCACACCTACTGACAGCGACATTGCTGAGATGTTCAGCCTTCTGGGAGGTGCTCCCTTGTCCATTACAATTATAGGCTGCCCAGTGAGCAGAACATGGATCTCTAGAGCTTGGGAAATAACAAACAGCACCTAGCACAAGTCATTGCCCCATCTTCCACAGCAGCATCACTGCTTTCTGACTTGCAATAAAAACAAATGTTTGCTTCTTGCATTTGTCCCAGTAGGACTGGAAATGTGAAATATTTGCTATAAGATTTGAGATGGTGGCACAATTTTCCCTCTGTCAGAAGAGAAAAGATGATTCATGAATAATCTATAGCCACTCTAGACTGAACCCTTAATCAGAACTACTCAAAACAAAATCAAGTCTCTTACATAATTAAAGGAGGGAGGAGGTTCTCTGAGGTACATACAGTAGGAGCACGTCAAATCGCTGTAAAAAATATCCCTGCTCACCCGCAAATTATCCAATTAAACATCTGACAGGCACTGACAAATGTTATCTACCACTTTCACATCAGCTGAATCTTGGTATAAAGAGCTGTGTGCCATGGATTTGTATTTTTGAACATGCTGAAAGACGTTTATCCTCACCAAATCTCTTTCTACTCACAGTCTATAACCTAGGGTTACAAATACAGCATTAAAACAATACATAATTGCTGTTTTGATATTTTTTTAATTCAAATATGATATCATCAGACCTCTACTGATTCCTTGCAAAGAAAGACAAGCTGATCAATGCATGCAGTATGCTAGAGTCATGCTCGGTTCTTTGCCAACGTAATTCCCACCTATAAAGAGCTCTAATAACCTTGCTCCCAACTGAGGGCAAGGTGGGGCCTATATCCAGATCCTCCCTATGCACAAAGCAATGCACATCCATCTTAACAAGAGATCCTGAAGCAGGGGATCCAACCACGTGCCCAGATAGGGAAGGAACTCCATCCCTCCCCTCCTGCCAGACGCTCACTCATCCCATGGCATAGGACATATTTAGTGCTCATTTAATAAGTGGTATCTGGGCCCAATTAACCAGTGAGTGTTAATTATTTTATTTGAATAAAAAAGCAACAAATTAATCAAATATATGGCTATTATATCAAAGTTGTGGTTGGCTCTAGTAAGACTTCGTCTAGCCTCAGAGATCACAATACATAATGGCAACCTGCCTCTGAAACTGCCTATTTGCTTTGCAGCACACATCCAGACAAAAATAGCCTCCTGCCATTTTCCAGTTTCATTAAAATCTTTGTCTTTAGAATGAGACATTAGGAATGAAATGCTTAATATATTCTGTGAAATACAATACAGCTGTTTGCCATGGTGACCTTTTCAGTATTCTGTGTTTTATATTTTGATTAGCCATACACTGGTAGAAAATCCTTTCCATGGCTTTTGATAGCAGAGCTAACTCCTAGTTCTCAGTTCATGCTTTGTGTAAACAAAAATAATGCAAGAATGTCAACACCTAAGTAGTTCAGAGCAGTGCTATCGTGTATGTGAAGCCCTATTTCCTAATAAACTTTGCAGAAGGCTCACATTCAGGCTTTACAGCATATAAGAAACACAGACCTGGAGTTTGAGCAGCCTTTATGAAAAACTACTGCATCAAAAAACAGTATTAAAGTTGACCAAAACTAGATTCATTGAAAATAACAAATAAAGCTACAATGCACCTATGTTTCCATTTTCTCAAGTAGAATTTTGAGCTTGGGAATATTTGTGCCCACTTCAGCCTGTCTCTACATGCGCAGGCAGAACAACAGATGGGTTAAGTAAAGCATGAGCACAAATTGGAAAGGCGGACCTGTAGCCTCCAAAAATCAACGTATATCCTGGCTAACGTTATTCCTGAATCACCTGGGGGTTTGAACCATTATGATTCTATGATGAAGTAAAGCATGCCTCTAAGCTCAAAAAAAATAACACAGAACTATGAAATAATTGTGTTTATGTAACGTAGATGAGTACAGGAATTCTTACAGATATTTAGTACTTCTTGCACTGACTCAAAACAACTCCCTCATTAGATTTTGAAGCTGGGGATTTTAAATGGCTATAGAAGTTCTGGATATTCTTACCACTCTCAATGCCACCTCATTTGTTAAACGCTGTAATTAACATTGCCTAATAGTGACAAATTCAATAGACTGCTCAGAACTGCATTACATTCCTGAGTTATCATTCCTGTTCTGAAATTTACATCTCCCAAACACAGACAGCAGGAGCTTAATACAGAACTTGTCCTGAAAAAGTCAGCAGCTGCAGCACAGGTGTGAAGAGGCACAGCTTTCACGTCTATGAATGTATAAAAACAATGTTCTTACCAAGGTAACCACACTCACCATCAGATATGATACATACAACAGTTATTTATGCATATAGGTAACAGTATATATGCAATATTTTTTTTTCTTTTTTGGATAAATTTCAGCTTCAGGCTGAAATTGTGCAATATCTGACTTGTGTGTTTTCAAATTCATAACCCCATTAATTGTGTCATCAAAATTTTTTCCTATTTAATTATATGTCACACACCATTTTCTCATATGCCCCTATGTAGTACCACATAGTTAAATGTATGAATGTAAACAAAACTACATTAATACTGAAAGAAATTATAATACCGAACAAAGGACTTTCTTATCTAACATGAAACCACATTACAAAGCCACAATTTTATTATTTAGTTTTATTGTTTTGAATTAAATAGAATGAAGTGACTATTTCATCTTGTTGATTTAATAAGTTAATAAAGTCTACTGGCAAACATATATTTGATGTACTGTGGAACACCACAGCTCCTTGAGATGTTGAGGGAAAGTATTAAAAAAACTCTGCCTAGGAGATGTGGAATTTTGCACTGACTTTGATAAAGCCAATATTTACCAGTGATGAAGATTTAATTCGTTCTCTGACAGCCTTTCTCTCAGTTACTTTATGCTTGGAATACATCATGGCAACTTCTCTCCATCTTTACAAATGCCATCCTCCTTATAACCCTGTCAGATGTGGCAGTGAGTTTTTAAACACCTTGTTCAACCAGCTGCATTTCTCTCCAGCAGGCAAACAGTGTAACAGGAGATGCAGTACTCCTTCCCCATCACTCAGGGAATGCTGTTCACAACTTCCAGATGGCAGAGGGATCAAAGCATCCCATTCAATTCTCTGCTGACTTTATTCACGTGTTATTAGCTAACAAACCTCACAAGGATGTTATCATGCAGGTCCACATTAACAGGCATGTCTAATGTGATCTTACAGACATGGGTAAGAAATATTTAAGGACAGGTATAAGCATATTTTTGAAGAAAGACGGTTTATCTGAGACCCAGCATGTGGAAGCCTACAGGTGGTTATAGTTTTTTCCTTTAGAAAGGAAGTCATTTTTGCATAGCTAGGATTAAGCACACCACATAAAACAAGCATAGCATGTAAATCACTCAGCCATACATACTGCTCAGAAATGGAAAGACCACCTCTCCACAGAGCACAGCAAAGCGAATCTGTTGGGAAATCTGTGAAAACCTTGCAAACAAGTGTTGGCCTGCCTCTGTACCAGCTGGTGTTCATGGAAGCACGGAGACCTCTTCTAAAGCAGAGTACCCTGACCATGACTTTTCCATGGGCACATCCTAGGATCTTCATTCTGCACAGTACTCACTAGGCAATGAAAATTAATCTGCTGTACAACAGTAGACCAGCAATGAAAAACAAGACAGAAGAAGGAAAAATGAACAGACAGCCTTATATAGCTACACAAGGAAATTAAAACTCGACTGGAAAGGAGCAAAAGTCAATTAGAGAAAAGATAATCAGTAAAAGAATTTGGAACAAAGGCTTCCATTTTCTCTGACATTGATTTCAAAATCTTGAAGGGACAAGTACAGTTTTAATGAACATTATTTAATAATAATTAATATATCACAATCAGGCATGTCAGAGAAAGATGAGCATTATAGGCTGATAAGTATTTCCTTCAGTGCTTGAGATGCAGCTAGAAGCCAGAGCTAGAGGGAACTATAAATAGTTGTGAGCTCCTTAATAAAACAGAACCACAGACTCCTAAGTTTCACTGAGGTTATACAATACAAACATTTGCATTTGCAGTACAGTGACAGAAATAGAATGATATCTGCTCAGTGATCATCCAGAAAGAAATGTAATTTGGTTAAGGCAGTTTTATGCCCACACGATAATTAATTTCTCTGCCATTAATGACTTCAGAGACAGGCCAAAATTAAAACACTTGTCTATGGACGACTCAGCACATCAATTAACCCAAACAATTGGACTGGATTATTTACTTCCCAAAGTGATAGGACTGGACTTTGGCTAATCACTAGCAGAAAGCCTGCAGCATCCTGAAATGACAGAAAGGAGAGGCTGCTGAAGCACATGCTGCCCAGTGAGTTCCCTTTGCAATTCAGTACATTTGCCACCGGTCACCAAGGCAATAAACACAACAATAAGGCCACAGTTGGTCACAGAATTCTGTGGGAAATTCACCTCAAATCATAAGAGATGTGGGAGTTCAGCCAACATGGAGGAGATGAACTGGGAGGAGCAAGAAGTGGAAAAATTTCAGAGCTCAGAATGATTATTTAGATATTTAAAAAACAAAACAAAAATCAGGGATATTATATATATATATATATATATATATATATATATATATATATAAAAGAAAATCTAAAAGTGCAAAAAGTGAGAGTTGACTGGGGGGATCAGTGGATTCTCATCATTAAATAAATCATAGATGCTGAAGACCACGGCTAATTAAAATATACTGAAAAACACATGCTCTTTTATCTCACACAAGTTGAAATCATGACTTCTGGAATGAGGCTAAAGAGACACAGGACTCAGATCTTCACGCAGCTTCCCCTAGGCGAGAGATCAGCTCCGCGGTTTGGGCAGGCAGGGGCCAGTGGGGGGTTTCTGATGGCTTTTTTTCCCTTTTTCTTTTGTTTTCAACTCCTACCTTTTTTCCTTTTCCCTTTCCATCATGGCTGCAAGATGTGGTTCCACATAAGTAATTATGGAAATGGGCTGAAGAGATGACATCTGAGATTTCAGAATTAACTGAATATATGCACAAAACCTTCCACTTCTCAGAGCAGGCGGCATAGGAGGCTCCCTGTGGAGTATCCGTGAGGCATGAAGAGACCAGAATCTGAATAAGAAATCTGTTTATGGCAGCTATTGTAGCCCCTTTCAATTGCAGAGGAAAAATCCAGCCCCATGCAAAGAGCAGCACACACCCACAGCACTTGGAGTCCCACACTGCCCTCAGCACGGTGCTGCTCGGCATCTCCGGAGCCAAAGCCAACACCTCACAGCCCTCCTGCACCAGCACACATTCCACCTATCCCAAAGTCATCCTCATTTTTTTGGCTTTCTCTGGAAAACCACTGAATAATCAAGTGGCATGGATTGATTTACCCAAGGCACAGGCAGCAGATGTAATGAAGAGCATGCTATGTGCAGCCCCCACCCAACCTCCAGCCCTAACATGGAGCCCACAGCAGATTTTGGGCACTGTGAGCACCACTGCTGGTGTCCATACATTGCCATGTAGGGTGCTTTATTGCTCATATCTTGTGTTCACCAGAGCTGAGCTACTTCCATAGCAAGTCCCTAATTCAAAACATTATTGAAGCATAAAACAGCTGCCCTTCCAGAGCAATCCCAGCTCAGAGCCTTCAGTGCTTTACAGGAAATATCCTCCAAGTGTCCATTCCGAAAGGGCACAGACACCCAAATGTTTTAAGAGCAACCAAGGTGAGCCAATGGCTCCCTGCTAAAGCTTGCAGTGCCATCCCCAGCTGTCGGCAATTCCTTTGTGAGCATCAGAGCACACAAGTTACACACAGGTCTCGCAGTAAGTTATACTGGAATATGGGCACCATTTTTTATTCTTGAAATGCTGTAATTCTCTTATTATTAAAACCATTGAAGTTCAGCAAGGCAATTAAACCCAACTATTGTACTCATAGAAACAAAATAAAACCTGAAGAAACAAATAAGTAAAAATAAAACTCAGCGCAGTTTCAATCAAGTCCTGCAGCTACTTCTGGATTAGAGGGGGGGGAAAAGGTACTTTGATGCAATCAAATCCAAATTGTGTATTGAATAGGAAACCAAGTCCAAGCTGTTAACAAGTAAAGCAAATATTTTACTGTAGAGCTCATTGGAAACATAAGACGTAGAATGAGAATCGTTTTCTTTTTGCAAAACTTGGTGCACATACAGACTGTACCAGCACTCTACAGGGAGGCTAATTTTAGTGACAAAGTGCCACACAGGTGTTCAAAATCAGATCTTACACAATTTAAAAATAACTAAATTGAGAAACAGGACAGAAAGAAAACAGAGGCAGTTAATGGAAGCACATTCTAATAAAGAAATAACATTTGATTGTTGCTATGAGCTTGTGAGTTTACTTTTGTCTAAGACTGAGATGTAACCACTCAAAAATTTAAAGTCTTGTTTATCTTGCAAAAGCTTTAATTTTTCAAGAGACTAATTGCTACATAGCAGAAATGATTTTTTTTGTTACATCTCAAGCTGACAAATATGAAAATAAGGTCACTTTGGTAAGTGGCAGGAGAACATTAATCTCAAGCATAATGAAAGTGAAAACAAGACACTCAAACGAAAGGCCAAAGAAATGCTAAAGTGGAGGAAGTGAAGTATTTCAGAAAGAGCACACAAACAGCTCTGCCCATCCTTATGCTGGGTCCCGTGTCTGTAAGGGTGCACCAGGCAGCTGCACTGCAGCATGCAGACATGCAGAGGGATGGGCTCAGGACTTCCACATGACTGCAGGAATGGCACCAGAGCACAGCAGCACGGAGCACACCACCTGTCCACACGCTGCCATCCACTGTGCTTACTCAACACACTGATGCTCATTCAGACTCAGTGATGACAGCCTGCTTAGTGCCCTCCCACAACTGGACCATATATTTTGCTGGGTTGGAGTTGTGTAATTTAAGTGGATCAGTGCATGGAACACCTCTGGCTGGAGGGGCCTCTGAAACCCAAACTGAGTCAAGGTCAGCAGCATCCAAGCACCGATTCACACTTCAGAACCAAATCAGAGAACTCTGCACTTGCAGTAGTGCCATGGCTTTTGTCACATCCATAGCATGATTTTCCTGCTGCTCTACTAAGGAGGGATTAAGAATTGAGTTATGATACATTCTGGCTGGATTATCCACAAAGGCATTTTGAGCAAGATAGTCAAATGCAGTTTCATTTCACTGAGCTGCTTGCTGAAAATGTTTGTCTACTCCCACCCACCAAGTGAACCCACCAGTTAATGTGTTACAAAGTAGGAATGTCTGGAGTCTGATGCCCAAAATACTCTGCTCGATTGCAGCAGAATTCAGAGCAGGTTGAGCCTGAAGTTTCTCTTCTGCTCACACAAATGCAAAGTGCTGCACAGATTGCAGCCAGCAGCAAGGTGGCCAAACGGCTTTAGGATCTTTTTCTGTAATTTTTTAATATTTACAGTTCACTTACTGGTAATTGTTAACTTGCAATGTTAAGCATTTTCTATTCCACACACACTCTTTTTGACGGAATGAGAAATCTATCCACAGGACCAAATGGCTCTCAGTGTAAGAACAGTACCTCCAAAAGTTGAAAGTAATCGGATCTGAGCTTATTAGATACTTGTCAATAAGGGGAAAAAGCACCTGATCCAGTTGACAGCAAGGAAAAATGATGACTTTAATATTGCTCACCTCCCAGAAGCAATCCAGTTAGTCAGGAAACAAATACTGGTGTGAACAGCACCACCGCACACTAAGTTAGTCTCCAACTAACCTTCAGTTTGCCTACAGAGTGCAGATTTTTTGCTACCTTAGGCACACAATTACCACGTGAGATATGCGAGCTACCCCTGCAACACAGGTAAATCAGATTTTTGTGCATGCAGTTGCATTTCACCATTCGCATCAGCACCTGTAGAAGGGAGCTGTAACTCACTTTGCACCAGGCATGTCAGACGAAGCAATGCAAGCCCTCCTAACATGAATGCAGTTTTTATAAGGCCATTATTATTACTGTAGAGTCCTTCTGCAGATGCTTTTCACACCCATTGTGTCTCACACTGCTTTGAGCTATTGGATGTTGCCCTCTCTTGCCTCTGTAAAGGCCTGAATCACTTTTTTTTTCCTGCAAGCTTGCACAGAACATCCTCCTCCACTGTTGTTAGTTCATCCCCTTACCTTTCTTTCCTTTCCCTTCAACCATTTCTGGGTAGTTCCATTTCTTTGGCAGGATAAAAAAAACCTCTTAGAAGCAGCACAAGTGCTGTTTTTCCTTAATTTCAACAATTCAAAATTACAGATGCTTATAAACTATTACTGACAGCCTGCTGGATTGAAAAGCAGGCGTAATAACAATTAAACAATATGAATATTTGAGCAAGCATATATCATTGAAGCTGGGAATGCACTGAGAGCTGTTGCTGAGCCACCCATCACACTGCTCTGAAGTACTTCAGTAGTTACTGCTGTAGATGAGAAGACAAGCCAAAACCACAGAACAGAATGGGATAATCCGGTAGCCCAAAAGAACAATATTTTATATTTCATTCCTCATATCTCATTTTTATTTTAAAAACATATCAAGCTTAAAAAACCTGAAAGGTACAGCTTTACACGGCCTGTAAGGAGCCAACCCTATTGCTGGTTTTCCCATTGCTAGGAGGTTTTACCATAGCAGAACTGGGGCCTTTCTGAATGAATTACATACTGATGTATTTATTATGAATTTAGAGCTTAGCTTAGCAAAAGGAAAAAAGGAAGAAATGTGTTCCAGTAAGACTGGTGACATTTTTTGCCCTCCATTTGAGCGAATAGTGTTCTTTTCTCTCTGTCAGAAATCTACAATTGGAATTGTACGGAGGACGCACACTTAATTATGATCTTGCTCAAATTCAATTGAATTTCTTTCTGCCTCTATTTCTTCCTTTTTCTCCTGCTGCTGTTAATTAAGATAAATACGTCAGAAGTGTCATTGCTAAAGAGAAGGCTGCAGCAAGTGTCATTGGTCCCCCTGATATTTCCCATTTTGCCATGGGCTGTCGCCAGTGATTTAAGACCAAGTGCCAAGGATTGCATTAATCGAGATGAAATTAGCAAATGTGATGTTGATGCCCCTTGGTGTTAAGTGACATTCCTCTGCCTTTTACTGAGGAAAAAGAGTCTTTCTTCCTCAGAGCATAGAAAATCCGGGCGTTAGGTGAATTCTTTAATTTCTTTTTCCAGAGAGGACAAACGCAAGAGTTACTTGCTCTGAAGGGTTTGCTGGTTTTTTCAGCATCACTGGCAAAAACTGCGACAGATTCTTAAAGGAGAGAAAAAGCTCATCTGAGGCTGCTGGATGAAGAAAAAAGAACCCTTTTTTATTTCTGCTGGATAAAGGACTGCTCTTAAATAAGAAAATACCATGCAGGACAGATTATAGCTAGCGTGCAATTAAAAATATATATTTGAAATCTGTTCTCTTTGCACCAACAAGCAGCCAAGAGGTCAACTTGTGAGATCTACTCTTCTGTGTGATCATCTGCTCTCATTTATGCGCTCATATATGTGTCTCAAGCACTTCTTAAGTACTTCTAACATGGGCTCATTTGTGCCCTTACACATGACAAGAGCCATTATGTACAGGACCAGACTTTAACAAGGTATTAACTGCCATCTGCCCTACGTCCAAAATCGACCCTTAGCTTTTTAATGTGGTTCACGTATGACCGGGCACATTTGAATTACGAGCTCAGCTCCTACCAGATCTTTATTCCCACTGAATAAATACACTCATTCTGTGAAGACTAATGGTCAACTCTGTCCTTGGAAAAACTTCATAACTTCCCCAGGACTTCAGACCATCGCCTGCAAGCATGGCCATTTACAGGATCAAGGGCTGAGATTGCTGTGCTCATGCTTCTTAGAACTGATGTGACTCTCAGTAAAATCTAGAGTCTATGGATTTGCTGCCACTGCAATTTAAAAGTAGATAGTTCTCAGCAAGGTTGAATTAACATGTGTCAGCACAGATCTACACAAGGGTAGCTGATAACTTCCTGGTAGGAAAGGAGGAGAAAGTTATTTTTAAATGAAAGTCTGGTAAATGCAGAATAAAAGGAAACATGCAGACACCTTTCCAAAATAAACACAGTACATCAGTCTCATTTTTATGCCATTGCTTTCTATCAATCCAGTATCAGCAGGGATTCTGTTAGTTCTCAAACTGTCAATGCATTCCCCCATAAAAGGTGGAAAAGCTGCTGGTTTCCACTCTTACAGGTACTCCACTTACCTGACAACCACATAAATTGTTTTCTGCTTCACATCTCTAAAAAATAATCTTGAATTATTCTGCATCTTAATATCAAATAGATATTTTTTAAAAATATTCTACATGTAGAATACATGTATAGAATAGAAATAGAAGAAATAGATAGTGTGGAATAGAATTCTACACTACATGTAGAATGTAGGTGTGAAAATGCATGATCTATCATAATTCAGAACAGCACAGTGCTAGCAATAATGCTGTATGTGTTAGGAGTCTGAATAGTGTATATTCTTACTTTTTACTAAGGTTTTAAACATATACAGAGAGAACACAGTCTATGTAAAGGTAACAGAATGCGAGCATGTAACCCACTGAAGCAGACTGACCAAAAATAGTAAAAAGGATCAGATTGTGATGCCATATAATCACTTAAACTGTAAAATGAGATGCCTGCTATATGACTTTTTTTGACAAGCAAGATGACCCGTGACCTATCAGATGAGGTCTATATGCTCTCTCACCTAGCTGTTCCTCAGCATGATTTTCACTTAAAATAGTTAACTTGAAATAAAATCTCTCACCCTACTTACAGCTTTCTGCTACGACTGATAAAGAATACTACTTTTGGGTTCTGAGTACATTAAAGCCAGTGATGATAATTCTTTCTAGCAAGACTGCTTTAACTCAAAAGAATTGATCTTTCAAAGCCATGCATTACCAAAGCAGAGAAATCTGTTCAAAAAACAAGCATTCAGGGATTCTCACACAGAGACACAAATATGCACATCAGCATTTAAACCTGAAGTAAACTTATGCATGCCTTAATACATACGCAGAAGTGTTTGAAAATACAACTATCCTATTGTCACACTTATTTCAGTGGAAAAAATGCGTGCATGTAGATTTTGTAATTCCTACTCAAATAAATGAACGGATCACACAAGATTTAGATTTTGGGAGCTAGGTACTGCTGGAATAAATTTTTCTGCCTACAAAGAAAATAAATATCCACAGAAAACAAATATTTGTCAGATAGAGCTCTTCATCTGAGGAGTGGACACAGGAGCTGGCCACACACAGCTCCCCAGCAAACCCCAAAGAAAGCCATTCCACTGGATTTCCATGTGCTGGGTAAGACCATGCTCCACTACAGTAGAATCTGGCAGAAAGACAGTCACCATCACTACGATGGCAAGGCCAGGGATATAACCCAGGATTGGGACTTTTAACATTGACTGCTGAAGTATTCTTCCTCTCTAGAAACAGCCTCTTCAACATCTCCCAGCAGAGAACTTCAGGCCCTGCATCTTTAATCATTAGCTGCTTTGACAAAAGCTCGTATATACTATCAGTTGGTCTTACTTTCCTGCTTCAATCACAGACTACTGCAGCTCCAGAGGAGAGAATCTAGGAGGTAGTCACTGTACCATTCCCTTTCAGCCAAATTAACACCAGCACATCAACAGGCTTCGCTGAAACCCCGCAGCCCCTTCCAGCAGCCTGTGTCCTCTGAGTGTGAGTGCTCCACTCTGCCAGGTGGAACTCCTGCACACAGGACAGTACAAATAATTGTTCTTCCAAAGAAGTGTATTTAAGCATAGGGATTTCATTCTCCTCCTTACATTGGAACTGGAGGTAACTAGAAGTTCCTTGTTGGGAGATTGTTTCAATTACCCAGCAAAAGCTTTTCAATGCAGAGCTCATTTCTATGGAAAGGAAAATGGATTCTGAAGTAGGATGAGGAAATAAAGAAGGACAAGTGTGCCAATATGTGAAGCTTTCTTAAATGTCTATGAGTGAGATTATGTTACTAGGGAGGACTTCTAGGACATTTTAAAAGTGCCCAATTAACATCTAAGTGAAATGCTTAAAAAATTATGATATTTCTTAACTACAGATGATGTCAGTCCAGTCCTGAATGAGACACTGCATCTGAAGTTGTATCAGAAAGAATCTCTGTCAATTTGAAGACACTGCTCAGATAAAAAGGACTCACATTTTAGTCATAACATAAATATTTATACTAGAACCCTCCCTTGCACCCACTGAAAGTACTTAAAGGAACTAAAAGCTATTAGAAAATTCAGTTTAAAGACAATTTGTCAACCTCAATTTGCAGTTGTATCCCTGCAACACTGCAGCTGCCTTACAGGGCCAAAGCTCACACTGCCTGGCATGAGGAGCAGCCGTTCAGAAGACCTCAGTGGACTCAGAGGCTGCACAGCCATTTGTTAGCAGGTAGGAGCAGGTAGCTCCAGCAGGGGTATGCATGCGTGCCATCTTTAGCTGCTGATTAGACTGCACGAGGCGGGGTAGCAGCTAATCCTGCAGCTTTCTCAACATCAGTCACTGCTAATTCTTGTAGTTGAGGCCAGCAGCAGCTCGGTGAGCAGGCTTGTTCTGCTATTAGTCTGCAGCACGTGCAGCCGCCTCGCAAGCAGCACACATTGCACTCAGTGAGATCAATACCATCGATTGTGTACTTAAGGGGTGCAGTCACAGTCACTCCCAATGAGCCCAAGCTGCCTTGCTGCAGCAGCACAAAGCCCTGCTCATTCCCAATGCAGCAGCACAATTTTGATGCCTTGAGGCACCGAGTTCATAGACCTGGTTGGCAGCAAAGTCAAAACATGCTGTTGCACAGTCACTCCCGTTACTACGAGATCACTCTAATGATTTGATGCAGTGATGACTTTATCATCTCTATAAAGGGCCATTTGGTTTTCCTACTGTTTAAAACCAGAGAAATAACAACACATGCCTTTCTAGTCTGGATCCATTAAGAGCAGTGGTATGCAAAATCTCTCACTTAGGTTTCATCCCACTGCCAACGTGAAGAACCCATTAAAACTTCCTGACTCAAGTCCAAACCCAAATTTGGCATGACTGCACTTGGGCATGGAAATCCGAACTGATCTACTGAGAGAAGGAACATAAAGTGCATGGAAGAAGGAAGCACAATTCAGATGCTTAGAAGAGGAAGGACATTTCATCTGGGAAAATCGGCACAAAATGCAAGTTAAACTATTTAAGATTGTGAGAACTAAGATCTCGATGGTTAGGGAAAAGAGACTGCTCTCCCATCAGTACCAGCACCAACAAAAACCACTGACAGCCCAACCAATGTTAGGGGTTAGATACAAAGCTGAATGGGCAACTCTGACACGAAGATCTTGCTGAGAACCTAAACTGCAGTGCAGTAACTATGTGCAGTTGTGATTATGCTCCTGGTTGTTTTGCAAAAACAAAATAACCTTATGCGGTGGGTGTATCTACTATCTGCAAGATAACAACTCCTACAGAACTTGGGAACTTTAATTGCTTAAATTTACTGCTTATCAATTGCATCAGTGATGAACTTTAAGCAGACTGGATCGACCTGTGAAGTTATCTCTGGCAAGTCGTTCTCAAAGAACAATGAGAGCTGCTTCTGCTCCGGCTCTCAGAACAGCTTTATCTCACTTTACTTCTTAATGATGGCTCCTTTCGTAATATTTTACAGAATTCAACAAAGCCTTCAGTGCTTTCATTTATCTCCTGTGAGCCTTCATGTGAAAGCACAGTTCTCTTAACTTAAATCAGCCAGTTGA
This sequence comes from Tetrao urogallus, assembly GCF_951394365.1. Taxonomy (NCBI): domain Eukaryota; kingdom Metazoa; phylum Chordata; class Aves; order Galliformes; family Phasianidae; genus Tetrao; species Tetrao urogallus. Next base: position 1,248,111 of record NC_136831.1, on the reverse strand, counting down.
TATATCAGGATACATTACAGTCTCGTGGTTAACTTTGCTGGGCTGAATGTTGAAGCCCATGATGGGTAAGGCATTAGAAAATAATTGACTCCATGGCCCTGTTATGCAGCATGAACCAACCTCAATTCAAATAAATCTGATTTCTGCCTGCTTATGTACCAAGCCTGTTTTGCAGTGAAGGTCAGTTTGGGCTAGTAAAGCAAACAGACAAATTCATAGACAACACCAGGAAACAGAGTGATGAATACTGTCATATGGAAGAGAATCTCCCTTTCCTTCACATGGCGAATGAAGCCCAATGTCACAGCAGCACTAAGCTCTGATGTAATAACTTCAAGCAAACAGAAAAGATTGCACAAGATGAAGTGCACAACCAGAATTAGGACCTGTGTCACTGTAACACTTCAAACAGGCTTCTGGTGTGAACAAATTTACCTCCATGATTAACATTTTTCTCCCCAGAAAATGGCAAATATTTGCCCTCTTCACTTCTTAGTCCTCTATGCTAATAAACCAACCTGCCGCAACAGGCATTAAAAGCAAGGGATCTTACTCACATCCATATTGAAAATAAATCAAAAGGCAATGTTAAGCAACAGTGTGGTCATTTAGCTTCAGGGGAGAGCTGCAGCAAGGCCTTGTTTGTAAACCACCTGAATTCATGTAGGTGCCTATGAGCCAAGTGCAGTTCACTAACCACAGAAGTCAGCATCTCAGAGAAATTCATACTGCAAAATAATTCACTCCTTCACACCACACCTTTACAACTACTTCTGGCACATTCCAGCTAATTTCCCTCAACATGAAATCCAGCAAAGCTCTTCCACACATCATTAACCAAGTATGCATTCTTGATTCTCTACACCTGGTGCTTTATATTGGAGAAGACACAGCCAAGGAGCACGCCCAGCATGTCTCAGAAAAAAAAATAATTATATTTATTATTTGGTCCCAATATCAATTCCAAGATGATGGAATCAAGAATGCAAAACTTCAGCTCCAGTTGGATAGATTGATCATTTCACCAAGCTGCAAAACAATATATTGAGCTATTCTGATTAATCTAATTAGACTTTGTCATAAAATAAGATTTCTGTGCCACAGGAAATCAATTTCAAAGTTTCAAATCTATCTGGAAAAAAAATGGATGTTTATCACAAAACTAGAACGAAGAAAAAACCCCTCGTTAATCTCAACAAAACACAACATGAAAGTGAAAAATTCTAAGGGAATTATTTTAACTTCATTCTGTTGAAAAACCAACATGCTTCATGATAACATTCCTGTTTGATAAAATTGCTATTTGTGTTCAAATCCAGTTATGTTAAAATTTTCAGTCAGCTCCAACAAAGATGTTTTCAAATATGCTCTCTCCTATTAAGCTCGTTACTTTGATTTTATAAGATGACAGACAGTAAAATTTAACAAATCATTTAAATTAGAAAGCCTTTAAAATTAAGATGACATACCATCTTGGAGTCGGAAGAATATTTCAGTTTATCATTTGAATACCATCCATTTTGCTATTCGGTTTAATGTAACTATCAAACAATTAACATACCAGGGATTATTCTGAAATTTCCATTCATTCTACTAGATTTCCACTGCCATATTCAATTCATTTCATTTATAGATTACCATAAAAAAGCCATTACAATTACCACAGAGAAGACAAGCAGGGACCAAGCCTTACATCGGGAATTAAAGTTCAACTAAATATCACTAATTATTTTAGCAGCAGTGATTACTGTTTGTAAGCAATGTAAATGGTTTCAAAAAAATATTTCATTCTGCTACATTAGCAGTAATTACAAGATGTTCATCAGAGCGTTGGACGTACAGTCAGCACGTACTGCACTGTATCTGGGCACTGTTAGAATCTTCTTCTGTGACCCAGGCGCATGATGTTGACATTCAGGAAGCGAATGAAAAAAGAGAGCTTCACTTCACCTTAGATAAATAGATTAGCAAGTGACAACAATAGGAAGGATACATCACAAGTCTCCACAGACAAGTGCTTATGACTTTCGGAAACAAGGTTTGTGAATGAGCAACGCTACACACCTGACTGCTGTCATCTTTGCGGCCACTCTGTAAAATAAAAGCCCTTGAAAAAGAGTCACTGGTTGGCTCTTCCCAGCCCTACAGCAAGATGTGAACACGACACTTCGTCAGTGCTGCCATGCCTCTCTCCAGCCAGGTGTTCCTCCCCAGCCCCATGGACCCTGCCATCATCCAGCCGTTCCTCAGCTCCATCTTTTACCCTTACCATAGGTTTCACTCTGTGCTGTGCTTTCAATCTTGATATTGTCAGTCTGTAAGACTTGAATGAATAAAACACCAAATAATCTCCTTTACTATCTCTTCAGACAACAAATGTAGGAATGCAATTATTAGTTAATTTGTGTTTATACTTTAGGCACACACAGATTAGGAAAACTCAGTCAATATTAAAGACATTTTCAAAGAAGATAAGAAGCTGAAACATGCATGGGTCTGATAGATAAGGTAAGAGATATTTTGACACAGGCACTGATTTAGCCCTCTCACCTTTACCTACTTAGAATGTGATACAACACAACCTTGTATAGCACACAGCAATAATGTAGGAGAGGCATTTTTGCCATCCTGCAGGCTTCCAGACGAGGAAACCCAGAGGGAGTTTTAGAGATTTAAATTTTTTTTTTTATTTTTTTTAAACTTGCAAACTTCTTCACAAGAACACAGCATATTGTTACAGTCACAGCTATGGTACAGCATGATTTTACAACTGAGACAAATTGCCATTGCCCTAGGAAAAGAAGAAAGGGTCTAATTTTCAGAAGAAATGAACACACAGAATTCCTGCTGAAGTCAAGTGTAGCTGCGGGCACTCCAGATCTCTTGAAACAAAACCTATCATGCTCAGCCATTGCTTGAAGTGTCTTGCCTATTTATGCACATACAGAAAAGAGAAAAGGCTACTCCCATGGGATGGACTCGTTTCCTTTTTAATACGGGAGAGAACATTCCATTTTTTAATTATTCTATGTGAAAATAGGCACTTTTCCAAGTAAAAAAAAAAAAGTCAAAATTCCGTTGAGTACAGCCCCCGGAAGGAAAAAAGAAAAAAGAAAATAATAATCAAATAGCACACACGTTCATTCCCACTCTTCAGTAAAAAACAGGGAATCACAACACTATCCAAACGCCGTATCAAACCTCCGCCCTCACCATGGGCAAACAGCCACCGCTGCAAGGCTCAGGGAAGCAGAGTGATGCCATCTGCACCACGATGTTCAGCCCTGCACTGCGCTGCCTGAGCTGAAGCACCAACCTTTGCAGCTTGCGCCTGCAATTCTCATCTTCCCAGTCAGCAAAGCGTAGAGCACACCACTCACTCTCTTACCATGAGACAGCAAAGCATCGTTGTGACAATTATTGCAGTTTGCATCCATTTTTTAAAGTGTAGTTAAAGCCAGTGCTGTTTGCCCAGCACTGTTCCCAGACACAGTGCCCAACCAGGGCACAGGCTTTTACTGAGCACCCTCACAGCACTGAGCATCATCTCAGTAACGGCATTAGCAATTCCATGTGTGCCCCATATTAATTGGAGGAGGAGAAACAAGGTAAAAGTGCTGCATTTGTTAATCTCTGTCCAGTAGTCTGAGTCCTTGCCAGGTATAATCACTGGAAGTAGATCTAACATTGAGTTGGAACAGTGACCACTTCTTGAAAATTCCCCCAACAAAATGAAAAGGTTTACCTGGCATTTTAAAAAAATATATATAAGCAACTGGAATATTTTTTTCTGTTTTAATATGAATTGGTAAACATCATCTGTATCCAGGCTCAGATACTTTGAAATAAGAGCGCATGCCTTATTTTTCTGGAGAAATATAGCGACATCTTTTTGGGAGCAGGGGAAAATAAGTACACACAGCCTGCCCACAACTAACACTAATATCTTCCATAAATGCAAAGGCAGGAGCTGAGCAAATGGCAGCGCTGACCTGCACATCCAAGTGGCAGATCTATCTCTGTGTCAGTAATCGGGCCCTGTTTCTCCAAGGCAAAAGCAGAAATTCTCCTCCAGGAGCTCAGAAAGCCGAGGTGGGACAAGGAGGGCACCACGAGCTGAGCAGTGTACAGACGGGGGGACTGGGTACTCAGGGGAGCAGGAGGGGGTCTCTGCCTGCTTTTCCCTTCCCACCTTTCCCCCAGAGGAGTGCATCCTCAATTTAACGCACAGCAGGATGTTGAGGCAGTTCTTCAGATTGATTTTGGCATCAATGCAGGTTGGCAGCAAGGAACAATAGAGCCTTTTTAAGGATTTGTTTATTTGTTCATCTGGCATAACATGATGATGTGGAGCTAAAAATAAATGTGCTGAGAGGGTTGAATATCAAAACTGCAGGTAGTGCTCTTCTGCAAATACCTGACTGTTGGATGGTGCTGGGGAGCAGCAGGGGGCCCCACTCAGCGCCATCATGTAGATGGGGAGACGAGGAGTGAGAGCTGGGCCCCTCGGTGCCACCCACAGAGAGCGCAGAGATTCTACAACACTGCTGTAAGCACTACTGCCTTTCTCCTGAAATAACAGTTTATCAAATGCCATAAACAAGAATTCTTCGAAAGAGTTGGTAATACAATTAATGACAATTTTATAGCTATTTGTGGCTGGCATGTACTGCTGCACACAAAACTCAAATGCTGGGTGGATATCAAAATAGAAATCAAAGAGACTTGTAGAAAAAAATACAGCTTTGAGTCTGCAGCTACACTGAAAGCTCTTATTAAGTTACTAATAAGTTATTAATAAGAAGACTCTAGGACCTGTTTTTTGTTGTTGTTTTTTTCCCTTTTTCTTCTTTTGGACATGCAAAAATAGAAAAGTATAAATATTTTCCTCTATGCTGGATTTGTCACATTGCAATGCATTTTTTTTGTCTTGTAAAATCATCTGCTTTGTGGCAGTGAAAGCCTTATAGAAATAGGTTCCTTGTTTGTAGTGAGTACTACACTATAATCAGTCTGCTCACCATTAACATAACCACAATTCTTTACCTCTTAGCACCTCAAAATTTAAGGCCACCTGAGATCTACATAAAGTGTGCACCAATAAAAAAGTCTGAAGAATATTGTTTCCATAAATATGTATAAATTCCTGAAAAATAATCATCTCCAGAGTCTTCTAATGCACCCACTGTTCAAAAACTGAAGCCCAATGTTCTATTCTGGCCAATGTTTCATTTAAACATATGTTTAACTTTCAAGACTGGTTTGGTACTTCCAGACACACTGCTTCCTGCTGCTAACAAGTTTGCTGTATTTTCACTCAGGACAAGCAGTGGAATGTTTATATCTAGGCAAAGAAAAATCTGATTGCCTACATTTGGGCTGAGATTTAATATAAGCTACTCACTTTAATTAGGGGAGAAGAACAGCCATTGAGCCCAACATATCACTATAAACGCTATAAAATTGTCTTCTTTATAACACATTTGTTAGACATTTTCTGGAGGAACTGGGTCAGTAAATATTAGCAATTAACATGGAGGTGGGTGTGAAAGGCAAGTGGGAAATCAAAATATTTTTTAAGCCAGAAAGAAAAGTGCAAGTCAGTGCTTGGTTTAGTTCCTAGTATTCCTGGTAGATTACTGAAGTTCATTGTATTTTCATTTTCCATCTCTGTACAATAAAAAGTTCAACATTAAGTTCTACAACATTTTTTCCCCACCAAAATACTGAAGTCACGCTGACAGAAGCTTGTGGAACTTGTCATTAGTGTAGGTGAGGACTTTCTGTCCACAGAATGAGAATCCATCATCCTCTCCTGCCTGCTCAGCTTCAGTAACCATTATGGTGCCACCCGGTAACCTTTCACATCGCCACCCTGGGAAAGAAGTTGCCGAATACAGGGAGCTTCAGCTCCCTTGGAAGGAGTAAAGAAACTGAGCAAAAACAGTACTTCTGCAGAAGTGCTTGTAAAGGAAACCCTTAATTTTATAGCAAGAAGTTAGTTCACATAAGATGGAGTAATGGAAACTGTCATCTCAGTATATTTCCTCCCATTGCTCCATTTGCTTTCATAACCGAAGACTTTTTTTTTCTTTGGCAATATCAGCATCAGGTATCTCGAGGGTGACAGCTTCTCTCCCTGCATGCTAATAAACTCATTTTAAGTCTAATAAGTGAATTCACCCTGAAACGTGCAGAAGTAACAAGGAAGGTCAGGTCCTACTTTGGTATGTTTGAATAAGGACAGAGCAAGCAGTATCTGCTGACTGGAGCTCAGCACACGCAGGCAGAGCATGAGTCTTGCTGTGCATAGCTTCCCCCATCCTTCCAACCCAGCCTTCTCCATTTATTAACTTGTGCTATGTCTGCGTGCAGATACCCATTTCAAGAGCAATTTACTGGAACTTTGGAAGCAGAGACATCAGGGATTAGATCTGATAAAGTGAGCTGTGCATTCAGTTTAACTCTTGCTTGGGGCATGTCTGATTATCAATGATTAATAACTACTGCAATGATTTCTATAGTCCAGCGTTTGCTAAGTGACTGGGGAGCAAACACTGCTCAGCACACTCCTCACAGGGCAAGGGAGCAGGATGCTGGGAACGACAAGGCATCACTTATGTCTTGAATTCTGCCTGACTCAAAAGGCACAAACGCTTTCAGTAGCTAATGGAAAACATTAGCAAAGCCATAATTTTATCTTACTATGTGAAGGTTGGCAGAGCTTCATTCCTAAAGGGGGTGAGATGGAACCCTGCACTCATTTACACTGCCTGGTTATGAACATTTCTGTTGTGCCTTATTGAGATGGAGGACAATTTGGAGAACTCCAGAGTGCTGGCTCAGAAGTCTATTTAGTACTTAAAAATACATTTGTGCTGAACATTTCTGTTGGATCTGAAAAGTTTGAGTCTGTGGTCCTGCTGGCAAAGGCCTTACAGGACTTAAATTGATTTTTCAGATAGATGTGCCTTCTCAGCTAATTTATATTTTCTGCCTGGTTTGCTTAAGGGCTTTCATTCAGTCACTGTGCAGCGTGCTCCAGGAGCGTGTACTGTTTGAGGCTGTACAACTGCATCATGTCAAGGAGATGATATTGTCTCCAGTTCCCACTCTGCTGGGAGCTGTTTTACACTGCTTGTACCAAGAGCTCTCTACCTTGCTCATGGGCTGTTCAGTACATTAAGCCCACCTGCTAGGCATTGCAGAAGAGCCAAGGAGTCACAGGAATTAACAGGATAAGCCTTATGAAGTAAAAGCTTGCAGAGACAACATGCCAGCTCCTGCGCTCAGGTTTCCCCTCCTCACTGTCCCATTTTTCCCCTGAGGTCCTGATTGTAAATTGTGATTGTTACTGCAGCTGTTTGCTCCCCGGGACATTTGTAATTCTGGCTTTCTAATCTAATTGAAATTGCTCAACTAATCTCCCTATTTGGTGCAGGGTAACTTGCACCCCCCACATCCCCAAGCTCCAATGAGTTTTGGTGTTCTTGGCACTACAGATTGGAAGGCATTTTAAGTTTAACTTCTGTGCCAGACATGTACCATCTATTATGTATGTTTACCTGGTGATCCAAATGTTTGCCATTACAAAACAGAAAAAGCAAACAAAAAAAAACGACAACACTTTCAAGTGGCAGTTGTGTCATAATTTCATAGGAGCTCTTGTAGGTAGATGTCAGCACTGCCATTAGCCACCCAGAGAAGCCCCATGTGAAATGAGCTGAATGCTGGCCATGGATCCAGCTGGTTCCCCTCATGCTCAGCATCAGCAGCCTCAGCAGATGCATTCTGGGCTCAATGGATTGAACCACTGAGCTCCATATTCAGCTCCAGCTACCAGCCAGAAACCCTCCCCAAGGCCAGGCAGCCCTTGGGAGCAGCACAGCCACATCCAGCCTGGGAGCAACCCCTGCAATTCCCAAAAACAGCACAGCGAGCTACTGGACAGTCCCTGATTTCTCACATCAAATATTATCAATAATTGGCAGCAATCACCATTTAATTAACAATCTCTTACTTTAAAAGCAAATATATTCTTTTAATGAGACAACAGCCCTGCTGCTTTGAAGAATTCAGAGCAAGAGGAAGCTGGCACCTAATGATAATGCGAAGCAGCCTCATTGCACCTTCTTGGAAGAGCTGTTCAGAGTGGGGAACGAAACAGGGCTTTTGATCATGGCATTGCGTGCTGCTTTCAAGCTGTAACACACGTTTTGCTTTTTGATGATGCAATGAAGAAGTTGATGTAAATAAGTAAAAGGCAAAGTCTTCAGAAACCATACTTTTAGAGAAGGGTGAACTCCAAGATCACTTTGGAGGAAGCAGGAAAGTCTTTAAACTCCCACAGCACAGTATCATAACACAACTGAAGACATGTCAGAGATTAAAGTTTCAAAGTTCTAAAAATATTATGCAATTAGATTTGTAAAAGTGTTTGTGAGAGATTGTGCAGCTATGCTTGTCTTTTTTTTTTTTTTTTTGTACTTTCATTTAATGTATCATTAAATATGAAACTTTTCCTTGGTCTATCCACCAGCACTGTTATCTCCAGCATGGCAGGAGCCTTGAAAGAGATAACAAGATAACACTGAGGTGATGGTAAAACTAACAAAAACTGAGACGCAAACAAAAACCCAGCACACCACAGCCACAGCTCAGGAGATGCCAATAAGCAGTGAGAGCTTTGTGCTCTTTAACATCTAGCTTCAATATGGATGAAAATTCATTAGTCTAATCTTTTGATGAAACCAAATTATCACAGGTTTCTTTTATAATCACTATAGCAGATGGCTTAGTTCTCCCAGATAGAGGACAGCATTAGAAACATTGTAAGAGTTACAAAGCCACACACGATCTCTCATCTTCATTCCAAAGTTTACTTCTTTTTTTTTTTTTTTTTATGAGCTGCTAATAACTTCGTGATATTTAGGAAATGAATTATAAGCTACAGATCCCTAAAGGTAAATTACTAATTGTAATTGCACTGTTGCACTATGGCCCATATTAAAACATCTGAGTATGGATTGCTTTTAGGCTCCATGTAGAGCTTTTTTTTTTTTTTTTAATATATTGTAATTAATTGGCACAGCACTGAATTGGTTGAAATTCATAAAATCTTCCACAACATTTTGCCCATATGCTGAATGGTTACAGTTACCGTAAGAATGTCATCAGAGGTGCTTTCTCACCCTCATTTTAAAACAAGCAAATTTCAAATCAAGATACAAACCAACAGGAAGGCCTCAGAAGCCAGCCCTACCTGCCTGCTGCCCGGCCAGTTACAGCACACACAAACACTTCAAATCTGCATTCCAAATTTGAATCTTGACAGCAGAAGAGCACCAGCAGTCGGTGTTCAGGGTGGAGAACCCCCATTCTCAGAAGCACCCCGTAAAGCCACCTCCTGCCACCACCACGGGCCTCCAGCCCCCCACGGAGCCAGGCCCCCGCTGCTCCCCTCAGGAGAGGCACAGCTCTGCCATGCAAAGGACTGGAGAGGGAAGCAGAGAGGTGAGCCCACAGCCTGCCAGTCAGCAGGGAGTCTGCAATAAATCGGTTTTCACCTCCTCAGGTAAGAGATTCTGAGTTGCAGTAGTGTGAGGATTTCTGGAGGAACTATCATATGAGAGAAGAGTTTCATTTTCAGCTTACTAGAAAATCCATTAATTTGCCATAGTTTCTTCTCCTGGGTATTTGCATTATAGTTCAATAATGTCAGGGCACAGGTCAGTCACTAGTGCTCTGCAGAACATTTACCATGAGACTACTAATTAAATTAAACAATTTATGTAATCTCACTTTCCAGTTCTCAACCTGAGCACAAAGGCAAAGCAAAGAGAAAGAAATTAACTTCAAAACAAATGCCTCATAATTAAAGTTTAATTTTCATAAGCATGAAGAAAGTTAACAGCATTCACTACTCTAAATTAAGAAACCAGCTTATTCCCTTCCCTCACACACACACACACACACACACACATCTAGCATTAAAGTTTAATGCTAATGCACAGCAAGCAGTTCTCATATGCAAGGGCTCTAATCTGTACTGCCAGAGCCATCAGCTGCAGCATGGCCCCCTCTGCCCCCACCTGAAGGGTGTGGATCCCTTACACTTGAGGAAAGCAAAGAAAGTCTTACATGGTCAACTTAATTTGCATACACCATTATTTTCAGAGAACTCAATTTAAGAATTAGTCTGCTTAGAAAATTTGGTTTTATATTTCTTGCTTTTTAGCAAACAGTTCTGTAAGTAAGAGAGATTGAGGCACTTACAGAAAAGTTACAGATTATCAGAAACAGAAAAGCATCTCTCCAAACCACAGCATCACAGCATAAAATCCAGTAGGGCTCCCCAGACTCAGACCACAAGCACTGCCAGGTAAATGTGTGCTGCCAGAGCAGGGCATTCCTGCACCCAGAGCACCGCCCCAATGGGCTGCACTGCTCCTTAGGGCAGGTAACAGCCAGTCTCACCTGCTCAGTCATGATGGGATGAACCCAGAGAAAATCCATCACCTGCCAGTTTTTCCTTGTGGAGGCAGAAAATTGACTCGATGATCCTTATGGGTCCCTTCCCAACATGGAATATTCTATGATTCTATGATTCTGTTTTTCTAGAAGGGCAGTTCCACTAATATACTCACCCACTGTAATTTCCCAAATCAATACAAGCAGCCAGGCAAAGCTATTTGCTGCAGATAGAGACTTGCCTTCCAGCTCAAACCCAACAGTGTGGCACAGAAGTAAAATACCGAACAGTAGAGAAGTCGAGTTGTGCAGAAAATTTTTTCTTGTTGAACAGACAAGTTCCATAAATCTCATCACAAGTAGACAAGCCAGTTTGCCTGAATAAGAAAAGCCATACTTGATCAAACCACAATTTTTCTTTCCTTCAGATTCCAAATCTATAAAATGAACTGAAAACAACACAGGTTGGCAATGCAGTGGGAGTTCTCCAGAGCTTTGAAGTCTTCGGGAAGTTCTTGTATCAATATAGAAATTGGACTAGGAAACCTAAAGATGGTTTAAAAATGTCAACTGTTTCACTTGCACTGAATGGAGCAGAGAAACAAACTGAGAAGTCCCTTACTTTTGTACATGGCATGGATCACAGCTGAATACGCCAACATCAGACTGCTAAAGACACAGCAAGGGTCACCCCTAAGTGAGGGCATTTTTAGCGTTTTGGTTATTTTATCATTACAAGAATATCAGGAAAAATGCTCCCTCCACTACAGAAAAAGACCATCAGCCAAAACTCCCTAATGAGATTGTTATAAGTATTTCGACCTTTGCTCCAAGCAGTTTGAGGGTTTCATACAAGAACAATAAACCAAGTAGTCCCACAAACTCTAACATAAAATCTTATTCCAGTGACTGAAAGCTCTGATTTTTCTCTCCAGTTCAATCCATTCACACTATTTGAAAATGTAAATCCATGATCCACCCTTTGGGGATGCACCATTATGTACTGGGAAATTAGACTGTAATAGTCTCTACCAGATGCTTCTGCTGCAGCCATCAGCCTTTTCCTTGCACTTTATCTTTAGCAGAACTACAGCTCCTGATAGAATTCTGCACGAGTCCCTGAGAAAAATTGGTCATAATAATCTTTTCCCCTCAAAATGCAGGTAGCAATTCAGAGTCAGCTGATTTGAAATTTATGAAAAGAAGCAGTAATTTAAGTGTGAAATAGGAGCAATTTTATTCCCATTTCTACTAATGCTAATGGTCAAATTTTAGTTATTAAAATTAATTTGCTTCAATTATTTCAAAATCAGTGGGATTGGGTGCCACGATATTGATGGATAATAGCAATAAGCACTAAGTGTGATGCTTGAAACCAGTACTCACCATAAGCAAGAAACAAACGTAGCCTCAAAAGCAAGAATAGAAAAATGAAAAGAATACTCATTCTTTTTTGCACAGAATAGAAAACTGCACATATGAAAACTGCAATCCAAAAAGTAAACTTCTGTCTACACTTGAGGGGAATCATCTTTTGATACTGATCTCATATTCCTGGACTTACTGGAGCTTGGCCAGATCTCAAACTCCACCTCCTACAGAGTTCTCTGGTGCTCATCTTAAGACACAGAGCTCATTAAATTTCACTATGCACGTCCTTTACACAAGGTAAAGCCAAAGAGTCTGCCTTCCCTACCACCCCCCAGCATGCAGGGAGATGCATCTCCAGTCACTGCCAGAAAACAGAGCACTACTTCCCAGCAAAACATACGGGTAGGGCTGCAGAGAAATAATTGGGAAAAACATCATCGTGCTGGTAATCTTTAAAGGAACCCTGATTGATCTTATTTACAAAAAGCTCACGTGGATCTTGTTTTACTTAAGATTGGAAAGCATGTAACAGACCAAGCTAATGGAGGTAAAATTCTTCAATACTGTGATCAATTACAAACCACCTTATATTTATCACAAGTGACTGTTTTTCTTTGAGTTGATTCTAAGCCCTTTATCTTCCAGATTCTCTTTCTTCCTTTCCATTTTAATGTTTATCGAATAATTAGAAAGTCTTCAATAGAACACAGGAGAGATGAGCTGGTAAAGCACTTGTGCATTCAGGCATATCCAGCTGAAAACCCAAACTCCTCCTCATGGATGCAAAGATCCTTTTCAGTTCCAGTATGGAACATAACTAAACAGAAAGGAAAGACCCGCTACAGGCCTAGGAGCCCTGAGAAGAACCTTCATTCAATGAGAGCTGCAATGAAGCATCAGGCACAGACTGTGGGGAGGGTGATGTTATTGCCAAGGGGTCACATCACCTGTATTGCTCCATCTCGAGTTGAGCAGCTGTAGGGTAAGAAGCAAACCCTCATAGGATTCGCAGGGAAAATACTCACAAATCTAGTTAAACACTTGAATTCAGCTGTTGAACAGCTGAAACTTCCAAGCAGACTTGGAAGCTCTCAGCCCTACAATATCAATATGCAAAACTAAAGGTATTGCCATAGTCGCACACATCCTCATGGTCCACCATCCATCTAAACTGAGCAGCAATTTCTCAGCCTTCCCATACTCCAAGTCAAAGCAGTTCATTGAGCATAGTGCAGCTCTTCATCACTGAATTGGAATAAAGTGAAAAGCAAAACAAAGGATCTGTGGACTAAAGACAGAAATGCTTTTTATCCACAGCTGAAGAGACCTTGAACTGTAGAGTCATAGAACCAGATCACGACCATTTTTGGCCCAATTGCTTACGCTGCCTTGAAAGCATGCATGGTACTTGAAATAATAACTTGAAATACAGAGCATGACACCAGTCAGCAAGTTTTTATGGGAAGACAAAATAGGAATGAAGTTACAGCTCATGTAAATGATCAGGAACTTGTTCCCATATGTTTTCATACACTTGCATGGAGCCATTAGACAAGTACAAGCCCAGGAAAGTTTCAGAGTCTGCTACTCATTAACAGAATCACATTATTTTAGTTTTATTTAGTGTTTAAATATGCAGCTTGTTCCTAAGCAACATTAAGTCCCTCAGTCCCCAAAGCTGAGAAAGGACCTGCTAGGATCTAAGCGTCCACTTGAAAATGATAGCTTCCTACACAAGGCTTTTCAGGCATAATAAGTTATTCCAGTCCTCAGGTTCACGTTTACCTCTATTTATGTTGCCCTTTAACTCATCACGGTAGCCTTAAAACTTTCTGTTTCAGGCTCTAGTATTATAAGCTAGCATGGACCTTAGCTCCAATTTTCATTTACTTCCAGTGATTTATGAAGCCTTTCAATAATTTTGAATGGCCAAAAGCTAAAGCCTATCATACACCAGACTGCATATGAATCTTAAGTGCTATCATGCTTCCACCATACTATTACATCTTTTATTTTTTATCTTCTACCTTGGAGAGGACAAGACAGTCAATAATACTGTGGGGGATTCATCACACAATAGGCAGGCCTTTTTCAAGCAAGGAGTTTGCTAATGAAAGTATTGTAGAATGATCTGTACATCTTAATGGACCTTGAACAAAGATTTGAGCATTGCTTTTTTACTTTTTTTAAGCACCACATGAATTTTTATTAGTATATTACTCCAGACTTGTTTTGAATATTTGGGGGTCACCTTAGTTAGAGCCAGCATAGTGGCAGAAAGGGCAAAGTAGAGTGGAATGAATAAATAAGGAAAGATTACATACTAAATTCCAAGGGCAGGGGCTGCAAACCACGTCTTTCATTCGGTTGTTTTTTGGGTGTCCCCCTCCCAGGTTTTAGGGCTTTTTTCCTTCTTTAAAAGTTGTCAACACCTCCTGCACTATTACACATAGAAAGCATCCATACTTTGGGGCTGGTGTTTCATTTTTTTCTTCTTTAGAATAGGATTGCAGGTTGTTAGGTTGTTGATTTTTCTTTTTTTTTTTTTTTTTTTTTTTTTTTGGTCAAGCAATCTTAGTAATTCAGGCTTCAAATTAAGTTCGCCTAAGGGTACCAAATACAAGCTAATGACAACTTAATTGCAGATATCATTAACCATTTAACCTTATCACAAAGTAAAGCTCATCCCAAGTTTTTCACTCCACTCCCTGAGCATAATATGCCTAATGCTTCCCAAGAGAGTTCAGGTCTGAGGCAGAGGCATGTGCAGCTCAGAGGCATGTGCACAGACAGCGAGTCTGCCAGCAGCCACGGAGCCCTGCCTGCCTCATGGACCTGGAAAACACGTGGAGAAACAAGAGCAGAAATCAGCTGCCAAAGCACTGAGCACCATTGGATACCATTGGTGTGTGTGCATGGTGAGGTTCACATTCCTGCCTACTGATGGAATTTAAGAAAGCAATTCACTTTCAAGAGCATGTTGTGCTTTCAGAGCCTGACAGGATCTCAGGATCCAGGAAGCACCCAAGGAAGTGGTTTTAAACAATAAAGCAGATCGCTGATATCCCAGCTGTCTCTATGACAACCAAGCTGGATTGCTGTTGGATGTGATGGTGGACTGCCAGTTTTTAACCCTCATGAATAAAAGGATGCTGGAGAAATCCACTCAAGTGGTTTCCGGTCTGCTTTTCAGTGAGATTGTGATTTAATGGCTGTGTACTTTTTTGAATCAATACAACAATAAATGCAGAAGACGTGCTGCCAAAAAACTGAAATAAGGTATTTTTTCCTATGAAACAACCAGCAGAATGAATTTCTTTTAAAATAAAGTACATCAATTTAATATCCAGAACTTTTTCACACATTAATATGTATTTTAAATGTATGAATTTTATTTTAGCATTTCCACTATTCCTACCCACTAGTTCTTTTTGTCTTACACCATTTTTATTCCAGTAGAGCTCAAATGAGTTCAGCCATTTTATTGCTAATTTACATTGGTACAAATTGAAGGATAATCAGGTCTGGAAGACTGATATGAACAATTTGATAAGCAGCTGTGGTGTTTAAGATAATGATTTTCTGAATTACAACAGACATCACCATGGTACGGGTAAACGTACAACCAAGAAGTAGACTATCATAATAAAACATTCAAATTCAGCCACTAAAAAGTGCACAGACATTGAAAATCACAAGTTTTAAGAGTCGTACTGGTTGCAAGGAAGTTAAATCAGAGACCTGGCACTAATTTCAAGCCACAAACAGCAATCACAAAACACAGAAACCAACAAAAAGTCACAGAACAGAAAGCAATGAATGCAATTGGGGGGGAGGGGGTGGGGGGGGTGATGTTTAAAAATTGCTTGTGTTTTCTCAGGTTTTAAGAAATGCAGTTCAGATGCTGAAAGATTCTGAGCATATCTGATGAGATGCTGCTTGGCCACAGACACGTGGCTGAGGGCAGCAGATTCTCCATGAGGAAAACTTGAAAGATTAGGACTGGACGTGACAAAGTTCCCCTATGGGGGATCCCCTCCCCAAACCAAGATCTGCTAACTTTGCCATCAAGTTTGTTTCTACAATCTTCTCCAAAGACAGATTTACTGCATTTCTAAGCATCTGTTGAAAGACAAGAGAGACCACTGGAAAAATCATTCTGGCAAGTAAAGGTCAGACCCACATGTAGCAGAACCCCAGCACAAGTGAGAGCAATGCTTCAGCAGTCTGAGTCCTCACTTTGCTCTGGCCATGCCTCAGCTATTGAGATCTGCTTTGCACTCAGATTATCCCCATTAAGAGAGAAGTGCTGTTCAGTTTTATCCCCTTAAACGTCAGAAAGAACAAGGATCAAGTTCCTGGTTTGCCAGATTTTCATTTTAGCAATTCATTGAGCATCTCACTGCCCCAGTTTTATGGAAATCAAGTTGGGATTTCTCTGACTCGTGAACACAATCAAGACTTAGAGCTATTCATCTTAATTCAGTTTTGACATGGATGGGAATTGCCCATTCCACTCCACTGCTGTCAACAGATCGCAGCCACTTACACTCACGCAGGGATCTGCCCTCTGGTACAGCCACAGATTCCTGGAATTCTTCAGCAGTGTGAAATGAACTAAAATACGAATTATTTCACATCATAATGTATGTGCTCATCAGTATAAAAGGCCATTATCAGAAAAGCCACAGACCATGATGTGGGCTGCAGTACGTGTCAGTGTGGTGGTAATTCTGTCATGATTGTTCTATTAAGTGCACATTAGCATCAGCCAGCTTAGCCTTACAGTCAACCAGCAGGGGGAAAGGCGAGAATATAGCAACAATGAACACATCCTATAGGCATCTTGTCACCCTTAATGAGCTGCAATTAGCAAAACTGCCTTTACTAGCTTCACAAGTGACAGAACAAGACTACCTAGATGTATTACTTTTCAAACACCGTCATCACCACATGGCAGCCTCTTATTTTATACCACTTATGAGCAAAATAGCCTTTGGCCCATGCTGGGGAGCACGTGGCTGTAAGGCTTTGTACTCTTCCTGCATCTCTTTACAACTTCACAAACAATCTCTATTACAAGAGCTTCAAAATTGGGCCCATTTTATTTCCCAAACAAAATTAGCCTGAAAAAATCCTCTATAAAAATAAAGAATTCTATGTGGCATCTTCAGTTAGGATTCCATTTCCAACTTTGATAGATTCACTTTATGACATCTACAGACAACACTAGAAACCCTCATTTTCATCAAGTGCCATCTTAATGTAGATGGTACCTCGTATGACATAGTAGTTATCCCAGGAGTAGAAAAATGACCCTGAATCTGCAGAGCTGTCCATACAGAACTGCCAGAGCAGCTTACACTTCTTTTGGGCTGCAATGGCACCGTCAGCCCACAACTGGTATAGATTCACCTGTCATTTTTCTAGCAGGTTTGCATGCTAATTTACGTTATTGATTGCGCAGAGCACTGAGGTGTGTAAGGGTTAGCTTTGAAAATGAAATCTATTGAAAATATTTTGGCAATACCTGTCACTTTTTAAGTTCACATTGTAGTGCCCACAGCTTTTGCTGATAGTATTGATCATTCTCTGTTAGGTTCTGCAATGACTTATTCTTACAGGTGTCTCAGAGCCATAAAATAGGACATTACAGTCACATCCCACTGAGCTGCTTCACAAAGTCTGCCTTCTAATTCTGCTCAGCAGGAGTTACGGAGCTCAGGTAACTCCTCATGTAAATGCCATCCTCTATTCTTTATTTATTTCCAAATGTGTTTTAATTAAACATTAAGGTGTGAAAAAAACATCAAGAGCGCCTCTTCGTAGAAACCTGAACACAGCTGTGATTAAACTGACAGCTTTTTTTATTTCTTTAAAACTGAGAGCTGAAGCAGCAATGAGCACAGGTACATCCTGTGCAGCTTTCCACTGCTTTCCAGCAGGAAATAGACCAAGCAAGAGGACCAGAAGTCAGCAGCTGAGATGGGCAGAAGCTGCTGGTGGCTCATTCTCCAGAAATGAAAGGTTAATAGAAATTCCATGAAATATCTTGCATTTGTCTATGCTTTAAGACAAATACAACCCGTTTGCTATTCAAGCCTTCCAGCAGCCTGAAACGACTGAGATAAAAATGCACACAAGCATCAGAAAGACATTAATTTTAAAATTACTGAGAAGAGGCAGGTTTGAAGAACAGCATTATCTGATTGCCGGTAGCTGAAGAAAAGGAATATTTACCCCGGACTCCTGCTTGCTGTTACCGGTGGGAGGAGCCGGGCAGCATTCACCAAAGCCTCCCAGCTTCATCAGCACTGAGACCACGAGAAGGTGAAGGTGACACAGGCAGAGCTCTGGCAGCAGCCACACATCTGAGCCCGCACCCAGGGCTGCTGCACGCTGCTCTGCCCAGCTTTCAGTCCCACCCCACAGCCTTGCACTAATTCACACCGTTTTTCACATGACTCCCATCTTCACTCCTCTAACCACGAACATGAAACCAAAAGCAGCCTCCCATCTGTCACTTGTGTTTCCTATATGCAAACGAGGACAGCATAGGTTGGATAAAGACATGCTGAAATTATCAAGTCCTGTTGCATTTCGCTTTAGTTTTACCAATTACTTCTAAATTATGAAACTCCCAAGATGAGATGTACTCCAATACATCTATTAATACTACCTGCATGGGAGGCAGAGGTATTAACAGCGATTAACTGCTGATTGTTCTGCCTATCGTGCCCATTTTGTTAACATGCCAAAACAACTGGCCTTATTAAAGCTTGTTTTTGAATCTCTAACTTCAGTCAGTAGATCAATATATTGTATTTTCCTAGGATCAAGGAGTCTGCAAATAGCATCATAAGATTCTCTTGCAAGCAGACTAAATGTAAATAAGCTTCTAAAGCAGACTATCAATTAAAGATATGAAAAAGCCCTTTATTAGCTCTCAGTTTTAATATCGTGCATTTGGCTGGAATCCTAACAAGGAAGATGATCAGCAGCTCAGTTTAACTAACCCAAATACCATCCTCCTGCCACCACGCTCCCCCAAAGTAAAGCAAACATTCTTGTAGGTTGATCAAAGGAAATAGCGTTCAAAAACACAGCTTTGATAATCAGAAATGAATTAATGTTAGTACAGTGCTTTAGGAAGCATCCCACAAATACTCTTAAAAAAACATTAAAAAAATCAGTTGAGCCCTGTTCATGTTCGATGAGCAGGGATCTTTGCATTTAAAATCACTACCACTCATTCCAACATGAACAACTGTAATTAAAAAGGTGTTAAGAACAATCACGATCTGGTTCAAAATTAAATCCATCTTCATACCATGGTTGAGGATTGTAAATTAAACACAAGACTTAACACCTGTAAGATCTGCACTAGCACTCATGTCTTGATTCATTTAAGCTGAGGATTTCATTTAGTGAAAGTTGATGAGAAATACCATGAAATCCCCTTCACCAGATACACTTTCTGTAGTTGAGATGCAAAATGTAGATGGATGCAAAACAGGGGAATGGGAAAGACA
This sequence comes from Tetrao urogallus, assembly GCF_951394365.1. Classification (NCBI taxonomy): domain Eukaryota; kingdom Metazoa; phylum Chordata; class Aves; order Galliformes; family Phasianidae; genus Tetrao; species Tetrao urogallus. The sequence goes on along the minus strand of NC_136831.1, from coordinate 1,228,738 downwards.
TTTATTGAATTATAGGCAGCTAGGAAAATCATGATATGATGCTTTCTTTCAAGTCTGCTCTATAGTTGTGTATCTCTGGGGAGTACCCTGATCTTCAGAGCTCACTAGCCAGATCAATTAAGACTCCACAAACATTCCTCTGAAAAAGAGCCTGCCTCCCCAGTAAACATCTGCTCCAATCTGATTGCATTTGCATGCAAAGGAGGAGGAAAGAAACAGGAGAACGCCCATGTTTGATACGTGTACAGTTTTGAGTTTTAAAAATCCCAGCATAAAAGGAGGTAGCTCCGTAAAGAATTGCAGCAGTGGGAAACAAGTGGATGTACAAAACCTTTTATCACTGCATAGCTAGTTAACACAGAGGCCTCAGGCTAGGGCACTATTACTCCAGTTGTTCAAAAATGGACGTACAAAATAAGATCTCCATTGCATATTTGAACAGGGTTGAGGGCTGCACCAGGTTTATGATTCTGTGTTTTTGTTTATATGCACCTTCACATTGCACTGAAGCATGTTTTCTGGTCCAAGAAAACCAAGAAAAGCCTAGTTTGCATAATGTAAATGTAAAGAAATTTGGACGGCAACAAAAACAATAGTTAATTTATCAGGCTTAAATCTCATTTCTTTAGATTCCCTTTGAGAAATAAGTTGCAGTGATATTTTGAACAGGATATGTTGAGCAGATTTGCAAAACAAAGAGCACTGATCATTCCTCACTAGCTTTCTGTATCCCCATTAAGACACACACATCCAGGCATGCTCATTTTTTACCCATAGCACCAAACGTGAATCTCATCACTTGAAATACTGGGGCTAAGAAGTTTTCAGTCCGAGTTGTGCACAAACCACTGAGCACTGTTCATGTCCCACTTCTTTGGCATTTCCAAATTACAGCAAGGAACTGCAAATGAAACCCAGGGAAGGAGTTGGTATCACTGCTCTAAGAGCCAGGGCCCTGAAGATGGCATTTCTGTTTTTGTATCTGTTTGTACAGATAAGCACAGGCAGGTTGCTTCTTTGCTGTACTCACATGTCTATGCTGAAGAATATGCACTATCAGCCACAAGAAAAAAAAAAAAATCACAAAGTCTGGTAGACTTTTTTTTTTTCTTCCTCCTCACACTCACATATAATAATGAAGGAGGAAAGAGACTGTCAAATGCAATAGGATAAAGGGAAAAACAGCTTTACATTTCAATTACTTTTATATATCATTAGGTCTGCTTAGCAAACGTCTCCCTGCAACTTCAGGAAGCCGTTTAAATCATTCCCTTCCAAGAGCACTAATTCAGACTCTCCTGCAGCCAGGTATCCCCAGTGTGACTATCTTTGCATTAAGCCACTGAAACTGAGCGCTGAATATAGAGCAGCTAAGCTAAAAATTTATTGCTACATGACGGGATTTCCTGTTAAAAATGAAGAGGCTTGTTTCTCTCTTTTGTGATCCAACTGAGCACTGGGACCTTTCAGCCAGGTGATTAACATATGAGTATAAATCTGTTTCTTGCCAGTCGGTTTCACTCCTGATCCCTGTGACACAACGTAATGATTGGGAAATTTCAGAATAAAAGTGTCAGTCAGTTCAAACAATTTTAAAGATTTACAGAACAATAAGGAAATCTAAAGTGTTGGAATATCAATGTCAAGGTGTTCTGATTGCACAAACATTATTAAAAACAGTAGATGCAAAGTTCTTTTACGCAACACAACATTTTGCCTTTGAAAAGATTTATGTGAGGGCTGAGACTCTCATACAAGCAAGACCAAAAGGTCTTGCTATAAAAATGTCAGCTGCCCTCTAATAACAACCCACTGTCTGAAATACCCCACCTTTGGGAACAACAGAACTGAACAGAAGGCACTGAGTATTGGCCTTCGTCGATTTTGAATGGGATGAGGGGAGATGCAGCACCTCTCCCACAGCGCTTCAGTTCCACCAAATTACCTGATCTCCTTGGTGACCCACATGAACAGTCACGCTCAACTCCTTTGACAACGGCATCAGAAGCCATATGACTGTATTTTCATCCATGTTGCAGTTAATCAAGAGAAATGAAGATGGCCATTAGGTTAATTATGAGAACAAGGCTCACTGATGGTAATAAGCAAAATACCGTGGCAGCTGCTGGCATGGAAGATCTGCAATTATTTAAACCATCCTAAGCTGTAGTAAGAGTAAAGTTTGCTCTGGTAAAGCACATAACCCACAGACAGCAATCTTGACCTCAGTACTCACATGCTCAATGCCAACCTCTGGTCTGAAAGGAATTCTTCAAAGAGCATGAACAACATCCCTGCTCTGCAAACCTCTGCACAGCTTGGAGACACCTCCATTACATTTCACATTCAAAGCGTATCATCCAGTGTTACCTCAAGGAAGTAGAAGTTGCCTAATTTACCGTGTGCAGCTCAGCTTTGACTCAGATTCTATTCTTGATCATTACATTATGCAAACTACTTCATAAAGCTCCATAATCCCCTTAAAGCAGCCCACACTGTATTAAAAATTAAAAATGACTATTGTTTCCATTATCCTTTTAATTGGATGATGGCATGACTAATGTACAATATGAAAGTCAACTATTTAATCACACAGAATCATCCTGGTTTACATTTTATTCATGTTGGGTTTTTCTACATCCCAATGTCAAACTGTCAATTAACAAAACGTGTAGCTTTCCACTTCTCAGGCATTACCTCTGGTTCAGTAAGATATCAGTTAAAACACACCACTCAAATGTGGTGTACAAATAACTAATTGCACACCCAACATTTGGTGTTCGAGATGTTTAGCATCTGATGGTGACAATTTGAGAGCAGGAACACTCAGACGCTCGCCCTGTAACAAGGCTCATTGCATGGGCATCAGCTGCAGCATTCCCAGGAACCCAGGGAACTCCATTCTGCTTGCCTACATGAGGATGAAGGAAGGAAAGACTATGCTATGATATCCCATTCAGTAACACACAAGAGCATCTTACTGCAACTCAGTGAGCTGATTCCTATGCTAAATTGAACATCATATACATCTGCAGAGGAAAAAAAAGCATGAAAAATCCGTCTAGCATTACCACTGTTCACAAGAAATTCTTCCTAGCTGAAGCAAAACCCCACCCAACATGACACTGATCATGTAAAGATCCCATCTGATATTTTACACTATTTACATGATTGACTACATGAAGTTATTTGGTTAAAGAACTACCAATGCATTATAGCAGCCTGCATTGAAGCATTAACAAAACATCCAAGCTGAAGGTACACAGGCAGTTCTTTGGGAGTTTCCAATGTAGAGGCTTAACAATAAGTTCTTAATTAATGAACAAGTGTCTTAGCATCATTTTCAGAAGCAACTCACCAGAACTACTCTAATTTTTAAATAATTCTTAATAAATGCTGGTTTACTAATCATTTTATAGAAACAGTTTTAGGACTTTTACTGTTTCTGATGAATTTCCTGTTCCTTGCAAAATTAAAACAAAAACATAAAAGCATTAAAGTTGCTGAAAAGTTGTATATTGACACAACAGATTTCTCCATTTAGGCTTCAGAACTGCAGGGCATTTTTAATCTTTGTTCTAAATGTAAAAGGTCAGTATCTAAACGAAATGCTTTGATTAACCTGGTGTGTGCTGGTTTTGGATTCAGTTCACAGATCATTCAAAGGTTTGGAATTTAATCCCTGCTCTGAGAAAAGAAATATTTTCAGAAAGCTTAGATATTCATTAGACAGAAAAGCTCTCATTGCTCATTCCAGTCCCAGCCCATCTTCATATTCACCCCTTAAAGAACCACTTGACTATTTTCCTCACAGTGAAATATTCATGCATTGCAAATTATGCAAAGGAATTAGTTTAAACAATGTTTCAAAGTTACTATAAAATATGGAAAATCATTTGAATGAGGGAGAGATTGCCAAAACTGCAGAGGGCTCATTTCTTCAGAGGCCAATATGTGAAATATCTGCAACACTCTTGTATTTAATAAGAGAGCATCAAGTTTCAGATAATAGTACAGTTTGGTGTAAGGAGGAGGTAATACTTCTCCTAATAAAGGAAAAATATATTACATGCAATTTGAATTGTAAAGCCATTAGAGAGAGCAGTAGAAATTAATGCCTACACACACTTCCGATGGTGATAGAAGTGACTAGGAATTAACTGAACTGTACAATTCCAGAGCAGTCAGTTTTCTCCTTAATTAAATAGCTGCCACCTACAAAACAGACCTTTCATGTCAGATGTTTAGATTTGAAATGTAATTTGGAAAAAACAAGGAGAAAACCAAAACATGCTATTGAGAAAATAAGACTGTTGGAGGCCAGAAATGCCAACAATCTCCAGTATTTGCACTAAAAAAGAACAACAAACAAACCAACCAGTTTCTAGCATTAGAAGAGGCCAAGTGTATTAGAACCCTGCAGTCCATCACAAAGAGAAATAAAGTTTAGACATCACCAGGTCTAAAATAATGAAACCTTTGGTCTAGAAATATACAATAAACTTTTCTAGAGGCTGTGCTGTGAGAGTTTTTTCTGTTTGGCATTTTTCTGACTTTTGTTAGCTTTTGGCAATAACTGCAGTGTGGCACACACGGTTTTTAAAGGCTTTGTATAGTAATATAAGAATTGCCCTGTGAAGAAGTTTATCTCACATATGTAAGATCAAGTAAAATCTTCCAACAGCGCTTGCAGAAGTTCTGACAGGACACTGTAGTCACGCTGGAAGTTGCAGGCTGCTTCCAAGAGTCACTGACAACTCCGACTGCAAGGCCCTGCCACGCGAGCAGGCAGAGCTTCCCACTGCACAGAGCTGAACAACCAGCTGCTTCCCACTGCCAGCTTCCCATTCTGCCCTATGCTCTGAGCAGACTGGGGAAAGAAATTTTCTTGCACTTCTGTCCACATTCACTCGCTTCCTCCTCCATCTGGCATACTCCCTGCTCTCCATGTTCCCCATCTACTGCTTTGATCAGCTGCCCTAAATGGGGGGAAAAAAATAATTGAGCTTTTGTACAGACAGCTGCTGAGCAAACCCCAGCAATGCGCTCACTGACAGAAAGGTAAGGCAACTTCCCCAAAGCATTTTAAAAAAATCTGGAACGAAGTTTCTGTGCTGAGAGCAAGGAGCTTGGGTGGATATTGATGCAGTGCTAGAAGGAATGAAAGCTTTCACTGACTCTCAAACAAACGACTGTCAGCATCATCGCAGCATGAAATAATCTACCCTTCTTTCCTCCTATTTTCTCTTTCAGGAAGGCAGCCTTCAGCAAACTGTAAGTACCTCTGGTATACAGTTTGTTTGCTCATTTAGTTTTATAGGTATGGAGCTTTTTAGGATTCTAATGTGTTTTGTAGACGCAATAAATCTAAATAAGTATTCATAAACTCTTCTATTACTCCAGCATTACTTTCTTCTACGTGCCTGCATGATCTCCACCAGAATCATTTCACCTTAATTAGAATCTTTTGTACAACGCTACCACATGGTGTTGGTTAAAAACCTGCATATATCATTGATTCCTCCCTTCCAAAAGGCAAAGAATAAAATCAGTGTGGCATCGCCCATGGTAGGAGCACAGGTGGCTCAAAGCTGCATGTGGCTGAAACAGCTTTTCTCAGAAGTTTCAGGAGCTTTTTCAGTTTAACCATAGAAACAAACAGAGCTTCAAGTTTCAGACGCTGTTCAATAGGTTTTAAATTGCTCTTGACATAACAAAAACAAAAAGTGTCTTTAATTTTAAAAAAGTACAATATACTCCACAGAAGTTTTCCTTTCTTTGCTTCTTGAATTGCAGTCTGTTGAAACGAATAACTGAACTGTTTTCAGCAAGATTTTCAGTAAGGAAAGATTAACATAGAACAAGATGCACAGTTACATAGAAACAGACCAAAAACGTACTTGGATTTTGGAAAACAAGCACAGAAATCAAGTCTCCATCTGCATGAAAAATACATGCAAGATTTTAAAAGAAAAAACTCAATTTTCCTTTTTAATATAAAATATGATGACAAACAAACAAAACTGGTGACATTTTAACGTGTATCAACAGACAGTACCAGCAACTCCTGGTTCACACCTCAGCCTTGAGGGCTCCTGTACAGTGCTGCCCTGGAGCTCCTTAATGTGACACTATGTAAGCCGCCTGCTGGGAACGGCATCTGACCTGCAGGAGAGGGCTGCAAAGCTACCAACTATCTCATCATAGCAGGATAAAATGGAATTCACGTGGCTCAGGTTTGCCTTCACCCAGGATGTTCACTGTGAACCTGCCAGGTTATTTTGGGTTGGTTCTCAGGTTTTGCATAAACTGTTCTGTGCTGTGTTTATCTCCCTCTTCTTCCTTAGCCCCAGGCAGAGGCTGCTACTGTATGTGTCTCAGCACTGTTGCTTCTCTGGGATTATCCAAGGAACCTAACACACAGCAAACATTTTTGCATGTGTAAAGTGTTTTTTATCCTGCTCACCTTCAATAAATCCATTGGTCTGCCTTGCATCCTTTCAGCCTGCTAGGTTTCTAGACGTAGATCCATTCAAAGAGTTGTTCATTTTCAGAGCTGAGGAGGGATCTCATTTCTTTATGCCTCCTTCTAAAAGTTTTATTTCTCCGGCAATTCTCAGCACTCTACCACATAAAGCACCAGGAGAACATGAAAGCAAGTAAGTGTGAAACGGCAGCTTCCATACCTGCTTCTATGTATAATTCTTGTGAACACCATTAACTGAAACACAAAGTTTCTTGGAACATACTCACACTAAGGGAGTTCTATTTCTAATAGAGAAGAAGGAAAGGAGAAACAGCACCCACTTCTTAGACTGATATTTTCTAAAGGTGCTTTTCCATAACTGAAGACAGAGGAATTCCTTTGAAAATAGCAGTTCTTGAAATTAACGTTTGAGTTTTCAGAACAATAAGATTTAATTTGCCTATTGATTTACCAAGTCAAATAATGTTAAGTCTAATAAGTCTAATAGAGTCATATTGGGAGGGCCAGTCACAGAATCTATCTTGCTAGGCACCCAGGCTACTGAAACACTCCTGCCCTGAAAACCTTCTATTTTGGAAAGAAAAGATAGATTACACAAGATGATTCCAAGAAGCATCAGCTCTTTTTCTCAGGTGCAGGGAAGAGTTACTAAAGATCACAAAGGGGAAAAAAACAGAAAAGGCACTTTTCATAGAAAAGTGAAACAAGCACTACAGGGTAAAAAAAATTAAAAATAAAAATAAGGGAACACTTGAACAGTCAGAACAGGGCCTTTTCCTTCATTTAGCATGTTTCAGAGCAACATCTTGGCTGCCTTCCCTAATGATCTTCAGTTGCCCAAGTATTCCTTCCTCTCAAAGGACAGGGATTCCTCCTACCTTCCCAGTCACAATTCAGAGCAAATAATTAAATAAAGCACACATGTTACATGAATCAAAGGGATCCTTCTCCCCCAGCAGATCCATAATGTTGCACAGCTAACACCTTTTCACTCCGAAGGTACACGTGCTCGCAGGCAGGTGAGGTCTTGGCAAGTTGCTAATGCAGTAAATTATACAATGGAAAAAAAATGTGGGTGATGACATCCACGTCCAGCATCAGGCACATAAAGCAAAGGCAAACAGTTCAGTTTCTCAAACACTTTCAGCTCCACAAAGAAACTGTGGAAAGATTAAATTTCTTTTTTAATCCTCTTATAGTTGTGTCATGTGAACATTCCACTCCCAGAAGTACAATTCTCTTAAGAGAAATAGATGCACCTACTGCCTGACCACCGCTCCTCAGCCTCACTTCTCTACATGTCAACCTTACACCATCCCTAGTCCTTCTTGTTGCTCTGTTGGGTGAAGAGGTGCGTCTGGAGTGAACTAGATCTTATTTCTCTGGATTGACTCAGTATGGAGTCAAGGAAATCATTCCCTGTTCAAGATCTTTGCAGCCCATAAATTAGAGAGGACAAAGTTTAAGGCTTAAATAATCACACTCCTCCAAAGCACAAAAGAAGAGCCACACAACCTGCAGCAGTCATAGCTTTTGACTTGGCTTCTGTTATAATGGTGACAGCAAGGCTGCTACCTGCTGCAGCTGGAACAGCTCAGCTGCCCTTGCCTCCCCACGCCACTGCCAGTGGTCTGTTCCCAGTGCACAATGGCAGTTGCTGTGCTCACCCTCCCATGGCTCCTATCAAATGGCAGCAGGTTGTGTGCTGTAAGCAAGCAGAGCCAATTGTTCAGAAGAAACACGGCTTACAGCAAAGTTTCTGCCCAGCTAAAGAAGCTGATTTTACTATGCAAATGGTAATTGCAGCAATCTTTAAAGACTAGTTGTTGACAAGCTTTAGGCAAGGTAAGAACAGACAGAGGAAAGCAATTAATTTATTATTTTCCCTGTAAAAAACAGTGTATAGATAATGGCCCATTGTAAGCATGAATAATACTGGAGCTGCAAGCAACAGGATGCAATTTGAACATTCTATAGCCTTTTTTAATCAATCTTATTGATGTTCATCATATCCATAAAGCTCAAAAGAATGGGTTTACAAAACTTAAGGAAAATATAAGATCTCATTTTGAGCCTTTCAGTTTCTTCATTATGTGGCCATAATGTCATCAGTGTAATATATTTCACCCTTTTGCCTCTGTTTTACCACTCATTTTTTGATTCTGCTATGATTATATCTGGTTCTTTGAAGCAAGAGGTGAGTTATGAATAGTGCTTAACTCCACTACAACACCCAGGAGGTGAGCACAACTTGCTGGAAGAAAACTACCTCCAGATATCACTGAATCACAGAAGCACCAAGGTTGGAAAAGATCTTCGAGATCATCCAGCCCAACCATCCACCTATCACCAATAGTTTTCACTAAACCACGTCCCTCAACACAAAACCCAAATGTTCCTTGAACACCTCCAGGGTCGTTGACTCCATCACCTTCCTGGGCAGCCCATTCCAGTGCCTGAGATAGGATTAGACGTAGAACTGGGAAGTCAACACTAACCAGATGTTTTACCAACTGACACTGTCCTAGAGGAGCTACAGGACTTAACGGTGGGATACGGAGGAGAGGCTGGGGCTAGCAGAAACCCCTTAGAAGATCTGTATGGGTTTGCAAGACAACAGGCCAAGGATTAGCTAGTTTACCAATAGTTCACACTCTATTAAAATCTGCAGTAGAAAGTGAGACAACTGAATTATCTTCAGGAAAGAGAGGTCAAAACATGTATCTGTAGAACTAAAATATTTGGATCTGATGGACAGAGCTATCAAAGAGTGGCACACCTGTTCCTGTACCAGCATCAGAGGCCTGCTGACAAGCACTGCAAGATAAAGCTTATTTATTCGACTCCTCCACAGAAGATGTGTACTGTTGTGGTCTGAGAAGTCTAGGACAGATCAGCCAGATGTAACAGACAGGACACCTCACCTGTCATACCAAAACAAAAGACCCTGTGAGGAAGGAGGGGGAAAAACAAATAATTAAGGCTACTTCCAGGATGGGGTAAGAAAAGAATTCTCCAGTTCTCTTATGTAAGTTAGTAGACTTGAAAAAAGACATCTTCTGCTCCCAAGTTGATCAGCGTCATAGTAGAACTTTTAGTTTAGCGCTGGAATGCCTTTAGAAAGTTCTCAGATAAGATTTGATTCAAAACTGGGTGGAATAATAACAAGAAGAGATTCATTATTCATCCTATGATCTTAATGCTACTTTTCTCCTACAAAACCAAAAAGAAAACACTGCTCAAGATCTAAGATTTAATTAAGAAAATGTGTGATTTAAGAACAGAATTGTACTGAATTCTGTCAATTTTATTCATGAACAGAATATCATAACTTCAGATTTTGTCACACACTAACAAAAGGAAATAAACAAGATGAGCATGCACACATAGGGATTTGTTGCTCTGATGTCTGTGGTTTGTTTTTGTTTTACCTAAAAAGTTTATGCTTTTCCTGAAAAGTTTTCAAAGTCATCACTGAGTGTCTGAAATGAAATTATTCACGAGTTGTTTGTTACCACATGCCTGCCCTCAATCTGCCTCATTGCAGTTTGTAATTCCTTGAGGAGAATGACAAAAAAAAAAAAAAAAAAAAAAAAAAACAGAAAAGCAGAAAACAATTGCTTGGAATCTTGCCACTTTCTTATTAAAAATGAGAATCTGCACCCAATGAGTATCTAGTTGCGTGTAGACAAAAAACTGAATACATAATTTCAAGCACAACAGAATGTAAATGTATTCAATTCATCTTTCTTAAGAAGGAAAACAAGCCTAAGGAAAAAGGCTCACAAAACAAGAAGTCCGTGAAGCATTCCCAATGCATCCTGCTATGTTTGCAGTGATGACTTAAAAAAGTGTACATGATGAGAATTAGATTACCATTCCATAATTACTTTGTAGTGGAGTGATGCAAAGGGAAAGATACCACAACAGCATCAGTGCCACCCACAACAGCTGAGCAGCAGCTGCCAGAGCCACCCCTTCCCCCGGGGCCCTGCACCTCAGTCCATATAGCCCCTTACAGAAGGTAGGGATGAACATCTGGGGGAAGGAACTAAGGTAGGAACCATTTCACCCAGCACAGGTGACTATAGACTATATAGAATAGTCATATATAGACATATAGAATATGACTTCCACAAACTGGAAGATATTAAACCCCCTAAATGCACACTTGGATAATTTAGTTAATCCAAATCTTCAGGTTAACAAACTCATGGATTTCTACTTATATGGAGCTACTGAATGTTTAAAATCTTAGAGCGTTGAAGAAATTATTGCAAAATTTGCATCTTTTTCTTTGCTAAGTCAGATTACTTAGTCTACTTTTCCTTAGATAGTGCAGTAAAAAGTGTAGAATCATAGGCTTCCTATATGAGACAATCAACTGTTTTACAAGTTGACCTGCTTTATTCTAGAAGCACACAAGCATAATCCAGTATCTTCAGTGAGACACACACACGAGAACAATATCAGATAGATGCATTTTCAAATCAGTAGGTGACAGAACTAGTGTCTATCATATCCTAACAAGAAGACTGCTATCAACTTCAATGAGCTTTTTGTCCAGCGTTGGTTCATTACAAACCAAGCCTTTTCTTTGCCCCCAGGAACGCAAATATTCGCTAATGTTTGGCTACCTGTTGTCTGTAGTAAGTAGCCAGGTATGCCCTTGGGGACAGCACAGCATTCAAGGCTGTGATGCATCCGCACACTCCTAACTAGGAAGGAAAACTTACAGTGACCAAAGTTAAAACAACTGCTACCACTTTCTGCCATCATCTGTAATATGGTAATGAAACATCCCCCAGACTTCACAGAAACTACTCTAATTTAGTTAAGATACATTACAGCTCCAAAGACATAAGTATTCAACATGTGTTTTCAAGATACCCTCCTCCTCATTTTGGGCAAATGTTTGTAAGGTTTTTTGTTGGGATAAAGGTGACTAGCTACAGTTGCCAGGTCATCCTGTGCCACACAGCAATTGTTTCTTTGAGCCCATGTGAGATTTAATTTCCTGTGAACCAAAGCATAATGCACTGTTTGCTTACAGAGGGCTTTATCACCAGCACCCAGCAGTGACTGCTAGGAGAACAGACCCTAACCAGCAAGACAGAGCAACCCCTATGCCAAGAACTCCAGGCAGAGGGCTGGTAACAGCCAGTATCTGCTAAGCAGTCATAGGGTAAGGGCTGCCAACCTTCACCAGTGGTTCCTCACTGTTCTCACTGTCAGGGCCATGAAGATAGCTGGGTCTGTACATGTCACAGTCAGTGTAACCAGGCACAAGATCTCCCTGCTTTCTTCACGACTTCATGCATGCATTAAGTCTGCTCCACAAGTCATACAGGCATAACACATCAGGTACATGGAATGTAAATAGATTATAAGTGCAACTGGATATTTTCCAGGCTGAAATTTGGGTAGAATATGCATTTAATACTCCACACAAAACCCTGTAGTCCAGCTTACTGCAGGGATGGCACTGAAAGAGTGGCTGTGAACAGTGGAGAGCCCATGCTGTTCTACACCATCTCAACTCAATCATCCATTCCCATGAATTTATTTTAATTGTTTTTAGCTTTATTGGATGGTTACATGTATTCATCTGAACAGCATCAAACGCATGAGTAAAACCCACGGCTACAACATTGTCAAAGGCAGCACACGGGACAGAACATGATCTAACCTCTCCTGACAGCTGTGGCTGATTAAATGCTTAACCTCTCCATTTCACTTTCATTCACAGTTGATGCAAAATGAACAGGAGAACCTTTGTAACAAAGCCAGAAGGCAGAATTCATTCCCAGCTACTGCTGAAGAGGGAAGATGGAAGTTTTCACTACCCCTTTTTTTTTTTTTTTTTTTTTTTTAAATATCATGCATCAGCCTTCCACAACCACCAAGAACACCTGTGCTGTCAGCACACCTTAACAAACCCAAACAAAGTGCTCCACTAGAAGAGGCAAGGACAGTCTACATAGAAAGGCCACAATCCTGGGTACAGTCTTAGCTGTTTTCAAGCAGTTATTGCAAGGCATTAACATTTGAGTGACATATTAGAAAAAAAAATATACCACTGCTAGAGCAAATTTTCTATACCTTGCCAGATAAATGCATCAGGTTCTGGCTATTAGCAGCTGCTAAATGCAATAGAGCTGAAAACCACTGCAGTACACAAACAAGGAAATGGTTTATAGCTGGATGGCACACAGACTTAACTAATTGGCCATAAGTCATTTAAGCACAGAAAACACCAGGGCTGTAGAACAGAGTCAGTCTGGAACAATTCTGTAGAACAGAATAGCAACCCTATTATTTCATTAGAATTGCTCTTAAATGAGCCTGCATTCAGTTTCAAGGTCTTGCATTCACAAAGTATTCTGGGAGCCCCAGACATGCTCAGACTTCAGACACTCCATCTCAGATCCTTTATAAGCAGTGATCTAAATTCCACTTGAGTTATTCTTCACAGCATAACTTATAAGGGATCAAAGTATTAAACATATAACAAATACCAGTGTTGATGTACTATAAATATTTTCTTCTCCATTCGAAAGATTATGCAGATAGCCATCATGATAGTTCAGGTTATGTACTACAGCACCCGTGACTTACCTGCTACAATTCTACCAAGGCAGGCAATCTATGTGTTTGCAAGTTCACTGTTCAACCTGTTCTGCCTGATGTTCAGTATATTCATATGTATTCAAATGAAAACTGAGAAAACAATGTGAGCATGACTGCTTATTAGGATGCATGTCTCACAAAAAATATTAATAGAGAGCTTTTGGTTATTAATATCACCAGGGTAATAGAGAAAAGAGGAGCTCTGCTAACCTCACTGTTCTGGACAGGTTCCCAGGCTGGTAATTGCTTTCTGCATAGTAGAATCACCTCTGCATTTGGAGTCAAGACCTCGAGCTCCCAAACACCGTAAGTGAAAGAAGGCCATCCAGCAGCTCACTGAAGGGATATCATGTGTTAAATGACTTGCTGTGTTATAATAGAGAGTAGTGGCAGAAGCCACTGCAGTGTATATTGCAGAGATCAGAAACCTCTAAGCATGATTTCGAGGTGACAGTCTGCAATAGGTTTCTAAGAGGAAAAAGAGAGCAGGAAAGAAAAAGAAGGCACCTTCACTTTGCACAGTTGTCCTTACAATTTGTACTCTTAGAATTGAGAAACAGCCACAGAGAGAAGGGCTTGGAAAAAAAATGTGTCAGCCCACTCTTACTGACTACTACTTTGAGGAAAAATAGAAATCAAGTCCCTTTTAGTCTCAGCATTCAGATACTGTAAAAGAAGTGGCAGTACCAGAGTGGGTGAGCTACAGACCAGTAAGGAAAGCTGAACTCCGTTCTTTAGGTCTGCTTCCAGGCTACCTGGAGCTACACCTCCTAATAAGAAGAGAAGGCATTTACCCAATATTTGGACATATATCAGATTCAGTAGGCATACCTATTGAAACTACCCTAGATACACATTTCTTTCATGACTGGGAAAATTACTGATTTTTTTCTATTTTGTTCAACTTTCAGCCAACTTTATCAAACAATTATCCAACCAAGACAGCACTTGCTCAGAGTAACAACCAGGGAAAAAAAAAGCATTTAATTTGGTGCTGATAACAATCAGCATGTTTTGCAAAGGAAAAGTGAACATGTGTTGGAAAAATGGAAAAAAATGCATGCCTGCTGGCTGCCAGAATGCAGCATCTTTTCTAAACACAAAAGCAATTGATAAATGATCGCCTTAGAAGTTTGAGATGTCAGAGGAATTTGAGTATCCTTCCAGCACATCCAAAGGGGATGCACACCCAAGTCATAGAGAATACATTAACATGTATTCTTCTGAAGGTGTTCCTCTGAAAATACAGAAACTGGGCTATTCTGATTCATATTTGGAATATCTTCCACAGTTTTTACACCTTCTCTAGAAACACCCCAACACTCAGTTTTCAGAGCACTGAAAGAGTCTGCATTTGAGGAACCCAATAGGGTGCTTCTTTAAGAGCAGAGCAATTCAGAAATTAAATGGAGCAACATTTAATCATCATTTTTGCGGATTTACAGCTTGGCCTGCCAGGGAAAAATAGACACCCAGGGATGTACACAGGCACTCCTTTGGGTCTGAGGGAGACACCCCAGCACTTCAGTGCCGGACTCCATTGGGAGCTGATCCCTGGGCTACTTCTCCAAATTGCTGTAGGCGCCTGTCTCCATCACTGTGTTTTGTAGGAACCCGTGAATTAATTTTTAGTACAGTAAAAAAAAAAAAAAAAAAACCTAAACAAACCCAAGGCAAATTAAAATAAAGTTTCCAATCAGTGTTTTAATGTTCTTTCTGTTCACATAAAGTAGAAGATATAATGTTTCACCCTCATTCCTCAAATGAATGTATTCTAGAAGGGCAAAGTATTGTATCCTATGCTTCTATTGGATTGGATCTCAGAACACTCTCCAACAATAATTAATGAACATCGCCTCGCTGCTCTTTTTTAATCTAGATAAGCATCAGCAATATTTTACACAGCAGGGAATAGGGAAACACAGGTGTTAAGTGGCTTGCCCAAGGTCATACAGCAAAGCTACACCAACACAAGGAATGAAATCAGCTCTCCTTTGCAATACAGCCATCCATAAACTTTTAGAAAAAAAGACTTCAGAAGTAATGCTGCTCCTCCCAATTCGAAGAGCCCTGTAAGCACTAACATACACTTTGTGAATGTTTTTAATATCACTGGGAAGAGAAGACCTCTCTTTCTGTGCCCTGCTCCCCTCAGGTGAGATGCAGAACTAAGGAGAAGTGATAAAGCAGGATATAAATCACACCACCCACTAATCCTCCAAAATTCAGAATTCTGGACTGGATTAATTTTCTATCCCATCTTTTATATGCTTCACATCAAACCTACCATGACCACCAGTTTTAATCAGTATTTTTCTAACAGCAGTAAGGAAAATACACGGATTCCCTATGATCTTTCAGTCACATTTCTTGTCGCTGCACTGTGTTATCCAACCAGCACTGCACTGACAGTGGGCATGAGGTGCAAATGGAATGAAAGCATTTTTTTGCTACAGAGATAAAGCGAGGAGGTTAAAAGCCCCCCCTTCCAACTGTAATCACACAGACAATCATTTATTTTGCTTCTGTTTGTAAAAACAAATGGCGCTTTATCCTAATGTGAAGTATTCATAGATAATTCCAAGATCACAGTTAGTAAGCACACCAGACTTTGTCTGAAAGGGCAGCCAGAATGGAACCTTTTACCTACTCTGTATAAAGAATACTTTCATACCTATCATTGACAGCCCGATGTTTGATTTTAAGCCATTTGATTTGCAGAAATACAATTGGGAAAGAGAAAGAAGGATATTTTATTCTTTCTTACGCCCACAGAAAATTTCAGCCTTCGGACCACCTTCGAATACAGTATCACATTCCTTTTATCAACTTATAATTCAAATAGAACACCCTTTATTCTCTACAGGCTTGCACTGCAACAATACACATTAGTTGGAGATGTCAATGTATGTTTTATTACAAAAGTTAAACTAGGTTTTATCCATAATTTTCTAAATCTTATTAAAGGTTCTTTCATATTCCAGTTAGGATAAAGTAGCACTTTACACTTTATAAATCTATTTCCGTTAGCACAGGGAATCTATTGCCATCTACACTCACAGCACACAACAAAGGGACGCCTGGCGGGTGAGTGTGTTCAAATGCAGATAAGGTGGCCTACAATGAATCACTGTCCTCTGGAAGTGAGCGGTTTGTTAATAAAAGGTCAGAGATCATAGCATCACTATTTCTCTTGTTTCTCCAGCACAAAGAAAAGCAGTACCTGGATTTTCCTTATCACTTTTTTCTTCTCACTGAAGTACTCTCAAGTATCTTCTTGTTCCTACCATCTCCGCTTTGCAGATGAGCACTGCCTTACAAGACAAACAATTGCATAATATATTTCTAACTAGACAGGACTACTACAGAAATAGTTTACAGATTTCAGACTTCTTTGCAGCATACTATTCAATTTCACTTCCACAGCAAAACCTTCCTTATTAAAATTAGGCTAATACCAGAAGATATGCCTTGGAGGACATGCTAATCAGGGATTATCCTCTAGACCTGTCAGTGGTGGCAGGTTTATTCCCCTAGACTAATTCCACCAGATTTTCTGAATAAAAATATGATAACAGAAGTTTCTCTATATAACGTACCAGTTCATACTTAACAGCTAAGGTTACATCCCCATTTAAAACTTGTTTAGCCTGAGGCCTCACTTCAGCATAGACCTTTAGATTGTGACTGAGTGCTTTGCAGGACCACCAGTTTGGTGTGTGCTCCTTGGCTCAGCGGTCAATTCATAAGCTACAGTTCTGTAAGCACTACTCAGAGCTGGTTAAGCCTTCCTGTGTAAGTTAGCATTTGGCCAGGAGCCTGGTGATCTCCTAGATGCTCGAATGTACTTTAATCTGTTAATTTACCTTGTGATATTTACAGTTAAGAACTCTAGGACAGACATTCTTGTATTTGGGCTGAGAAGACAGTAAGGTTGGGAGATCTCAGCTAGCCAGGAAACATTTCTGAACATTACTGCATGAAATTGTTAAAACTCCATTGAAATTTGTCATACATAATCAGATAGAACTGCTCCCATAATAAAACAGCCCAATACATTAAAAATCAGGTACCAGGGAAACTCATTTTTCTGGTTTACAGTTTTTTATTCAAAGTGATTCCAAAGAAGCAAGGCTGCAGAAGCAAACCTTATAAGTGGAAAACTTCTAAAAGCATTGCTGACTGACAGATGGGAAAGAAGATAGAGCAGTGCTAGGATTCCACCTGGAGCAGCTGGTCACTACTTAATGGATTTTTTTTAAGAGTGCAGGATTAGATTCCATTAGCTTATGCAGACATAAGTTACAGGTACAAATCACCTGAGCAGAGCAGCACATATTACACTGCAGCAGACGTACAGGATTGTTTAAGTGCTGTGTAGGTCTGATCCCGATATGAATTTCAGAGAAGAGGAAATAATAAAAGAATCCTGAAAGGCAGTTTCTCTCACTTGCTTTTCAATTTCCTTGTTAGAAGCTTGTATTACATCTCTGGCTCCTCTGACCTCATCCTACCCCTAGATAAATCTTATGATTTTAAAAGCATCTTCATAGGCTGGTCATCTATTTATTATGTAAGTAGAGAACATATTCTACACACTATTTGATACTTCTGATATCTAAGAAGCCGTGCCACTGACGGCCCATTTTCAGTCTAGAAAGGAATGGTAGAAAGGGAGGATTCCCCATTAAGGCACTCTTTGGTCTCAGGACAACCATCAGATGAATCAGCTGGAACCATAGCCACAGAGCCTTCACGAGAAAAGAAGGGTTAATACTTTTAGGACTGCTTCCCCGTTGTTTTTTTTTTTTTGTTCAGAGACCTCCAGAGACCCAGGCCATTCCTCCCACATAATAGCTAATAGTCCTTTTTGCAGTCACAACCAAAGTTGCTTTAAGATATTAATAGCGTGTTTTTGCCAAGTTTTTGCTGCCTTCGCACAGCTTGCCGTACAAACAGTCACACAAGTCGCACAGTGAAGCCTAATGAAATTCTCCTATAAACAGAACATTGACACTGAAACACACAGATTTTCTATAAAGGGAGATATCCCTGCTATTTTTCTATTTAGTTTTAGAATATACTTGGAATTC
This sequence comes from Tetrao urogallus, assembly GCF_951394365.1. NCBI lineage: Eukaryota > Metazoa > Chordata > Aves > Galliformes > Phasianidae > Tetrao > Tetrao urogallus. The sequence continues at coordinate 1,210,528 of NC_136831.1, read as the reverse complement.
AGAGCAACATGTAATCTACTCCTCACTGAACTCAATTCTCATTTATACAATGCTCCATTTATACCAGTCTGTCTACTTAAGGGACTGTGGAGGAATAATTACAGTTATGTACACTTCATGGCCCCATTATTCTAACAAAGTACCATAAGGAAGCTCTGATGCAGAAGAAAATCAGGCCTACTTACTTTTTAATACAGTGACTTCAGTATGGTTGTGTTTTATCTTCAATTCTGTCTATATATCTCAGTCCTCTCCTGTGCTTTTGTGTGTTATTTCTATTGCTTGATACTACACTCAGCCTTTGTGGAGCATTGCCTCTTCAATAAAATATGAGAACATTAGGGGTGAAGAGTAAGAGCTTAATTCAAGTCACATACAAAGTGACAAGGGAATGAAGGCCTACGTGTTTTGAACTTCTGCTGTTTTCATCCTTTCAGATGTGTTTGTGGTTCTGCTCTGACTACAGGCCTGTTCTCAGTATTTGATTTATCAACAGCTATTCCACATTCACTGTATGAGTGGAGAAGTTATTAAATCAACTCTTGTGACATCTCTAGTTTTGAACTGTTTTGATTCTCCTTTCTGGCTGTATTCACTGCTTTTGCTCTCCCTGTTTTAGTAACTTGTCAACTAAAGAAAAAAGCCCATTTCTCTCTTTTAAGAATGGCTCCCATAAGCCAGTAAAACAGTCATCCTTGTATTTTACAGGACTTATTTAAAAAAACAAAACAAAACAAAACAAAACATGGTCATTACATCATGTTCCATAAAAATGTGTGATGAAACATAGATGACCCGGGAGAGGTTATAGGTAATCATACCAAGGAATCTAAACACCAAGGATCAAGAGCGCCACTTTAGTAGAGTTCTAGAGTCTCCCTGGGGTTTTAAATATCATAGCAGTGATTCTACAACAGGATACTCAATCCAGCAGTTCTTGGAAAACCATTGGGAAACATCCAAGAGCTCTTCAAAACTCCCTAGAAAGATCCTCCCTCAGTGAAATGCAAGAATAGACTCACAGCTAAGAAATCTGAGGATGCTCTGGACTGAGAAATTCCTGTGAAGCATTCCCAGAATTGCTTTACATCAAGGAATTCCAAAGAAATAGTGGCTAATGCAAGAAAAGGAATGGCGAATTAATCTTTTCTGTATCTTCCAGTGCACCACTCAAAGCAACATGAGTTACACATCTTTAAGGCAAAAGGAGAAGTCTTGTAGCAGTGAGAAACTTGGCTTAAAAGAGGACAAAAAGGTAAATGAAATGACAGTAGTCACCACAATTCGCCTTCTTCACCATCATAAAAGAACCTTCTAGTTGCAATCATTTTCATGATGTCTTTCTAGGATCCTCATTTCCTCACCAGTCATCTCTTCTGTGCTGCTCTGCTTACTGACTTCTGCTCTCTGGTCTCTTTGGTGGAAACCCACTGTGAAGAGATGTGCTCCTAAATCAGACAGTGTGGAGGAGACATGGAAGTGCCCTGCTAAGCCTTTCATTTGTACCATGTCTATGTCATGCCTAATTCCTGACAGTGTAAATCCTGTGTAACTACTTAACTCCATGATTTATTGTAACAATCTTGGTAATGCTGTGGCTGGAGACTTTTTTTCAGGAACTGTGCTGATAAAAAGAAACTCAACTACAGTGGATTAAAGGCAGAGCAAAAAATGCCACAGTTGCAGAACTGTTGAATTGTGCAGAACAATTTCAGGCTGAAATTGAGAGTCCTTCCTATTTGCTACTGCTTTTTAAGAAAGAATAACACCCTGTGCTAGAAGCCTATTAGTAGCAACAGTGATTTAAATATGCGTAGGCAACAGGATTCAGATTCAAGAATGATGGGTATGAATTTTACAAGGCATATTCATAGAAACATTTTTGTGATGCATATGAAAGCGTTGCTCCTTGCAGCATCTGAGATCTCATTTCTGACAATTCCACTAAAGAACCAGGTAATTAATTATAATGTCAGAAAATATTGTAGTCATGCTCCTCATCTGTAGTTTCTGCATCTGAGCAGCTTTATACCACTTGCTCCAGTTCTCCCAGTGCAGTATTTGTCTCTCTCAAAGTAGCCTCCAAAATAAAAATGAACATTTCAGTTTAAAATAAAAACCTGAGTGTGGAGCAAAGGATTTGGATGCATGAATCTTACTGAAAAAAAGTTTTGATTATGGTTACCAAGTTCTCTACTGCCTCCTTCCTTTGAACAGTCTAAAATATAGAAACAATGATCTGCAGCACTACTAACATGTACTGCTGGAATGAGTTGCCTCCTTGCCTTGATCTTCCACTTGTCCTCTTCCTTATCAATTTTTGTCACTAAAGCACTATTCAGGTGTTAAAGCCCTTTCCCCATAATTCATTGATTTCGAAGTAATGCTTGACTGCATCTCTAAATTACCAACTGCTACACCTGCTCCCAGATCTCTGGGGTAGGCTAACCAGCAAGATTACGTAACAACACTTTGCACACAGGAAAGTGATTGAAACAAATAGATGCAACTTAAACATGTTGGTCAATTCCTTTTTGTTTCATATGTCGGAATCGTTCAGCTCAGACAAGGCAGCAGTTTGCAAGCAGAATTTTCAAAGAGAGCTCTCTGCTAGACAATTTAAGATATCCCTCCTCACCTCGATGTTTTCTTTTGCACAGACATATTTTGATGAAAGGATTTGCTTAGTGATCAAGGTTCTAAAACAGGCGATTTCCATACATATGCAAGTAACACAGAATGTTACATGTGGTGTTTTGTACAGCTGCACTGCCATATGAAGTCTATGCACTGTCAGATTATTGAGCACCTTGAGAACAATATTTGATAGTTTTATGGTGCACTAAGCTTCTTTTCTGAAATAAATTGGATTTACTCAGGTAGGATTGGTTACTTAACAATATGAGAATAAACAAAACTTCACAGTTGAAAAGAAATGAAAGAGATGGAGAGGCATTTAAGTCTTTAGACTAACAGAAATGCAGTGTCAGAACAAAAGATGCTGACTTTGTCTCAAGGAAGGTGATTGTAGCAAATGTGGGAACAGTGCACAAAAAGTTTGGAGTAAAGAATTAAAATCTGAATGCTCAAAAAATGCAGAAGAGAAGATTTAGCCCTCCCTGCTCACGGTACTACATAAAGATAATGCTCAAATTCCTCTGAAATCAATGCAACATGTACACATACTTGAAATTAAACAGACTCAGGCAGTGCCCTCTGCAAGGCTAGTAAATCCTGTGCATCATGAAGTGCCTGGATTGTGAGAAGCACTGCTTCAGGAACAGGGAAAGAAATCCACACAATGGCAAGATGACACTGCCAAGGAATTCCTAATGGAAGCACAGTAAATAGAAGAAATAGATAAGAGAGTGGAAAATTAATGCAGTAATAGAATTATTGCAATGATATCAGACTGAATGAAATGTGGAAAATACAAAAAAGGGAATAATGAACGTGGCTGCTCAGATAGGTACGACTAATATCTGTAAAAATTGGGATTACATGAAATTCAAGCTTGCTAGCAGAAGATAAAATCCCAGAACAGATGAGGATTTTAGTGATCTCTTTACTAGCTAGCAGGCCACTCTGACCCATGAGGTCTGTGTGAGCTTTCTGACTTGATCTGCTTACACACAGACTGCAATCTTAGCATGTTGCTTTGTCTTACATTTTCCTAGTGACAGTTTACATTTTCTTAGTGTGGGGCAAAGCGCACAAAGGTAAGAATAAAAACATTCAAGAAAGTTTAGTGTGCTTTCACTGTATGAATATAGAAATTTTAATAAACTCATTTATAAATTATGCCTGTAACGCTGCTGTGCAGTGCATAAAGAAATCTAATTAACCATAGTAAGCCTACCAGCACTTCCACTGTCAGTCAACAGAGCTGCACTATATGATGAAATTATTATGTGTGCTATTTGCTCTATACACAAATTAATTGACATTTTGGATGGTTGTTACCACAATCCTTTTACAGACTGCACTTGAAATAAAGCAAAACACATACTAAGTGGAATTAATCTAATTGAATAATGTAATACTAGCCTCAGTCCATTTCCCCCCAATCAAAGACGTAATAGGTTTTGTAATACTAATTATTAATGACTTGCAATCTGTAGAACAGACTTTGAACTGTTGAGTTATGCTACCTACCAGCCTGTAATTTGCAAATTATCTTTAATTTACTGGGATTGCAGATTTTAATATGTGATGAAGTTTCTTTCCAAAAATGTAATGCACTTAATAAATTTTAGCAATGCATGGATATGTAACAGAAAATACTAATTCATCTCTATTTCCAAGAGTTGTGCATCTAGCCTATGCAGCCACGTGGAACAACAAGCAGCATGTCCTCAATGTCACATGGGGAGAGACTGCATGTAGCAGGGATTGGTTGCACTTGAAGATGGCAATCCCCATGCATTTACACCTCTGAGACCTCCAGCTTGTTATCAGGCTCCAGCTTGTTATCCTGAACAGCAACAAACCCCAGGCTGGTGGCAAACTCGAGTAGCCACCCAGTCAGGACCTGACAGGTCAAAATCTGTGCGTGGATGTTCTTGACAGCATCACCTACCTTTTATCCAGCAAGTTCTATAGTGTGTGCCAAGCTGAAACAAGACATTCACAATCATTTTGTTTTAGCATAGGCTTAAATACTTTGCTGACCTACACTGGGGCACGAGCTGTTCCTTAGTTCTCTAGTACTCAGTTTAGTTTGACACTTACTGCTATCTGCTGCTTAAATGAAGAGGACAGGTCTCATGCTATTGCTAGCAAGGTGTTCAATAACATGACACACACTTCCCCCCCACATACTTCCTAAGCATTTGCTTTTCTCTGTACAGAGCGGAGCTGAGAGTCTAGCCTGTATTCACAACCAACTCATATTCAATAAGGCTTTTTGTTTCTGTGATAATAAGCACAATAAGGAAGCAAGTTGTGGGATAAAGAATATTTCTTCATGAAGGAGTTAAAGTGTTCATTAACAGAAATGCCAGAAATACTGTGTAGAAACTGTGATCTATTCCTTAGCTGTAGGCTTATGTAACATTTACTACAACCATGTATATTTTGAGATAGTTGACAATGACATCTTTATGTTTTTGTTATCAAAGCTTCCATCTTACAATCCCCTTTAGTCCCAAGTATAGTTAAAAATTTGCCAGGGTTATGGCCGTTCATACTTTTCCTTTTCTAAGTGCTACAGTGATCAGAGATGAGCAAAGTTTTATGATCCCTTCGAGGTATTTGAAAATGACACTAGATGACGTATATAAAGATCTCTAAAAGTCAAAAGAGCATTATGTTCTTTCTGATAGCTTGTTCTCACCCTTTGAGTTGTGTTAGGTGCCAATGTCTCTATTCTCTTTCTAGAAAAATAGAACACAAGAGTTTCATGGGTCCGTAATCTACTGATAGCACTCACAGATCAGCCAGCAAGTACGTGTTTGGAGTAACAGCTTTTCTTAGGACTTACATGGTTCTTACCAGAGTTTACTGCAAGCACTGTTAACCTTCTCTGTTTTCTCATGAGAGTTATTCCCATTGTATAAATGAAAACTAAGAGAGGCAAAACCAATTTAAAACCAAGCCAGATTATTCTTCCCAGATTGAGGGGAAGGAGTTACAGGAGGGTTAGGTTCTTCTGAAGAGCTTTGCCACATGTAAACACAACATTTAGGTGCACGCTGTAGCTGAGGAGGCACCATTCAGAATGCAGCTATTGCAGTCTGCTGACAGAACTGCAGTTGTACTGTAGGAGACACTGTGCCTTTGGATGCCTCCTACAAAAAAAAAACTGAGTACAGGCCTGTTTTAAGCACATGAATAATTCCATTTGCTGAATTACTTTTGTGTGGAAAGCTATCTGGCTGGCAAAAGGCTGAATCGAAGCTTAATTTCAAAGGAAATGTGGTAAAAATCAGAGGTTGGAGCTCCCATTCATTGTAATGGGATCAAGCTCAGGTCCATAATTGGCACTACATGGACATTCACAACATGTGAAAGGCAGCAGGGAATGACAACTAACATTAAGACAACTGTACTAATTCCTGCCTTTAAATACTTGTGGCAACTGATTTTGGCTAAAAAAATACTGGCAAAGTAAGGTATTTTCTTACATAAAGATGTGTTTAAGAAAACGTTAATCACAAAGTACAAGAAATCTACAGAGACAGCAACACTACATACTAATGATGCTTCCTCTTCCTTCTCAACAGCTATCTATAATTAAACAAATAAAGTCACTAATGTATTTCTCACAGAAAGCAGAATGGCTCATGCACTGATACAAATGAATAGCGAATAGAAGACTGCCATATGTCATCGTCCACAGGCACACAAAGCTAAACAGTGTCCTCACACAAAGAAGCAGGGCACGGGACCTTTTTTGGTAGATGCACATGCTCAGATTCAACTTCTTACGAGCTCCACTTCCTATAGGAAACAGCACATGCTCAGGATTTACCTCTTTCCAACCAAATGCCCTGGGAGATACCTATTGCTTCCTAGCAGAAAGATGAGTTCCCAACTCAGTCCACTCTAAGAGCAATGTGGCTTGAAAATTCACAGTATAGCTACCTTGACTCACTCATATATATTATGCATCTGATAGTGTAATCAGAACCACTTCACGTAGCATAAGAAATCACACTAAAGAGGCACCAGGCAACAACTGACTATCGAGTTACATAACAAGGAATTAGTGAGACCCTTATCAGAATCATTTTAAAGATACGTTCTTTTCTTTTGGATTGAGATGACAAAGGAACTCCAGTATCAAAAAAGTATATTGCTTTTGATCTTTTAATTAATTCAGGTTTGCAAGAGGGAAGGATAGTGGCAGAAAAACAGAAAGCAAGAAGCACTCTTTCCCTGGTTTGTGTCTGCCACACAGAGCTTCAGAAACAGCCAGAAACATTTGGTGACATGCTCAGGTGCATAACAGCAACTTCTCATGTCTTTTAAGTAATTTAAAAAAGTCATCTCAAATACAGCAAAAATACATGGATTTGAGGACAAGGTCCATCCGCATACAGCACACTTAAAAGGAAAGGTGACAGCAGATAAACAGTTCAAAAATACCCCCAAAAGTGGTTACAACCCACTTAAAGAAAGAAAAATTTGCTTACCTGTCTCAAGGCTCACCAAAAATCTCCAAAAGAAGGGGTCTCCATATAGAGAACCTTCCTTTGTGGCTGGCAGCCCTTAAGTGAGGCTCAGAGAGGGGCGGAACCTTCTGGTCACACAGGTGAACTGCTTTCAGCTGTGCTCCCAGGGCTGCCTGTGCCCTTCTCCAGGTGCTCAATCATGGGTTCAGGCCGTGACTGCAATTCCCATACAACCCTAAACCCACCCACCTGTTGTTGAGTCCAGAGTGCAGATTAAATGACTCCCCTAAACGAGAGTGACCAGAAGAGGCACCTGCACAGGTCAAACAACCCCGTTTGCCAGAGTGACCTTGCTGGAACATTAAGAGTTTGGCACAACTTGCATCAGCCCATACAGGCTCTGAACTTAGTCAAACACAAATGCTAAATTAAAAGAATGTCCCATCTCATCATTCACCACTCTTGTCATATAGCATGAGAATACTACAAGGACTCTAACCACTGCACTCCCTGAATCAAAGTCCAGTGACTGATACTAGCAAAAATCAGTTTCCCCTCTACTTGCCCACTCAGTAAAACCTACTTCTGTGGGTGCACAGCTGCCAAGCCTGCTGAGGAACACTGAGGTTTACTGGGGAAGCACAAGATAGCAAGAGGTTTTAAACACTTTTGTGATTAAATTCTTGCTTCCAGAAAAACAAAATCACTACAGTTGACATACGTCCTTTTGAAATAGGATACTATTAAACAAAGATTTGATGGCTTAACACTGTGTACTGGAGTTCAGATATTTAAAAAAAAAAAAAAAGAAGGGAGATTTGGACTGAAAATAAGTCTTTATGATAACAAATAGATTGAGTCACAGGAAAAACACATTGATTGATATAATAGTTAACTGCCAGTCATTTTCCTCACTCCTTTCTTAGGGATGTTTTAAAGTTCAAATAAATCGTAGAATACAAGAAAGAATGGCAGTAACAATGTACAGAACATGAGAACTAGATTTATAGTTACAGCAACTCACCTATTGCTAGCAGCTTTTTAGTATTAACTTGCTTAACACCTGAACAAAGAAGGTATATCTTTGCAACAGGGCATCTTTGTAAAGCCACCTCAAGGCTTATAATGAAACCTGACTGTGAGGACTGCATTCACACACAGGCAAGTGGGAAATTGTGCCAGGCAGCATGCTGCTGGTGATGGTAAAACCCCGGCAGAGCTAAAGCAGAGCCTCCTGGTTTCACATGGGACACCAGCACAGCACATCCCATGGCATCGCTGCTGTGGGGAAGGGGGAACACGGAGAGCATCAGCGAATGAACAGTGTGGAAAAGCACTGAAAGAGGTGAAGTGAGAAGGATTGGCATCCGGCTGAGTCCTGCACTGCCTCCCTACTTGCTGCCTACTGCTGTTATCAGAGGAGCGTGGGCACCTGTGAGAACTTGTCTTCTTACTGCTGAAGTGGCAAAAGTCAATACTGCCTTTCTTACTGTAAATTATTGGCCTGTTCTTATAGAATTCCTTGCTAATTGCAACTCGTTTTATAAATCCTAAAAAATGAGATCCAGGCACTTTGTCCAAAGCCATACAGCCAATGTTGGTACAATCAGGACTGTGAATTCCATCCTAACTCCGTTCTCATTCACTAACATTAGAGTTCCTCACAGATCAAATAAATAAGGACCAAAGGAATGAGAAGACAAGTTTTGATTCTTACATTAAAAGAAATGTGTATGTCACTCTTTATCATATCTTCAAATGTTTGCAAATCTACACAATGCATAGATTTATTTGTTCATTTATTTATTTTGCAGGAATTTGTAATTTATTATTGTATTTTACAGCCTTGTATGAAGGTTATTGGAACTTACAGTGGAAGACATTCAAATTACAGCCTAGTTATAAAAGTCCTTTCTGTCTTCTTTCTACAAACAAGTTCATCCTAGGCTGTTCCCAGTGGCAATTTGTAAGTTGACTCACAGGCTCTTCCATCAGCCCTGCCATGGGGCCAGCAACCCCTGGGACAGCAGGAGACAGGTAAGAGAAGGAGTTGTTCCAGCTCTGCCAGCGTAATAGCTAGAAACAAGCCCAAAGTTTCAGACAACTTCAATAGGCCTTTGCTGATCTGACTGACTTTGACAGAAATGAGCTGGGGAGCACACAGGCAAGATGCTGCACCAGATCAGTGGGAACTTTCAGCAGCTCAGCAGTGATGAATGGCAGCAACCTCGTCCATCGACACAGCAGGAGCCACTGTCCAACACATTTTGCTCAGAAGCTGCCCAGTTCAAAACAATTTCTACAATTGATCTTTTCCCATCCAAGCTCATTTTGTGTCAAATGAGTCAAAATGCTGGCTCCTTTGAGAAGGTGCAAACCATAGCTTTGTCTTACTGAAAGGTAATGTACTCTGTTGGTATAAAAGTATTCAAGCATGTGGAATTTTAAGTATTTTTTGAACTCTGTTAGCATAGCTAAAAAAAAAAAAAATCCTTTCCTGTAAATCTGGCCCAAAGAATCGAGACATCCAGCTTGTAATTAATATGTTAGGTACTCATAAACTGACGGAAAATCCTAGCAGTGGCTTCTGGATTGTAAAATTCTCAAAATATGAACATGCTTCAGAGACTTTCTACAAACACCTTACAGTCATCTTTAGCTCTGGTGCATGAGATGTCCAGCAACTTCAACACAGCTTAAAGGCTGACAAGAGTAAGTTTGCTAAGTTTAGCCAATGGTACAAACATGAATGGAAATCAAATATATGCAGCAAATATCAAACCTGTTCACTTCAGTGAGTTACAGAAGGAGATCTGAATGGAAATTCATTCAATAAAGAACTGATGCCACAACTTGCATTTTTGTCTAGTTTGAACTTAGGACCATGCCAATGAACAGAGGAGAGTTATGTTCTGCTCCATAGCACCTCTTCCTTCTATCCCAAATACACTGCATTATATTCAACCAGTTCCCTTGGGATCAAACACACTGCCAAATCCTGTAGTGAGAGACTGATCCAAAACTCACCGAAGTCTGCAGAAATATTTCAATTGATTTCTGTGGGCTTTGAAATAGGCCCATATTGACATCCATTCAACTTTATTGAATCAAGCCTTCCTGCGGAGCTGCAGCAGCCAATGTGGCCGTAATGATTTCAAAACCAAGCTCCAAGGCCACTGCCAATCAAATAACAGCAGACCAAGTAAATGCCAGCAGAACAAATTCATTATTATTTATCTACATTTTAAAGTCAGTTCTGTTTTCTGAGCTCACTACTGTATTTTCCAGGTGAAGGAAACTTTCAGCTTTGATTCCTCATAGGTTTGCTAATCCGAGTCACAAACTACTTGTTTATCACTGGCCACTGAAGTAAGCATAAGGCTTGCATAAGAGAGTTTAACATGCCACAGTGAAGAGATGCACAAAAATTACTGTAGTTGGGATTTTTGGCTATCTGCTAGTGGCCAACATCAACTGGCTAACTCATTTCCTGTCATTAAACTCACAGTAAAGTTCTACTGTCATTAACAGGAATCAAGCATGAGCTTGCTGCATAGGATTTGGCATTCTCTCTTGTCACCAGTCTGATTCCTCAATGGCTTAATGGACAACACGCCCTCCTAGAGCAGGTCACTAGAAGAAAAGCTACAGCCTTTTACATCCTCTGCTCGATCCTGTGTATTTCTTACTTGCTCAAGACATTTATTTCCCCACATATCATGACATGATTTCAAGGACACTGGTTTAGGAGGAAGGCTGACTGTGTACAATATGAGCATAAAAGGTAAGAGTCTCCTTATGATTTTACTGTGTTGTGGATTGGGATTCTATTCTAAGAAATCAGTTGGGAAGTCCAACAGAGAATTTACAGCCAACCCCATGGAAAATGTTCATCTGTTAGAGAAAAGGAGTTTAGTAAGCATCAGCAGAAGAGAATTTCCTAAGGCGTGCTTAAATATGTCCAGACGAGGATGGCATATTCTTTTATAATGCCAGAGTAGGAGAGATTAACCTGGCTTTTAAAAGGGCATAAAGAAGAGTTCTGCATCTGCTATTTTACATGATTCTGAAAACACAGACTACTCAACAAACAAGGTCTTGGGCCCAGTAATAATTGTTTTTTCTGCTTTCTTGTCTTTATTTAATGTGATCCTAAAGAAGAGCTCCCTGCACTTCCTGTTTCATTAACTTTTCAAGAACAAGATGCAAATCTTATTTCAGCATCTTTCAAAGCCCACAAGTACATCTATACAGTGCCATACTTGATAAAAGCCTACTCACCCACAGGATGCCTTGGTTCCCTAACTCCTATACTGTACTCCATTCCTATAATATTTTCTTTTTGCCAAAGATAGATAATTCCTATTTCTTAAATTCAAGTATTCAAACCAACTCCCACCAAGGAAAGAAATCCCTCTTGCTACGCCATCTCATTGTTTACTGAAAATCCATCAAAAATTATGAAAATTCTTTAAGTTAAGCTCTGCGTCCTTAAAGGCTTGAATAACAGTGGCTCCTGCCAGCTGCACTTAGCTGGTCTTACTGGCCAGAAGATGGCAAACACCTCCTTAAAATCCTGAGTCTCTTTTATAACCCATCAGAGGAGAGAGAAAGCATCAGCAGACACTGCTGCAGTGCAAGGATGCTACCTTAAAACTACCAAAATCCGTAGAAGGAATTACACTGACTACTAAGTGTCTACAGTCTGATTCGTGCTTTCAAACACTGCTGATTTTGTCCCATTCAGTGTCTTTGAATCGCTCAAGAAATCTTTTCTACTGCAAAGAAATACTGGCGGGATGACTCGAAACCTGTGACTCCCACATATTTCTCAGAGCTGATGACAGTAACAGCCAAGCCTGTGGTTTATTCTTGTACAGATCCCCTCCTTCCCCACTCAGGCGTTCCCATTTCACTAGAATCCAGGCAAAGATGCATTTTCCAAGAAGCCCTGGGCTTGCTGTTTATAAACCAACCTATATTCAATCTATTATGCATGCAGCCCCCGCTGGAGTATTCATAATATGACCTCTGCGTACCTGCCGCGAGCCGGGATATCTCTTTGAAACCCGAAGCATCCCCCTCCCTCCCCTTTCCCTCTGCCGTGCAGTGATCAATGAAGGCACCCGCGGTCGGAGCGGTTGCAGGATCACCATCTCACATCCTTCTCAACCGGGATTTTTACTTGCGACCCGCAGCTTCTGCTCCCCCCTCCCGATAGCGGCAGGGCGGCCCGGGGCAGCCCCCCACGCACCGCCCGCGCAGCGCTGCGCAGCTCCCCAACCCCTCGTCGCTGCCTTTCTGCACTCGGCTTCCCCTTTCTGCAGAACGGGAAGCGCAACCTCTCCAGGTGCACCTCTTTTTGGATGGGGAAAAAAAAAAAAAAAAAAGAAAATTAAAATTTGGACGCACGTTTTAAACAAAGTGAGCGGCCGCTTTTGGAACGTGCCCGAAAAGCCGGACGGCCGCGCGAGAGAGGGAAGGCTGCCGCTCCTCCTCGCCTCCCCCGCTCGGCCCTGCCCGCTCCCCGCCGCAGACCCCCCTGCCGCGGTGCGATGCGGCCCCGCCGCCGCCCGCCCAGGCACCGCCTCCGAGCGGAGCGGAGCGCTCAGCCCGCGCCCGTGCGCGCCGCCGCGCCGAGCCCCGCCGTGCCCGGCCCGCGGCATCCCGCAGCACGCTGCGCCGCTCGGGGAAATGGCGAACTAGCGGGGATTCGGGAAGGAGGGGGGGAAGCCGACGAGCGATGGTACCTCCTTGCAGCTAAAGGTGGTGGTAGGTGGCTGCAGCGCGCGGCTCGGAGCTTGACCTCGGTTTGTTTTTGGGACTGCAGGCGAGAGTGACAAATCTGATGAGCTGAAAAACAGTAAAAAGCGGGAGGATTTGGGGGTAAGTAAGAGATTGCCCCAAAATCGGCAGTACTTGTTTGGGGACGGGGAGGGGGAAAGGTATCTCCGCAGAACTACTGTGGATCGGGGAATGCAATTAGCTGTGCATTGCAGCACAAGTACTTCGCTAAGTCTTGCTCGTACGCTCACGTTCCCCTTCCTACCGCCAAATCCGGGAGAAGTTTGGGTTTGTTTTTCTTTTCCTCCTTCTTTAAATAAGTTTTAAAATATCGGCATCCTTAGCGAAGCCGGCCGGCGATGCGCACAAACCCCGGCTGTCCGCAGCCTCCACTTCTGCAGGTTGGGATTTGGATTTGAGGGGGAGGGGACGAGTGCCGGTGCCCCCCAGCCCCGACCGCAGCCCCTCCCGGGGCCGCCGAGCTGCGCGGCCGAGGTCGGAGCGGCCCCGGTGGGCGGCAGCGGCGGGGGCAGCGCGGCCGGGGCCGGGCAGCGCTTTGCGCGGGGCAAGAACGACCCCTGCAGTCACCGGGCGGAAAGCAGCCTGGGCTCCGGGGATTGCAGAACGCCCGGCTGGAGAGCCGGCTGCGTCGCGCTCAGCTCCGCGCCGCGGAGGTGCGGGAGCGTCGGGATGGGGGGCGAAGGCGCTGCAGCGGGTATTAATCTCTTTCCGCTCGTTTTGTAGCAGCAGGAGAGGAAACCCCCTTCCTCCGTCGCCTCCCTGCCCCAGGCATGTTGGCGCTGCCCCGCTGAGACGTGCAGAGTTTGGGGTTAACTCGCACCCGGCCGCCCTGGAATAGAGACGCTCCGGACCGGATCGGTTGGGGTTTGTGGTCTATGTCTTGTTGGGAAATCCGGCGGATTTTTTTCTCGCTCGTGGAGGAAGAGCCCCGTCCTGGCGGTTGGCTTCGTGGTGTTTTTTGGAGGGCGAAGGAAGGGAAGGGATCTTGCTTGAGCCGTACACAGAGAGAGCTCGGACATGTGTTGTCAGCACATCTGGGGAATACAGTCTGCAAGTCCAGAAGGAAAATTGCTGGGATCGTTCAAACTGCGATATTGATCTTTGTTATTTTTTTTCGCCGAGGGATGCACTTGGCATGAGAATCAGAGGATGGAAATTGTTTGGGAGGTGCTTTTTCTTCTGCAAGCGAATTTCATTGTCTGCATTTCAGGTACGCAACCAGCACAGAAAGGGCGGGTGTGGGTGAGAAATACCTGGCAGGGCTGCCGGGGTTTCCCTAAGCGAGGGGCAAGAGATGGATAAATGCAGATCTAAGCTGTAGTTGAATAATGCGTGAACAACATATTGTGAGTGGATCATGACAGAAACCATCAGCCATCAGTTCCCCCCTTATATCCAGTACCTGTAATTACGATACACTGGCTGCAATAAATAACCACAGTGCAGTGATTAAGCAGGTGCTTCAAATTCCTAATGTATTCTGGTTGTGATAATTAATCCCAACACTGCAGTAATCTCAGAATTTCATAGCTCTTGAAGTTCTTAAACTCGGTGGCTAGGATTCCAGCTTTAGACTCCTCATTTTTAAGCATGAAAAGATCTCTCTCTCCTCTAGTATACAGAAATCAGGTAATTTCAGTTGTCACTAGAGCTTGTCCAATTAATGAATAGGCACGGCCGGGTGTCTAGCGTAAAGGATTGGAACAATTTATTCTTGGGGAAAACACTTCCTTCTGCTGCAAAAGCCCTGGCTGCCTTGTTAATTTGTCATGTCAGTCATGCTGGAATAATTATGTTGTAGGAGGTAGTAGCAGGGAGGTGGCCAGTCTTCTAGTTCGGGACACTTCAGCGAGCCCTATGGGGATCCAGGCCGCCCGTGTCTCCTGCCGTTCCGCTTCCCTGCAGGCTGCTTCTGCCCTCTGGGTGTTGCGTAAGTCCGGGAACGAGAACGTGAGCTCCACCAGCCAGTGCTCTGCAGGGGGAGAGAAGGGCATCCCAGTGGGCACAGCAGAGCCTGACACAGCTGTGGTGATGGAGAGGGATCTCCAAAGCTCCCTCGGGGTCGTGCAGAGAACGGCTCGGCCGGCCCACAGCCAGCAGATCCTGCAGCACTCGCCCTGGCAGTGCCTGCCCTCACTGCGCTTCCTGCAGCGTTTTCTGACTGACCCAGCCTTGCAGCCCTTGGACTGGTGACACTGGTGCTGACATATTAATACTGCCTGCATCTGACCTAAAACTTCTTTTATTCCTAAGCAAATTCTGTTGCTGTCAGCCTGTGTGGCACGTCAGTCTTTCTTTTATCCCTCCAGACTGGCACCATCTGCTACCAGGCACTCAGGTGACACCAGCAGCACCCAAGCTGACCTTCTACTGGTGCCCCTGGTGTCATCAGAATAATTCTCTCTCTCTTTAGAACAGCAAAACCTGCTGCCTCTTGTCATTTAAATCTCACGCTGATCTATTTAGCTCAGCATGATATGCCACCTGTCCAGTTCTCTTCAAATTAGGCACTTCCTTAAGTACCACGGTGAGAATGGAAAAACGAAGGTTATCACTTTCTTGGCCATCCTAACAGTAATACCTTGAGACAGAACAAAGCTGTCCCATTCTCTGCAGGTCCTTATGCCATGCAGGTAGCTGCCAGCATTTCCTAATCTTCCTCCCTCCTTTTCTCGCTTTCCCAAATGAGAATCCAAGCTCCTGAGACTGACAGTGAGGTCAGTCCTGCAGGGGGTCTCTTCCCTCTCTCACTCTCTCTCTCTCTCTCATTACAGAGGATTCCAATTCCTGTTTTCCTTTTCATTTTTTTTAAATTATTTTTTTTTCTTTTAATTTTATTGTGAAGGAATATATGAAATAAATGAATGATGGAATGCTTTTGCTGCATGGGCAGAGCTGCAGTTTCAAATAATTTGTCTTAGCCTTTGAAGCATGTAGAGTACGAACATAGAGGCATTTAGCCTTTGTTTTTTTATTTTCCTTCTTCCTAAGGATCTGTATTTTTTTCGGGAATCCTCAGGATTTGTCACCTTGGTGGAAAGGATTAAGATTTGTAGATACCTCGCTGACACTAATGCTATGTATCGTTTCTCTGCCATCCTTTTCACGCTATGTTTTGTAGCATACTGTGTAGCTGGGGTGTCTGGATAACAGTCCAAGGGAGGGAAGGTGTAACAGGCTCTCTTAAGGCTTGCCTCCATTTAACGCTGGATTCCAGGAGCTGTGTCTGTGTGGCACTTCAGCGCTGGCCATTCATTCAACACGTTGCTGTGAAAAGCCCTGCAGTTCAGGCACAGTGCTACGAACGAGCAGAATGTGAGGCAAGGAAGGTTGTCACAGCGGCGCAGAGACAGGACTCTTCTGTGCGTGGATCTTTCCTGAACATCAGCACAGGCTGAATTCATTGTGCACGTCAGGCTGCACCGGCCTTCCACTAATTTCAGTGAATATCTGGATTGGGGCCGTTTAAGGGCTGCCGTTCAGAGGGATGGTGTTAATCGTCGGACAGAACTGGCTGTTAAGTTAGCTGATAAGTCATTTATCATTATTAGTAAACTTCTCTTTGAAAGACAGGTTCAACCTATGTCACAAAATCTTTTGCTACTTATTTGATGAATTTAAATATAAAGTGTGCTGAATGTAGCACTACTGCTGTTTCTTAATTAAATAATGAAGATGTACAATTGGTTTTTTGGTATCTATCCCATTATTTTTTAAGACTTAGTTTTGGTAGGACCTTAATGCTTACTATATGGAAAATAATCTATTTAAAGGAGGCTTATACATTTTCAAAATATGATCTATCATTTGTTATTGGTCAGTTACTTTACGTGTATTACATTGCTTGGTTTAGAAGAAATGGTACTGAGATTTAGGAATATATGTATA
This sequence comes from Tetrao urogallus, assembly GCF_951394365.1. NCBI lineage: Eukaryota > Metazoa > Chordata > Aves > Galliformes > Phasianidae > Tetrao > Tetrao urogallus. The sequence goes on along the minus strand of NC_136831.1, from coordinate 1,193,720 downwards.
TTTTAATTACTGGCCCTTATGCTTGGGAAATTATTTGTCTGCAAACTTTGCAAACAACATTTTAAGATCTCTTGGCATACTGAATTAAGGCTTTTGCAAACTTGAAATTGTTTGAAAGGAGAATTCTTGCAGAGGGAAATGAGAAATAAGAATAGACTGAAGGACCAAGAAAACAATTTGTATCTTTTAGAAAGAAATGAAAGGCCTCTCTTTCCTGTAAGACATGATGCTTATTTATTCCTTTGAGGTGTAATGAATGAAGAAAACTAGTCTTGATTTGTATTATGGACTTCAAGGTTTTGAGTTATGGTAGAACACCAGAAGAACACAGGGTAGTCAAAATGAAGATGTCCTCCAAACAGAAAGCTGAAATAAGACCCCTCTGCTTCCTTTGGAGATGCAGATCATGATGGCACAGAGGCTGTACTGTTTGTATAGAGAAAGGATTATGGTTGATAGTATGACAACCAATTTTTTTCCTTTCCTGATGAGAACATCACCTAAGATTAATTACCATCAGTGTTCTCAGCTGTAGGTCAGATGCTTTTGGTCCCATAATGGCTGCCATAATTTACTTGCATTGTCAACTGTATAAACCAGTGCTTTTTTTTTTTTTTTTTTTTTTTTTGTGATTCTAAATATTAAAAATCAATTTCAGGATAAAAAACAGGATACTGTTTTGAAACTCCTGCAGAATATTTCATTTAAATAAGGGAAAGATACCGTAGTAGGCATTGATTAAAAAGATATCTATGTACATTTTCTGTTGATCCATCAACAAAATGGTTTACAGAACCTGTATGTTCAACATTCTTGTGGCTTCCTATGAATTGGTACATTACCTCTTACTGTTTTGGTTTGCAGGAACTAAAATGGATGGAATCTGTGCAAGTCTCACAGCTCTCATTATTTGAAAGCATTTTCATCTTTTGCTATCATCCTGAAGTCATGAAGGGACATCCCTTCTATGATGTAATTGCTTTGGCCTATTTGGCAGAAGTCATGCGGGTCATAAATCACGTATCATGGACAGTTATGATGGTATCAAAAACCTGCTAAGTGTCAGAGGTATCTCCTGTGTATCAAGTGTCTCCTGGCATTGAGGTCTATGGGGGTACTTGGAGCACAGTGCATTTCATTTTCTGTCTTGCTGCTTCTGTAGTCTCTGAGCTCTTATTACCTGGCATAGCACAGAGATGTCCTATAGGAACTCTAAATTATGCCAGGGCTTGAATTAGTAATTGAATGATGATGCATAAGGTCTGATAACTCTTCTTTTCTTACTGTTACACAATCTCAGGTAATTCAATCTAGCACAAGTGGTTCTGTAGAAGAGAAGAATACCAAGGCTCTCATGTACATTAGTAGCTAACACTGAATAGCTCGTTACGTTTGAACAAAAATGTTGAAACTGTGTTGACTATTTGAGAATAATTATTTCAGAAATAGCTTTTTCTGGCACGTTTGTTAAGTAAGAAAAGTAGTATCCTAGGGGAAGGAATTATTCATAGCACAGATATGTGAGAGGGAAGAAATCACTAGGCACATAGGCAGGTAGAGTATGCAGCCTGGTACATCTGGTGGCTAAGATCTTCTGGCATCAAATCCACTATAGTATTCCTTTCTGCTTTATCCTATTCCCACAGCTTCATGTGTGTGGGCAAACCTTCATGCCTGCATGGCGTTTGTTGATATTACTGAAAATCCACGTGGACTCAATCCTCCTGCTCACATTCAAACACAGGATGGAGGCCATATGTTGTATCCAAAGCCTCTCCATTTCTTATCATGTGAATGCTTTCTCACTTCAGAGATGTTGCCGCCTTTTCAAAAGGTGTGAAGATGTTTCTGCTTTAAAATTCTATGGAAATAGCCTTGTAGTCCCATATAAGTGTCAGCTTTTCTTTTGTGTGTGTGTCCTGTATTTTTCATCCTTCTATTTTTGTTGTTAGTTTTACAGCTAGAGCGTGACCAGATAGGCACTAGAGTGTAAAAACAACACACATATTTTTAGTTTATGTAAAGGTAGTTGAAGGGAACATTTATGAATAGTTTTGCACATATTATGCTGAGCTGTTTTCCATCCAGTAAACTGAAGAGAAGAAACCAGCAATCAGTGCTATTGTTTTACAGATCTCAACAATAAAGACACCCAGTTTTCAAAGTGGCCTTTTGGCCTTGTTGTGTTCCTCACTGACAGTTAAAAAACTGTCCAGGCTCTTCCACTGTTCTGTCTCGAAGATACAACAGGAAGTTGTTATTGGCATAAGAGGGATGAGTGAAACGTTTCATATCTGTATTTTCTGTAGTCCAGAAGCCTTTCTGGTGACACAGGCGAGCACTGGGTGTCTCACAGGCAGTGTGAAGATATTTGTCAACATGGAAGACATTTTCCATATTAACCAACTGCTTAGCAGCTGACAGTTGAGGTAAGAAGGCATAAGGGAGCCTATATTCACACCCACTTTAAAAGACCTTAGAACTCTGAGAATATTATTAATGGCTTTAGTGTTAATCAGATGTAGGCCTTAGAAATTGCAAAAACTTGAAGCTTGACAGTAAGGGAAGCTTTTGATGGTGGGACTCCAAGCTACTTTTGAGAGCAGGTGCCACACACAGCTCTATGCAAGGCTGCATCCCTATCGTTTTTCCTTTTTTCTTTTATTCTTGTTGAAAAATTATAAATGATCACTTCCCACACATTGAGAGTATCCAAAGCAATGGTCAGAATTAAACAAAATAAATGCTTTCATTGTTTGGTATTTTTCCATACTAAAATATTTCTGGTTTAGATTGGTGTGTCTGTATTTCTGTAGTAAAATAAATACCCCACAGTGTCATCTTTTGTAATATTATTGCCAGAAAAAATATCATAGCAGGTGAAACTCAGAGAAAATAATTACAGAATACTTCTTAACAAGATACCTAAATAAAGATAGATATTATCCTTAATGTTATCTATTAATTTAGACGTTCTTTCTTACTTCCTGTATCAAGAGCTTAACTTGCTCAGAATATCCTGTTTGTCATCTGGCTTTTAAGTATGGAACAGACAGAGTTGGGCACTGGCTTTTAAGCATGCAGGGAGGAGGAAGCTAAGCAGCATTATCATTTTTTCCTTTCTAAATGTGTTGACATCTCTAGCTTTTGAAAGTAATATTTGAGTAGATAGATTTAGAGGGAAAATGTGGTTTTTTGCAAAATCATCTTGTCAGTTTTGTGGGTTGTTTCCAAATTAAGTTCTTTCCTACTGTTAGCTACTATAATGCACTGTTCTGCTTCAAGAATACTCCTCAGAATGGAGTTTTTCTGTTCTGCCATGGGTAGAAAGACTAGCTCAGTAGGACACCTACAGAATTTTCCTTATTAATGCTGAAAGAAAAAGATAATGAGTAATAGCGAAAGGTCTTTTGGCGCACGTGACTGAGAGGTGGTATCATTTGAAGTGATGCTTTCCAGCAAAGTGCCTGATAGCTGTTCTCCTGGCAGTTGGTCAGGAAGGATTGCTGCTGCCACAGCGATGTTTCATTTGGCCGGGTGGCATCCTTGGGCTGCTAGAAGGAGCATTAATTTGCATTTGCCACTATGGCAGAGAAAATAAAATGATTATTGGTTTCTCTTTAGGGGAAAGGTAGTGAAGATTGGTGCATGCTGGATGAAAAGGATAATTTTACTTTAATACACTGTCCACAGAAAATGAAATTCTATGGAGAAAGTGCTATTTGTTCACACGTGGGTGGACACTCATACCATTCACAGAGGGGCGTGCTGTTTCCCATAGGGGAAGCTGCAGTTACAGAAAAAAAACAACGGTGTTTGAGCCAGCGTTGGTCCTAACCCTGCTGCTCAGAAGTGTATGAACAGCAGATTTCTCTGAATGGGATTGTAGAGCACAGGTTTTTCCAAGAATGAAAAAAGTGAATGGGAAGAGATTGAACTGCATTTCAGTCAAAAAGGAAAAAACAATGTTGTCTTTCAGTGACAAGCCTTGTAACAGTCTGCAGGCAGTAAGAGATGTTGACCACAATAACACAACGGAGAAAATGAGGTAAAATGTTGTGTGACAGATCACCTAACAGTAATATAAACATTTAACAACAGTTCCTGTTCACACTCGCTCGCACCTTGCAGCTCCAGAATGACTCTTAAGCCTTGTTTCTGGTCACAGACTGGCAGTCACCTCACAGCAATTAGGGAACAGGCACGACAAGCCTCAGACAAGTCACAGCCCCGTCCCCTGCCTTGGGTCACACGTGAGAGCTGAGCCCACACAGCAGAGTGGCTGCAGGTCAGCCATGTTGGGTGCCTCAGCATCCCGCCTGCCCTTAGCCTCCTTACCTCACTTCCTTTCACTGGCAGGCCAAAGAAGCTTGGTGTGGACTTGTCTCTTCTCACGTCTCCTCTCCTCAGACATGCCTGGTGCTGGTAGGAAGGTGACCAGCCTGCAGCTCTTTGTCCCTCAGCAAGATGACTGCCCCGTGGCACTCCAGCCCTTGCAAACGCCTTCTGGAAACATCTTTCTGAAGAGTTCTGCTGAGATATGTGCAGTTGACCTCTGACTGGGACAGCTGCAGCCAAATGGTGAAAATCTTGCAAGTTTGGCCCTGAGAAACATAGAATGACATTTTTGAATTTCTAGAACTTTCCATCCAGCAGAGCAGTGAGCTTGGTGCCAGCTCCGCTCCTTTACCTCCAGACCCTCCGCCCTGGGCAGTTTGCTTCAGCTCGATGCATCCTCAGCCGGGGTGAGGAGCCACAGCATGGGGTTGGGGGTCCCAATCCCTCCTCCTCTCTCTGCATGTGCATTACACGGTATTTCTGCTCTTCACAGTCATGGCAGTGAAGTTATGATGAGGCACAATTCCTCTAAGTCGTCGTTGTGACTAGGAGTAATGGACAGGCAGCCCCTACCTGCTGCCTCACATTCCCATCTGCAGGAGGCTGAGGGCAGCCAAGGCCCTTGCCCTGCTTTTCCCATGGGGCTGGGGAGCTCAGCAGACCCACAGACTGCTGCAGTAACTGGATATGCAGTGCAAATGGATGTGGGCATTCACCTCGCTTCCCCTTTTTTTTTTTTCTTTTTTTCTTTTTTGTTAGTATTCCTATTTATAAGTATTGTCTTATTGTTATGGTAAGTTTTTGCCTGCTGGAAAGCAAAGCAATCTACAAGGACTCCGCAATCTCCTCTCATTTGCCCAGCTGATCCTGGGGGTACAGTGTGACAGTTAGTAATTGCAAGTGGGATTTAAAGTTACCTGCAGATGCATAATTTCTATCTTCAGTAAACCCCTTGGCTCTCTCTCCAAGTTGTTAGCAATTCGTCTTTGCCAGTCTGTAATTGTGCCTTGGCTCTAGAGTCACAGGTATTTAGCACACTGTGGAAAAGGATGCAAAATAGAGTAATAAATAATACTATTTACTTTTATTAGGTAGCATAGGTATGTTTTCATTCTTGTGAACTAAAAGCAGTCATTCTTTTTAGATTTTATTGCTAAACATTAATACACAGATCCAGCAAAATGCAAAACGTAAAAGATAAACTGAAGAGTTTTGCTGTATCTGCGTCTTAATGTGTGATTGTGTAGAATAATTTAGATTAAGGACGTACTCGAGAGCTTTGCCAAAGCAAGGACAAGGAGTGGTATTATGCATGAATAATACAACATCTTTGGAAATACCTGGTTCAGATGAGCAGAAATTTTCGTAATCCCTGATTAAGTCATATATGCAATAAGAAAATAGTTTTGATCGTATTCATTCTTTGTGTGGTAAAGGGAAGATATGGACTTCTATAGTATGAATAACATAGCAAGAGAAAGTGTACAATCAGAATTAAAATTATTTGGATTTAGTTAGTTAATTCTTGCTGCACGGATGCCCTGAATGAAACAGATGCCATTTTTCACCACAGTAGACAGATTTCCCCTGGACTGCAGCAAACAAAATCAAAAACACAGAAATAACTAGAGATGGGTGACAATTCACCATGATTTTCTTATGTGACTTTCTGCTCCACTTCTTCTTCCAGTGCAGATTTTGATTTTATTTAGATCAGACCTCAAGTACAGATACAAAGAGGATGTGCCATGTGAAGGCCTGGGCTATGAGGCTTCCTGCGTGAGCGCTGCAGGGATGGCAGCACAGCTGTGCTGTGGGATGAGGAGAGACCCAAAAAATCCAGGTGGTGCCAACAGTGGTGCCTGGGGAAACCTCCTGCCAGTGTTGTGCAAGCAGCTGGCACAGTCTAGATTGCATAAGCAGGGTTTAGTCGAACAGATAGAGGAAACTTCTTGTGGGGAGTATATAAAAATACTTGTGGTTCTGTCTATCATGCTGTCTGTGGACAAAATGAGCCAAACTTGGCCTCTGTACAGCTGAGAGAAGGTGGGAGCAGGGCCAGTATGTATCACTTGAAAAGTTGCTCATGTTTTAAATGAGGTCAGCATTCATATATGGTGTTAAGATTAGATTTCTACTGTGGCAAGAAAATTTATTGTACTATTGTACTATAGTACTATTTATGAAAATAGCTAGACAAAGCTCCACATTTACATCAGCTTTATGTATTTTGGCTGTGTCTACCAAAGGACATGGAACCTTTTCTTCTTCAGCCATTATTCTGCTTTGGCTCTACTTGGTGCTGCACAAACACGTAACTCTCACATTTTAAGTTCCTTACTCTTTGCAAGTGGGACCTTCTGTGTCTTCATGCTTTTAAATAATTCCTTACTTCACAGTAATAAAAGAACATATCTGACAAGACAGTCATCGTCTTCCTTCCTTCTAATGCTCCTGAAAAAGAACCCGTGACTCAGATTTCAGAATGCAGAACGGTTGAATGTAAATCCTCTCTGAAAGGTCTCCCTTTCAATGTCTGCTTTACTGATATCCTAGAAACTGCTCTTGAGCACCAACAGATGAAGATGTGCCTTGATCACATAATATCATCACATCTCTAAAAATTGATCCTACTCTTTGAATATTTCAGAACACTCCAGAACTTAAAATCTTGAAAATAGAGCACTGTTAGATAGAAAACCAGAGCGCGCAGCATAGGACTAGTGCATTAAAAAAAAAAACAAAAAACCTCAAAGTGTTTTGGATGTAACTTTCACTCATATTATATAAACTGTACGGAAATAATATCCTGGCATTTGCTTGGAATGACAGCCATCAGTTCCTACACATTTATTTAAAAACTTACGTAGAAACAAACACAAACGTGTTTTGGATGTTTGCTCAGGGGGAAAAAAATAAAACAAGCTTTGCTAATGCAGACTGAAATAAAGAGTAAAGTAAAACCTACAGATCAGCTCCTAGTTCACAGAGGTAGCATGCTGCAGAATTACTCCGCCAAAAAATGTTGGTTTTGAGTTTAATCAAGTATTAAGCAGAGGTCTCTTGGTATAAAGTCCCACTGAAAGCACACTGTGACCTCTGCTGCTGGGATTCAGGTATGTGACGGAACTGTGCTTAGAAGCTTTGCTGGTCATGTGGTCAGAATGATTTTCAATCACTTTGGTCATTGCTGGATTAAAATTGAGGCTGCAGAGATTAATGGTCTGTTGTTACTAATCCACTAAACCTCTGTTCCTAGATCTTTTAAATTGACTGAACCTATAGATTGTTAAGTAACTGAGAGATATGGTTTGTAATGTTTTTAACTATCCCTTGTGATGTTTGGTTTTAGCAGTATCCTATTATTCATGACTCCTTGAGACACTGATCTGAGCTCTTCCTGAATTAAACTTTATATATTTTTATTTATGTTATTCTATAGTGTAATAAAAGTTTATTTCAATTTAAATGAAGATGGATGAACTAAGTTTTACTATGTTTAGACATGAGTTCGAGTTAGTAGAAGCTCAAATAAGAACAGAAACTAAACCTTGTGTTTGTTTCTTTCTTATAAGTGGTGGCCACCGTTCCTAATGATCAAAACCTCCCCTGTCTCCCCTAAGTCTTTTTGCCATGAGCAGTGGTGGTGGTCCCAGGTAGGCTTCACTGACGTTGGAAGATGTGGCCAAATGCAAAACTGCTGTTAAAGCTTCTGGGAAATAATATTTTCTAAAATAGTGCAGTGTTTGGATTATCAGGGCTCGAGGCTATTCCCAGAGATCTAACGTGGCTAATCTTCTTTTCACTACTTAATTTCTATGCAGGTGTAGGAAGTTTATCCCAGATAAAAGTCAGTGTACAAAAAATACGCATTTTAACAGGTAGTCATCAGTCAAGAATGGAGGAGACTGGAGGTGGGGGAAAGAGAACAGCATGTGGAAGAAATCAGGCTGATTATGGCTGGGAGAATTCTGGGGACTCTAAGCTGAGTGGATGGTCTGATATTAGAAAAGCAGAGTGATGGAGCCCCTCATTTATGTCTTTTGGGCTCTATTTACCGTGTCTGTGCTTAAGGTTGCAAGTTGGAACTGTTTTGGCTTTCATGTGTAGTTTTGTGAAATACTCCGTTCTAAAAGTGTAATTACAAAAATGTGTTTGGTTTTGTTACAGAAGAGTGTAAAATGAGTTCATTTAAAAATGATTATTTCCTTTGATGGAAAGAGTTGAGTACCTGGTGCATGCAGATGGGTGCAGATACATCTACATCATATACAAAAAAGAAACTGGTTTTGGCTGAATAAATAATGAAAACAGTCAAGCTTTAAACAACTAGGTTTTGATGTTTGTTTAAACCACAGTATAATTAACTCTTTAACAGGAAGCATGCTTAAATTATATCTTGCTTTGAATGCAGTTTTGATTCCTGTCATTATGTGGTGAAAACAGGCAGAAATTTTTTTGCTTTTGTGTTCACTGCAGGAGATGTGGAAAAGTTGTAGGAAAGTAAGGTTTTGCATTTTAACTGTAGTTGCATTCATTCGCCTGGAAAAAGGGAGCATAAATTAATAAGCCATTAAAATCATTGATAAAGAATGCAATTCTGATTTAAAGGGTCAGTATATAATAAAATTTTATGATTATTAACTTATTATGAGTGCATTCTGCATGTTTATACTGACATAAAGCAAGGTAATGTGGCTTTAACTTTATAATTAACTTCCAACTCTGTAAGAGAATTCTAGCGAATTCTGAGCTCTGTATTTCATGCAGCCATCTCTGTTTCTGAACCCTGGTGTTTTTTGCCTTCTGGTGTCACAGTAGTAGCATGTCTTGATTAAGGACTGCAAGGAGCTTTTACATCTGCTCTTGTTGCAAAGCTACGCAGGATAAACTAGGCCAAGATAGCTCATTGTGCAAATTATGGACCTCCAATTGCTTCTTTTCCTCCAGATCTAATAACGCGTTCAGATAAAACTGGGACTGTGGAAGTAAACTCAAAGCACTTAAATGGATTTTTGGCGATTTCTCAATATTATCTGAAGAAAGACAAAAGCATTAACATAAGACTTAAATATGTGACTGTATGAAAGAGATGAGATCCCCTAAGAAGTCATCGCCAGTCATTAGGAAGTACAGTCCTCATCCTCTAGGAAATCAGAGTTCATCGTGTAAACAAAAACCACAGTTTCACTTACTGAGGGCTGTAGACCAATGAAAATAGTTATTGTGAAAGTGTAAAGAAATAGTGACCTTACATGTGACAGAAGTACCTGATACTGCATAAACATAAGGCCAGGCCTCTTGCGAGGCTCTATAGAAGATTGATCTGGGAGAACTAGGCTCTAAGTGAGCTTCCAACATAAGGGAGTTGATTAAAGTTTGCAGCTTTGTAGGCGGGATTTGAAGGTTCAACCACATGTTGTGGTCTAAATTACAGCCTCACAGTAGGGTGGAAAACTACCCTGATCTTTAGCTAGCACTTTGGCTAGCCACTGGGAGCACTTTCTACCCGACTGTGCTCACACTGCACAAATTGTGGCATTCGTTGAGTGAAGTGACACCAAGTAGACTCCCTGTGTTTGTGTTGGTGTACTGAATGGCTTCATGGAATTCAGCCCTATGTAATAGCTGAAAATGTCTTTCTCTGTCAGACCCAGCTTTTTCTGTTAGACACTTCAGAGACCAGAGTCTACTAGCATCCAAAGTAGTTCTTTATAATCCTGCTGAGCAAGTGAGAAATACTGATTTATTAGAATTAGAGCAGTTTTTACCCTCTTGGCTTGAGTGTAAAATAACAAGCAGCCAGATCCTGTACTTATGTAAATCAGTGCAACTCAAAAGATCTTTTCTACTTTGTAAGAAAATGGAGCTAACCCAAAGCATGTGTGCTTGGGGATCAGGTCCTGGGATGCATTAGTGGGGGGGTTTGTCTTTTGATCTGAAGTAATGCGCCTACTAGCTCTGTTAACCCAAACGTTTATTCTGTGCTTCTAATCCAAGTTTAAGACTGCCTTAAATATTACAGTTGCCACATAAACATGTAGTTTGCTCATTTGGGGGGATTTGTTTTTACAGCAGTCATACAAGGAGGGCCCTATTATCGACAGTCCTTTTTTTTTTTAAAGCTTCTGCCATCCCTTGCACTCCTGGTGTTGCTGTTTTTTTCACAGTTGCTCTTAAAGGCAATATTAACAGATGGCATGCATTGCTCATTAAATCTGCATCTACACCTCTCCGAGGACTGCAAAAATGTTGGGAAACAGACCATGTTACTGCAGTAAGTGCTTAGAAGCATGAAACTTACTGTGCTATTCATGAGCAGATTTCAGATTTAGTATGTTTTAAGTGCTATAGCAGTAGAGTTACAAATACCTTGTTTGAGTATTTCTATTTTAGCCCAGCCTAGATATGTTCCACTTTCTCACAGATTGCTTGAGGTCTTTGTGTTTCTTTCATGCTTGCCATATTTGCTCTTCTGTAGTTTTATAGTCCACAACTACTCCCTTTTAGATAAATCAGGTTCATAATGCTGGACATTAAACCTAGATGTTTCCAGATATTTCTAGATATTTCCCACCTCTGATAACACGTGTCATATGAGGTGCTTTCCCTTAAGATCACTTTCCCTGTAATGCTTAGCTCTTCTTTGTGTTTTGTCTGCAGTAATGACCCTCTGAAAATAGGTTAGAAATACAGCTGTTGCTTTTAGCCCTTCTGATTTCCAGTGTCTGAAGAGACAGCGCCTTGATGCGTGAGGCAGGAGGGCATTGTGCTGCTTTCGAATTTATCTTCTGAGTGTTTCATGTTTTTGGTGAGAGATGCAGAAACCCAACTAGCAAATAAGAATTATCATTTCACCTTCTTTGTTACTCTGATTTGTAACTGATGTGATCTGCCCAGCAATTGTAAACACATCAATATGGCCAGAAATGAAGTGCTCCCATCTTGTTTCTCTTGTTTTTCCTTTCTTTAGTGAGTGTTGGGTCAGAAGGGTTAAGCTGTTACTGATTCCAAGGTTAGGATTTTCTTTTCTAGTTGATCTGTGTTAAGGATAAGGAAACTAAAAAGTGAGTAGTACCTTAAGTGGAAATAATAGCATTTGTACAGAAAGAACCATTTCAACTCTTCTGTGTTTGAGCTGGTCGAAATGGGCAGTGAAAAGTGGAAATTCATTTCTTTCTCCTACAATTTTGCATGTTTATTTCTGATTTTCTACTGGCTAAGGTTATTTCATTTTCTATAAGCAAAGCTTAAATAAAAAGTGATTTTAAATAAACCAGTTCCATTAATGGGATACAAAAAGCAGCGTAGGCCCTCCTGGGATGAAATGAACCTACTTTGTATACATTTCTATTGTTTACTTGGAAAGGGGGTAAAGTGAACATGGTAAATAGAGTTTACATTTATCCAGTGTGCTTTCTGAATGCAGACTAGAAGTCCACCTAACCTTCTGAAGAATCAGGGGTAGGAATACGAAGAGCTTGACTGTGTTAGTCATTGAATCTTGGCTCTTTGTTTTTTTTTTAAACCCTTAACTAAGAATACAGAAGCTCTCAGGATCCTGAAAAACAAAACAGATAATAACTTAAATGCTCTGAAGTTCTTCATATGCACTGTTGACCTTTGAGTCATCTGACTACTTACGAAGATTATTTCATTAGTATTTGCACATTGACTTGCTGCCAAAAAGTCAATCTGCTTTTCCAGTGCATGGTTTTATTTTGAAGGTCTTCAGCTGTGGAATAGAACCCAGTATGTAAGAAAGAGCTGGCAGAATTGGAAGCTTTCCAGTAAATGCTTTCCCAGGTTAAACTCTGGTGATGCTGAAACATTACAAGTGTTTTATGTGGCCTCCTTTCCCTCGTGCCTTACCTAACATAGCTGTTCCTGAAGAAGGGCAAGTTTTAGTTCCCACTGCCCCCAAGAGAATGTTCTACTTGTTATTTACAAGTTAGAATTTACACATCATTTGGACTTGTGTTTTGTCAAGCTCGAAACAGTTTTTTTGAAGATATCTATGATGAGTCTTATGATTCCTCTGACAGAGTTGATTAGTTAGGATATAAATGACAGTATGGATCTCATATTGATAGCTTAACCTCCTTGTATTGTTGAAAACACTTATGCTAGCTATTTAAAACAACATGTGAACAACCGTAAACAAAAAGCACAACGAATGGCTGTATCAGAAAGGGCTGACTCAAGATCAGGTTAGCTATCAGTGGACCACAAGGGAAATGTCAATTGCCTTCAGATGCAGGATTAAAAAGAAGGCATATGGATGTCCACTTTCTTTTCTTTTTTTCTCTTCTCTCCCTCTTTGCTCTCTGAAAGGAGAGGAAATTCAAAACTTCACCTAAAAGAGCAGGATTAAGCTAGGAAATTCCTATAGGCAGTTAACTGTGCCTGAACTATAAATGTCCAATTTATTGAGCTTACAGGGCTGAGCTAATTTTTGTTTATGTTGAGAAGACGCTGATGAGCCAGCCAAATACCTGGAGTCTGGAGAATGAAGGTACAGTTTATACTTTATCATTAGACTTTGAGTTCAATCCTTTGGTATATTGGCAAGGCCTGCATTTCACAAGGGGTAGACTAAAGTAATTCTCATGTTCCTGTCCAGTGGAGTAAACAAACAGCTACATTCTGCAAATGTTGCAGAGTTGGGATCTGTTTCAAGGAAAGCCCAATTAGAAGCATAAGATGGCAGCCTAGCTTGTCTCCTTGGGATAGGGCATGCATGACTGCAGGTATTTATTTAGTGCCTGACAGGATGGAGCTCTCCTCCTAATTGGAGCTTTTCAATGCTACTCCGACCTAACCGAGGTGCACAGTAAGTCAGCACAGCTCCACTGATCTCACTAAGTATACATCTGACTTGCTCTAACTGTAAGCTATCTCCTCCCAGACATGAGATCTGGCATTCTTACGTTCCTCTTCCAGTACCAAGGAAGATAAAAAGGTGTTATTGTTACTCTCAGTTATTCCCAAGTTAATACAATGGAATCTGTCTCAGGAGACTCCCAGACCTCTTGCTTTAAGAGCTGGAAAGTTTTAGATGAAGGGTCTTGTCTGCTTATTCTTGAATTCTTTTTTTCAAAGCTTTTGCTGCTAGCTGCAGATCAACACGATTCTAATGCTTCTTTCAAATACATGCAGGGTATGGGCTGGTGGGAGATGGAGCAGCTCTGAGAACACTTTGCAAGAGAAAAAGGGATGTGAAAGATCTGGAGCAAGAAAAGTCCATGGGTGTTAGAACTTCAGAGTTTAACCACTAGTTCACTGTCTTCTACATTTAGGACCTTTGCTAAAAAGCAGTGGCTCAGCAAACTGTGCTCCAACAGCTGTGATCCCTGGATCCCTGATCCCTTTCCTTTTAGTATTAAACTTCTTGTTCATACTGTGACTGCTGGTCCAGACGCTCACTTCGCTACGCATGTCCCCTCTCCCACTCCCACAGACCCCCAGTAAGCTACTCTTAAAGGAAGGATTCATATCTCATCTACTGATTGCTTCCCACATTATTTGATCTGCTGTTGTTCTTACTTTCATAGAAAGCACATGCACATTTATTATGGTGGCAATTGCTATGCAAATTGTACACAGATATATAACACGTCACAGACATGCATATGAATTCTTATGTGAGCATGATAAAAATAAAGTCAGCATCTGAGAGAAACAAATTGCCTTGATAGGCTTCAACTAAATTACAAATCCTGCACCTTCATCAGACGAAGTGCTTTGGGCTGGATTTGGGTATTTGCAATAACTGGGACTGGCTGGCTGGGTGAAGGCAGCTGTACTTGGTGCTAGGGTGGGAAGACGAGAAAACAGTTGGTGCGGAGGAGACCGTGCCTGAATGAGGTGCTGTGGGATGGAGGAGGCAAGGAGAGAAAAAGAGGAGAAAATTAGGTCTGAACCAGTTTGGTATGGGAAGGACAGGAAAGAACTGACCTTGTAATCACTTTGGTAGGTACAAGAGGGATGCCAGGGTAGATTTTTCCTTTTAAATTTTCTTAAAAAATGAGAGCAGGGAGAGACAAGTGAAGAATTGTTATTCTCACAATCTGAAATTATCTTAACACTCAGAAATCATGAAATAACTGAAGTAAGGTTACGTGCAAGGGTTATGTGGGAAAAGACACTATTTAGCATTTTTTTGGTTTATTGCAGAGGTTGTGGGACACAGTGAATTAAAGAGAACTGCAGGAAGAGAAGAAAGTCACATAGACTTCTCCAGAGAGTAGAATTTTATCCCTGTCTCTGCCGGAATTTGAGTTGCTTGGCAACTCACTTTAATCCAACTTTTCAAGGGTGGTCACTGATTATATGTTTCCTCATTCCCCTGAGGCCCCATTTGCAGAAGAGCTGAACAGATACAGTTAAAAAGATCAATGGGAGAAATTTTTTGTTTGAATCGAGTGAATCAAGTCTAAACACAGTAAAAATCATACAGTGGGACCACAAATTGGCTAATGAAAAGTTGGGATTATCTTTCTTTTGGGAGTTTGAATTGTGTGCTAAAAAAAAAAAGGAAACATGATATTTGTACCTTGAAATGCTAGCAAGACTGTGACTGAAGTGGCCTTTCACAGCACTGCCTGGTTGGTTTCAGATAATGAGCCTTTGAGATTTTCTTCTGCACAGAGAGCTGAAGCAGCAGCCCTTGCTCTCTATGTCTGACCCAAGTATGAGGTTGAGAAAGATAGAATCATATAGGCAAGAAAATGTAAATGAGACCCCTCCCCTCAGACAGATGTATAATTCCAAATGTTCCATCCCCCACTTCTCCTGCAAACTTCTACTGGCTTACCTAACCTAAGAACTGCTAGGCTCTTACGTAATTGCTAGGTGCATGCTTGGGTTCGGATCTTGCTCTTTTGAAATCTCTCTACGATTGACCAGACTTCATTGGAAGAGAAAGGGGATCAGGCCCCTAAGAAGACAGCTTTT
The DNA here is from genome assembly GCF_951394365.1 of Tetrao urogallus. NCBI lineage: Eukaryota > Metazoa > Chordata > Aves > Galliformes > Phasianidae > Tetrao > Tetrao urogallus. The sequence goes on along the minus strand of NC_136831.1, from coordinate 1,178,426 downwards.
GTTATCTATATAGAAGGAAGAAATGCCCAGAGCTATTATAGCTTTGTAACTGTAGGAATCCTATTTTCCACTTTGCCTTAGACTGAAGTTCGGACTTTTTTTCCTTCCTAAAGGCCAGACATATTTCTGTTATCTGCTTGAAGAGAAGGAGCATACACTAAAATTCATCTTATTTTTGTCATGTTATTATATGATAGCTAAACCAAACAGAAATGTCTGTGTTAGCATTTTAAGTTGATTTGAGATTGGGGTTGTGTTGATAGCTGGGATGCTAACCTGGTTAGTACTGTACAGGATTATCTAGACTGAAGTCGGCTGAGTTAACAAAGCCACTGGGTTGTCAGATAAAACTTTGACTTCTTTGGGAAACAACGCCAAGGAGAAGAGTAGGGCAGGTTGAAGGTTGAAAAAGGAGCTTTAATACAGAATGTCTGCAGATGGTGGCAAATTGTCCTAAGAAAATAGACCAGTGCATGTCTCTCTCCTCATTTTGTAGTGTCAACTCTATCTCACCCTAGCACCTGTGCACTTTGTGCCACACTAAATTCCAGATGTGACTAAACACAGATGGGAGGAAAGTGGTGTTGTTTTAGCAGGTGTTTGGAGATCAGGACTTAACATTTTCCTTAAGAAGTCAATATCTAGCATTTCTTTGTCTTTTTCTTTAAAACCTGGGGTGACTGAAAAGTCGGTCACAGGAAAGAAGGAAAACATTGGTACTTGAGATTGCAGGTGATGTGATTTCAGAATTGTGCTTTTTCAGACAACGGACATTTGCTGGGCTTCTGGACCACCTTGACATTTATTCAGGCTGCAGCAGTGGTGTCTGTGGATTACCGCTGTGCTGAACAGCAGCACAACAGTAATGGACTAACATTTTAAAGTGCACTTAGCCTCTGATATGTGACAAGTCTATAATTGCATATTGAAAATCCTTTAAAGATATATTAGTGATCACTTCTAGATAATTGACTTAATTTCCAAAGTGGAATGCCTAATTGTTTGGGTTTTTATTTGTTCTCAGTAGTGGAGTTTGATGGTTCACCAAGCCTTACATGTTTCATTGGTTTCGGTTGTTATTTCTTTTTCTATTCTTTGTAGAACAGCTAAGAAAAAGAATTAAAAGAAAGAAAATAATGACATCTCTGTGCAGCACTGTTTGCAAAATGCCAGTCATGCCAAAGAGTCATTTTGCTTATAGCAAATTTACAAACAAAACAAAACAAAAAAAAAAAAAAGCAATTATTTTAATTAATTTCCACTCAAAGGAGAAAGTTTGTTCTGCTGTGAGCTGTTTCTGGAGAAGGGGAGAGGGAAGAGTGTAGATCTCCTATCAGCTCACAAACAAGTGCTGTTATTCCTACAAAGACCGGCAGAATAAGTACTGCCCTACAACCACTGGGTAAATATTGACAGTTCTTGGACTGTCTTTCAAGAAAAGCTTATTTTAAGAAAGCATTATCCCCAAATAGATTATATTCTTTGAGCAGCCTTCTGGTTTTGTGGAGTAAACAGACCTCACTTACTTCCTTAATATCAGAGGTTGTTGTTTTGTTTACTGTCCTGACATCTCCCACACGTTCAGGCTGCTGATGGCAGAAAATAATGAAAAGCAGTGAGTGTTTGAAAAGTAAACCTAGCAGCGTTGGGCAAAGCCCCCTATGGCACAGCTGCAGAAGCGAGCAGCTGAGCTGTGCAGCACTGTGAGCTCAGTGAGCTCTTCATTTCCACCTGGGATTGCAGCCGGGGAGATCAGAATTAAAGAAATCCACACTCAGAAATAAAGACTGGGACATGGATGCATCTCAAAAAACTTGTGTGTATTCTGGAACTGTATTCAGAGCATATTTGAGGTAGAATAATTCCTATCAGTTTAAATCTTTTAGAATGGGCCTAGAATAAGCTGCTACAAAAGCACCTTTGATCAAAATACTGTTTCTGCAGATACTGTGTCAGTCTTGTTAAATCATGTTAATCCTCACTAGTTCAAGAAACAACAACCCTTGAAGTTACATAAATGCTTGCATTAATATGAGTTACAGACTCAAGCTCCTTACATATACTCATGCATCAGTAAGAAGACCACACACACACATCAATTTCAGAACCGGGAGGTGAAGGCAGGACGTGGTTGAACGCTACAGAATGGAGATACGTACAGTAAGGTTTGTCCTAAGGTCTGAAGGGCCATAGAATAGTTTAAGGCAGGTGCAGCTGTGGTTAAGCTGTTTGCTCTCCAGCTAAATAACGGGGTCTTTTAAGCTTGTGAACACAGATGGTCCTCTGCGATTTCTGCTGCTTCTAGCATATGATCTCTGCAACTCTTTGGTGCTGCAAATAGTATGAAAAATAAATAAGAACAGTTTTTATCAACAGATTGCTGCACAAAGTTGTGTTGGGGAAAAAAACCAACAGATGCTGCATAGGATTTAAGAAAACACATGATTCCTTTTAGGTATATGGCTGGATCAACTCCAAGAATATACAGAAGGGGAGGGACCAATCTGACTAAATGTAAAACAAGTTAGCATCTTCTGATACTTCAGCTCAGTTGCCTGTGTAGCTGAGTGAAAAGCTGTCACTCTAGCACACCAGTTGCAGTGAACCTGGACTGATATGAAGTTGATTGCTGGAAAGGACTCTGCTGTAAGACCTTTTCTCTGAATCCAGTTTTGTCATCTAATTTTGACTCTAGCATCTGCCTAACAGGGCTCAAAATCCATTTCACAGAGTCAGTAATGTTGTTTGTTGCATAACTGTTTGGTCACCCAGCCAGATGTAACGGACTTTGATTTGTGTGCATTATTCATCAGCCCTCACTGGATTTCCCTGGTGGGGAGCGCAGAGCTTCGCAAACAGCCAGACAGGCATTTGTGTGAAGGGAAGCACTTACATGTGCACTCTTCACTCAGTTTCTCCTGGGTGCTACTGTGACAACTTTGATGCCTGAGAATAATGTCAAAATGTCTTAAATTTATTTTTCCACAAGACAAAGTTTGTGTTAGATTTATTTCAATATTCCAAATGTTCTCTTATTTTTATGAACAGTTTGCCTAACAGCCAGGATTTTATAAACTCTAAGTCCAATTGAAATAGAGGAGCTGAGATGTTTGGTATGCTCTAGTGGGAAGATGAAAGGGCTGGAAGTAGCTTAGTTTCTGCAGCCTGACTGCTCCCGCTGGCACTGATTTCTGCATGCATTTCCACTCAGACCTTCACAGTTTGTGCTCTTCACTGCCCAGACATAAAACCAATCTCAGATCGAATCCCACAGCCATTGCCAAGTTATCCCAGTGCTGCTGATAGATGGAGCTGTCTGTATCTACTTGGATATATATACGTCATGTGCGAATTCAGGCAAATCCTAGCAAAGGAAATGTCAGCAGATCTGTGCTCAGCAGACTATGGTTGATAGCTTCCTTTCAAGAGTGTGGCTGCTGTGAAGTGGGCACCCTGGTTGGCCATGGCTTTTCCATCTGTACCGGGAACCCTTTCTGCACACATAAAACAAAGACTGGAGTGGAGGGAAGGAAGCAGGCACAGGACATGAGGGCATGATTTCTGTTAGATGCCATATTAATGGACTAAGTCTGTAGTCCTGCATATCCCACTGTTCCCTGTTCCCATCCACAGCGCTCAGCAAATGTGGAAAACACTCAGCAGGCATTTATTTGTGTGTAAGCAGGTATGGATGTCCGTGTCTGCAGGGTTTATAGTGATTTCTGCAGGCAGCTGCAGAGAATTTGTCACTTATCCTCAATTGTTCTTTGAAGCACACTCAGATAAAAATTTAAAATGATAAGGAAATTAACTGAAAGAAGGAAAGCTTCTCTCAGCCCAAATTTCAGGACTTTTCTATCTGTAGTAATTTGAAAGCTGCTGTTCTGGGGCTCTTGCGCTCACTGCTAATGCAGCGTGTCGCTTTGTGCCACTGCATCGTGGTTGTGTTCAGACAGGAATGTGGAGAATATCTATACATATCAATAGATGGAGAACTGCTCAGCGCATTTATAAATGAAGTTACGTGGGCAATGAGCACTATGGATGGACAGGATTTTCTGTACTACTGTCATACTCAGTATTTTGCACAGTAGGTGGAAGGCAGCTGGTGTTTATGGCAAAGTTACTGGAATGATCCCATCTGCAGCTTGCCCCATAGTGTGTGAAGGAGGCAGGGCTTTCACAGCTCCTTGTTGTTTTGTTCTTCTGTTTTGGTTTTTGTGGGGTTTTTTTCAGTCAGAGTCTCAGCAAAAGATAAATCACAGCATAAGAGCAATCACAGGGGTTAGCAGAGAAAAAGACCTTTGGGAGTATTCAGAATAAACATTACTAAAATATGGGAGAAAGCTGGGTAACATGCAATCCTGTTTGGTTTTCAAAGGGCACTTGAAACTGCCAGGCATCTGTTTTAGATGAGCAAGGCCAGTAAGAACAGAAATATACACATTTAAATGTCCACCTCCCATTTCTGATCCTGAGGTGGTTTTGCCCTTACTGAATAAAATTATTTCCTCTTGCTACAGGGAAATATAAAAGACTGTCTGAAACTTCTGTGGGTTCTGACTTGGGAGAAACAGGACCACACAGACAAAAAGAAAAGCTAGGAAATCCCTTATGAAATCGTTGCAGTTGCATATTTCTCTACACAATTTCTTTACACTGAAAATATTTTTAAAAAAATCTTAGCCTTGGTGTTTCTTTTCTTTTTCTTTCATCTTTGTCCAAAGTTTCATCTCTCAAAGACAAGGAGAGTAAGCTATGAACAATAGGTGGTTTGGTGGTTTTTTTTTTCCCTACATGGAATTTCTGCCTTTAAAAAAAAGAATAAATTAGAATGCAATTGAAATTCTAAAACAGTAAAATGAGGCAGGGAAAGGCATCACAACCAGCACAAAATATCTTTCACCTTAACCTGAGAGAGAGAGAAAAAAAGCATAGCACTGCTCTTGACTAATGGCCAAAGAAATGGCCAGGAGGGATGAATGAGGGACACCTCTGCAAGGTTCAAGAAACTAAATGGAGTTCTGAGGAATAAATTGCCCTCCATATCATCCACAGTAGACACAGCTGCATCATTTCAGACCAGGCATATTGTTGGTTGGGGTGGAATTGCTGAAAATATCTCTGAAATAACAGAATAACAGCAGAGATCCAGAATAATGCTGCTGTCTCATGAAACAGTCCAGAGAGGGCAGGGTATGACTTTGTCCAGCATCAGTGGATAAGCACAAGTGTGGACAGATGGATGAGAGAAGTAATCTCTGAGGGATATTCCACAGTACTGCAGGGAAGCACAGATAGTGAGAGAGGCAGAGACAGTGATTTGTCTCCTTCCCCATTTTTCCAGATAAAGGGGATGAGCACAGAATGCTTCCAAGAGAGGAAAGTTTGGGGAGATTTCTGCACTTCTGAAAATAATTCAAAATGAACCAGTGAAAGCTGGATAGTCAGGAATTGATATGGCTGTCATCACTCTAATAGCTAAGCAGTAATTAATGAATTGGAATGTCGATGCAATACAACATGGCTGGCAGCTGAGATGAGCAAGATGTGTTCTTTTATCTGCTTTGTCTTCTCCTGGCAGCTGATCTGACTGGAATGACTTCTCCTCTTCTCATTCCCCCACTGCAGTTCAGCTCTGCCCAGTTATTTCTCATTGTTTAGTTCAAAACTCAGAACAACAGCCGCTTTTCTGCACCTCCTAGCTTGGATGGCATTTTGTCTGGGCACTGCTGGATACTTAGGATACTCAAGAAGCGGGGAAGCACTGTATTTCATTGTATTCGTATGGCCTAAGTAAGGGAAAGTCAACCTATAAGGAAGGTTGAGGTTCAGCTAGGAAGTTGCAAGGCTTTTGCTTTACGTTAAGAAACATGTAGTAACAGTAACCAAGAACCAGCTTCTGCTGAGAAACTGATGAACTGCAGTGGTGAGGAAGAACAATAGCAAGAAAGTGCTACGTTATGATGGGACCTGACTTCAGATTTACTGTCAAGATTTCCAGGCAGACTGAAGGCAGCCTTTATGCTTCTTTCTATGCTTCCTGTGGAAAATACGATAATTGTATTTATCAAACATTATTAATTCATTGTGCATGATGTAGCCCTCTCAAATGTTTCCATATCACATTCTGGGCCACAGGCTTTCATGAAGCTGTAGAATTCAGCATGACATGAGGCAGCTGTGTGTTTTGAAGGATCAAGCACCTAATATTGATGCCATGCCATTTGTCTTGAGGTTAATTGGAAGACCTTTATTTTTTACTCTTGAGTTTGCCTAACACGTGATGAATGTTAAATTCTGGGCACAGCTCCCACAGGGTAAGATTGCTGCAGAAATCATTTTACTGAAGCCAAGGAAAAGAATGAAAAAGATCTGCCTGTGGCAGTTAATGGGACATTCTGTCTGTTTGTTCTTTTACTGATTGGTAGCTTTATGTTTAGAGAGCACAGAGAGCAAGTAGGGTCAGAAACCCAATGAGATGTCAATATCATACATGCTTCTGAGGAAGGAACTTAGTGGTTTCCTTTCAAAGGAAGCCCTATTAATTAAGCATTAATAATGTATTGAAGTTTAAAGGCTCAAGGATATTGAGGCCATTTCTTTGAAGATGCTGTGTCCTAAAACTGCACTGAAATTAATAGGAGAGGAAGGCATTCAGCACAGTGTACAGAGCTATTCCAAAGTTAATATCACAAGATGTCTTGCTTCTTCTTACTGTGTTACATTACAGAGCTCTTCAGACTTCATATCTTTTATGACACGATTAAGCAGCTCATTGGAGACAAACTGCCCTATCTAAAGCAGTGCAGTGCAGACTGTGCTCTGACACCTCTATCAGCGACTCTGGAAAACAGTGAGAGGCAAATTGTATTGAAGTGGTTTAGGAACCATGTAACCCAAAGCATGCCATCAGTGGCTGTCTTGAAACACAAGGTTGCGTCTCTTGCTTAACCCCTTGAATTTCTTACCCCATCTACTATCAGTATTTTGCTCTCATTGCTGCAATACAGCTATGTATTTTTTTTCCTACGTTAATTAATTGGCTTTGATTTCTTCTTTTGACTGACTGAAAGCTGTAGGTGCAATATGTGGTTTTGTTCACTTATATTAAAATTCAAGTAACAGCTGCATGATTGGGCATATATTCTTTATGGAAAAGTGCTGCTTACAAGTTGGAACCCACCACCCAAACCCATACACTTTTGCACCTTCCTTTAACAAGCACCTAATGAGCACAGTTGTGTGGGATCCCTTCTACTGAATCCTGCTATTTTCTTTCCTGAACACAGTGGGATGGTAACCAGTATTACAACCCTTATTTTCAAGTTAGATAAGTGAAAGTGCACGGTCACCTGCAAGATTAATAGCAAGGGAAGAAGGGAAGTTCTGAAGGCCTTCCTGCTGGCTCTGCAGAGGCCCTTAGGCTAGCTATCTCTTACCTTTGCCCCTTTCCTTCCTTATTAGTTTAGAAATTCTTCAGTCAAAAGATTCACAAATGCAGTTGACAGAATGGAGAAGATAATGCAGAACAGGGCTGGACCGTACACACACTTCTTATTCCTGCAAAGTTCTGCTCACAGAGCTGTAAGCAGAACGCTCTTCCTTCAGTACGAGGTTCAGCAGTGGCAAACCTCTTTGTTTATGGTTCCTCAAGCAGCATTTAATGGCTTTGGATGCTCAGTGGCTCTCACCAAAAGCCAACTACATATGGGGAGTAGATGCTTGCTATGTTGTGACATTGTGCCACATTGTTTGTCACTACTACCTGCATACATATGAGCCTGCTTGTGTGAAATCTCACCCTTTGGCCCGTGATTTTAATTGTAGTCAGATCAGAATGCAAAATTACAATAAGTAGAAAGCACAGAGTGAAGTCTGTGCCATAGCAGAGTTCCCATGGTAGTGCTTTGCTTTTGCCCTCAGACATGATAAAAACAGGTCACATCCATTTTGCTTCTGTTGAATACTGTTTGGAATTCACAACAGCAGTGAGAGCTTTTACACATGGGGATGGTGGAAGAAGGATTTATGGAATTGGAAAGTATTAACTTAATGAAAGAGCATTTGCATGTTTTCTGAGTGAAACGTTATCCAGAAAGAAAAAAAATCTGGCATAGCTGATGAAAGCATTTTGTTTACTGATCCCTTTATAATCCTTTGTTTTCTTTTTCCTCTCTGCTCATATGGTGATGCATTCAATGTAGGCTGTAGTATTCATAGGCAAGCTAACCTTTCTTGTCCTGTAAGTATTCAATTATAAATGATGCTTTATATACTGCCTGAAATGCATGTAGCATTTTTAATATAAAAGGCTGCATAAAACATCTTAAATAATAGCTGCATTATGTAGAGACTCGTTTTAAACAAAGTGAACATTAATTATAGAAGGCTGAATCTTAAGCTAATTGCACCTGCTTAGTTTCCCTGCCGTCTGGTCCACTTTGGACAAGTGTATTCCATTTGATTTGAGAGGCATTTGTTGGTATGAGCCAAAAGCTCAGACTTGTATACTTGTATGTACTTGTATGACTCGAGATGGTTTAGATTGAGAAACTCTGTATTCTCTCCAAAGTTTGGGCAACCCATTCTTGGTTAAACACTGTACAAAAAGTCCATGTAAAATGTAGTAACTAATAATTCAAAATAATTACAAAATGCATGAATCCTCTGACATCTTGGAATGGAGTTTAGCAAAAACATTAAATTTCTACTTGAATGAAAACCAAAACAACAAACAGCCAACCACATCCTCCACTGTTGTCTGTAAGGCCAATTTTCTACTAAATCATGTCTTCTAAACCTCTACAAAAGCATCTAATTTTAATTAGCAATAAATTAATGCCTTGCATTATGTTTATTACAAAATTACACCATTTTTTTCTAATCTCATAACTGTGAAAATGGGGTAACAGTGCTAAAACTGATTTTTATCTATTTAATGCCAGAGCAATGCTAATCAGGTCATCAAAAGCAAAACCCTTAGGATATGAAAGCAGCATACAGAGTGAATAACATCGCAGTTAGGAATTCAGATCAATACGTTCAAATACAGAAGGGCTTTTTTCCAACCTCGGTGAGCCTGGCTCTCCACAGTTTAGCATTTTTCATTCCTGTGGAATGAGGGTGAAGGGGATGAAGAACTGAGACCCGGCAGGATGCTGCTGGCTTGTGCTTGGGTGTGAAAGGCATCACCAACAAACCTGTTGTTTAAGTATAGAAAGTAGATAACTAATAGCTGAGCGCTCTGTTTACATCTTCCAAATGGGCATGCTTACTGGGAGGCCTTTCATATTTACTACTGCATTTTATATATTAGCATTAGCCTTCCAACAAGATGCAAATCTTATGCAGATGTAACAGAATCTGCATTCTGGTACCTGGCTTCTGAGACATTATTATCAAAATAGTTTTACAGAACACACCACCTCCCTTTGAATTACAAGCCTACCCATTTTAACCTCTAAGCCAGACAGAGTTAACCGATGAGTCTGTGGCACTGGCACCTTCTGGCATTTGCATCTACATCATGTTTTCATGATGCTGTTTGGCACAGTTCCCCTATGGATGGAAGTCACTGAATACTTGACATCTTGCAGGATTTAGCCTTTAATTTTATGCTCCACAATAAGATACGTCTGCAATAACCTGAAAAAAAAAATGAAAGCAACATGCTATATCTGCTCTGAATAAATATCCTGTCTCATGTACAGCAGCTGCACTGAAATAGATCTGACATAACAGTGTTATATCAGCACAACTACTAATCTCAGATCCTAGTGATTTCCGTACTGAAGAGAACACTGCAGCAAATGGAGGTCATTTCAATAACCTTTAACACTTCGGACAAATGTGGTGCTTTGGACTGGCTCTGTTAGGGGCAGAACACATTGCTGGGGCTAACACAGCTGCTGCACAACTCCCTCTGCTCCGCTCAGTCAGCAAAGAGTCTCTTCAGCTGGACCTGTCTATTTCAATGCCTTATAGAACCAACAGTATTCCTTGGAACCCAAAGGCACACAAGCGTTCTATGCAGGTTCCTACCCCGACTATTTTTAACTATGCAGTAAAAATACAAGATGTTGAGGTATCAGAAATGAGCATTTTTTTTTAGATACTGAACCCCTTCCTAGAAATACAGAACTGGTTTCTAGACCTTTTTTCCTTCTCAATATCTCATGTGGCAGCTCACAATGAAACAAAGGAGCTGCCATGCAGGTGCCTCCCTGTTCTGGTAGTAACACAGGAACATCAGAACCCTTAAAGCATGCCTGTCTCCGGTTGTGGTACTCAAGCAGAACTGCAATGAGATATAAAATAGCTTTCCTTTAATTGAAATAAGAAAGAAGCTGAGATTATTTTTCATTAGCAGTGTCATGAGATGGCAAATACGAAGAATCCTTTTCCTTGGCAATAATTCCTGAGCCATAAGGTTGAACCTGTTTATCCAGGCACAGTGCCTCTCTGTCAGATGGGCATTGGTACAGCACTGGGTCTGTACAATTGGTGTATGAGCATCAGGTGTAAGTGGCCCAGATAGGATTCCCAGCAAGGACTGTCCATATGTCTGTTAATTCTAATTTTGTATTCCTTTGTTCCATCACTAATCCAAGTGTGGGTCTATTTCAGAAATAGAGAACAGCTTTTCTTTTTTTACTCCTGATACAACTTCTTGTCTACTTTCTAAGGCAGACTGATGTAATAGGTCAGGAGAAGTTTCCAGAAGATGTCGACTCCTTCCTGCCCTTACCAGTCCCGTCTGCTTCCAGAGAAATGAGAGCTTCATAAATCTTTCTAAGCAAAACCCTGTATGATCCATCAGAGCAGCAAGCTAGATTTCACACACACAATGGAAAACTGTGTTCAGCCACTCTGTGCTATTTCTGTAAACATTTTGCCTGGACTGGTATAAAACAGAGGATTCAGGGTTCAAACAAGAGCATGGTAGTGGGCTTTGCCTGCCCAGTTCCTCTCTCAGAACAACTATGTGCCTTTCTCCTTGACTTTCTCAGAGGCCTCAGTTTTCTGTGGAGCAGCAGTAACCCCCTTGTGCTCTCACCTTACCTTAGGCTGTGGGAAAACAGCACATCTTACTGTATTTCTTCTTTGCATTTCATTTTTATGTATCTATTGAAGAGATAAGGATCTGGTATCTATGGAAAGTGCAGAGCAGTGGTAGGTCATGCTCTTTGATAGAGAAAATGATTGCACAGACATCCAATTATTTAGTACAAATCTTTGATAATCTAATTTTCTTACTCACTTCATACAGTCTTTGTTTCCATATTAATGCAAGAGATTTGAAAAAAATATGCCAAAAGTCTTACTTCTCCTGATACTGCTTTTGGAATTAGCCTTACTAAATGTTGGCACAGTACAACAAAGCAGAACTACAGAGCTGGTGCCTTCTGATTTTGGTTTAATTTCAATTCTGAGTACTGGATTTTTTTGTTGTTGTTTTCTTCTGGACCTGACATGTATCATTTAGGATTGGCCACAGAGTGGGAAAGCTGATACAGTTTTCTATTGTATAAGTTTCTACAAATATCGACAGCAAGCAGTTGCATTTGGAAGTACTCAGCCTCCCTTCTTAAGCTGCCTGCCTCTGCACACAAATTTCTTTACTCTTTTCTAAGAAGCAGCTGCCTCTGGTTGTGTGTAGCAGTTTTAACTATGCATGTTACTAAAAAGTTGATTTTAATACAATCTAGTTTTCTGAGAAATACTATGTAAAAAGTGATTGTTGTGCTTTTGGGGGCTCACTTGGTATCTTTTCCTATTGCTGAAACATCCTGAAATCTTTGAGGACTTCTGCTGCAGATAAGCATAGAAGTAACCTCCATGAACCAGTGCTGAGATTAAAAAAAAAAAAAAACACCAAAACCTAACAACAGTTCAGTCTGAGTCTGACTATTTTGCTGCTCCGATGTTTTGGATCATGGCTTGAGATTTGCCATTTTCCAAGTGTTTGCATTATGTAGTCCAAAGCCAGAACACGGTTGGAGTTCTCTAGACAGAGATATAAACATTAAATGAAGGTAATGCCCTCCACAAACTGTAAAGAGTACACAGTGTGTCAGTCCTTTCAGTTTAATGTGTCACCAACCAACTAATGGAACAAGCATGAGTACCACAAGGGGATTTCTACATCGCGTACCCATTCCACAAGTATGTCTGGACTTCTGGTCAGCAGATAGCAGTGGTCCTTCTCTCAGTACGTTAAATTAACTTCAGCTTTACTTCTGGCTGCAATTTACAGTTAGTTAAATCACAAATATTGTTTTGTTAGGGATAGAACCGTGTGTAGCCATCCTCATCTTTTAGTCTGAATGTCACATTCCCTCTGTAAGTTTTAATGACAACAATTTTTGTTATGTTGCTGGAACTTCTCCCAGGGTAATTGTGCCTTCTGTACACAATGTGCAACTGAGAAACAAAACTGCAACAGAAGGCTGCAAAAGCTCACATCATTCCTAGCTGTGTATTTATGTTAAAACTCTTAGACCTGGTGGAAGGATTGAAAGTATCCAATTACAGAAATTAAGCTAGTGATATAGAAGATAGCTGAGCTTTCTATAACTCAAGGAAAAGATTGCTCTAAACATGGAAATTCGAGCATGCAAAGTTGAGACATTTGCTTCTGGCTCTGATCTGCCCATGTCTCTTAATGTCTGTCTGCACGGCCTTGAAACAATTATCTTGTATGTTTCTCTGTTAACATTTTACATTTTAAGCATTATATTTGCTCCATGCCCATTTCCTTCAGGATGAAGGGAAGTCATGTCTTTATAAATCAAGTCCTTTCTACTCTTGGCTTGTCAGAAAGTTCAGGGAAGTTATTTAAGTAACAGTCTCATCATCTACAGCTTAGATTTTTGTCCATATGGCTGTCATAATATTGGTCACAAAACCTCACTGGTTTGCTGCACTGTGCTGTAGAGTTTCCCGTCAGACACAGGTAACACCAGGACAACTGCGGTGGGGGATAACTTAAAGGTTTTTGCAACACTCATCTCCCTGCCTGAGCATTATGGTATAGGCCACCACTTGTAAAGCAAGGAGCTACGTATTCCTGTTCTCTTTCTGGAACTCAGAGCATGTTTCTGAAGGAGAAACATACAGACACAGATATGGCCTATGGTTCACTGTCATTTCTTCCTGTTCAAAATGAGACTGGCAAACTTGGCAGAGGGGAAAAAAAAATGATTCAGTCCACAAACTCAGGCTCAGATATTGACTATTGTGCTTGAAGCTCACTCACTTTGTCTGCAGTTTTATCCTTAAAAAAAGTTGACACATGAATGATCAAAAGTTACAAAACCTCATTTTTTATCTGAATTTAAGTTTAGTGATCACTTCCTCAGAAGTCACATTTTACTGCCTGAGAAACAGCGAGAAGGGGATCCAAGATACAGGCACTTAATTGAACAGACATCGTTTGGGAACATGCAGAATGACTCCTGTGTTGAAGATGATAACCTGCTTAGAGTTTCCAAAGTTCTTGCAATTATGTGTTTCCCATGCACTACCTTAATTTTATGGTTTGTTTATTTCTAGCTCAACAAAATTCACCAAAAATCCATGAGGGCTGGTGGGCGTACAAGGAAGTGGTCCAGGGAAGCTTCGTTCCAGGTAAGTGCAATGTAGAAATCCTAGCTTTTCTTAATTTTTCAGTGGAATAAGTATAGTTGGGGTGAGGGGGAGGTATTCTTTGGTTGTTTCTTAATACATTGCAAAGACGTGAAGAACGCAAGGACTCAGCAGCACATTACACTGAAGGATAGAAAAGTTTATAAGTGTAATCTCCATGGCTGCTTTCAAGGAAAGACAAATTGCTTTGAAGACATTCCTGTCAAAGATAACGTCTTCCTACTCTGAAGTTGTGCTGCACACAGAAATGAGGCACAGAAGATAGAAAAGCAATATTGTGCTTAAATAGCAGCATTTTCAGACAATCCTATCTCTACAGATTTAAGAAGAGTGCGTTATGAAAGCAATGATTAAAACATGAAACTAACGAGTTCCACTGAGTTTTGTTTTGAAAATAAACACTGTGGGGAAAAATGATGAAAGCTTAACCTGGCTTTAATAAGATTTACTAATGGTAAATAATCTGTGACAGCCAGAAGGATATAAATGAGCATCACCAGCTGAATTTACCTGACAGGCAAAGTGAAATTCATGCCAACAATAATCTGAACGTACGGCTCGTTGCTGACTGTGCTTCTCCGGAATGCTCACACTAGGAGTGCTAATGCTACACACTGCTTAAATAAGCTGTGGTCTCACTAGTCCTTAGCTTGCTCTTCTTGAGTCTCTCTAACATGTCAGGATCCAAACTGCCTGAGATCTGAGTAGTTTGCAGAGCTCTTGTTTTGTTTGTGACCTGCGTTTGATACCTGATTTGTATGCTGTTTCTTTATTTTTTTTCTTCCTTTATAACAAAATGACTTTGCTGGCCTTCCCTTCAACTAATTCTCTGAATTCTGCACAAATTTGTTTTCAAGCATTTCATAAAATCAGACCGTGCTTCAGTACATCCCTGTCTCTACACATTCTGGGACAGATTTGAGAAACATTAAATCCCTTTCCAATCACATTACTTTCAACTGCACACAGGATTTTTCCCAGGCTCTTGGATTCACAGTACTCATCTCCCAGCAGCTAGCAATCACTGATGTGTATCTCACAGGTAGCAGAGATAGGCAAGGATGAGGTACAAGACTCCTGACACCGTCTTCCCAGCTCCCCTTCTTGCACTGCTCAGCAGGGTAATGGGAACTGTCAGAATTACAGTATCTGTGGTTCAGGCCTTTCTTAGTGCTAAGCCTTACTTGTGTAAGGGTGCAGAGCTGCCCAGTGCAGGAAGGCAGGAGCATCACTGGCTGCCTGGGTCTCTGTACGTGCCAGAGATCTTTTCCATCTCACACCTGTTCCTGAAAGCAAAGGACTGATGTTAATTTATGTCATGTATGCACACAGACTAGAAAGTGCTATAAAACATTAATTCAAGGTAAGTTAGGTCCTGAAATAAACTTCAGGGAACATTAAGGGTTAAGAACGGGTCAAGGTTGGGGATTGGCATAGTAATCAATCTGTATTACATACTTTCTGTACACAGAATTTGACTGCGGAATATTTAGTCATTTGTGATGGGTAAAAATATGTTTGTGTCTCCTGTTTGGCAGAGTTTTGCTTTGAATACATTTTGTAAGCATTTTCAGGGTGACAAAGGCAATTGCAGTTCAAACAGATCTGCACCACTTCTTGGACTTCAGATGTATGCTCATAACTTTTGAGTATTTTGTGTCTAATAGCATTGATTCTCTAATCATAATCTTGTTTTGTTCATCACATCACAAAAATGGTCTTCCTATACACAAAATATAAAGGTGATTAAAGCTAATGTTCAGTCATGGAATTCACTTGCCAAAACTGCATCCTGTTACCAGGATGTAAATTTGTGGAGCATGTGTTAATAAGAGAGCTCAAATATTTCTTGTCTGTGGGAGAGGGGGGACGACAACACTATTTCTGTGGCCCTCACTGAGTTGCACCAAGTCTAAAGTTGCTTCACGTGGTGATACTGATAATCCTACCTACAAGGAAGTCCATCTCTACCAAATGACAAATGAACTTCTGTGAAGCAGATACTTTTCTTCTTCCTTACAATAAGAAACTACAAAACAACTTCCACACCAGAGAAAGTTCCAAAGCCACAATGGTTCATTACTGGCTATAGATGACCAAAGTAAAGTCTACCCATTTGGGATTCCATGATGAGAAATCTCTTCTTTAGTTTCTACTGCAACCCATTTTACTATAAAAGGGAAAAAGACTGCTGGAGATCAATGCTGCTCATGCCCTGCTAGGATGATGTTGATGGGATTATGCCCTAACATAGGCCAGCTGGCAAAGCTACACAGACTCCAAAGGAACATAGGGGCAGTGTCTGTGAAGCACTGAGGAACTCCCAAAATGAAGTATTTTCTCCTTGGAGGAAGTGATTTATAAGGGGAAAAAAAAGCCTGAAATAAGTGACAATTGTGGTCATGAACGCCAAGGCCTGATTTTAAACTTTCTGCTTTATTCCTGTACTTTTGTAGAAGCCTATGCAGGCAGGGCAAGTGTCCTCAGCTCTTCCTGTGTGGGCTTCAAGATTTTTTTTTTTCTTTTAAAAACGTACACGTCCAAAACTAACCTTTGATGGATACATCACTGTAAGAACCATGAAGCATTTGTCCAGGGCCTGAAATGGAAATATTAAAATTAACATCCATCTACATCTAAAAAGCTTCTGTACTAAGCCATCCTTCAGATACATAGGAGTCTATTTCTATACTGAGGCCAGTAATCACTTGGTTTAGCTGCCTACACAGTACAAAACAAACCTACTGATTGCTGCTTCTGAATTGCTTGCTTCTATACTAACTGCAGCATTTCTTCTTGTCTTCTTTTGGAATTTAAGGAGGCCATAGCATTGCTCACTGTCTGGTGCATTTGGTTTGTCAGTGAAAACAGTGGTACTGTCTGAGCTCCAGTAGTGTGCTAAACAGTCTGCACACCTCTTCAAAATCATTCAGCCTAATGCCATCTCTGAAAAATTAGTCAGCTGTATATAATTATTTGCTGGAACAATGGTAGCTCTTCCTTCAGAAAGCAATATATTGACATAATTCACTTCTGCAGGGTGATAAAGCATAGACTCTGGAAATCACTCATTTATTGAGTGGAACTTAAGTTAGTATATGTAGTATATAGCTGTTTAGTGGTCATTAGGGATAGCTGGAGGGAAATACAATTTTTATTCTTTATTTTTATTTTTTACTTCTTTTGGAGGTTCTACAAAAACTGTTCACAAATCATGTAACTAGAAGGAAACCAATCTGTTTTGCCCTTTTTTTTTTGTTCTGTTTTGGTTTGTTTTTTTTTTTTTGTTTCACTTCTGTTGTCAGTAACTGACCCTTACAAGGACATGCCAATAAAGATGCTATCATTAAGTAGGAATACACTTTTAGCATTATTATTTTTTTTAAGCTTTTTAAAGCTAAGCTATATCTAAATTCTGCAGTGACTTCCCAATCTACACAGGAAATTTTCTTCTAATTGGTTCCTCATTTCTAACTTTGAATTAGCTAGAAAGCTCCCTAGAAGCCTTTCCTGAATGAATAATGATGGTCAGCCTCAAACCAGGACTTAAATCTGCCACTAGGGCTTTGGAGTGGTCTTTTGTCCAGAAATGCAGAGTGACAAGCAATGAGAGGATTTTAGGAGCTCCCTTTCTAAAAGGGAAGGGAAAAAGGAGGAAAGGGAATAAAAACAGGATGTGTGTTAGTGACATTATGTTGTTCGAACTGCATTACATAAACTGTGATAGACTATTGAATTCCTGCCCTTAGATATGACCCATGGACTTTTAATGTTCCAGTGGTGGGTAATAATAATAATCAAGCAAAAACAAAGAGTACCAACTATGTGCATGTGTTCTATGTTTCGCAGTAACAGAATATTTATCAGAAGGAAATTACTCTAGCTTTTTGTCTCTTCTTCCACTATTTCTGCTTAGTGGTAAGATTATAGCAGAACTTTGAGTCTGTGCAGAGGGAGATATACAGGACCTCAGGACATAACATATACAGTTCTCCAGGGCACTTGTGTGAACTGGCCACAGCAAAGGACTCTGAAAATCTGTTACCAGCATTACCTTACCAAACTTAGGGTCGGAGCACAGATCTTTGCTGACGTAGTCTCAGATCTTTCCTATCAGTAACCAAGTACCTTTCTTGGCTGATTTATGTTCCCTCCCACCCCTCCTAGTTTGCAGCCAACAAAAACTGCATGTAACAGAAGTGTCTCAGACTTTGCTTTATTGTACTGACAAAACCAAATGATTGAATTTATCTCCTGTCTATTTCTAGCTACAGACAGGTACTGCAAAGGTCAAGACTTCCCTTTAGAACCTATACGGGACTGAACAGCATGATGCATCCTGCTGTGTTACCAGCTGCCTTGGAACTCTCCTCCTCCTAAGACACAAGCAATATCCTCCCATCTGCTTCAGGAATATGCTAGTATGGAAGAGCAGACCTTCAAGGCAGCGCTCTGCAGACCCCTGTCAGTTAGTGCTCCTCACCCTTTACTGTTAGGTCAGATGTCTGAATGTGGGGAGAAGTCATTCCAGTTGCTTCTTGATGAAAGCAATTTACTGTACAGTAACACTATTATGAGTTGTAAGGAGGAGCAGTTAGGTAACACTAACTTTTTATGGCAGCTGTAGTTGGTAAGGACTATCACAGTTTGCATGGATGCCTTCCAGTTGTAAGGACATTTAAGAGATAGTGGTTGCAATTTATACCCTCAAACAGGAGAGCAAGGAAAAGTATTCAAAACATCTACTCTTATTCACAGTGGCATTCTATATGCACTACAGAATCCTGAAGAACTAAAGTTGCTGTCAGTTAAGTAACCGCTTTCCTGCAGATTTAATTTTTTTTCAATATTATGCCAGCCCACTCTGAAATTTTTGGAAGAGAAAAGCCAGCAAACCATCCTGTTGTCTTTTAAGGTTTCATCACTCCAAGATAAGCACATCTTAGGGTGTTTAGTTTTGTTGTTACTGTTCTTATTTTTTGAAATAGGATCATTGCTGTGCAAGCAGAGTTTTGAGGGTTTGCTCTAAACAATGAGGCTAATACCAGGGAGTTTTTTTTCCTTAGGTTCTTCACTGTGACCTAAATGCAAAGTGAGGAATTCTAAGTATAGATAGTGGTATACACAGGATAAGGTTTATTCTGTTCTTGACACACTGCTAAATATACAAGCAGTTGAAACAGTGGTGCTAAAACATAACTGAAAGCTTATAAAACCTCCCTTATTCTGAAGGACTGTTCAGAACAATTCTAAGTGCTGAACAGCAATGCTTCTGCACATTGGTGCTGCTGAGTGTTTGTGCTGGGATATTCAAGTAGTTTATCTCATCTTAGGCCTTGACAGGCTGCTCTTCATACAATATCAGCAGCTCATGTCACCCCTTGGCAATAGGGATTTTAGTGATATCCATGTGCTAAAGGAGGCACAAATAAATCTAATGGAAGAATCAGTGGCTGCTCAGTCTCAGAGATCCAAAGTACTTCTCAGTTCTCCAAGCTAATAATCCACAGTTTCTCAGAGGAGAAAGAAGTCACTGAGAACAGTATGTTTCTACGTTAATAGTGTTCTTCTGTAGTGGAATGCAGTTGGTTTAGTCATGGAAGGGACGCATGGTTCAGCTTTTGTTTGCTTATGATTTTTTTTCCTATAAAATGGTACAGTGAAATTGAACTGGGATCAAATGTTACCAATGAAATAGAGTTGATGAGTGCTTTACTCTCCTCCTGTCATTATGCTACTTACAAAAACACTCTTATAAAGCACTTTGATGAAGAGAAATATATTTTAAGTTACTGTTTGTAACTAACAGGAATACAATTCTTACTTTTGTGGGAGTATTCACACTGGGTTGTTACAACACTTTCAGGAAGATTACTCCTAGCTGCTACAAACCCAACATCACTGAGGAGGTTCAGTACAGCAATTCACACATCTTACTGGTACAGGTTAGTGTTATGTAAGTAGGATTTGCCAAGTCATATGGAATAAAATATAGTAATTGCAGACACACCCTGATCTGTAGCCAAAATAAACTTTTGTGAAAGCAGATCACACAGTTGCATTGCATTTGTCTGTTGCAGCACATCTGTTACATGTTGCCAGTGAAGGATTAATTGTTACTCATAAGAACTTCCCTGTGAAATCCAGTCCCTTGCTTAAAGAAGAAATAAGTCAAAAAGAACAGAAGTGACACCATTACCTAAAGCTAGATCCGTCACTCTGTATGAAAGTACTTTATCTTTACAGACTGTTACGAGTTAATTTGTAAATATGGAATCAGAAATCTGTAATATAGAATTTACTCAGTAGCTTACAAGAGTTTTCTTCCCAAAAATACTATGTGCATGTATGTGTAGAATTACCTAGGCCCTTCAGTTATGGGATTGCTATTGACGTGATAATCTAAAGCCACTCATTTGCACTCACTTAAAATACCCTCCTCGTGTAACACCTCTCTAAAGAAGTCAGTTGTGAACTCGCTGAACCGTGCGTCCCCTGAACATACTCAGGAGCAAAATCCATCCTCAACAATCTGCTGTGTCTGCTTGACTAAGAATATGTGGACTCATTTGGAGAAACTTTACTGCTGTTGCTAACACATATTGAAATACAGCTATTACATAGCATCACGCCACCATTTTATTTCTGGCACATGCTATTTGCAGTCACCAAGTCACTTGTTACCTCTTACAAGTAAATTCATGCTAAAACAAAGTCACCTTCTTAATGCATTTCCAGCTACCTGAGGACCCTCTTTAGAGCTCTAAATCACACTAGAATTAACAACTTCAGCCAAAATAGGAAGCTTTCTGAATGTTATTGATTAGATGTGTTTTTTGTTTCTACTAGTGAAAATATTACTTAGAATTACTCCTTCCTTTCTGAATAGCATGTGGTTTTATATTAGGACACTTCTTCATTTTGTATTTTTAAAATGTATGAAAATGCATTAGTGCTTCCAGACCAAGCAGTCACCAACTTTATAGTCAGGACATAAACCCTGCAAATAACAGCATAACATCATAATGGGAAACCTGACAGGTCGTTAACTACAGCTGTGCAAATGGCATTGCTATAATTCACAAGTGCCCATAGACAACGTTACAGCCTTTCAGTAAACATGAAATATGTAGCAGAAAATAACCAGGTCACACAGAAAGCCATTCACTTCACACCTGAGAGCAGCACTGGTAACAGTGCCCTCCAAAACAGGGGCACAACACAATGCAAAACACAGCAATGAGAACAGAGCAGCAAGCAAGGATTTGTTCAAATACAACAGCCGTAAGCACAGAAATAAAGAAAAAAGGAAGGCTACTTACCTTCAGAAGGCCTGAGGTACACAAGGATCTCCAGCAAGATCCCCTTGCCACCACTGCCAGACCTTAAATGAGGTCTGGGAAGGGGTGGATCCTGACTCCATCCCTTCCAGTCAATCAGGTTCATTGCATGCACCTGAACTCTCCTGGGTTGGCCCTGCCTTTCCACCAGGTGCTCCATCACTACTCTAAGCTGGGACTTGGCATTTCCACTACACCAGGGTAATTTTTTTAAGGATCATTTAATAACCTTCCTCTGATTTATTTTCCATATCTCTTTAATAATCAGGTGTTTCACTTATGGGGACTTCAGTGGATGCTGAAGATCTTCACATGGAGAAATTGTTTTACAAATATTAAGTGAGATGTAAATAAAGATAGAAGAACTGAGTTGAAGGTAATATTAGGCAGACTTGGGAAGAATTAACCAACCAGATAGATGCCTTTGTCATCAGACTAGTCTGCCTAATCACCACACTGCTGGTTATTGCTGTTCACTATTGCACGTTAGGTCATTAGCCAGGAGTGAGTTCTGTTTCCATTTAGATTTTCCTAACTAGCATTCAGTCATCTTCAAACAGCTCTTCTTCTCACTCCTAAATTAGGCTTTCTTAAAATAAAGAGGAAATAAATGTCTGAAGTTTAATAGGATTTGGCTGAAATGCTTGCATTGCATGGCCTCACCAGGCTCTATTATTCAGATACTGTCATCCTCAGAATTACCTGGTAATTTAATGTGCATTTTAAATTGGCTAACAAGAATATAAATTAAAGTAATGGAGAAACTAGTCTCTGAAGATTTTATTGCTCACTGTAATTTTATGTTTATGGACATATTGCTTTGTGGCTGGACTTGGGCCTTTTTGACTCCAGAGTATATGGTAAGAAGATGGTGCCTCACTTCAGAGCCTGGTGAAATCAATGAAATCAAGTCCTTCCACTTGACTCCAGCAGGCTGTGCTCAGGGCCATAGTTACATCCTTCTGTCAATTGTTTGTTTAACTTCCCAGTTAAGCATGCCATTCAGTGCAGTTTCATTTTTAGGAAATACTTTTAAATACTGCATCCCAACTTGTTTTACATTTTTCATGAAATTCCTATGGCTAGTTCCAAATAAAATAATAGTTATAAGGCTAAAAAGAAAAATGAAGACGATGTATTGGCTAAGATGTGAAATTAAATGTGATTTGTAAACAGAGATAAGATTCTCTTCCTACATTTCTCAGTCATTGTAACCACAGTATTGGAATTCTGCAAAGGACCAAAGGAAAAGTAGTGATTAAAGTGGCAAAATTGAATTGAAATAAATGAATCTTTTCTCCTGTATTAATGACTGTCAAGTTTCCGTCTGCCTTCCATTGCTTCTCCTTTGTTGCTGATTCTGAAGCTACTCTCCCTATAGTCTTCTTTGAATTAATAGTATATTCAAGAAGGCATGAATATAAGCATGAGTTAAGCATGAGTACAGACATACAAATAATATTTGTTGAAGATAATGGAAATTTTTTACATCAAATCATGAGTATTTATGGTCATTTGAATCATCAAGTATAATAAGCATGAAATATTTCTGTGGGTTTTGAGACAAAACTCTAAATCAGCACAAGATTGCAAAGAAGATGATGAGGCAGCTCCAGAACATGAATCTTTTAATATACTGAAAAATGACTCAGTTTCATAAACAACACTTCTTGTGTTAGAAAGTCCCATTTGAAACAGTGATTTTGTCTCACCAATTTCCCTTTCAGAACTGGTTT
Source organism: Tetrao urogallus (assembly GCF_951394365.1). Taxonomy (NCBI): domain Eukaryota; kingdom Metazoa; phylum Chordata; class Aves; order Galliformes; family Phasianidae; genus Tetrao; species Tetrao urogallus. The sequence goes on along the minus strand of NC_136831.1, from coordinate 1,155,700 downwards.
AGCAGCCTAACTCCCAATGGCTTTTTAAGACTGATGGCTAGAACTAGAAACTCTGTTTGTTGATTTAATGTGAGAACAGCTGGACAAGCAAAAGGAGCTAAGTGATTAAAATACAGTCTCTCAAAAGTTCTGAGAATTAAAGTCCAGCTTGTTTAGGCAATGAGATAGGAAGATCCAGTAGGCACTGTATCAGTACAGTACAGTCAGCCTGAAAATGGTTGTATTTCTGCAAAGTTCCAAAGTCTGTGAATCATCCTCAATTCAGAACTTTAGTCCCTGCAAGAGTGTTATTTATTTATTCTTCCAGGGGTTGGATGGGGTAAATAAATATGAGATAAGCTCCTGTCCTCAAAACTCTACCACATATTAAATGGAAATCTAGAGGAAATGAAATGACAAGAAAGTGAAATGACTGCTATGTAGCAGTAAAGGGAAATGAAATGGTTTCAAGTGAAAGGTGTGCTTGTTTCTTGCCTCCTTCTGGGAAGATTTCTGGTAAATAGGGAAGCTCTTACTGAGATAGTGGCCTTTAATTTTCAATTTCCTGCTTGACCTTGTTCTGCAATATGAGTTTGCATTGGTTTTGATGCAAAATGTACATAAAGACACTGTCCACCATTTTATAGGTATTACCATTGCTGGGCCATATATTTACAGTGAGAATTTTGTGGAGCAAGCTGATTGTAATTGGAGAAGTGGGGATCCTTAGTTGCAGGGTCTTAAAATACAAAGCTGTTGAAATAATGTTAGCTGACTTTCATAAGGAAATACATCCAAAACCATTTCACAGATATATTTTTGCTGACCAGTCACATTTCTCAAACTGTATTAAAGTACAGAATGTTACTCTCTGTGTTAGATTTAACTTTGTGGAGAAACAGTGCACTAAATCTCGGAGTATGATCAGGCTGCAAACAATGAGTCTGAGGGATAAGAAGGGTGGTGGGTTGTTCTTTGTGTTCTGCACAATCCTGGCACTTCTGTAGAAAGAATAGTTTTGAAAAGCCCTACTGTTTGCTGTCCATACATACAGACCATAAATGAATGTTTTAGTCATACATTTCTGTAGTGAAGGCAAGAGGAGTGGCACGAGAGCTGCCCTTGTGTGTGCAAACAATGGAAAACTCCCCTCCCCTCCAAATTCATGGCTCCATGGCTCCATAACTTTGCTTTTATATCCAGCTTCCTGCCAGAAATAGCACAGAAGCAGTCTAGCCCTGCATACATTCTTGTGTGATTATAAAGACTTTTTACTGATGTGACTTCAGACTGTCTTGAACAGCACAGAGGTTCTCTGTATTGCAGTGTTAAGCATGCAGACACATTCCTGTTTTAGAGATGCACTTTCCTTTTACAGCAGAAGTGTAACACATAGAACCAGCTTCAGGTGTCCTTTTTAGATGAATCTCTCAGGCTGATGTTGTTACCACTCCTTCACTCCCTGGTAGGTATTTCCAGTGACCCCAAGATGACACGAAGCATCAGCTCCAAATGGCTACAGATAATCTCACAATGCCACTTCATTTTATGCTCTCTCTCTGATATATGATATCCTATTTATTTATTTATTTATGTATTCATTCATTCATTCATTCATTCATTTATTCATTTATTTATTTATTCCTCAAGTCTGAATTCACTGCAAAGCTTAGCAGAAACAATCAAAGCTCAGCCTGACCTGTCTATGAGCTCAGGCAGACTTTCTCAGTGCCCCTCAGTGCCCATTGCTTCAGCAGCAGCATTCAGCCACCCGGTGCAGCTCACCAACCTGCCTGGTCCAGAGCATAAGCACAAGTAACTATATTTAGGTATTGCATTAATAAGTGATGGAATTCTGCTTCTGCAATTTTCTTCATCTAAAACAGCCAGAACCTTCAAAAACACCCGGCCACTGTGTAGGGCGAGCCAAACAACCAAGGAACAGAGGAAAAGGTCACAATATTAGATTTCTCTAACCTCTTACCATCTGAATTTAACTGTTCTATTCATGCTGGTGTTAGGTGTGTTAGGTGTCTGGCTTTTTTCAAGTTCCACCTCAGGACTACCTGCTCTACTGCATGGCTCTGCAGTCGGGCTGCATGCTCAGGTGTTTGAGATATAAACACTATCTGTAGCATTTTTTGTGTAGGACCTACATCTGTGTAACAATAGAATAACACATCTGTGTTAGAAATTAATCTAGTATTTGAAAAACAGCAGATGTAAATTATGTGATAAGATATGATGAGGCTTAATTCATGTGTGTTGATGAATAAATTGCTCCTTGAATATTAAGTGGCGTTTCTGTGTGAAAATGCACAAATAAATTATCATGGTTTTATTATTTTTTTCAATTGAAACAACCACTGAGATGCATGGCTGTTTTTCCAGCACTGACTTGTCAGTAATGTCACCTTACTTATGCCTTAAAAAAAAAACAACATTTTTTAAAGCATTACATTTTGAAGAGAATATTTTCCTGAAAGGATTTGGGCTTTTAACAATTTGTTTTTGAGAAATAAGCCACAGGAAAATAGGATGATCTGATAATGTGGTGTGTTTGATTCTTCATTAACATCAGCCAAACAATAATTGGCATAAGTCTATTTTCTTCTTCTCAGATGAAAAGAGAGAGGTGATGCTGAAAACTTCTGATGCCCATCCAGCACTTTTAGCCCCACTTCATTTCCATTATTACCAAAGAATTCTTAATGCATTTATTTTCTCCCTGCAGTTGCACTGCTCTCAGGTACAGGCTGTGTGATGTGCAGCCATAGTTACCTCCATGCACCTTTGGAGCACATTATTTCAAGATATCCTGCACACAGCCATTTGCCATCAGTCTATGTAGGTGAGCCTTCACAGCTTGCCGATGGCCGAAGCTCTGTGTTAACAGCCCCTGTCTGGTCTTCAGAAATGTTCAGCAAGTGCCAAACACACAAACGAGCGAGTTCAAAAATAAGTTCAAAATATTTTCTTTTGGGTGGAGATGCTTCGGCATGTTTTTTTAAAAAAGGAACACATTTTATTTATAATCAATCTATAATCCTCTTGAAAATAGAAAATAGAATGGGAGCTATTTACCAGCCTTACTCATGCTTTTCATCCACGTGGAAACAGAAGGATAGTCATTTTTCCTCCTCCATTTTTATTTCTACACCTCATATTACCATTAATCTGGTTGTGGCAGAATCCAGAACCCAACACCTGTTACACTAGGGAAAATCTGATGTAAAAATTGAGAAGAGTTCCATGAACTCTAGATTTAGAACAAGGAATACCTACAGAACATGGCAAACTCTGTAGGTGATTGATTTCCTATTGAAGATGATTCCTAAAAGCTCAAGTATCTCCAGGAGGTCACTCCCACCTCCAGAAAACATACACAACTACTTATTTTTAGACTTCTGTGGAAATGCCTTGCCCACACATTAGATTGGACATATGTTCTTGGATTTAGCTGCCAGTTTTGTTAAATTCTGGGCTTACTGTTTTTACTAAATAAAATTCCCATCTATTTCAGTCCAAGCAAAAACTAATTTTGCATAGAACTATTGCTCATAGGCCTAGCATCCAGAGCTAAGTCTGCTGCTGACATTCTTATCCTTCACTGGGAGCTCTAACTTCAGTTACAGCACCTAGCAAGAATTTTGGGGTAAGTGCATGCTAACTCGCATTGCTGAATCTCAGTGAAAATGGCACCTCTCACTGCTGTCATCTCTGGCACAACATGGACGTGCCGTTCCTGTAACCAAAATGTCCTGTGCTCCCTTTTCTGATTTGTCCTATTAGCTGTCCATGCCTGCTCTAAACACCGTAATAGTGAGTAGTTGATACATGTGGGATACGAATACCCAAATTCCTGTGATCTTGTACCGAATGAATTAGCTAACAGAAGTCGATTCAGTACCGGCCTCTTTCAACGTCTCTCTCCAGAAATCTCGTCAATCACCAAATCCCAGAGAAGATAGCCTTTAAATATTAAATTGTACTTCATCTTTGATCACTTTTGTGATCTCTTCTTCCTAATTTATTTTCAATTTTAAGAAGCATTCCTTACATTCATCACTGTCATCTTCCTCTTAGAAATCTCTCATTCAGTATTTCCGTGCGACATGAAACACTTGCATTTATCCTTCTAATTCCTTAGGCCCTTATTTAAGCATCACCAAGGGAATTTTCTGTTGTTAAAAACATAACAGAGCAATTTTACTTCAACTGAAAGAATTTTTTACCCAACTGCTTTCAATGATAGAATGTTATAATTTCATCCTTGACATCTAAGCCAGACTCACAGACTGACAGCAATTGACTTTCATTTCACTGAAAGGCTTTTACATATGTCCAGAAATAGGACCTCCATCATCTGAAAGCTTGGTCTTAGAATATTTCAAGGCTGATCATGAAAAGGGTTACATGTCTTCTGCTTTGAAAATAAGATCATTCTTCATCAGACCTCCAACATTACATATTTTAAAAGTGCTTATCTGTAATTAGGAGCTGTGACCTTCTAAGCTTTGCGTATTGCTTTCCACATCCTTCAGTGTATGTTTTATGCTATTTCAGCAAATATAATTTCAGTGTTTTACCAACTCACAGCATCTCTTTGCAAAGGATGAAAGAGAACACTGAGATTTGGCTTTCTGGCAATACAGTGCAGAGTAACTCCTGTCTCTTGACAACACTGAGGCTTTTCTTGTTGTTTAGAAACCATTGCCACTTTCCTAATTAGGTTTGGCCATGTTGTCTTTGAACAGCTAAATAGCAGAGATCTCTTTCAGGTGTATTTTCTTTGAGATTAATTGTAAACGTTTGCCAACTTGTGAAGGTAGTAATTCTTGTAGTTGTTCAGCAGAGCTCCGGAGAGGATGTTAGTTTGTTTTCTGAGCCCCTGCTTTGCATTTTCTTCCAATTCCGTGTGTGAATTTTTCCTTCCTCTCTGTCAGTGTGTCCCTGGTTCAATATTGCAATACTTCAGAATGATGTAAAGAGGTTAAATTAAAACAGCATAGCAAAAGTAACACTCAGTGTTGTATTTCACTCATAAAATGGCATCAAAAGGACGTGGTTTTACAATTTGTAGAATCCTTTTTCTATTGTCAGTGAGAAAAAATGACTTGAAAAGTTAAAGCTTTTCTGTGAAGGAATAAAAGTTCTGCTGTATAACACCAAGACTTTGAAAGAACTATTATATTTTTCCACACCTGCACAAGTAGAACATGATAGGAAAAAAATGATTAAAACTCATAAGCAACCTGAGCAGATGGTTAAAAAAATAAAAGAGGATTGCTGAGAAAAGGTCCCTCTGACATTCACTGTTAGAGACAACAGTGGCTGTTAATAAAGCAGAGTTAATTCTATAGCAAGGAGTGAAATATTATTTAATCAGCAGTACTTCATACATAATTCAATTAACTGCCTTCACTCATCAGTATTAATGAGAGCTGGAGCTTGGATTAATGTGCTTGAGCTTCATAACAGCACTCCCGGTCTACTTAAATGCTGCCAAAACTTAATAAAGCGCTGCCAATCAAATTACAGTATCTGAGCTCAGTGCATCAATGGACTGATATTACAAATCATCCTATGCTCACATCATTGTTTGCTAATTCCTTATTTATGCTGATCTCTGCACTAAACAGTTTAATTAGTGTACAGTGTTAGAACACGTTAAATTTCTTACTGCTTTCTTGATGAGGTTCTTAGGATCATCCATGTTTTTGAGCAATAATATAAATGATGTATGCATGTGCTTTCAGTGCATAATTTTTCAATATTAACTTTAATCTGAGGGATAGGCTGCCATAAAGGGATTTCTGTTAGTCACAGAAATGAAGACGCTAATTAATTTCTGCTTTTGTTCCAAAGAACATTGCTGCTGCGGTCGGTGCTTCTCTAGACATAGCAAAGGCCTCATCCTCAGTTACAACAAACCTGACCCTGACTGTGCCACTTACTGCTAGCACTCCTCGTGCCATCTCTCATTCCAGGAAGAAGGAAGGGACAATGAAGGTTTCCCCTCTGCCACTGACAAATTTGATTCTCAGCTGAGGAAAAATGTGCTTGGGGAATATATCATATTGAGTGCAACCTGTGGCCAACCTCGTCTAGGAAACTTCTGTACAGCAAAGCCCAGCCTTGCAGAACTGCTGAATGTGGAGGCAACCAGAAGCTGCTCAATCCACCTTTAACTGTACTGAAATAAATTTCTACTGCTCCTAAGAATCCTTGGCCATGTTTCAGATTAAGGCTGGACTGTGGTACCCAAAAGGAGACTGAATTACTGAAAAATTCTTTGAAATGTAACCTCTGGAAGCATTACAAACTATCAGGAGAATCAGAAGAAGATAAATGACATTATCAAAAAAATATAGGAAAGTGTGCATTTTTCATATTTCTTTTTAATCTCAATGGAAAGAAAGAAATGAAGATGTCAGTGGAATACATTATTGTACACAACAAGGGCCTGCCTGACTGCACGAGGAGCTCACACCACAAGTTTGAGGGAAATTTGGTTTAAAAGCAATTTGGAACTGTAGATCATTCAGAAATACATTTGGGGTGAGAAAGGCATGTGCAAGTCACACTTGGCTGCATTTTGCCAGAGTAGATGCTATAACCTTTTACTTTGCCTTTTGAAAGTAATTCCTGTCATCTGGAGTATGTGAAATCCAAGTAAAGAACAGATGCCACAACCATTCAGTTCCTCAGTTCACCAGGTGAAATACCAGACAAGGCTGAGCGAAGAGGTGTAATTTCTTCGGGATCTGTAGGACTGATTTTGGCATCAGGTCTGCTGAGGACAAGGAAGGATTATAAAACACAGCACAATACATGAATGCAATGGGAATTCTGTCAGATGAATAGAAACCCCAGATCTCTGAAGTATCACGTAAGGAGGAAAGGTATTTATGACATATGGCTATCAAGTATGCCAGCTGAGGATTTGGCAATTCACCTAAATACCTTAGATGGTTAATGCTAAGCTGGGTATATTTTAAAAACAGAAAATAATGGAGAACCAAGCCCTTACTTTTTAATAGTCAGAACAATTCCATTAATTTAACCAGAGCCTGAACCTTTTTCATAAAGTTACTACTTTCTTTTTTCCCATGCTCTTGTTAGGAATTACAACAGCAGAAAATGGCTAAGTTGGCAGCATTTCCTGTTCCAATGTCAGAACCCCCCCAAAGAGCAGATTTTCAAGTTTCCATGAAGTTTCGAGACACTTTTGGTGACATTCAAAGCAAAGGACTGACCAGAAAAAATATCAGTAGATGATACAGTGTTTGTTCAGAATTTGAGAGCAGAATGAGAAGTGCTAATGCAAGCAGTATTTCAAAAATGGAAAGAGAAAACTTAATTTCGAATAGACTGCAACAGGATGTTTTGGGTAGTGGTTACGTTTGCCAGTGATGTAAATGCTGGAAGCAAATACAGTTCTATTTAATTATGAATGATCTAGAAATGCTCAATTTAAAGACTAAAGAAGAAGTTGCTCAAGCAATTCACTAGCAAAAGAGAAAATGGTGCTGGAAGTGAGGGACGTGCTGAAAGCACTCATTTCCCCATGCATACTCTAAATTATAATGTCGTCCAAAAAATCCAAAAAAGCTAAACTAAAAATCAAAATACCAACAGCCTCTCAGTGGTAACAGACCCTCCTGTCAAGCTTTTGTACCAGCAGGTTTTCTGCCCTCCACAGGACAGGCACAGACTCCATGCTGAGTGTCACTGCTGGCCATAGCTCCCAGTCAGCCGTAAATTCACAGATCTCAAGGCCAGAAGATGCTGCTAGATAATGGGTATGGATTTTCTGTACATCATGACTGTGTCATCCACCTACCACCTGTACTGAACCTAATAATTTGTCTGAACAAAACACTACTCCATAAACTTTACTGCTGAGCAAACAGCGGTATGCTGTTGGCAACACCGTACTTTGCTCTCCCTTTCAGCTCATCAAAAGATGACTCAATTACCATTTAAAAGTTTATGCTGCCTATGAAGTCGAGGACTGAAGAATTAGTAGCCAGCCTGTGTGTGTTTTGAAAAGAGTAAATGTATCTTAATGCAAAAAACTGACAGGTCTGTATGCAAGTATTACAGGATGAGCTGCAAACCAGTTGTACTGTTAATTTTAACTAGCATAATGTATACAGTAAATAACAAGCAGATGAATATGACAGATTATGTTAGCATTTAAGAGAGAATGATCAGCCTGGTAATGAAGAAAACACTCCAACAAGCCTAGCTAGTTTATGCTGAGATCCATAGATACTTCCTAGATACAAAATGGGGGAAGATTCCTCTTCCCCCCACACTTGGCATCACAACTTATTCTCCTGGGAAACTTCAGACAAGAGGTAGAATTGGGAGTAAGAAGCATGAATGGGAAGGTTTGGGGCATTTTTACCAGAGTTTAGATAGGACAGCTGAATTAAAAGATGTGTTTTAAGTATGAGAGCAGACAGCAGACGTGCTATCTGCAGTCATCTATCATCCATATAATGCACCCAAACTTGCCTAATAGGCAGCTTGTTATGATCAAATTTAGATCTTCCTCAGACTACAAAAATAAGTGAAATATCCTAAAAGTAAACCACCTACACCCTGTCTACCTCAAATTAAGTTTTTCACATACAGACTGGAGAGTTGCAGGGATCACCCTAATCCTCATAGTATGCTACTCAAAAGCACTTTGTGACAGTGATCTAATGGGAATTCAGACTGACCTCTGAAACAGAAGTTGTTTTCCTCCTTGGGTGATTTTCTCATTGGCTGGGTGTCCATTTTCTTTGCAATAGCCAGGTGACTATATGGGGATCTCAGGATCTAGGTTACAATATCTGGCTGCCTTTATCTGAGCGTGCATGAAATTTCCAGCAGAGAGATTGAGGAACACTCTCCTCTCCATTACAGAGAGACCATGATTTTACTGGGAAGTACAATTCATGACTGATTTTTGTAGTTAAGTAATGAAGAAATCACCTCTGACATACAAATAATCATTTCCAGGAAAAGCTGGAGTCCATCAAAATGTGGTGTCGGCTCTTTTGGATTCTGATTGCAGACTGAGGTTCATCTGCTTAGTGAGTAGTAGAGTGTTTTCAGACTTCTAAAATGCTATGAGGAAGGGTCACCTTGGGGGAAAAGAGATCTTAATAAAACCTGCTGCAAAACCTGTGCTTCCTGATTTTTCCAAAGAACTGGAAGGTCTGTGATCACGGGATGCACCCAGGCAGGTCTGTGAGGACTGCTGTGGATTTGTGCATTAGGCAGACCATCTGAACTGCTTTATCCAGATATTTCTTAAGAGCTTGTGACTTAAAATGCATCACAAAGTTCTTCCACCAATGCTAACAGCAGGAAATTTCAGATGATATCAGAGAAGAAATTTCCCAGAGGTTACAGCTTATGGAGTTTTTCATCCTGCAAATTGCAGTGTATTTTTTTGAAGGAAGAGCAACTGGAAATGAGCAAAAATATGTTCCTTACTCCCATGCAAGAGTCTCCTCTGCTTAAAATGCTGTGTCCACTTTGATTGTATAAGCCACATAGAAAAACAGAACCTGCACAAAACATGCAACAGAATTGAAATCAAATGGGATTTGCAGAGACTGTAAAAGACATTAAACATCAATTTCAAAAGAAGAGGATAATTTATTTAGTATCTTTTGGCAAATGATGTGTATTCAGAATGTATAGACAAGTCAGGGAAGCACTTAACTGCAAACACTGCCTGCATTTTAACAAAAAAAAAAATAGCCTGACGAGAAAGCTAACTCCATTAACGATGGCTTTCCTGAAGCAAACATTGCTGAACAACTAATTGGAGTTTTTTGAAACCTGCAGAAATGAAAGGAAAGAAGGATGTTGGATAATCTGAAGCAGCGTGTTCTTCCACCAAAAGAACTAAGAAACGACCGTTTTAAATCCCCACAATTAAAACTCTTTTCTGCAAAGGGCTGATATTTTTAGCTACTACTTCTTTTTAGTTAGGAAATATTCACCACTCAAATCACTTCCTTTTGAAGCTGTTAAATTCTTCAAACAGGCGTAGTAAATGTTGTCACTGAAATCACACTGTGGTTTCAAACGTGATTATTACTCATTATTAGTCAAGAACCACAATCATAGAAAATCAGCAGAGTAACAAGAACACCGACCCTGGTGATGTATCGAAATAGCTCTTGTCTAAACGCAAAAACAGCAAAAAGTGACTGCATCTCAAGACTGGGGAGCAAATCATTGGGCTAAGTCCCAAGCAGTGATGTATGGAGACCATTTTCCTACAAAATTGGCCACAGTGAATGTTACAGAAAATAAATGAATGCTCCTCTTGTACATTAGGTAGTAGCCTAGTGATGAGTGTTCCAGGAATTGTCATTATATTGCTCTGCTGCTTTCCTTCAGAAGCATAATAGATGTATCAGCTGCCCTTGCTGACAACAGCTAATAGTGCAGAACAAAGGAAAAGCATCACTATTGATGTAGGTGAAGCTTCCGATGACAATTACCAAGCTGTAAGACTCAGACTTTGCCCTTTTTCTCTTGCACCACAATTAAGCAGCCAAAGTTGTTCTGATTGGTTCAGTTAGAACTTGATGAAGACAGTGTTCCTAATGCCAGCCAAGAGATTTTTTTATTTTATGTATTGCTAGCTCTTATGATTCACGTTCAACTTTCTCCTCGGAAAAAAATTTGGAAACAAGAACTTTCCTCTCTGCTTTCCCTGTAACACATTCAGTCTTTCCTGTTAAAGCAAAAAGGCACATGGACTACATTAAGCTTAGTCACTGCACGGAGCTTATGGCTGCTAAATCACTGTTGCTCCTCTGCTAAGATAAATGCAAATCAATGGGGATTCTTATTGCAATGTGTATCACTACAGCTGTACAACAGTTCTACAGCTGCTGGAAAAGCAGGCTAGGAACTCAATGGCTTTGATTCTCAGAATGCCCTTCTTAAAGCTTGGACAGAAAAATCTTGCATGTGGTGGGAGGTGAAAATAGAAAGCTTTCTTAAAAAAAAAAATGTGTTTGTCCTGCTGTCTCAAGAAGTCATCCTGTCTGCCTGGGCCAGTGCTGAGTCTCAGCTAAGCAAACCAGGAAGAAATACAATTTTGATTATAAGCCTGGTATTTACTGTTCTTTATTTGGGCAGAAGATACTGGAAAAATTTGTTGAGAATAAACTTCATCTGTAGTGAATGGATATTTGTACATGGCAATTTTAATAGGATTTACGATCACCGACTCAGCTTTGGTAGCTTTGTGCTAGGGGAAGTTCAAACAGAAGCAAGAACACTAAAGATGGCTAATCTGTGCTTCCTAAGCCTTCTGAGTAGTGCTCCTACTCCAAGTGCTGAATACTAAAGCACATTGCCATGTATCTAAAGCACAAAAGGCTATTATACAAAAATAAACCTTATGCTCATGAATAACAATTTGTGCTCATTTTCACAGAAAGTGCAAACTGAAATCACATCAACTAACAGTAAATGTATTCAGCTAATATAATTTGTGCTTAAAACAAGTTGTGCGTTTTCTGCTAGTACCAAAGCTGGGTGGTGTACTCATGGAGACACTGGCCATTTGTATGGAGCAAGTTTGTTGTTGTTCTAAATGACCTTTTGACAAAAGCACTTTCTGTGTTGGCACAGAGAACATCCACTCATTATGCTTTTTAAATGAATTCAATATAAAACTGAAATATCAAGTGGGAACTTCACTCAAAAATTTTTTGCTTTGAAAAGAAAACCAGGTAGGAAGGGTTGCAAGCTGTGACACAGGAGTTTTAGCTAACTAGTTCAGCTGGTCATATTTCCACGATTACTCTGTTTGTACTTTGCCTTCTACATATACATAGGTCGCTCTGAAAGTAGTGCCTCCTATTATTTCCCCGTAAGCTACAACAGATTCAAGGAGTACGATAACTTCATTTCGTAGAGCAAATTTTAAGCTACAAAACGCAATTTTTCAACACAGTCACCCCCATTAGCTGTGCATTTTCACCAACAATGAACAAGAGCTGCATGCCACACTCATAACAGTCTGTACCAGCAGCGGTGACCCACAGTTGCCACTGAAACACACCACTCACCCCTCTCTGTGCTCACATCCACTGCTTGGCCTCCATCAATGTTCAGCATCACTGAATGTCGGTGGGTACCATTTCTTCAGTAGGAAGGAATTTGATTCCACCCCTTTGCTCCATCCACACTCCCATGTCAGACACCATTCTGTCAGACTGCCCCCCTGCTGCCACACACTGAAATGGAATGGGTTGTTGGTGGGAAGGTTCAACCTCTGCTGCCATGCTGTCAACATCTGCCTCTGACATCGCTGGTCAGCATCACAAAACAGGAGGCACTGCTTTTGAAGCAGCTCTCGTAGCAGCCGGCCTGTAACAGAGGCCAGCTTGAACTTTCAGTGATTATGAGCTTACAGTTTTCTCCTGTAGATGATGTACTGCTGACTTTACACAGTGTATTTGATAGTCTTTGTAATAGCTTTCATTAGTTTAGGAGCTCAGATGCATACAAAGGTACTTCTGACATTAGTCACCTTTGCAGACTTTCCATGTGCATGGCCATACATTTTCTGATCTGTTTTGAAGTAACCATTAAACATCCTTCTCCCTAAACCTCTTTCTCAAAGAAGGTATGATTTTTCTTATACTGCCAGAAAGACCATGAAATGCCGTATCCACAGGCTGGAATAATTCAGAAAATAAGATGTATTCGGTTCTGTGTGAAGGTCACAAGTAATAAAGCCTCCAAGGCACTATCTTCTGGCCAATCTTTGCTGCCAAAAAGGCAACATACATTATCTTTTACACATCTCCCCTGGAAGCAATTGATGCTCATTCCTTCTGAGCTGTTACAGTCCCTGGCAGAGAGAAATAGGCTGTCTTGAGCATTCCAGAGCTACAGGCCCTCTGTTCTCCCTGTGACACACTGGGAAGCAGATTATGGTCTTTGTGCCTGTGAGAGGTTTTATAATTTTGCATTCCGTGTGTCAGAACCTCTGAGTAGCCTCTGCACTGCTCCAGAAGAACTTAGCAGGTGCTGCTGTGGTGCTGCTCAAGGTGGAGCAGTTACCTTGCAGGTCGGACGATGCTTGCACACTGCTGCATTGCTCACACGTGCAATGTGTTTGCTACTGCCCTTTTTTGCGAGCTGAAATAAGTCACTGTAAGCTATGGCAAGAAAGTATCAGTTTTTGCCTTTCAAACTTGTGCCACCTACTTGTATAGGGCAAACGTGCAGCAGTTTTTAGTGGGTATGCATACAGACCCACAGCTTCAGAAAACAGCGAAGGGAAGGTTCTGGAAAGGTTACTGCTGTACAGATGTGCCAAACAGCTTCATCATTACAACTGAACTGGAAATGGAGGGCTCTCCTTGTGGCAGCTGTTTGATCTAACCCTGAGTACAGACCTGGCACTCACAACCCCGTTACTCTTGTTGCTTTTCTGTGTGAGCTGTACATTTCCATCCTCAGTCACTGATGGCAGCCCTGCAGCACTTTTCCAGCTCTCTTACACCAAGAGGGAACGTCCACTCCTAACCCATTACTTCCACCATTTCTCAGTAGCACATCCAGAGCAAGTCTGCTGTAACGATTCAGAACCTTCTGAAACTACTGTGGGGAGTCACTGTATCTTTTATGTATGCGTTAGCAGCGACATCAGGCTTGACCAAATTAGAAACAGCAATAGCAGTCTATCAGATTCACACAGGACTGTGATAACCCTACAGCACTGAGAGGAGGTGGTTTCTTCAAGCCTCCATCTTTAGAGTATCCATAGTGTTCCGGCACTTTGACTAATGATGACAGTCTCCTTGAGCTGTTTTCAGGTAATCCTGTCTGTACGGGCTGCCCTGGGTCTGCTCCCTGACCTGATGCTCCATCATGTGGCTGTGGGCCTCCTGCCAGCGGCTGGGACACAGCTGTGCTGCACAGCCCTGCCTTGTTGTGCCGCCTCCAAGCTCCCCCTGCTCTGGCTCCTTGTTTATAGAACTCTTGCCGCTCTCCCACTTCTACCCCAAGCTCCCTGCACAAGGAGACTGGAGATGCTGAGCTTGGAGGAAGCCCCCATCGGGTCCTGCCCGCTGCAGATCCCGGGCAAAGCAGACCCTGAAGAGCGCACCGTGCGCCCTCTGGTGGCAAATCGGGGATGCAGTTGTAACAACACGCCGGCGCTGTTCAACTCCCCTTCTGACTTTGCCAGTCATTCCAGCATTTGAAAGGCTCTTTCCTAAAGGAGTCCAAATGTTAAGAAAACCACACATGCCCTGACTGACATGCTTAGATTTCTTAGCACTAGAGATGTAATGACTGTGACGTATACAAATACGATGCGTGCATGGATTTACCTTATTTTACAGACTTGATTTAAAATTTAGTCAGCAAAAGAATGAGAGCAGAGACGAGAGAGATGAAGATCTGTGTTATGTGATACATTCAGCTCACTCCAGCCCCTACAGCTGAATCTGTCCCTTCTTTTTCCTGACGTGTAGCACGGCAATGGATCTCTGCGTACCCTGCTCTCCTCCTTGCTGCCCCCACACTTCACACCTCACCCCCGCTCTGCTGCACAGATTCCTGCCCACGTCTATTCTCTTCACACCCAGCCCTTTTTCCTCAGAGTTATTTCCTTCTCCACTCCCAAGCAATGCCTGGCAAATCTATTTGCTTGCTTTCCCACTCACCATTTTAGATTTCCTTTTTTCTTCTTTTTTATCTGGCAGAGGGGTGGAAGGGGGATGGAGTGGCGTGAAAACTCCTTTGAGGGCCTCCCTAGTTCAATCATAAAACCATGACACCTGTCTGATGCGAGTGCTGCAGAACATTGCTCTCTATTTGACTACAAATACAGAAATTTCAAAGTAAATAAGAAAACACTTACTAGTGTCATTAAATACACATTTAGGTGAGTATCTAAGAATCTTCATAGCCTTGTGAAAACCAATATATTTGCAAAATGTTTTCTCACTGACAGCAGAGCTCAGTTTCATTTGCTGCATCTCAAAAGCAGCCTCAGCACGATCAGCAAGGTTGTTTGGAAGCTCAGGTTCACAGCAGAATTCAAAATGGAATGCATTAGCGAGCTGAAAGGTTTGAAATATGACCTTGTCATTAATGAAGCTGCAGTGTATTTGAGCAACACATGGCAATTAATCCAATGGTATAAC
Organism: Tetrao urogallus; assembly: GCF_951394365.1. Classification (NCBI taxonomy): domain Eukaryota; kingdom Metazoa; phylum Chordata; class Aves; order Galliformes; family Phasianidae; genus Tetrao; species Tetrao urogallus. Next base: position 1,140,521 of record NC_136831.1, on the reverse strand, counting down.
AGTTCTCTTTAATAGCAACTCCATAAAGGAGTTTGAATGATGGATATGCAGAACCTTGAATAAACAAGAAGCACTTGCCTTGCGTTTGCTACAGGATGCAGTGGGACTGTGGACAAACTCACTTTCACAGCTCTGACAAGCAAAGACAAATGTCTTTGGAATTTGAGGAGGAAATGTGTGTAACGTGAGGGGCCCCTCCAGCTTTCGGTACATATTTCAGCCATTTGGGAAAGATGAATCATTACATTCTTCTCTGGTTTGTTGGGATCTTGCAGGTAGATTTGTACCAATGCAGTTTTTCTTTTTAAGAAGGTACTCAGTAATTATGTTTGTATAGGATTTTCCTGGACAAGATACCATGCTGATAAAATTTTCTGGTTATGTAAGTGGTCCCAGTGACCTTTCATATCTTTTGTATTTTCCCTGATTTCAGAGAACTCAGAGAATGCATTTCAGCATTTCTGAAGATTAAGCCACCCAATGACCAGCCTTACACTTTCTATATTAGTTACCATTTGACATTCAGACGATTGAGGATGCAGGGGTTTGTTGGATAGAAAACTGTTACATTTCCTATGCAGCATATTTGTCCCTTGGTGCACGTACAGAATACAGAAATCAGACACTGTGGCATCAGCCAGAAGAATAAGCTCGCAATCAGATATCCACTTACATCCCAGATAGTAATTCCTACATAAAGAGTTTGTCAAATGCAGAGATCGCTAAAAAACAAATCCTTATTCTGAAGGAAGGGAAAAGACAGCAACAGGGACTGTCCTTTGGAAGACCTGCAGTAGTGGGGCTCCCATGTAACCAAGATCACCCTTTTCTAAGACTTTTCTAAGACTTTGTACAGACTTTCCTAAGACTTCTCTGTTTCTGCTGCTGGCACACGCAGCTCAGGAGAAGCAGCCAGGAATGTTTGAGCTGAAGAGAGAAATTCTCCCTAAACTCTCTGGCTTTCCGAGGTAATTCAAACTGCCTTCAGTTCACAGCAGCAGAAGCCTATCTGCAGAGGCTGTGTGCCTCATGCTGCAAGTAGAACGTGCTATCAAGAAAGCAGTGACCAGATTCATCAGCGTAACTGCAGCGAGGAAAAAATTCAGTAGTAGATGACATAGTAGAATAACAATTCCTGGATAGCAGTTACCTGAATTGTCTGATGTATCAGCTAATGAGAGGCCAAGGTTCCCTGGCATCCCAGAACATTCTGTAGCAGTGGATCTCTTCAGATTTGTGGTTTGGCAGCACATTAGACTTCTAAGAGATCAGGATTTTCCCAGACTTTTTCAGCTGGTAAGTGCATCCAGTCAGCTGTCCTCAGGATTTCTGGCCTTTCTGAGAGCAGTCAAAGTTAGAGCTCTGGTAATCTCAGGATGTAAGCAGCATCCCCAGGCAGGGCCAGAGCCCTGTGGAATGGGGTCAAAGAAACATGATTACTCTAGAAAATAAGACAGCGTAGAAGACAGCGTTACTGTCTGGAACTGTCGTTACAGATAAGAGCCTCAGCACTCAGTGGTGAACTCTGTGCCTGCTCCTCACTTGTCTCTGCAAGTCAGCAGAGCCAGGACATTTCTGCACTACTTGCTGTCATTAGCTGGAGGAGTCTTGTGGGAAAGCAGTGTGTAGGTACAGGTAATCCTCAAGAGGCAGTTATACAGAGATGTGTTAAGAGATCAGGATGAGTTAACTCTTACTGGATGCTCCTCACATATTATTCTTAAGGCACAGTGCCAACATCCTCCAAAATGAATCCCATAAAGCCCTGTAGTTTCAGAATGTGAAGCTCATTATGTTCACACTAACAAACAAATACAGTGCTAACAGATGCAGATGTACTGAATTTGGCAAGAAACAGTTAACTTATGACTTACTACTGGAGTTATGATTTAGTAACAGTCTGCTGTGAAGCACTGACATAGAAAGAGCATTTTTGGTAGAATAAATGCTGTCTTTTTTAATGTTTTGTGTTCCTTCCTTCATTTATACTTTTCATCAAAAAGATCGATAATATCCCACAGACATTAAAATAAAGCTGAATCTACAGAACAGAGCTCCAGCTATCTGCTGGATAAGCAGACTTTCCCTTCTCCTTAAAACAATGTTCCAAATTACTTTCTTCAAACAACTTTCTCCTGTGTCCCAATTTCACCTATGTGAAGCTTTCTTCACTTTTCTTCTGGATCTTCTTTAGCACCTTACCTCCTCCTCTCACCCTGCCTCAGCTCAGTCGATCATTTTAGTAGCAAGAGTCCCCACTTTTACAGAAAGAAAACCAACACGATCATAAAAGGGAAAGATAAAGAAATGTTAAGAGACTACTTTTAAAGTTATGATGATAGTTCAACACCCATTTCTAGCACTGCAGTTTAAAGCCCCAGAGGACAAAATGACAATCACAGCGCTGTTGCTTTTCCTTTTGTCCTTTCATTCTAACATATAAACCCAGGACAAACTCTTCCTCTTCCCCCCTTCCAAATCGCAGTGCGCATCAGGCAAACCTGCTCATTTGTGATAGCTGCCTTGTTCTTTGTTCCCCTGCACCAAGGGGAATCTGTTGAACCATAGCAGTGACTGATGACTGAGGGAAAGACCAGACTTGATTAGAAACTGCCAGCTAGCAGTAAGTAACTGATGCAGCTGGTTACTCAGGCATCCCAGACAGCAGGTTAGTATGGGCAGACATAGTAAGACAGCCCGGCAGACCCAGGCACTGACCCCATCCACACGTGTTCTCAGCATGTTCTGTTGATTGAGAAAAAGGGAAGAGGATGATGCTTTCCACCCTATATTTTCATTTTTAGCTCCGCCAAGAAGGATTTCCCTTATCCAAGTCTGCACCACCTGCACAAAGCAGCTCCATTTCTCTTACCTTAAAATCAAACTGTCCTTTATTCTGTCTTTGCAATTTCCATTTCTTGACACAGTTACACTAAAACTGTCAGTGGAGGAAACTTCACTAACATTACAGAGAAAGACAATTTTCCTCAAGACTGTGTGTGTTTCTGGAGTGAAGAAAGAAGTACTTTACACTGCCAAAGTGGTGGCACCAATGGCTCTAGAGGGACAGTGGAGCTGAGCCCGGGAGTTGCTCAGTCTTGGAGTTGGATAGGACTGTGCCTACAGATACATGAGAGATGTGAAAATCACCTATAAGCAGCTGATCCATTTTTCAGGAAAGATTAAAGTACCGCCTGATTCTTCAGCTTTATTGTATGCATTAACTGACCACACTGTGGCACATAAAATCCAATTACATACTATAGTGTAACTGCTGTTTATTTTATGATTAGCATAGTTTATGAATGTGAATCAGTCTATTTTAATCAGTGCAACAAAGAAAATGATGCTGTTTTCTATGCTGGTATCCCAAATATTTATATGAAAACAAGCAAACGCCTTGCAGGCTTAGAGGTCACTAATTGTGATTACTAAATACCTCTTCTCAGGCAATACCCTTATCATTAAAGAAAATGCTTAATTAGGCAGAATTGAGCGGCTATAATTTAAAAGGAAAATTGAGAAAGGTATTGCAGGGTGCCTGTATTAAACGTACAGCAAAAAATAAACACTTTTGGAAAGAAAGTGTATTTCCAGAATCTTAACCCCTTCGTGCCCCTTCTGTTGTTTTTTCCCCCTTGGTTTGCCAATGCAGCTGTGAACTTTTTCTGTCATTGAGAGTCCTTCAAGGGATTCCATCAAGGAAGATGGCATTTGAACAGACCAGTATGAAACTACTCATACGTGATCCGCTGCCGTTGACCTCTGTTCGATTTTTACTTTCTGAAATGTTTCAAGATTGATTGGTGAAAATTTTTACTTTTCATCACATTTTGAATAATGAGATGCTGTCTAATTCTTGGTGATATATTTCAGCTATTAACTTTCTGCTTGTTGAAAAGAAATCGGAATACTTTCAGTTCTGAAGTTTGAAGGCATTGTGATTCTGTCTGATGTTAATGCTGTCTGGAGATTTCTGTGACCAATTACTTCCCTGAATGCCATTCTATGCTGCCATTTCTTTAGTGTCCCCGATTTATCTCTCAGAGCCTTTATGACTTTACGTTTAGCTGTTATGGAAAAGCAGAGCAGGTCATGTGGTTACCCAGAGGCATTAGTATGGTAATTTTCTTCAAGTTGAGTAGGTGGAAATAATTAATGGACCGCTTTATTGATGTACATAGATAGCCGATTCTCTCTGTGGTTTCAATTCCCAGCTTCAATAAAGTAGCTTGAGATTTTATCTGAGGGACCAGTAATTACACAGGACAAGAATAATCACTGCACAAATACAATTTGATTGTGTTTTATGCTGTTGCCAGGGCTGATGTTAAAGCTTAAATGTATAAACAAGGAACTGCTGCATTAATAAGTCGACTCTTCGTATTTAAGCTCACAGACTCTGGAGTAACTTAAATTCAGAAAATCTGTGCTCTTACAAGAGGAAGTTCCAATCTTAGCGTAACACAAATAATTTCACTGTCTCACCTTGACTTCATCTTGTGCTATGGACAGTGACCAGGAGCAGACTCCTTGGGGAAGATAAGCACCTCTGAGCTGTACTTCCTTTCGCTTCCAGGAGGATATTGAGGCATTCCCCGGTTCAATGATATCTGCAAAGCCATTTTAATTAACATTTGATGGAACATCAATGAATTTGCAATCACCTTATCCTGTTTATAGGAGTGACAGCAAAACAAACTCTAACAGACAGCTCAATTTTTCAGTCCTGTTTTTTGGGGGGGTGGTAAGGACAAAGCTACTTCCATGTGTCCGTTTGTCTGTAGCCCTGCAAGGAGACCCCTGAAGGACTCTTTAAGGAGGGCTCTTTAAAAATGAAATGATATTTGCGACTTCTCATCCCTGTGAGACAGCACAGATTTAAATGATGACCTAACAATTCAAGTCACCACGGTATTCAGCCATGATTTCTGACTGACTCCAGTGAATTTGTTTGTTTTATCAGTTTATATTAAAAACATTTTTCCAGTGCTTGAATTGGAGGCAGTTTCTCAGATTCGTTCCCCATAAAGAAGGTCCTGTGTGGGAACGTCCCTAGGCACCTCTGTAAGCAGTAAGGAAAAGAATTGATAGAGCTTTGCTCTGTGTTATCTTTCATGTGCTTCGTTTACAACTTCATCATCAGGTGGCCCTACAGACACGGGCAGGATCCTTGCCTCTCACACACTGGGAAAAAGTTATTAGTGGTTTTTATGCCGTTAGAAAATTGTTCCTCAGTATCTTTTGACTTGCTTTACTTTAGTTTTATACCTAACATGTCAGAGTTTATCATATTTTCCATTTTTTCTTCTTTGGACACCATTTTTTGAAGAATCTTTTCTTCTAGCTGCCTTTTTTCTTTTTCTGATGAAGCTTTCTGGCTTTTCCCTGTCAGTACTTAAAGACAAGCTCAGCATAAAAAACACCTAATTTTGATTAGATTCCAGTCATCCTGGTGCCCATTTTATGGTTGTTCTGTTCTTTTTAAACAAGCCAACCAAGCTTCTTCATTTTCAGGTGGTTCTTAATTAGATTACACAAAAATCCACCATACGAGGGTTTTTATTCATATGAAAAACAAGGAAATTCAGTATAGTATGAAATCTCCTACACAGACTCTCTCTCCTACAGAAACTTCTTAACCTAGAGTCCCTGCATTGCTCAGATCTAAATCAGAGGTTGTTCCTTCAGGGAAAGTTTTGCACAGCAAACATTCTGGAGCAGTTTTACACACAAGCCCACAAGTGCTCTACACCCAGAGCCAGGGGTGCCAAGAAGTGCAGAGTTGTTTCCCCCTGTCCAAGTGATGCTTCTGTCCCTTCTGAGCTAGATCAAGTTCTTTTTTACAGTAAGTGCCTCACAGCAACTCTTCAGAAAGCACCTCAAAAATTCCAGTTAAGAGCAAGATGCAGGAACAGAACAGGACAGAATGCAGAAACTTCTGTGTAATTCAGTTCTCCATAGCCAGAGAAATTATGTGGGAGACAAGTCTTAACTGTCACAGCCATTTCATCACCTACACCTTTGAGTCCAACATCATTTTTTACTACGATGAAGTAGTATTTAGGATGTAGAGCACATCCCTCTGATCCCATGCTACACAACCTCTGCCCCCTCTCCCAACACAGAGCTGCTGCACCCTTAGAGATGCTCAGAAGCCGCCTGGAGATGAGTTGCTCCTCCTGAGCAGGGAGGTTGGATGAGGTGACCTCCAGAGCTCCCTTCCAGTCTCATCCAGTCTGTGGCTGTGTGACATGGATGTGCACTGCTGGATGTCCAACACACGCTGTGGGCAGCATGATTACAGTCTGTGAGTTCATGGCACATACAGAAGGGCACCTTATTGGGCACTCTTCCTTCTCTTTTCCTCTTTAGATGTATTTATTCAGGCAAATATTGGTGTTATCAGTGGGAGAATAGCATTCAACCCTGACTGTATTGTTCTAGCTGTTGTTATGCATAGGTTTGGTAACAGCCTTCAAAATCCCACATTCAAGCACGTTCATACATCTCAAGAAAACTTCTTCCCAGTAAATTGGAAGAAATTCTGTTAGGAGAAATGTGAAGACATGACACTGGTCAGGGCAAAACTTGTCACCTTTTGTCTGTGTAATGTGCTGAGAAGCAAGCTCAAGCAATGTAAGTTTAGGATGATTTATAAAGATAGAGATGACACGATCACTATATAGCAAGTTCTGGCAGAATGACCAGTAGCTTGAGAGCCCTGTTAAACGAGATCATAAACTGCTGTGTGGGCTGCATGCAAACCAGCTTGGAAAGGAGCTCCTGTGCGATGCAGGTGCCAGGCTGCTGTCAAGAATGCTTCAGAGGTCCACACACAAAGGTGCATTGCATCCCCACTCATACGTGACTGGATTTCTATGGACATACAGTGCAGGTAACTGTGGTGAGGGAGAAACTATTTCATTAATGACTTAGTCTCTACTAGAACATTGCCTGATGGAACAAAAGCTGTGAAGTAACAAAAGAACAATATTTTGCTACTTTCCCCCTAGTAGAATCTTGTCTTCTAGTTAACCTGGAATAATAGAATAATGACTATTTTGCTATGTTTTCTTAGATTCAGCTACTAATTTCTTTAGACTAGACAGTGAATTCGGCGCTCATTTTTAATTTAAACCTTGATGTTCTACATAAATACTTCTGGGAATTTTTCATTGTGCTTCTGAACACTTTTCTAATACTCTGAGCATCTAAGAAGCAACACTAATCACTTCAATTTAATATAATTAGTGATTAATATTGCACAATGTCACTATCCACTGGTTAACCAGGGTGTTCAGTCACCCTTAGGTCACCCATAATTAATTAACCTTCACTTGAAGCATAAGCAATCTTTCTGATCCCAAAGAAAAGTTTGCCAGCGTTGTACCTTTTGTTCAACCATGTATTCATAGGTGTATCCAGAAGTAATGCTTCCACATATTTCCACAGAAACGGCAAAAGCTACAAAGACAGGATAACACTGTCTATCTATTAGAGCAGATTCTCACCTACAAACACTGTTTTCAACACAGTCACCACCATTAGCTGTACATTTTATCCAGCCACCAACAAGAGCTGCGTGCCACACTCGTAGCAATCTGCAGCAGCAGAGGTGGCCCAGAGCTGTGACTGCTGAAATGCACCGCTGCCCCTCTCTGTGCCCACATGCCCTGCTTGGTTTTCATCAGCATCCAATTGGAACTTTTTTTTAACAAGATATTTGACAGGGGTTCATGGTGTGCATTTTTCTTACAGTTATGCTCTATTTTAACAAATTCTAGTAAACCTGAAACTTTTTAAAAGTGAGTAAAAAGGAATGGTTTCAGTCTAATGACACACTGTGTAAAATTACCGTAAGGACAAATGAGCAACATACCTATCACTAAGTAAATATTTGATAAAACTAACAGCAAAAAAGCTATTTGTGGCTGAATTTGGGATTACAGTTACTCAAACGTACACCTTCTTTCCTGGTACAAATGTGTAGGGAACAATACGCTTTGGTCTTTGTTTAAGAAGTTTTACTATCAAGTGCTCGATGGATTTGCCCGTTTTCAGTTTCAGTGTGTGCACGCAGAGTGTATGACAAGTCTGATTACCTGGCTGTCTGCCTTGTGTCAATCTCTCTAGGCTTTCCAGACTTTTCTTGAATTTGCACTTGCTTTCTATTTTACAGTTCCCTCCTTTTGGGGTTTGGTGAACTCAGCTTGGAATCTTTGCTCTGTTGGGAAAAGGCAGTCACCCGTCAATATTGAAACCAGCCATATGATTTTTGATCCATTCCTAACTCCGCTTCGCATCAACACGGGGGGAAGAAAGGTATGTGCTCTTTGTGTTCTGCTATAAAACCAAGAAGATAATAGGGAGTTACGTGCTACATATCTGGGCATGGGACAGGCAGTTAAAAATGATCTAGTTTCTGTGTAATCCAGACAATGCTGGCACTGAGATTCATAAGGATGAATCTTCTATTGGATATATGCTGCCATAAATTAATTAGAAAACAAAACGACAACATTTACTTTAATAGATCTGAAGTATATCTTCCAAGAATAGTTGATCAAATGAAAAACAGGCTGGCAAAGATGAGCTCAGCTATAAAAAAAGTCTTATTCAGCTAAAATTAGCATGATAATTTCCTTTGAAAAGCGACTGCCATGACTGACTAGCTTATAACCTCTGTTCTGATCAATAATCTTTCTTAAAGATATGCATAGAAACTGTCCTGTTTACCCAGATTTGGGTATCTGAATAAACTGCTGTGTGAAAGCAGAGCCCTTTCTGATACGCCCACGTGCCCACGTGTGGCTCAGGAGGTGGACTGCTGGCACACCAAAGGTAGAGGCAGAAAGCAACCTTGATAAATAATTCTGCTCAAACTGGTGGAGATCGTTGTCTGAGGTGTGCATATGTGCCAAAATATCACTGATAGGTCCTCATCACTGATCTTTTTTTACTGCATCTAAGTTATCATAGGAGCTAAAATTTGTCTAAAAAGATATTTTAAAGATTTGTTGCTTATTTTAGGCAGACAATTCTCTTCTGCTGTTCAGTTTTCTGCAACAAAGAACAATGCAAATGGAAAAACGCTGTGACTTACAATGCTGGAACAAGCAGAAACTCTAACAAAAGGTTATTCGAAAATGATTTATCTTCTCCCGTTGTCTTGACAAATGAGATTTCTGCTGGAAACGCCATGAGATGGGAATATGCTCTGTTTTTCCTATTGAGCTTCTTGTGGTACAAGTGCACACACAACAGAATTGATGTAAACCTCCTTACAGAAGTGAAAAAATGGTGGTATTGTTACTTACTGAAGGACAGTAATGCTTCCAGCTGTGGTCCACGTTTCAGGGGAAAATGTGCTTTTTGCCTTTTATACAGAACTGCATTGGAGCCTTTCTTTCTATTAAAAAAAAAAAAAAAGACAACAAACGTATTGATTCAATCATTTATATAAAGAATGACATCTTTCAGGTTATTTATAAATTACAGAATGATATAACATAAAAGTCCAGAAAGAAATGACATGTAAGCGATCACTAAGCCAAAGCCAGGAGTTTCAGGATATGCAGTGACTGCAGCGGTCCTAAGAATTCAGCTGGGTTTTGTGCCAGTTTGGGATGAAGGAAGTGTCTGATTATTAATAAAATATCAGAGGCACTGAGGGCCTGGAGATGTTGTCAGAAATGAGATGTCCTTGTTGCACTCACAAATGCTGTCCTGCTGCTGCCAGGCGGTGATGGCTTTCTATCATGCTATGAGAACAGGATTTGTTCTAGTTGTGGTTAATCTTTTTTAGAGGGATTTCTAAAATGGCTGAATCAAAATGCTCTTTTAAGGAAAAGCTGCCTTAAGATAATTCTTTCCTCATAGTTAAGGCTTCAGTGAGGAGGTGATTTGGCAGGCAGCATGTTTATGCTCACTCTTTGTAATGTTTTTTATAAAGTGGATGTATGTTTCTTATGGGCTGAAGCACTTCAGTTTTCAGGGCAATGAACCAGTTGGTATGGCAGCCAAGGAATTTCTATGACAAGACTTGACTGTGATTGTGTTGTAAACTAAAGGGCTTTACGGAACTGATCCTAAGAAAAAATGATGAATTAATAAAAAAGGAATTTGCAGGTAGGCACACAGAGGCAAAATTGTGCACATCTTTTGAAAAGGGAGCTGGCAGGAATCGTGCCATATGAGAGCAGGTAGATGGAAGGAAGCCTTCCACCTGTCTAGCCTCTTCCATCAGAAAGTTTGTTTCAGTATTAGTAATGGAAGACACTTTGGAAAACCATATTGGTTTCCCAATTCCAACTGCAACTCTTTAGACCACTTGAGAATTAAAAGCTGTATTTTCTTGTTCCTAAAGAAAAGTGAAGGTCTAAAAGGGGAGTACAAATGAGCAACATTGCCATCCTCCTACCCCAGTGCCAGCAAGGGGAGAAGAGTGCAGACAGTGGCCGGTTACAAAGCAGATGACTTAACAGATACTGCTGACCTGAGGCTGAGAAGAAACTTCTTCCCAATCCATTCAGGAGCAAATGGGATGGCAATGTAATTTGCTAAGTAGATAAACCTCTTTTGATCCAATTTGCACAACAAAGTTCCAGAGAGCAATGGTAATATTGCTTTATGTGCTGTTAAACCATCGCAGTGCAGTATCAGCTCATGCAATTTACAATTCAAGTATAGTCAGATGTTATTCTGAATTGTGCTGTGTTATTTTGTATGTTTGTGCTTCTTAATTTCCTGAGAAAGTGGCTTTTCAGGTCCTCAAGGCTGAATATCATTGATACAGTTAATTGGATTTCAAGATCCAGAATCTGAGCACAAGATATTTAATGAGTTTTACATGCAGATAAATTCCCCAGAATAAATGCTGCTTTTGAGGAAACTCCCCAAGTTTCAGCTCTATCTCAGGCCCAGTTTTGTCTCTTGATTATCCGTTTTAGTGAATTGAACATGCAGCCCTTTTCAGATAAACAACCCATTTTAATAAACAATATAAACTCTTATTAATATGCAAATCACACTTCTTCACTCTGTCACAAAGAAAAATATAGACTTACTTTCTCTACTTTTTCCTTTGGATTCAGCAAGCACTGAGGCACCCAGCAACATCTGCAATACAGCAGGATAACTTCCCTGCCGAGCTGCTGTGACAGGCAGCAAGTGCTGCCTCCAAAGCAGAGTTTCCAGCTCTCATGTAGGTACTGTTGCTGGCAGCAGATGAACAAACCACCCCGTTGTGCACTGAGCCAGACTTCTGCTGGGATTTCCTCCCTCATTCACCACTGCTGGCAGTATCTTTTCCGCAAGATCTCTGCCTTCGTTCCCCAAAACTCGTTCCCTGATCTCCTGTAACCCATCTCATCTCCTGATTTTCTGCGGACTTACTTTGAAGAACCCTATTTCCAAGGTTCATTAAGAGTAAATTTTCTGAAGCTCCAGTTAGGTGAGAAGCAGTCATAGACATGCAAACATAGTACTCTGTTTGTAAATTTAGAGCAGAAGTTTATCGTGGCTCTGCACATATTGGTCCAAAGCGGATCTGCGAGGTTAAGCTTTGCTGCTGTCTTGATTTGCATTCTACAATCCATAGGGGACATTTTGTTTTGCAAACCTCCTCACATTTTAAGGAAAACTTAGATTTCCCTTAGAAATTTGTAAATACGTGTGTGTATAAAACATAGAAACAAACGAGAGGCCTTGGAAGTACTCTAAATGAAATCAAGACTGAAAGGCAGCAGCAGAAATACCTGTGATGGTAGAGGCTACATCTGTGCCCAGCTGTACGCGTAGGATTAAGAGCTTGAATAGCTCACGGAGCAGCAGAGCAGGGCTGTGCTTTGTTGCAGCTGGAGCAAGAGATCAGCGCGCGATAAGCTGGGCTCTGTGTGCCACTGTGTGTCCCAGGCACGGCTTCACCCACCTGTGATCTCCATGTGTGCCACTTCTGCCTTTAGATTTTCAAGTTCTTGGCAATAGTGCTCTCAGCACAACTGATGGGTTGTTAAGACTTCTTCAGGAAATCTTTTTTTTTTTTTCCATCTAGCATGAGCTTTGTTTCTTAGCAGTTCTTGTCCATACTTTTTTCCCCCTTCTAAAAATTTGTTAAGTAACACATTTATTAGACACAAAGTGAATCTTGCCAACTAATTTACCTTGTAAGCAATATCCTGTGTTGCAATCATTTCAGGTCACGCTTGCAGGCTTAAAGCAGCAGTTGAAAGCAGGTAAAGTTTGTTTAAAATCACTTTGTTTTTAAGATGAGGAAGAACATTGTGTCTGAGGAAACAAGCAGCTCTGTGTCTGCTGGCCAGGGGCTGTTCTGTGCTTTCTGGAGCTCAGTGTGCTCAATTAAAGCTGTTCAGTAAAACCCATAAGTCTGCTTCCTTTTATGGGGCATTAATGAATGCAATCACATATTATTTAAATTAATATATTTATAAATAATGGGTTCATACTATGCATCACAAGATAATGGCAATATTTAGCAATTTCTAAACTAAAATAGAGTGAGAGAAAAGAGATTTATGAATTGAAATCAGCTAAATGGTTTCTCTGCCAGCCAATTCTGATTCCATGCTGTTCAATCAATTCAGAGTATTACTAGCATTTTTCTCAAGAGTGCAATATATGACAACCGCCAAGCTTTGCTTTGGTGATTGCTAAAAGGACAGATACTGGTCTGAGCCATATTTCAGCACTGCAGGAATATAAAAAATGAATTGTTAGAAATGGTCCAGGAGGAATGGGTAGCAATAAGACATCAATGTCACCTGTAAACTGATTTGTGATGAATTTTTAGAGAGCTTACTAATATGATGTTTTGATTTAAAGAGGCTTTAGAAAGTCAAAAATCTATTGCAAACATCAACAGCCTTAATGAATAAAAAAATGCATATAGTGTTGCTGCTTAAATAGTTTTCTGATACAGTAATAAGTGAACAGAAAATTAAAGTAGCAGGTTAAAGTAACTGCTGTATATTAGCCCTCATCACTCAGTATTTAGAAAAGGAAAAATGGCTGAGCACTGCTTCAGAGTTATTTAGGGAAAAGCTTTTATCTAGAGTCTGGATTTGTCTCTAGTGGTGTTACTGTTTCCTTATCACTTCAGTGATGGAATCAGTTTGGAACGTGGGGACTCAGATGGGCACCTTTGTGTTTCCCTAAATTTCTGGATGCTGATGGCAGTGGAACACCACTGAAATCATGAAGGAGACCTGAATGGCACTGGCATGCATTTCTGCACCTCCTTCACACCATCAAGGTTTTGTGGCTTCAGTACAACTCCTCTGCTTGCCTTTTAATCTGGTCCAGTGCCATAAAAGAAGCTCACTTTTCTGCCATAGGAAACTTCCCCAGAAATGCTAGATACAGCAGTAAGAAACCATTTGGAGGGCTTACTCCACAAGCTATATCGTACTCTGTTTTGGAGCTCAGGATACGCTCTGATTTTAAGGACAGCCTCTTTTTAAAGGCTCATGAGATTGTATCTCAGCTGCAGTTGTGTATCAGTTAAAAGCAGAAAGGATTTAATAAGGACAAATTGTGTTTCTTGACTTCCTTTGGATGTGTAGGGAAAAGGAATGGGTGCATACCCTTTACCCCCATATACTTTCCACTGTGCCCCAGCCGGTGACTGGGAGCAGCATATCAACATCAGAATCTGATAGTACTAAATTGCTCCACTTGCATTCTGCAGTCCTGTTTGCTGCCATGCAAACAGTGAAAAGAAATACATCTCAGAGATGAATCCAGATCGCAGCAGCTTCCAGGGCTACGCCAAGGGCAGTACAGCTGTGCTGAGGTGGCACATAAAAGCTCCTTTGAAGACACTTTGCCTTAACTAAGGATTTAACCTTAACCACATATTTCATCCAGTCCTATTTCATCTAGGAGTACTTAAGACCTCTTCTCAAAATAGTGTTCAAATGCACTGTGCAAAGAAGCCTTCAGAAAAAAACAAAGATCAAAAATGTGCATTGTTTTTGATATCATCACAGCCCTTCCACATATGTGCATTTTTGTGTTTAGTTTTGTAAAGCATATTATTTATATGATGGACATAAATAGCTACTTTGGAGTGACTGCAACTTTTGATGCCAATGTAAATTCATGATCTCTCCTTTCAGTGTGTTATTAAAAGTGACAGTCTGCCATAGTCCCAGTACCCTAAAGATGAATTGGGATGTAAATCTCTGCCTGATACATTAGGGGCCATTTACCAGGTACTGCTCAATTAGAAGTCCAGAAATGCTGCTCTACAGACCTCCTGGAAGGTTGCCAAAGGAGAGATTTGAATGCTGGAGAGAGAAACTGCACCCAGAACCTCACCACCACGATGGATTTGACACACACATAAGGCAGTGCTATTGAAGAGACTCAATTCTTTAGCCATCCAACAATAAATCTGTGTCTCTAAATCTCAACTTCAGGCTTAAACCTCTGGCACTTTATCTTGTTTATTTGACATCTTCTCACTATAAGGAAGTTATTGTCTACTCCTGGCAAGATGAATGTCGTATCCAGGGTCCTTGTAGAATTACACAAAACTCCTTGGTGCAAGCCTATACGCACATAAATGCATATATACAAAAGGATATTGTTTGGAAGTGCAGCAGTGCGTGCCAGCATCTATGCCCAAATTTCAGATGGAATCATCCTCTATTATGATGTAAACTTTTGTACCATGTTTGTACCCATTTGTCATTACCCAGGTGTCTTTGGTGTCACCAAGGTGCCTATGTATTTGTGGTACTAGTTTGACCTTTCTGGAGGCCTCTTTGTGGCAAGAAGTTATGCAAGTTTCCTGTTAACACAAATTGTTCCCTATACTGCAGAAATAATGAAGCCCAGTTTCCTCTGGAATCACATTTTAGCTTCCTTATAGCCTCTGTACCCTGTTATCACTTCACTTCACAAATACCCTCCATTACAAGGCAAAGACAGCAGAGCTGTGGCTATTTCCAAGCTCTTTGTGACAGCCAGCCTGCAAATGCACCTGCTGATTGCTCAATTGACTGCTGCTAACAGCAATCTATAATACCTTAGTTTTACCTGCCTTTCCCTCAGTACAAAATTAGTTTGGCTTCTTATAGCCAATTTTAACAGAACACCTAGATATCTTCTTCTTTGTCAAAGTTGGATGAAACTGGCCAGCAAATACTGCAGTTACTGAAAGAAAAGTAGAAAGCAGGTTACAAAACAGTTTGTTACTGTTATAACGAAATTTTTGTGGCATTTTTTGTTATAGGCATCTTATTGAAAGCCATATCTATGAAGGCAGGAAGTACAGAAGCTAAGAATTCCTGCACCAAACAAGGAATTTCACAATCCTTACTGTTGTGATAAATAGAAGTTAGAGAGTCAAGTCTGGAAAAGTCTTCCAAGGACCATTACAAACTGTATTGTAATCTTTGGAATGTGGAAGGGCACCGTACTCATCCTGAGCAAGGTCACAGCTAAAATTCTCTTACAGTTTTGTGGTCTCACAGGCCAAAGATACACTACAGGAGAATCTGCTCAAAAGTACCCAAGCTAGCTCAGAGGAGAACAAGCACAGGTATGAGCTCAAATTATGAACATGAGCAAGTGCTGCACAGCTGGCCAGGAGCTACAGGTGGGCATCTCTGCATTGGTCTCAATGGTTTGGGAGAAACTCCTGCCTCAATAGCTCAAGTTATTTGGGTGGACTGATATTTTTCCAAATGTCATGTTCTTTAAATGCTGTTTGAAGTTGAAGGTTTGCTCAGTTCTCCTTAGAATTTCACTGCAAATATCACCAAGATGTTTGTATGTGTCCAGCTGCTATATGACCTCCTGTTCTTGCTCTCCCAGAAAAGTGCAAAGGAAGAAGAAAAACTGTTGCACGTGAAGACTTAGACCAGTGTTGTGATAAATATTCACCACTGAAAACAAAGATGTAATGCCCTAATGAAAGGGCCAACATGCTGCAATTACCATATTGCATGTATATCTGCCTGGACTGTTAACAATTACCTCTCATCCTCTAAAATATGAAATCAGAAACACAGTTGTGGATGTAATCTTCAATAAAGACCTCAGAATTTCTTCTTATTAAAGCCTATGCCAATGAAAACTCCTGCAACATATTGATAAGAATCTAGAAATCATTGCTTGGATCTACATCATTCTTTGGGTAAAAGCCTGGTTTCATTTGCAGATCTGTGATAAAGCTGATCACAATGAAGCATTCTCAGTCCAGCCTCCTTCCTCAGCTAGTTCTGGGCTTTCTTACTGTCTCATTGGCAGAATTAAACATTTTTGGCCAATGGAATTTTCTCGTGTTCTCTCCTCCACTTAGGCTTCTTTTCCTCAAAATGCTTTAGCTGTAAAATTACATATCCATTTCAACCTCTAGAATCATTTGTCCAGTAGTGTTTGTCCTTTTGTGCACCATTGTCCTCTGCATAAGTAATCACGTGAATAAAGGGATGTGCACTGAGCCACGTAGGAAAGAGATTCATAAAGAGAAGAACTGCTAGGAAGCACAGAAGGCATGCCAGCACTTAATTTTTCTTCCTGCTTTGGCCAGATACCATTAGCAGGGTTAACACTACTTTTTCTGTGAGCAACATGGAGGTGTGTATAATTAACGAATATAGGATGTCATAATTAAGAAACATACAAGAAAGTTAAGCTAAACAGGTTATCATGCTAAAGAAGAATGGATGGAAAGCTTACCCTTGTCCTGGGTTCGCTAAGAAGACTCAAAGAGGAGCAATCTCTAAAAGAAATCCTTCCCTGCTGGGAGTCAGCTCTTAAAAGGCGTCTTGGAGAGGTGGAGCAAGGCCTTCACCTGCTCCCAGGGCTGACTTTTTGCTCATCTCAGGTGGTCAATTGGTTCAGGCTGTGCTTCAGCAGTTACCATGCAGAGGTGTTTACTGGAGAGATGTGTTGCTGAGCTGCAAGTCAGTGCTCTATGGCATGGGAACCTGCAGCAGCCTTTAGCTGAACACCCCTCACTTAAATTAGGAACAGTATTACAGCATCTGGTGTACGTAATGGGGGAGTAAAACAGCTGTGCGGGATGAAATATTGAGTCTGGCAAACAAAGTTTATAAATATTACTTTTAGTCTGCCTGCAGTCATTGTTTAACAGCAAGAGAAGACAGAGAGAGAAAGGGGCAGACAGAGAGAAGAGTTCTGCACCTGAAATTCCATGAAAAGGAGTGATACATCAGTCGAGTCCAGATTTCCTTAGAAGGTAGATCTCTTGAGATGTGATGGAATGAGTGTCCTGTACAACCAGAGTGTCTATCAGTCACATTGGCACAATGGGAAAGCAATTTCTCAGAGAGCACACATACAATTTTTCTGTGATTGTTCTCAAGTGTTTGATGATGGAGGGAGTTTTAGCAACAAATTCTTTACTGTAATCCTGGGAGATATCTTGAGATAAAATTGTGCATCACAAACTTGAGGTAGCAGTTTGGGAGAGGTTTCAGCTGCCCTCCACAGTCACAAGTTGTGAAACCAGAGACTTCTATAATGAATTGGCAGCAGAACAGAATATTATCCTGGAATGAATACAAGGAGAAAGATAATAGGATGTTTGTATGACATCTGTGGGAAGAGGGGAATTACAGCTGACAGGTTCAGATCAACACATTATCTTCCACTTTTCTTTGTGAAACTTTCGGGGAAGAGTTGTTGAAGCTCTGTAGGATGACTGTATGGGAACTGCTGAGTCACGGCCTGAACCGCTGATGGATCACCTGAGGTGAGCACTGAGCCAGCCAGGGGAGCACAGGTGAAGGCAATTCAGCTGTGCTGCTGGAAGGGGTGGAGCCTGGCTGCACCTCTTCTAGGCCTATTTAAGAGCTGGCTACCAGTGGGGAAGCATCTTAATATTCATTGATTATACAGTGACTTTGCATTGTTCTGTAGAATTTGAATCTATTCAAACAGTGCTTCTATTTCTAAAGCTTCCATGTTTTGGGAGCATTCTTTAGTAGTTACCATCATCTTTCCAACCCAAGTAGTTGTGTTAGATGAGGTATTGAGTCTGTCAAGTTATTACAACAATCTTTACCCGACTGCAATCATTTCTTAATAGCGAGAGAAGATAGAAAAAGAGTTTTGTACATCAAATGTTACAAGAAAGAATGATAATGATGCTACTGTACGGTGAGAGTGCATGAGGACCAGCATCCAATTAGAGCACGCAGAAACTAGCTGCAAACAGAAAGACAAGTGGAACAGCAATTCCTGAATGAGAATGGTTCTCGTCTCAAGATCTGCCATTGTAGCAAGAGCCCACATAGCATTAAAGAGATATATTTTGCAATTTTTTAGCAAGATGAAAGTTACATTTCATTAAGTTTTTATGGTATTTTGAGCCCAATCAATAAGCTTTACTACCTGCATCCTCCATTGCCTCATTGCAGCTCAGTGGGCTATCAGCTCTCTTTCTAGATGTGCTATGGATGTGCAATCACACTTTATTTAATGACTAAAATGGACACCTTTGGTGATAACTGGTTCTTCAATGAGTTATATAATTGTTCCCAGCTTAGGCAGCCTTTATTAAATTATTATTGAAAACATAATTTCATGCTTGGTTAAGTGGTAAATTTAATTCATTCACTATGAAGAGACAGTAACAAATACGAATTTACCAGTATTACTTCTAAGAAAGGAAAGGAAGTTCAATATAGCTACAAGTATCACTCTTCTCTCCCAAAACATTAAGTAGCATTCCTCCTCCTTAACAGAGGCGTATCAAAATACCACAAGGAAATAACCTGGTCCTTTTGGCAAGGAAAATCTAGCTTTTTAAACAGCGGTAGTTATATAAAATTAATTTTCCCCTTTATTTCTTGAATTTAAAGTGGTCCTGACTGCATTTGACAACTCAGAATAAATGCATTGTAAATAAAAGGAGAAGAATTAGAGAAATTTTCAGTGCGTTTGAAAAATGAAAGGATAAAGCATTCACTGGAAATATGTTTTCTTCATAATATAATAGAACTGATGGAACCCCAGGCTGAATTTGTATTCACACCAGTTGGTTAGCATTTGCAACAACACTGATTTCAAATGTCATAATTCCAACTTGCTAATTCAACTAACCATCCTGTAAGCGTGTGAGGTTACATTGATTTATTTAAAATCTTTTTTTTTCTTAACAAAGTGATTAAATTGTTTTTGCAGCATTGCCCGATACAAACATGTATTTCAAGGCTGATGGTGTTGCCCCTTCTGGCTGAGCAAGCGCGATTTGATTTAAAAGTCCAAGTCAGTTCATGTGGTGAATAACCAGGATTAGACACCGAAATCCAGGCAGCATCTCTGGTCAATAACACAGCGAGGTGTTAGTTTAAAAAACTAAAAGCAGGGGAGCGGTAAATTCGTACATCACTCCTTTGGAGTGAGAATTGGCAAACTGCTGGTCAGTAGCTGTAATGGGCCTTCTCTGTGGGAATATTCAGAACGTTAAAGACAAGAAAGGCCATTTGGCCCAACATTTTTCCCTCTAATTTACAATTTGCATCAGCTTTCCTTCCAATTTTTTTATGACGCTGTGTGGGTTTTCTTGTTCTTCTCCATAAAAAACAATGGCAATGCAGAGTTTGGAAATCCCAGGGATACCAGATTGTTGTGTGTGAAATACAGAGGTAGGTCACTGGCACTGCTTTCATGTTACGCTGCCCACCATTTCTTATCTGTCATCAAACTCACTGGCAGCACAGCTACTAGAAGCTTTGATATACCTGCACAAAGCTTTAAAATATCTGAACTGAATTCAACAACCTCTGCCTTCCACAGGAGGAACAACTATTCTTTTTTTGTAACAAGTCTTTGATTAATTGTCCCAGGTCTTGATATTCTTTTAGATGCAGGTCATTAACAAACGCATTGAATCCTTCTCTATTAATAAAGGAAGTGCTCTATGTAATAAAACATTTTCTCATTTAAATACTTCTTCAGTGCTTCGCTTTTTTATTATATTTGCAGCTGTTTTACAGTGCCTTAGCTGAAGCCTTCAGAAGTAAAGTGCACATGTATGCTCTTTATTAGCCTCTTTATCTTTGTCTATCATGATCTTAATTTTCTTTGAATGCCTATGTCCTTCTCTGATGGTTGCGTATGAGATTGCCAGTGTGACTCTCAAAAACAACAGTGCATTTTAAAGGATAAGATAGTGCCTGTGAAATCACTGCACTGCATTATTATGGCTTATCTTTCTACTTCCACAGTTTGCAGTCCTCATATGGATTTATTTCATCTGTGCTTGCACATCGCTTTGATAGCGCCTTGTACCCTTACATCACTTGCTCTGCCTTGACTCGCCATAAAGCCTTCTACTTAAAGGATAATGTTCACGATGGGGGAAGTATACAAGGCAATAAACAGCTTTTGCAGGTGATTAAACACGCTGAAGCAAAGCCGAGGCATCTGAAAACCCCAAAAGCAGTTTGTTGTAAGCAAGGCTACACATCACAAAGAGGAGCTGTGCTCAACAAGCCACAACATTAAATGAAAGCTTTTCTTCACCTTGTCTTGCAAGACCTGCTAAGTTTTGTAGTGCTGCCTTCATTTAATCAAACAGATCTTTCCTTCTCCTTTCTAATAACGTGGGTGGCTTTCACTGTGCCAGCTGTGGTATAACAGGAGATAGTTCCGGTGTAGTTGCTTGAGATAAAAGCAGTGAAGTGTCTTTCCTCAAACTGCAATGGAGGTTCTGATGATAGCCCATTCCTCCCCTGCTCACCCTACAGGAGGGCCCCTTTCTTCCCAGCTCCTTATTTTACTCTTGCTCCTACTCTCTTTGTCTATGTTCCTTGCTTTCTTCTCTTGTTTTTGTTTTTCCTCTTTTCTTTTCAGTGGTGTCTTTACCTCTTTACATCAAAGTATTGCTCTCTGTGCCGGAGCCTGGAGCAGTTCTCACTGCAAGGAGGAGGTTAGAAGCAGGACTGCTGTGAGGCACAACCCTTGGAATGCTAGGGAGTCTGCTACACAAATGGCACTGCTTTCCTAATGCTTGGTTAACAAAAACAGAACTGCATTTTAAGCACATATAATCTACTGAAGCACACAACTATCAGAAGTATTTTCTTTAGAATCTTTTTTAAATTATTATTCCAATAGAGGACCATTTCATAAGCTTACATCTTTCTCTGGGATTCCCAATCAAATACAGACAATATAATTGCACTTGCAGTTTTTCAGCCCCAGCTCACCAGCACACACAGCAATTCCAAGCAGCAGCTCACTGAGGTTGTTGTCTCTTACCTTGTCCTTCAATCATTGCTACAAAAGCAACATTTTTATGGAAATGAATACTCATTTTGGTGTACAAATACATTCTAATAGTGTTTTCAGAAGCCCTGTGTTCATTGCATTGTTTTCTCAGATGAATATAAATCCATTGTAAACCTGGTTTAGCGAAGCTATTACTGAAACACGGATCTATCCCTGAATATCTTTATCCAATGTGCCCTGTTAACTTTGGCACATCATACTTTGATGTGCTGAGGAAAGTAGAGGTAAAGACACCACTGAAAAGAAAAGAGGAAAAACAAAGGTCAGAGCCTGAATCACCAAAACTAAATACGGAGACATGGCATCCCTTAGCCTCTGAGCAGCAAGAGCTCTCATGGTCTGACTGGGATTATTCCTCACAATAGCTAAACCTCAAATTCTGTCTCTTAGTTTTGTCAATAAATGGGAGAAGAAGGAAGAAGAAGCCATTCCCATTAAAAAATTCTAAGAGGAAATTGTCTGAGATGACTGGGACCCTACTTTTAAGGTGATTACCTTCCTAATGAGGATTTACAGATGTTCTGCACCCCATTTTCATCAAGAGAAGTTAATGCCAGAATCACTGTCTTTAAAAATCACTTCTTGTGCCTATTTGCATCTTAAGGATTGAATCGTTTTTTTAAATCTGCCCCTTTGACTTCTGCAGAGTAAACGATCACCTAAGGCAGCGTTGTTCTGCGCTATAGTAAACAGATTTCTAATGTTGTACCTTCATCTGGATGTGTTCTCACTTCAGCCACAGTTAATATGAAATACACAGGTGCCTGAAAGGAAGATTGATTAAGTTCAGGACGTTCATCGAGTATTTTGTGATTCACACCAAGATCTCATCCATTCCTTCTGCATTCATATTTTATGGCACTTCAACTGGTCAGTTTGATTTGACTCAACACTTCGACAACACCTTTGGCGTGACAGGTGCAGGTACATAACACAGATCATGGACTCAATTCATTTCCCAACTATTTATCTTATCCTGAGATTATTTTGTGAACTTGTGGCCTTTTGGCTCTGAGCAGGTTAGCCAGGCAAAGGCAGGTGAAGCAGAGTGCCTTACTCACATGCACCATCTCATTACAGTGCTGCACATCACGATTGTGTTCCTAACAATGCAGCAATTACTTTTAAAGCCAAAATTTACAGATTAGGTCTAGGTTTACTTGGTAATTATTGATTAGGACTGTTACCCCAAATTGGTACCTGATTCTCTTCCTGGAGCAGCTCCATTTTTGTTGCTTGGCCCCTTAGGGCTGCAGTACAACCCCTGGCTGACACCTTTATCTCAGAAGGCTGGGCAATCTGGTGACCATGTGTTCCCAACAGGTCCTCCTTCCTACAAATCACTTTTCATGTTCAATCTCTGACTTCATTTTGGTTTACAAACATGCTAAAACTATTTTAAACTTCAGAGAAAGATGAAATAAAGTTCCAAATAACAGGTTCTGAGTTCTCAAGCTTTTTGCAGTCGATGTGCTGATGGTGGATGACTTCTTTCTCTGACTGCAATACTTTCAGCATCTGGCTTTTGTAAACAACAAAGGCTGCCCTGCAATGATTGTGTTTGGGCTGCGGCCGAAGCTGCGCGGCTGCTGTATTTACAGTACAGTAGATGTCAAATAACAGTCAAAGTAATTTGGGCATCATGGGAAATAATAGGAGCGATTCTGGTGCTTTCTGTGAAAACCTTCAAATTCCCATTTCATTAAAAATTCCACTCTGCAGCTGGTAGCAGAGATTACTAGGTTTCACCATCTGTGCAGATTAATGTTTCCTAAAGGAGAATGAGTGCAACAGATGAGATGCTGTCTTTTCAGATAAAACAAAAACCCAAAGTAGAATCTCTTCTCTGACTCTTGCATCTTACACCTGTTTCCTTTAATCACATGACTGAATTGTTTAGGACAAGCGATTCCAGCTTTCCTTAAAGCTGATTAATTTTAAGGCTGCAGATCACCAAGATGTCTGTGGGCTTGTAACAGCGTAGAATTGTTGAAGAGTTAGATTACTATTAGAAATGAGCTGAGCACTTTCTTTAGATGATATTCTGCTCACATCCAAATGAAATGACCTCACCCAAACATGCCTGGTGACTCAAAGGCATCACCATATGTGTTGCAGGCTGGATTATCAGTGACAAAGCAACATGTGGAGGATCAGTTGCTTAAAATCTACGCCCTTGCTGTTTTCAGTCTCATCTCTTTCTTTTCTGCTGGCCGTTACCAATCTTTCCGGGGAAGCAAGCATGTGATTCACTTAAATTGTGTTTTTAATCAATTCTATGTCACTACATATCTTACAGTGTTATAATTTTCAAATTACATTAGCTTCACTGAACACCAAACACTGAAATAAATTGTTGGCAGTGATCACTGTATTAGGACAAATCACTAAAATTAATAGAGTTTCTGGAGTTGCCCGGAAATAGGATCATTAATTTGATTATTTCTTGAGGGTAAAAAAAGAGAACAGAACAGGCAATTACGGTGACCTTGAAACATCCACCGAGCCCGGGATTCCCGGTGTGCAGGCAGGCCTTGCCTCCAGCACGAGGTGCTGAGCCTGCTGCTGCATGGGCAGAGGCTGGTGCCGGATGCAGGCGCTGCCCGCTGCTGGGCCGCTGCAGAGCTCCACATTTGTTTCTGGCAGAGGCGCTCACCCATGCGTGAGGAACAGCCGTGGCATGGGGTATTACCATCCATATGGATTAAACATGAAAAAAAAACAACACCCCAGAAACCAATTACTAATACAAACACGAAAAGTGGATAATTAAACTTCCTGGCAACATTGGTCCTTGCTCTCCCTTGCATTTTCCTTTTATTGAAACCCAGCTGTTCTTTAGCTGTTGCCAAGGGTAACCAGCAGTGACATTCAAGGTCATCGATGAAAAGCAAGTCTTTTTCCCATAAATATTTTCCACTTTTCTAGAAGCTTTCATCTTAGAATGAATTCCTTTAAAACAACGACTTTTGGTCATTATAACACTCTTGTTTTGGTTTGATTTCCGCCCCCTGCTCTTCTTTGCTCAGACTGTTACTGCTGCCCATGCTAATTGTAAGGAGCAGTGCCCCAGTAGCTCGGTGTTCAAACCATGTCTCCAAAGTGTCACCAAAGCCCCTCTGTCTTCCTTTAAGGCAGCTGGGGGACTGCAGAGCAGTGCTTTGTAAGGCTCCCCAGAGTCACTGCACCACCAGAGCCATGAGCCAGGACCTCTGTCCCATTCCTGTATATTCTTCTTGAACCACAGCAAGTCTCTTCATTTTGCTATTTTGCATAGGCTACACTTTTCCTTTCTCCTTACTGTATAGCTGGAGATTCATTTTTTATATAGTTTTCTTGCCAAACAAATAATTCATAGTGTTACAGCACTTTCAGAAGAATAAAGTTAGAGTTTCAGGGGAAGATAGGGAAAAAAAAACATCCTTTTTGTGTGAATTTTGCAGTGATTCATCACATAATTCTACTTCGTGTGATTTTGAAATGGTTAAGAATACCCTGTATGGTTTAAGTTTGCTTTTTATTCTGCCTCTTATGTAACCTGCATTTGCCCATTGCTCATTTTACACTTTTTATGCAAATAGGCTGTCTGATGATGAACAAGAGAGGAATCAATATTTTCAAACATTTCATATTGAATGTAAATTTCCTATGCGTTTCTGCTATTTTGTCAACTTTCCCAGCCAGTATTTTTCTCTAAGAAGATGCTCTTAAGATATGAATATCCAGGGGTAAGGGAAGCAAATCGCAGAGGTGAGCAGATCTCCTGTTGATGCAAGGGGGAACTTCACTTGCTTGTGTGATGCTTAATTTGGAAATATGTATTTTCCCTCTAGTTTGACCCAGATTTTCTTCTGTATATCTGGAACACAGAGGAAATGAGCACAGCAGACATCAGTCTGCACTCAGTACTGGCCCTGATCTGAAGCCCGTATTTTAAAGTTCCATAGCCACCAACTCGAAGGTGGCAGGAGACCTTTCTGCTTATCTGCGAGGGAATTCTCTCTTCCAGACACAGCGCAGCTTTTTAAGAACTGCTTATTTGGCGCCTAAGAGCCCTGGAAGTGGTTTAGGCAGGATTATGGGAAGTGCGAATGGCAGTACGTACCTATTTTTTTATAATGATTAAGTATTAATTACTTGCAGTGTAGGTAGAAATATTCTTGAACTCTTCAGTGGGCTTTATAGCTTTCTTATGGAGCTTCCTCAACGGATAAATGTCAGATCCCATCTTAGCAGAACAGTGTTGCTGAGCGCTGCTGTGAGAGCAGCCATCGCACCCCATTGCTGTGGGCTGAGAGCTGAGGGCTCGGCTAAAAGAGAAGCAGCTGCAGGCTCACCTGCTCTGCTCGGCCTCTGCACCAGGGAGCGTCAGCAGAGGGAGCAGCCCGCATCGCAGCACGGGCAGCGGGTGAGAAAGGGCCCACACACAGCCCGGCAAGTTCCAGCAAGAGTTGAAGACGGATGGGATTGTCACGCTTCACAGAAAATCACCATCATTAGTTCAGTTTTTACACCTGCATTCCCTGAGCGCTAGGAATGCGTGCAGCCCAGGTCTGGAGAGCACAGAGGCATTTTTCTGCCGCCCAGAGCAGCTTTATGGATTGTTACAGAAATTCAGAGTGCATCGCTAATTGGAGGAGTGTTTGTGCTTCGCTGCGGCAGTCGTGGCTGCTCTTCTCTTCTGCTTTATCTTTCCTCCTTTCTTCACTTCACAGTGTAAATAACTGCAGCAGCTTTCAAACTTAATTTGCATCCTGCACAAAGTAGAGGACAGAAACTATTTTTACATTATTGCAATAGAATTGATTGTAGGAAGTTTGGCGAGGAAATCTCATCAACCCTTTCTTTCTATCCAGAGGGAGAATATTACATTCAAATCCCGTTCCTGCCTGCTCCCCATAAGCCAGCTTTCCTCTGGGCAGCCTGCTCTCCCACTGCACGAGGACATTCACACCTGTCAGCACGAGCTTTTCATTTTGTGACAAATAATTAGGGTGATGGAGAAGAGACCCATTGTTTCACATTTACATGTGTGATAAAGGATCCCAAATGCCTTCCTTCCTAAATGAATATTTCTGGTACTGGGACTTGTATTTGGAAAATAACTGAAAAATACTCTTCTATAAACATAGATGATTTCAGAACAATGGCTGAAATGAAATTTATTTCCATGTGTAGGAAATAAAATGAATTTACACCTTTTGATGGTCAGGACAACCATCCTTGTGCTCTTCAAATTTCTGGAGACCATTTGCATGTTCCATTTTGTTTTGCTTGTGGTTTTGGCCCCCACTGACATCACAGGTAGCGTGTGAGAGATTCCCAGCGTCTCAGCAGATTTTGGAAGTGTGCATTCAACGTTTGTATAACCCCAATTAAGTCTAGTGCGTTCAGATTTGCAGATTAATGGGATTATATGAGGCCCAAAGGACCTTTTCCTTCCTTCGACAGATTATTGCATTTGTTTCAATGCGTTGTTCAAATGAGTATGTTGAGATGTGGGCCATAAACATCCTGCAGTTGGCTGTGAATGAAATACCATCAAAACCTTGCTCAGTGTTGCAGACATTCATTAGAGCTGATTTTTTTCTGCAATACACCCGCAGGTAATTGGGCACAAGGTAAATCTCCTTGCTGCCTGGTGAAACAAGATGTTTCTGCATACCATGCCTGTGTGCCACTACCCCTTTCTTAACAGGAATAAGAAAGCAGTAGCTGTGCTGTCATGGGAGCATAAATATTTCATGAGATACTTCGGGATGTTTCTGCCCCATACTTCATTCAGAAAATAAAAGTGTGCTGACCGTGTTTCAAGTTCACCATGAGTCAGAGCTATTTCATGTGCCCCAAATTAATGGAAGAACTTTTTAAAATATAGCACACGTAACGAATTAAAAAGTAAAGTCCATAACATGCATTAAGGCTGCAAAGGACCAACAAAAACCCTGCGGCTTTCTGTGGTGTGCTTGGGACACGGCAAAGGCTATTTGAAATCCCTGATGTAGAGATATTTACTGATGTACATCCAGAGATACAGCGCCAGAGTTCCACTCCGACCTATTGGTTTACATTGTTCATTGAATTAATATCGTGTTAAAAAGCTCCCTGTGCAGATGTGTTTAGAAACACGTGGGCTGAGCATGTCAAGATGCTGAGCTGACAGATGTCACTTTGTTGAATGTTCACAAACCAAACCTGTTTGCTCACAGCTGTCTCAAATGTCAGAAATCTGTGTTTTTAAAATATTCCCAGAAGAACTTGTTCCACTGCTCTGTTCATTTTTCCACTGACTAGATTTTTTCATGTTCAGTTTCTTTTGGTAGACAATTGACTGATTAGCTGCTCAGAGGTTGCAGATGTGCCTGCTTGGAACTACAGGCACTCATAGAACATAATATTCTCTCCTTTTTGATAGTTTTCCTTACTATTCCAGTTTAAAATTGTGAACCGAGTGGCGAGGAGAATGTCAAGAGAGCGTTTATATTTCTTGTGGGAAGGCTGCAAGAAATACAGAGAACAGATACAGTGCAGGGAAATGCAGAGAAAAGGGAAAGACAGTGTTTGTTCAAATAATAACAGGGAAAGCTGGTTTAAGTGGCCAGTGCAGCCTGAAAAAAGAACGAGTGCCTAATGGAAGTGGTCTGCTCACGGTGTGGAGCACTGCACTCTGCCAAGACAAGTTTGACTAGCAAAGTAGTCCTTTATGCAACTTCACAGATGCATCCTGCTCCACCTGTGCTTGTGTGCAGCCTCTGCAGAAAGTTGTTGTTATGTAATCCAAAGCCACATCAGCACTTAAATGCCAGGTGCTGTGAAACTGGTGTCAAACATTCACTGCATGGGTTGCTTCTGCTGCATGTGTCTTGGATCAAGGTTAAGACAAAACATGAATTGGCAACAGGCAAAATATTTGTAATCTCTACTAATTGGGAAAAAAAAAACAAACAAACAAGGTCCCGTTGGCATCATATCATTTTCCAGCTAGTTCTGGAAAATCTCAGAATGCTGCAAGAGCAGCTGCCTTGGCTTGGTGGGGTACTGGTGAGTTGAAGCCATCATCCATGGACTTGCCATGCTCATGGCAGATGGGCATCAACTGAATATTCTTGTTTTCTTCCATTTTAAAAGCAAGTATTTCCTCAATGAAAAGTAGAACTAATTGGAATTCTGCATAATAAGATAGTCAGTATTCTGACTCATGCAGGAGCCTGCTACACAAAACAGTTTTTCTGAATGGAGCTGAATGTGTGCTGCATACATGAACTCTCATTCCCTCGTAGCAATTCCAGTTTCACCTAAACTCTCTGTGGCATGGTTCTTCAAACATCCAAGCAAAGGATGTTTACAAAGGAAGACAGCATTTCTGATGAGTGATGTGAAAATACTTGGAAAAAAATCTACCCGAAACTGTTCTTACCTAATCTTTACAAATTCATCTCTCAAGTAATGAGCGCAGAGCCCATCCTTCAATCTCTTCTGAACCTGAAACTTTAGAAAATGAATCATTCACAATTTTTTTAATAGGAGGAAATTCCTGGATATGCACCTTGAATCTGTCCACAAATCCTTAAACTGGAACAGTCTACCTTATGAGGGTTGAAAGAGAGCTACATACTTCTCAGCTCTGCCTGCTGCCTCTGTTTCAACCTGAATTTTGAAGCAAATTAATTGAGAAAACAAAACTGAAAAGCAGCAAGTACTATAACTTTCCAAGATAAAGCAGCGCTGGTTCCAGGTTGCACCTGCTCCACTGAGCTGTAAAATACAAGCATTAAAGCAATAATACTGTTTACTGCTCTGAAGAGAACTGGTGCCTGATGTCAATGCTTTCCCTCTGGGGAAAGGAGAGAGGAAGAAGGTGCATCAGCAGGAGCACCTGGCTGGGAGGGGAGCCCAATGGGGACTGGGCTTCATGGCCACCCGCCTCAATTGGGTGCTACAGCTTTATGGCAGAGAATAACTGCAGTGCAAAGAAGATTCAGGAAGTAAACTGCTGATGAAGCAGAGATTCGGAGTTCAGAGAGTTTTTTATCTGGATGAATGCATAGCTTTTTCTCTTGCAGGCTTCTATCTCGAGCTACAAATTGATCCCAAACCAAATCAGCCAATTCAAACAGGCCAAAGTCGAAATGGCTGAAAATCAGGTTCTTCCATCTAGCATTAATAAGCAAAAACTATCACTCACCTTTTCTGACATTTTTCTTTGCTTTTAGTTTAACAAGAACCAAATTTTTATGGGACATTTTTTAACTCAGTTCTCTTATTTGCTTTCTAGTATGGCTGAGTAAAGAATGCTGGAAACACACTGCAACCATGTTAGACTTTAATGAATAAAGTGCTGGAGTACCGCAGGTTTAGCATGAGGCTAAAAAGGCTAGGTCTGAAAAGAGGAGAACAGTTTCCATTTTTATTTTATAATATAAGCACTAGCATAAATAATTAATCTGTGTTTCTATTAAGGAATATTCCATTGTTCAAGGAGAGGATGAAAATTGGAGCAGTGTGGAAGGGTCAGAGAGACAAACGTGTCATGGCATAGAGTTGTTTGGTTGCCAGTAAAACCAGATAGTGTGAACATATTCCTGATAATGCAGAGATTCTGCAAGTTGTATTAGCTTTGCCAAAGAATCTCTACTGCTGTTTGTTCATTTTTAATGCCTGACTTGTGTACCTCACCAGCAGAATGAATAATTATCACCATTCTGCTTTTGTTTGTGTTCCCTTATAGTTTGACATATTCTGCAACATCAAGATGAGAGTCAAACACCACAGTAAATTAAACTTACTGCCATGGAACTTTTCTGTTTCTGTAGATGACATCAGTTGACACTAGATGGATGATACAAGATAAAGAAAAATGTTCATGTTGAAAACCATGAGTGGGATTTAAAACTGCCTGAGCATTTGTGTTTGATTCAAATGCTGATCCAGGTTTAAGGTAATTTAAGAGGTGACCTGTCTGCTCCAGAACATCACCACAGCCCTAAGTACTGCTGCTGCTCAGTGACTTGGCTTCTACCCTGTTCACACACACCTCTGAAGTGGGAGGCAGAGTCCAATTTAGCCCCAGATGTCTGTTATAACAAAATATACACCCATGGGCAGTCAGAGGCAGGGCAGCAGATCCTGGGCTCAGCAATATAGAGCAGGTCATCTTGTCTCGGGTAACAGTGCCAAGGCGTGGAAATCTCTTTTCAGAAAGGTAACCTGAGTATCTCCTCAGAGAATTTTGCAAATTGTTAATTATAAAAAGGCAGTAAAATTGTAAAATAAAAGACCATGACTGCGATTTTGGGTTACACTGCTGAGCCATAAGTGCCATAGAACCTGAGTTATGGGAAGAAATTAAAGGAAAATTGAAGCTGAAAACCTTCCAACAGTGAGAGCTGCTAGAGCATGAAAAGGGTCTCCCATGTAAAACTGCAGATGCTCTTCTTGCCTGAGTCTCAAAACTGAGCTGGACAAAGTGCTCTGTAAGGAGCCATGTGGAAGAAGCCTTGCAAAGCAATCTTTTTTCCTGATGTACCCAATGTACTCTGAGAGAATATGAAAGACATGACAGCTTTGACAGAAGGCCCCTGTTGCATTGCTTCCCTTCTCAGTGCTGCTATTTTACTTTGTTATTACATAAAATATTTGATTGAAGCATTTAGTTACTCTCTCACTATACCAATCAACACCTGCTGGAACAGGAGAAGCCTTCATGAACCTGCTCATACATGGAGGTGCCCTTTATACACATCAGAAAGCATTAATGTTCCTTTACCCTACTTTATTCACTCTTCCTAGTAACATGGGTCATGTAGCAGCCATCTTGAGTGCTTTAACTTAAAATATTTACATGGGCTCTATAGAATTTTTCAGAGCAATTTCTGTGTTTTTGGTGTGCGCATGTATTTTTATTATTTTTATTAATGACAATTCAAGAAGGAGTTTATAAACACTCGTATGCATTTCTTTCAAATCTGTCTTTCTGTGACTGTCCCACACACCACTGGATATGACAGTTTCTATCTGGTTTTATTTTGGGGGCTAAACACAAACACAGAGTTTGTCTGTGAATATTGCTGCTGTCTGCTGCTCTGGTAGCTCCTTATGCTCAGTCTTTTTAATGATTATATATAGTTCATCTTCTAAATGCCTTTTCTGCTGTTTACTGGAGTTGTAAAGTATTCACCAACTTCATGAGATGTGACCAGTTCATAAGAAGGAAAGGAGATTTGATTATTTAAATCGCATGGAAAAATATGCATGCTGTCAAAACAAAGAAACATGCAGGATTCTCACACTCATACAAATCAGGAATAACTGTATTTAGACTAGTGGACTGATAGCACTACAAACCCGATTTAAATGTCAGTAAAATCAGGTCTACCGATTCCCTGTATGAGAATATTTTAGTTTTAAAGATCATTTTGTATTCTGGCAGATGTTTACCTTTTACTTACGTTGAGGCCAGTAACACTAGAATTAACTAAAACTAGAAGAAAAAAAGAACAACAACCTTTTCTTCAGAAACATTTGTAGATTCCCTTTTTCAATATTGGTGTAACTGCAGAAGCACTGAGGCTGCATCCCAGATAAGTGCTGCTCGTGTGGCTGTGGCTGTACCGCCGCCCGTCTGTGGGGTCCCACTGGTCGCAGCCCCACAGTGCTGTGCACCAAGCAGAAATGCAGCACTGCACAATGGCACGTGGCCACGGGAGCAGGAAGGTCGCCCTGAGCTGCACACATGGGCTGGTCAGTGCTGGTGGCACTATGCAGCCTCTGGTTTTACATCCTGCCATAGAAACATCTCAGAAATATTATGTAGGTAGGAGAAAGGACTTACACTGAGTTAGTGTTGTTATGGGTTGTTTGTAAATGATCCATGTTTTGTTTTTGAATGATTTTACACTGCTGCTGATGCAAAGGGCATCTTTTAAGAAGACAACCTTGTAAGTTTTCCTACAGTTACAGCAAGTAAAGAAAAGATAGCACTGGGCTCATCTGATTGTAGTATACTTCTATAGTTTAAAAGATTTTCCAATTTTATCTATTTATAAAATTACTTGAAGCTGAGGATTAAAGAGAAAGGTTTAAAGCAGAAAAGCTGATTTAAGACTGAAGATCTTTCCTAGCAGCATCCATTTAAAGTTAATCTTTGATCATCTCTGAAGCTGATTACCTAACATATAAAACCTATAAAAATTATCCTCTCTTTTATTATGCAATACTGTACTCCTTCAAAGTCAGCTGATTGTGGAATAATATTTAGAAAATCTGTTGATAACACAGCAGTGGTGTTATAGACAGAGACAAACAGGCAATGGTGGGAGGAGGCAGAAGGAGAGTGGCAAGCTTTGTCATCGAAACTCCCAGCAGTGGTAGGACCACAGGAGGGGCTTGTAAGGCACTGATGCTTCTCCCGAGATAGCCAAGGCTTTAATATTGAAATGTACTCAGTAGAGAACATACAAGAGCTCCATGAATGCCCTTACGCCCTGCCTATTAATTTTACTTGCTATTCTGCCTGCGCAGTAAATATTCCATGTCCTCCTCTGTGCAGCTTTGCCAAAGTAAAAATAAATATCTATGTTCAGATTGCCAGATTTTCTACTTGGGCCTCTTGAATACTTGCTTCTTGCATTTCCCTCAGTAACAGCACGCTGTCAGTTCACTCAGTGTCTGCAGTCTGTTAATACCAATGTCCACCAACGGCAGAGGCCCTTGCAGAGCCTCCCAGGAGTAGAGCTCTGACAGCTGCTGCCCTTTGGTGTCTCTGCTGGTGGATTCTGCCTCTCCGAACCTCCCTTAATGTGAGGAGGCTTATACAGCAATTAGGAAAAGATTTGCCAAGCTTTCACATAAACAGAATTATTGTAAATAGAAAGTTTTTCATATCAGCTTTTAATTCATTCCTTTTATGCCACCCAAGAGCATAAAGTTATCGTTACACCCACAACAGTGATGAACTTTTGTTTAAAATCGATCCGTGTTTGCTAAATGACTTGGACCGTTTAAAGAGTTTCTGTTTTAAATAACCCAAATAATACTGTTTGTTTGCTTAGGGAAATAAAATCTAATTTACAGTAATTAAAGCACATTGACCTGATTAAAATTTATCTCCATCATCCTGTATTTAATACCTAGCAGCTTTGTTGCCAAGACAGTATTGGTTTATGCTGAGAAGGGATTGCTCTGTCAAATCTGCGTGTTAGCAGAAAATTAAATAGAGGAAACCTGAGAGCAAAAAAGGAAATAGTCATTTTAGGAACTGTTCTTTAATGTGTTTATCTGACCAGCTATCTCAGCTCCTTGGGAGGGAAGGAAGAAGGTTCTTGGGCAAATACACGAAATACTGAGGATTTTTCCTCTGAGGTGACAACTCAGGGAAGGTTTCAGCTTTGCGGTAAGCTTAGAAAGTCAAAAGCATTACAAATAAAGGAGTGGAGTTCAATCCACCATTTAATTAAGTTGTTAAAAAATCTTCTTGGAGGAGAGACAGCAAATAGTTTGAAGACATTTTTCCTACCTATCTACTGGAACTGTAACTCATAGTTCACATTTCAAAGAAATAGAAATTGTGCATTTTGAGTGGATTGAGAGTTCATCAGTTAAGAAACAAAAGGGTTTCCAAAGTCATAGATCCTCTGAAACATAGAATGCGCAAAGCAACACGGAACCTTATGGGTACCTCCTTGTCCCAGGCTTCGGTTTGAAGTGAGTGAAAAGGAAAGTGCAGTGTACCATTATACCTTATAAACTTGAAGTGTATTAAATATAAATCATTCTCATGCATCATATGCTACTTTTTAAAGAAAAAATATGCATTAAAAAGATTTGTTCCATCTTATGTCTGCCTTGTAGCATCAGAGATCAATGTGCAGTCTGATTAAGTTGTGCTCTATAGATTTCTGCAGTCAAGTTCATCAAAGAACCCATTTCTCTTCCTCTAATGATGCTTGAACCTGAAGTTCTTCTCTGAAGTACTTTAATTTTCACTTGGTCATTACAAGAAGACAGTGACTTAATGAACTGCAAATAGGAGAAGAAAGTAACATAAATCATTTTTGCATCCTTTTTTGTGGTATTAGCATATCTCTTCCTTCATCATTTTAATGCCTCCAGTGATTTCCCCACATATGATGGTGAAAATTAAATTATACTGCGTTTTTTGCAATCCAGTGCACCAATAAAAATATAAAATCATTAGAATAATCAAGATAAATTAATGTCGGCAAGCTGTAATATTGTTTTACGTTGTGCCACAGTAACTGTTGGAATGAGTTTCCTGCCACGATCATAGTCAGAAAACATTGATCATGATCACTGGGAAAAGAGGTAAACTGTTCTCCTGTGGAAGGTTACATTCCTGTAACGCTGCTCTGTTTTTTCCACCTTCTCCATGACACTTCAATAATGTAAGCCAATGCTTTCTTGCCCTTAAAACACTTCTGTCCAAAGGAAACATTCGGATCACCAATGTGAGATCGTAATTTAAGATAGCTTTTCTCTCTGGCTTCATGTTTCTGGCTTCTCACTGTGTGCACTTTTCTAGAATTTATTACAAAATCATGTTCCTGGAATATTTTTCTAAAACAGAAGCATAAATCCGTCAGGAGAAAAAAAATACAGGAAGATGTAAAAACAAAACAAAAGTATGAATCACTTCAAAAGTCAGTAAAAAGCAGACTGAAGGACAAATAATTTCTGGTATAGTTTTTCTCTGTTTGGTGCACCTGCGCTGATCTTGTCTGTGTTTGAGTGTATGTTCAGTTTGGAGCCAGCAGAATCGAAGCTCGAAGAGGATTTGCCTGAGAGCAGTCGGGTGTGCTCAGCTCAGTGAAGCAATAGAGAAGGGGCACAAAAGCACGTGAGCAGGTTCCTGCTGCCCTGGGCAGCCTCCTTCCGTTCTGCTCCATCAGTTACTTCATCCCTGTTGGGCACTTAAACCAAAGCTTTTCTTGAAATATTACACTCATTTTGCACCTCTGTTTTTGTTTCTAGAATTGACCTCACATCGAATCAAAGAAATAATAAATGAAAATGACTGCAGTATTACTACTGTCAAGATCAGTGCTTGTTTCTGTTCTGAAATGCTGCTTGTAGATCTCGAGCTTCTTGCTGTGCTCTGGAAAAGCTCTGATGTGTGTGTATAAATAAAATGGAAGTTATGGTCATTGGGGCCTATGAACCTTTTGAAAAGAAAAAAAAAAAAAGAAAAACTACTTGAATTAATTGCAAATGAATGGTTCCAAATTGTCATCTCAATTTTTGCAATGGGATGGTTTGAAAATCATTATTTTCAGTATGAGCAGTCAAGGAAAATGGAAATCCCTGGCTAAAATGGGATTATATGTAGTTTTTCAAGTTTTCTTGACTTGGCATTGCTATCTGAGCAGCCTGTGCTGCCAGTAGTGAAGTTCCCCATGAAGCAGGCCGTGCTAAGCAGTGCAGCAGTGGTTGTGCAAAGGGTCACCTGGTGGCTTTATGCATCCATCATTAAGCACACAGAAGCGCTTAGCTTGGTGAGCAACTTCAAAATAAACTTCAGAATGAAGGGAGAAATCTTTAACCACTGCATGATCACCTCTACAGGTAATACTCCAGCAGCACAAACTGTTTAGCTTCACTTGCTTTAACGTTTTTAATGCATTTTTCATTCATTTATTTTAGAAAGTGATCTTATTTCAGCAGTAGCTCCAGTGGGAGCTAATGTATAATATCTGGCAACATTAACAGCTTAGTCCTTTTAACACACCTTTTAATATTTTGATGGTATTTTTGAACAAATGTAAAGCTACTGGAAATTCACTGCAGTAAATACAGGATAAAGCAGCTCTTTAATGGACTTCTCAGTTACAAAGAGCCAAATGCTGTTACTCTTGCAACCGATCGGGATTTGCTCAAATCACTCTTAGAGAAGGAGATCTTTTCCCTGTCAGTTACACACAGTCCCAAACAACTGGCATTATCCAGCTGTATGTTGGATTGGAATTTAATCGTAAAATCAGCAAAAAAAGATAATTATTGTTTTGTGAAATTTGTGCAAGGGAAGATTTTACCTCAACTTTATAGTTTCAGTCCCATAAGCAGAGGTGCACCTCAAACTTGGTCATGCAGTTGCTGCTATTTTATTCATTCATCAATGTTGCCCTTGAAATGATACACCATACTCCTTTATGTCCCTCTCATTTTAAAGTGTTTCACCTCTGAAATGCAAATGAGCTTGTAAGGGATTCGCTCAGATCTAAGTGTCTCTTACTGATTTGTATCAACTTCACTTGCACTGAGGTAAAGGCTTCATTTTCCTGAGCAGCCCTGGAGCGCTGGCCTGGCCAAAGCAGCGCCCCCTTCAGCGCTGTGCTTCTCGGCTTACAGATATTTCCCGTCAGTAACTCCAAATACAATCTAAACAAAATGCACTTGCTTGTTTGTGATTGAAGACACCGCTGGTCCAGCTGAAGCTGTAGCAGTTGTAGTCATACTGAAGAGGAAAACTTCAGCTAGGGTCCTGGATCCCGTTTAATATTCTTGGAAGATGCTTATTAAAATAATGTCTTACTGAGATAGTAGCAGTGAAATGCAAGAAGGTGAAATCCCAAAATGTCTAATGTGCTGACGGTGCTGTGCAATCTCTGTTGTCAAATCAAAAGTAAATGCCACTTTTGTTGTCATACGTCAGTATAAAGCCTTACTTTCAAAGCCACTCAGGTCCTTATAAGCAGTATTGATAGAACTATTTAGAAAATGCCTAGCTGGGATATACAGGGAAGGTAATAAATCTCTCCACCTTCTCTTATGTCCCTCTTGCACCCTCATCAGACAAGCTGACAACATTTCTGAGCAAATGCAAGCCTCTCCCTTATTTTCCTTTCCTCCTCCCTAAGAGCAAAATCCCAACCTCTTCTTTCTGGGGAACAGAGCTTGCATTAATTGCTGCTTCAAACAGCATCTACTTAGCCATGGAAATTCAGACAGAGATGAGCCAGTAATGGAAATCTTGCCGCCAAAAAAGGCAATAGCTTTTCCCATAAGAATTCCAGCACAGAAGAAAAGAAACAGAGAAAATACGCTACAGGCCACACACAGAATCGATTTCAAACAAGATGTGTTTGAGAGATTTCCCACAAGGCAGCAGCAGCTTCTTAATGCAGTTCATTCACAAATTCCTTCAGGGAGCTCAGCAAATAACGCAGCTGATTCCCCCTCTCCACAGGAGCACATTAACATGCACTGGAAGACTCGGGGAGGTGCTCAGAGCTTACAGTGCAGCTGCTAAGCAGTTGACCACTCATTGCCTTTGGTCCTAGCAATTTAGACTGAGTTAGATCAGAAGTCCCTCATGGAGCTGGGCACTATTTTGTAATTGAAATTCAATGGCAGCTGAATACCTTGCTCCCTAGAATGTCCAAATCTTGAGTCAATGATGGTTAAAAGAACAGAAGCAATTCTCATGGCACAGCACTGTGTTTGTAGCTTACAGCCACCTATCACTCTAATGTCCAAACTCATCTAAACCATATGAATGCAGAAGGTGCAGCAGAAATCCTAATGGATTTCAAGGACTCTAAGCAGTACCTCACGGTTCTGGTAGCCAAAGCCAGGCTCTAAGGAGTAACACCAGATTTGAACAAGGTGCTTTTCAGTATTCTTTGTGCTTAATAAGTCATTTAGACAGGTGTAAAGAGAAACTGTGGGCATAAGAGTGAATGAGAAGGATCAGAGAAACATGAAATCCGACTATGTTAAACATGGAATTCTTTCTACAATTAATAAGTATCTGTGTCATTAACTATGGGGCAGGAAACGTTTTGTTTGGCAAGATTGTTCACAGATCTTTTCAAAGAGAATTGAATATAAAGAAAAATATTCTTTCAGTAAAACCTCCTAACATGAAAACTCAAGAGATCTTTCCAAATCCTGTTTTCTGAGAGCTTCCCAACAAAACATCAACTTGTCCTAACATGATTAAAAGAGCACAGCATACAGCGTGAAACA
Organism: Tetrao urogallus; assembly: GCF_951394365.1. Lineage (NCBI taxonomy): Eukaryota > Metazoa > Chordata > Aves > Galliformes > Phasianidae > Tetrao > Tetrao urogallus. Next base: position 1,102,244 of record NC_136831.1, on the reverse strand, counting down.
GCTTGAGAACTCACAACACCTGAGAACTCACGACAAAAAACCCATACAAACGTTCAGTCATTCCAGACTCTTGTGTTAGGGGCTTGATCACCCACATGTATTTCCTAAATCTCTTTTAAGGTTTTGGATAGATATTATTGAAACTATTGTTCCCCATAGTACATCGTATGGGTTATCACAAGGTAAACATTTTGGTCAAAGAGATGTTTAGAACAAACACATGAATAACTTGAATGTACTTTTTGTTGCAGAACAATAAATCGGTGGGGGTTTTTTTTTCATCAAAAATGACAAGGTGAAAAAAACTGATGTTTGTAAGTGATTGAAAAGTGTTCTATGGCGTCATTAGATGCTACAGATGAGAAAATTGTGGAGGAAGAAAGAAAATGTATGTCATAGGAGGAAAGAAAGTCACTATGGTACTATGACAAAAACACTAAATCACTATGACAAAAAAGATTAGTGAATTAGGTACAGTAATCAGTAAGAGCTGTGAGTAGCCTTTTTACTTTCCCTAATATTTAAATAACAACCACTGGGGGTTGCTAAGAGAAGCTGGGCAGCATGCAGATGCCGTGTTCATCAACACTACGAGCTGCCACTGCACTGGGACTCCTGCAGACAGCTCACAGATTGGCAGTGCACATAAACCTGAAAAGGCCCACTTCTGAATGGGAAATCTCTGTGTTGGCAGCCTGCAGCCTGATTCTGCCCAGCACCAGCTCTGACTTGATGAAATTCCCAGGGCCAAAATAGCAGGCAGACACTGAGTATTCTTGTTGCATATGACTGCCAAGAACCATTCTGTAGTGCTTCTAGACCTGAGCAACCAGCTGCGCGACATGGATTCAAATGACCTGGAAAAAAAATTTGGCTTCTCTAAAATCAGTGGCAGAAGTCATTTACTTCAGTGGAGCCAGGATTCATTCCTGGCAGTTGCAAAGGCTCTGTTTGCACTGAAATGTTTTCCTGCTGTCGAGTCATGTTGGACAGAGGGGTGAAGTGGGTGCCTGTTTCTCATGGAATTATTTCTGTAGCAGTGCCAAGAGCTAGAGGATTCATCTCAAGCAAACCCCTTCTCCTTTCGATTTTCAAAGGACTTTGTTTTTACTTAGTGCCAAAAGAACTATATTTTTTTAAATCAGAAAATCTGAACTTGGATATCATTTTAAGAGCCAAAATAGGACATTAATAATAAGGGCTTCACAATTAGGAAATTCATAAAGTTGTAGGTATAGGCAAAGCAATAGGCAAGCCCTATGGAAAGGTTTTGCATCCAAATCTCAGAGAAGACAGCGTCAATTGAAACAAACTCTTGGTAACACAGATAGTACTTACTGATGGACTGATGGAGACAGCATTAGAATTCAGAAGCTCATTGTGTGAAGCTTCACGTGCTGGCCATTATCAGCTCTGCTGCTGCAGGCTGTGCTGCTGCTCAGCTCGGCTGTGCCGTGTGTTGCCATGCACTGACACGAGTGTCTCGGGTGCACAAGTGACATTCTGGTTGTTTCTAATCCTCCTCCAGCAAATCTGCAAGACAAAGATAAGCAGAGACCAAACATGAAAAGGCAGGTAGGTATATTTTGCAGCTACATGGAGAACATCTAAATTTGAAGAATAAGTTCCTGTTTTCTGAGTTAGTGGGAAGGCAAAGGTGCCTGTTGTCCCCCTGCTGCTCAGAAGCCGATGTTGCACCTGGCTCCCTCGACATTGAGAGCAACTGCAGCTCCAAGCAGACCACAGCAGAGATGTTCCAAAGCCACAAGAAGGAATCATGTTCCTAAGGACTCTCTGAAATAATGTGACATTGAACCCTTTTTTGACTGCTGGAAAAGCTGCTTTTACACAACAGAGTGGAACTGGCATGCAGACCTGGGAACTTTGGTGCAAGTCCCGTAGCACAAGAACATGTTGGTACCAGCGTGTTTTAGAAACACATTCTATATTCTGAAAAACATTTTACAGATGCTTCAGAGCTATCAGTGCAGCTAGATGATTCCTTACCTGCAGAATATAAAAACCTCTAATCACTGCGGCAGTTAAAGAGCGAATTGGGCTCAGGACGAATCTCAGCTGAACTGCATGGATTTCCCCTCCCACAGTGCCCAAGGCAGCCTGACTTTGCGTGTCCATATAAATCACACCCTTGAGCAGTCCCTGACATCTTCTCAGCAGAGCCTGGTCTGGTGCCTGCTGTAGGTTTAAGATACAGCCTGGGTCAGCCTAGATCTGGTAGTAACCCAAACACGAGATACCTAAAGGCATCAGAACTGGTATTTCCTGATGAGATTTCCTGCAGTGCTGTAGTCCTTGTGCCCCAACATTTTGTGACTGAAACTGCCCTTAACTATTAAAAGCATTTTATCTGCTTACCTCATAGCTAGTTTTTAATAAAGCTCGGGGGTAAGCCTGCCTCCCTGTGACTGGAAACTTTTGGGAACAATGAGAACCAAAGGGTGCAGGGCAGGGATCCAAATTGTGTATTTCCTACCACCTTCATGAATATTAGGCTGTTCTCCAGAACCAAACATTGAAATTCGTAGATCTAGAATACAAGTTTCCCCACCCCCCAAAAAAAAACAGAAATTGTTTTTAAAAGATTTCTTTTAACTTTATAGCGGGCCATTGATTGTGAATAGGCTAGTTTTCTGGGTTTGGGTTTAATCCTGCAAAAATGAAAATGAAATTTTCTCACTTGGTTTCCTATTTTGTAATTCAGGTGCGGATCCATATCTGCACGTAACATTTCCGAGAAGGACACTGATACGAATATCATTACTCCTAACAAATAGGATATTTATTGCTGGGTAGAGACACACAGACTGAGCAGACAGCAGATCATACCAAATCACCGGGGCTGACTTTACTTTTATTAGTGTATTAACCTCTGAGCTCTGTGTATCGCGTGTCATTCTAGCTGACAATAAAAAGGGAGAGCTTCAGCTTTTACCTTTCTTTAGTTGTACCTGTGGTGTATTTTACAAGAATGTATTTGCTACTGAATGCAGTAACGAATCTTCAAATTTATTAGCAATTTATGGCAGCAATCACTCTATGAGGAAAATAAATTCTCTCCAGAAAAATAAAGCGTAAGTTCAGAACATGTGAGCAAACTGTTTGATCGCAGTGCTTTAGTTGCCGTTGCAATAGTAATTATAATTAGAACAGCTCACTTTAGGGCTACATGAAAATTGTTTTTAAAGCCCTTAGAATTATGAAACTGGCGGAGCGTGCCCTGCACTGCGCTGGTCCCTCTGCCTTAACACACTGCCAGGGGTGGCACCTCGCAGCGGTCGCTTCTCTGGCCGTCATTTCCTGTACGCGTGGATGTTTGCATCAGAGTTGGAGACTGTCTGCAAAGCTGCTTGTTTGGAACTGAAATTTATTGTTCATTTAGCTCCTGAAAAATAATCTAATTTTTCAAGCCCATAGAAAATTGTGTGAATTATTCACCTTGGTTCATTATTATGAGATATTTTGTGGTGACACCACAGAAGTCATTATTTATAACGTATGGGATCATCTTTTACCAAATGTTTTCTCCTTTCTCTTCTTGTAAATGTCATGAAACTATGAAGTAAATCTTGAATCATCCAGTTGAAAGTGCCAAACAATGATAAATAGTCACATTATGTGCACAGGATTGCAACTGTAATGTTTTCCCCAACACTGCATATTAGCTTTTACTTCCCAGAAACAGACTTTTGATATGAATTTTTACTTAAGTGCTTCACTTTATCATAACGTTGAATATCTGCCCTGAAGTTTAGATGCAGATAGAGCAAAAACGAGAGCTAGAGAAATGGTAGCCTACTGTTCTGAACGGGACTGAACTAAAATTAAAACACTGAGTTAAGTGCAAAGGAAAACCTATTGCTTGCCAGAAGTAAGCCAGCTGGAGTGCTGTGTGTGAGAGAGGGAGGCAGTCTGTGTGTGTGTGTTTGTGGGACGTGGGGCTGATAAGCTGTGGGAGGGAGCTTAACTGCAGCACTCAGACTTTGGCAGATTAATTTAGCAGAGGAAAGGTGACTTTTAAAACACCAAACCCAACTTTTTTTATGGAGATAGGGCTACAGCTCGACAGGGTACTGTGACACTGAGTTGGAAAGCCCATTTTGTCTAGAGAGAAAATGCCCACCTGATGTATTATTAGATGTGAACAAACCACAGGAATGTTGTTAGAACTTGCTCAGACCTTCCTGTTTCATTTCGTCTGTAATCCTGGTTCAGGTAGAATCAGAAGCAACCTCCCTATTCTTTGCAGAAAATATTTTCCATGAAATATCTGCTTGTACACAAGCAAGTAACTGCATTTTGAAACTCATTTGAAATACCAAAATTCCAAATATGACCAACTGCTCTCTCACAGACTCTCTGTTGAAATCGCCTCCCTAGCTGAGGGCTGGAAAGCAGAATGAATGAATTGCTAAAAGACTGGTGAGGGAAGTTGGCAAGACAAGCAGGAAGGCAATGATGTGGCAGCAGCAGGAAGGATGTTCCTATCATTTCATAGCTTCCACATGTATTTGGTAAGGGTTTGAAAACAATCAGAACTACAATATGTATTTCACATGTTCAGATATGGCTCACACTGGGCTAGTGGCACAGAGTAGGTGAGTGGTTCCTGATCCATAAAGAGCCTAATTATGAAAGATTTCTGCCTCAAATTCTGGAAAGGATGCGCTAACTCAAATTTACCCTTTTTCACATAAGGCTCAATCAGCACATCTTTCTTCTAGCTTTAAAATCCCTGAGTGAAATCAATTGGGATTTTGTGTTTATTTTGAGACTGGGATTCCATTCTTTGAACTTTCTGTTTACAAGTGTCCTCAGACACAGAGGCAGTGTTCAGATCAATGTTGCTGCACCATTACTGAGAGCAGAATCGGGCGAGCAGTGTGCTCCTGCTGTACGTGCGTGAAATATTTTGGAAACAAAACCAACAGGGCGTAAATAAGAGCAGCATTTAGTTAATATTAGACAAAAGATTTTTGTTACAGTAAATGAGGAGGCGATGTCATGCTGATTTAAGTCTCGGAGGAGCACCATAATTGTAACATTACGTACTACATTGACAGGTTCATGTAAAATTCAGCACAGCCTGCCACCCCTTGGCAGCCATTCTCTGCAAGAGCGGAGGTGTCAGCCCCGTCAGCACGGCGGTGGTCGGTGTGAGACGTGCCTCAGAGCTCCTGGAATTTCTTCCCTACCAGGCTCAGAGTGGGTGCTGAGCATCTCTGTCAAGCAGGGGTGGCTGCTCGGGGTGGAAAGGCCTTCCCAGAGGTATTAGTGCTGGCAGATGTTTTCAGTGTTCCTTGGAAAATAGTGACAGTTTAACTGAGAAGAAAAGACAGCACAAGGAGCAGAAAAACGCCGTCCTGAAGGAGAGCTGTTACCCTGCAGATTGAGCTCCATCAGCACAGTGTTGGGAAGGTGGGGGTTCTAAGGTCAATGCTCTAGGGTCAGTGGATCAGAACCCCAAAGCATGGACTGGATCTAAACTATGCATCCCTACTTACTGATGAAACTTCAAAGTCTGAAGAGAGCATGCAGCAAAACAAGACATTTAAATGTTGTTTAGATTTTCTCCCTGGGCACAGAAGAAGCTTTCCTTATAAGCTATTTTGAAAATACCTGCCTCTTCCAGTTACCATCCAGAAATCAATAGGCAGGAAAGCAAACCACTGTTCTTTCTCTTACGTTTGTGCTATTATGGTTTCTGTGGAGTGAAATTACTTTACAGTTAATTAGATTTTTAAAAAATATAGGATAGCTTCTGTATAATTCCCTGGGGTGTTTCTGTACCTCCCCGGCTTTTTTAATACACTTCTGGAAGAAGAGGCATTGATTTGGAGGAGATTTAATAACCCATTGGTAACCATATAATCACCTGTAGCTGCCAAGCTAGCGTTGCCCAGACTTTCTAATAGCTGTAAGCAGCAGGTCAATATTTTCAGCACAAAGCCGAATGTGTTTTAACAGCCCAGTCTTATAAACATCATCTGGAGTTTTTAAAATGTGCATCTCATTTAGAGCTCTCGTTCAGCTCAGGAGTGCAAATCTGCTCCCTGTTCTTACTGAGGTTTCATTCCCATCACTCGTGCTATCAGAGCATGCAGAGCAGCTCCTTCAGGCTGGACCAGACCCCGGGTGCCCCAGAAGGAAGCGCAGCGCCCCTCTGCACTCCTGACCTGCACACATGTGCATTTCCATCCTTTCAACCAAACTGCTGAATTGAGCAGCCTCTATACACACATAGCAGCATGGCTCACAGAATCTATCACTTAATGTAAGCTTATCTTTCATTTCTTCAACTGCTTATGTACCTATATGTATCCGGACACAAGTGCATTCTGGGGTGACCCCAGGTTAGAAAATCAGGCAGGGATGTTCATGTATTCCACAAAAGATGATACGTATCTTTTCACAGCAAAATTTTTTCGTTTTCAAGAACTTTAATGCCATCTGACCACCTACGTGGCCTTTTACTGCAGTCTGCAGGATGTGATGTATTTAAGCATCCCATCCTTCCACCGTGTGGTGGAACCACCATCCTCAGCTGGCAGAAGTGGTGCACGAGAGGGCTGTGCTGCATAATGATCCTCACTGCCATTCCTACCTGACAGATCAGTGGCCCAGAGTAAACTGACGGCAGAACTGGATTCTATGATCACTCATGTATTTTAAACAATAAAACAACTTCAGCCTGGAACAAAGCAAGCATGGTGTGTGCTTCACAGTCAGCACACGTGCACATCCACCAGCACTCCTTCCTCTGCCCACCTGCGTGTAACACTGTTGTGCAATCACACGCACGTACTCGGAGCCTTCTGTTATGTTATTGCTCATTTTCTTGTGCACACAGCCCTAATTAACAGCTATCACTCAATTTGTTCTCGAGTTGAACATAATTAGCAATATGCTTAAGTAATGATTTTGTTTATGTGTAGTGACTGAAGCCAAACTTGTCAAACTATTGCTCCATTAATTTAATTCTTCCTCTTGATTTAGGGAAATTCAATTGCCCTGTTGCACACAGTAAACGTTTTCAGTTTTTGTCTCTTGCTTAGATGCTTCCAAAGGATTTTCTAGGAGGGATTTGACCTACATGCATCTCTGACTAATTTGCTCACCTATCTATTTTAGAAGATTTCCAATGTCAGTCCCCAATCAATATATATAATCTCCTAATTGGAGCTCAGAAATTGCTGTATCTCAAACAATATCAACATATTTGCAGTTGTAGAAATGTCAGTAATTAGATTTTAACTTCAGTTAAGTCAGTGCTGCACATAGGAACTACTTACAGCTTTATTCTAGTATTACTTCAGGCCATGATTTTATCAGACACTGGATATCACAAAACTCAGCTGAGTGAATGTGCATAACAAATGCACAGGAAGACTATCTGCCATCCCTATGTTTACAGAAAGTGCTACTCAGATCATTACTGAATTCTTCCCCCATGTTAGCTTGAGGGGAGTCTGTGTCTCCAGTACAGAGCACATCACCTCATTATTGCCTTACAGATGGAACAGTTACACAGTCTGGTTACTGAGCTCACTTGAGAGTTTAGAAACAGAGATAAATCTTCAATGTCCCTGAGAAGGCTATGCTGAATGACTGGTGCCACTCTCCTGCTCACAAAATCCTGGTTCTTTGACTGTTTTTAGCTGCATTTCTCTATTCAGCTGCCTGGAACAAGGCAAGGCAGGGATGCTGTTAGGATGTATCTTACGACTTGAAAGGATAGTCCAGTAGCACTGTCTCCGCTGATGTAGAAAGCTGTCTTGTGAATATTGCTGGCATTTAAGTCCCTAGCAGTTCAAAATATACCCACAGTAACAGGAAGAATAGGCAAGCCTTGGGGAATGAGAACACAAACGTTCAGCCGTAGAGAGCAGCCTGTTTCTAACTGCCAGCTTTTGAAAGCTCTGTGTTTGTTTGTGGGGAATCTTCAGCCATCTACACTCTGATGCTCTGGGAGAACCATAATTGCCAGCAGGACCCACCAGGCAGGTGGCAGGGCCGGGCTGTCACCTTCCCCAGCAGCCACCCGGGGGGAGGCTCAGGGTATTCACCTGTGTCCTCTGTAGAGCCCTACAAGGAGCACGTGCCTGGACCTTTGCTGATGTGCACTTACCCACAGAGTGGATGACAAGGTGTCACTGCTAACTGCTGTGTGTGCCTTTTGTTACTGGGAGGACCTGATGTTATTTCACCAGTAATCCGTCTTTCTATCAAAACCAAGTCAGATCTTAAGCTTTGCTTGGCACCAGAAAAATTACAGGAAGTTGGGGCAGAATGGTGCCTCTCTCTCCAGAACAAATAGGCTGATTTCAGCTCATCTCACTCCAGGTTTGAATCCAAACCTGTTTGTCCCTTTTTTGTTTCAAGATGATAATCAGCTTGCTGTGAATTGTTCATTGCACAGACCTGCAAAACTCCCCATTGGCTGATAATCATCAGAATTTCCGTGCTGCCAGGAGAGTGTTGTTTCATGAAAAAAAAAAAAAAACCAAAAAACAAACCACAAGGAATTGAGAATCCTAAAGAAAATCCAAGTATGGGGACATGGTGAAGCATTCTACTTCAAATAAAAGGCCAGAAATGCGGACCACATCACCAGGTGACCTCAGTAGTTTTTACCAAATGCATTTCTTTAAATCAACGTCTTGTGCATACATGTGCAACATAGGGAGAGAAGCCACCTGCCCAGTACAAGTAGATGTGCCCACAGTTTTACAGCCATATTAGTTAGGGTAACTGCAAAACTTACCTAGATGTGATTTAGGATCTCATAACCCTGATTTATGTGCTCTCTGCCATAAATGATCACTGACAGAATATTCAGAGCAGAAAACCTAGAGAACTACGCATAAAGAATGGCTGCTTATCTTTAGAAAGCATCTTTCCCTGTGCATATCAAAGACTTCCTCTTTTCAAAGATCACTTGAACATTCTCATCGATAAACTCCAGATCTGATTCCCCTCTCACAACAGTGTAATCAGAAGTAGAGATACCAAAGCCATTGGATTTATACTTCAGCAAATGCAAGATGGGAGAAGAACCACTCCATTTCCCACTTGCATGGACAAAAAGAATGCCAGGCTCCATGTAAATAACTGGCAAGAGCTTCCTGGAGCCTGTTGCAGTTGATAGAAGTTCTTTGACAAACACATTTCAATGAAGCCTTTTTAAGATGTGTTATATTTCATGGGATGCTTATATGGTAATTCTTAGAAACTGGTTTACTGCATAAAATATAAGATATGTTGATGCACTCGTATGTATGTGAGAACAGGAGGTTGGGTTTGCCACATGTGGAGAAAATGTACAATTTTGGGTTCCCAAATGGCATCTTTACGTAACTGCTAGAAGATTTAGAGCTGAATTGCTGTGATGAAAAAAAAGAGAGAGAGTGAGAAACATCAAACTGATGGTAAATAAATATTTGCACACTCATACACACATATGATACACATTAATTACTAATTAAATACCACAGGACAAGGAACAGCAGCTGCTAGCTGTATTTTGCATAGTGAATAAGTTTGTGAGAATTTAAATGTAATATGAAAAACAGATTTGAATCTCTTCTAGTATTTTGCAGGTACTGTTAAATATTCCCTGAAGTTATCCATTCCCATGTATTTTTAGTACTAAGCAGATGTTTTTCTTTTTAAAAGTGTTTGGGTTCTGTGTAATGACAGGTTTTTCTCTAAACAGGATTTTGCTTCAGAAACAATACAGATTTGCTGGTTACCAATCCAGCACATCGCAGAGATTACAAATACTATATATTGAGGTCTTACAAAGATAGCACGGTTTGACAGCAGTTTCAAAACCTATCTCTTGCATATGAGCGTCAGTATGAATCCACGGCTGTGTAAATCTCAGCAAGTACAATCTTTAATAAGCAACTTTCTGGTTTGATTTTGCCATGGCCAATTAGCTGCCAGCAGGACCGTATTGGCTCTGGCTCTGGGCCACCCGTGTCAGCAGCAGCTCGGAGGTGTCTGTCTGAGCTCCATCACACAGCATGGACATGCCCACCATTGATCTAATTTTGTTCCACTCAAATGCTGCTGTTTCAATGGAAGCAGAGGAAGCACAGTGCTGCTGCTCGTGGAAAGCCAGCCTGAAGGCTTCAGTGCACCGCTTCAGAGCCGGACGTTTGTGCAGTGAGCTGAGCAGGGGGAAGAGAAGGAAAGCCTCGTGGGGTCTGAGCAGCGTGTCGGTGTGGATGAAAAGCAGATGTGTCCTGCTTTATCCCCAACAATGTGACAGAGAAGTAAGAATAGAAGAAATTTCAGCTCTGCTAAGCAGCCCTTGGCAATATGGAAATGTGGTAACCTGCAGCCGAAAATGGAAAGTTAAACAACCCTTGAGATGTGCGCAAGAGATGGCAAGCTGCTCCCGAGGGTCTGCCCAGGAAAAGGGAACGAATAAAGACTGCAGAACTGAGTGTGACGGCAGCGTGGAAGTGTTCGTTCCTTAAAGTTTGTAAGAAGAAATGGATGCTTTGATTTTGCCTCAGCTCGAGCTGGAACCTGTTGCATCCTGTAATAGTAGCTAATAGTTATTATCAGGTGCCATTAAGTTGGCTCTTTTAGTTTGATACATTGATGTCATGAGTTTTAGGGGGCTTTGTATGTTTGTGCCAGAACACACCTAAGCCTCCTGCTTGTCCAAGTCAGCTCTTCCTGCTCATTTCTAGAGTTTTCATTTGAAATGAAACTCATTTTTCTCAAAAAATTGTTTACAGTTCCTTTATCACTACTTGCTTTCATAAGTGCTGTCAGCGTCTATGATTCTCTCTGTACTTCAGAACCTGCTCATATTTGGGTATTCATAAACGTGTTAAAATACATTTGATTTTTCCCTGAAAGAAGCCTGAGGGCCCTGTTTATAGGATATCTCATAGTCATGCTGTGCTAATTCCATTTATGTGCACGTTCAGCTGCAGCTTTCAAACAAAATAATGATCACTCTGCCTCAGCAGGGTGAAGATTGTATTTTTCAGTATAATCAAGTTCCAGAAAATAGAAACACTCCATGTCATGAGCGAGAAACTGTCTGCATAGTAAGTACCATAATTAATTTAAAAATGATTAATATTAACTAAAATTAATGTTAATCAGAACAACTGATTCACTGCTGCATAATCTGAATGTACACATGGAGCACGCTCAGATCAAAACTTGCTAAGGACATACCACAGAGTTTAAACAAAACTTCTTAAGATGAGGTACTTTTCATGCTAACACCTCACTCGCATGGTGTGGCCACACTGAAGGATGCTGAACAGTCCCACAGCTGTGCTCACGAAACAGAGCCTAGCAACACTTTTGCTTGACTTTGAAAAATCGCAGGGCCTCAATTGCTCAGAAAGCTCCTTGTGCCTCACCACCACTTTGTTAGTCAGCTCAGGGTTCTGGCTGCTTCCCTCCCCATCAGTTGAGCCATTTCGGAGCTTTACTGCTCTGAAAGGTGCTTGCCAGCTCTCTGCTGCAGTCCTGCAGCGATGCAACACCCAGCAGGCTGCTTGCTGGCAGCAGTGCAAGACCTGAACATCTGTGTCCCTCTGAGCTCGGAGTCTGCAGCTCTCCCACTGATCCCTGCCATCAGTCGGAAAGCGTGGAAGTGGAAAATAAGCCCCAAGCTCGTCCTAAAGCACGGCCATAATCCGCCCCAGTGTTTGTGGTTCAAACAATCACTAACAACAGCATCATCAGCAGAGACGCTGAAGATAGGCTGGTAACAGATCAGAAGGATATTGGGAAACATGAAGAAGCTCCTTAATTAATTTCTAATCCTTTTTCAGCCTTAATCTTCTTTTTCATAGTAAGATCTGGCATTACACATTTTCTGCACACATGCTTTCTAGATGATGTAGATTAAGCCTGAGGTCTCTGATTTGCTAGAAGCAGCATGTCAGTAGGTTAGCTCTTACTGCAGCCACGTATTGCAATACTGTGGGATTATTCTGTCTGGGGTGATATAGCTGGCTGAAATATTAATTAACAGTATGTGGAGTTCATCCAGTCACCCAAGGTTTTAAGCTATGCTTCCTTCTGTGCTTCTCAAAGTTTTGTTCAGTCTTTTTGGTGTAACTGGTGCTGCTTTCCTCGTACATTAATTTCAGAATAAGACTTGCATAAGGAAAAGTAGTGGTGGGGGCATAAAGGTTTCTGAATGCTTCATGGCCAGGGTAGGGGGCACAGTTCTGTTTTGAGTACATACTGCCTCTCCAAATACAATCAGTGGGCTATTTCATATCAGTTCATAGTACAGTATCTTCTAATTTATGATGTAAATACAGAAAATAAATAGATAGGACTCACTGATGTAAGAAATATAAGTGCAAGACAGGAACTCAGCAGTGCATGCTGAATGGCAGAGCTCTGTACTCCTGACAAGACAAAATATCAAATTTCTCTGCTAGACTTTTCTATGCCTTCCTTCACACATATCCTATAGCAGAATCTGAAGCCACCCGGTTTGGGATGTTTGAAATGTTTATGTTAGAAAATTCTATCCCTATAAAATACTGTAGCAAAATAGCTTCAAAATCCCACAGAATAATCACAATGGGCTTTTTCTCAGTTCTTTCTATAGAACCTTGTAGGCATCCCTACAGCTAAATAGGAATTTTCCACAAGGACAGGTTGTTGGGTATTTTTTAATGAGGAGTTACTGAAACTTACAACTAATTCTTTAGACAGTTATCACCCGATCTTGCTTCTGCTGATTTCAATAGGAGAATCTCAGGGTATAGATACAAAAGGATAAGTTCATCCTATTAAACTCAGAAGCAAGGCTAGGTTAGTGCTGACAGTGAATATTTGGTTGCTCCTGTGTTGTATGCTCTTACAGCACTACTAGAATCAGCTGAGCAGCCTTGGTCAGGAGAAAAATGTGAGCCTGGATGATGCCCCACTGCGTGGCAATGAAAGGCTGGGCATTTCCTGAACATCATCAGTTAGACAGAAAGAAAACCTACAGGACTTGTCAGGATTTAGGTACCCTTCAGGAAGCAAACCGTACTCAGAAATTCTTCTGCAAACATCACAAAGAGACACACAGAACGAATAATAGTTCTACTCAGAAGAACAGAAAAACCTAGGGACCTTTCTGCACGTGTTTAACCTTTCTCAGGGGTACATAGGAACAGGTATCACAGGAAAAGCAGGCTTACAGTTATAACTGAGAGCTACCCAAATATGTGGGAGAGTAAAAGGGACAGCAAGCTAACCAAATCATTGAACAACAAAGGGAAGAAAATCACAGATGAAAACGTTAGGATTAGCATTTTCCTGATAGCCTGAGGGGCATCTTTAGGAGTTTCCTAGGATGTGAAGAGCAGCCCCTTCTATTGAAATGTTATCATTTCTAGATTTCTATTTACTCGGGGCTTCTGAGAATCGGGTCGCGTCTGCTCAAGAGCCTGAATGTGGAAGAAGCTGACCTAGATCACTACTTCTCAGCCTTTCAGCATACATGAGCCACTGGTTCATGTGTGTGCAGTCCCTCAGCAGGCAGCAGCTCGTGGCTGTGAGCAGTCGGACATGGGGGGCTCTGATGTGCTCCATCTGTGCGAGCGTCAGACCAGAGCTTGAGGAACGCTGACCTGAGGCTGGAATTTTGCTGCTAGAAGTTGTTGGTTTCATTTTGTTTTGCTTTCACTTGACAGAATACGAGGGATGAGAGGCATGGATTTGAGAGTACCAAGCCTTTTTTAATATACAAATGAAAAAAAAAAAAAAAAAAAAGCAAGCAATAGCATTTAAACCAGGAACCCAAAATCCCATAAAGGTGATTTGGCCATAATGTCTTCGTTCAGATTTTTACTCAGTACTCATTACTGCACTGCCACTTGCCAGCTCGTATGTACCACAATTTGTTCAGCAATCACTTTGTGGCTCAAAAGAAAGCTTTCGTAAAATACCAAGCACTGTACAGTGAATACACAACCCTGGCAGGACGTGCAAATAGGTGCCTGTGTGTTTTGATAACTGTGGATATGCTTTTAGTCTAAGAACAGCTTTGAATGCGCACAAAATTATGGTTTGCTACAGCAGCTACAGTCTCTTTTGAGGTGGAGGTTAAAATACCAAAAACATTTCCTTATTTCAAACTGCAACATTTTAGGATGTTTGTCCCTACATTTATCTCATTCAAGTTTATTGCACGGAAGGATTTTGTATTGCTTCCAACTTATGTATTTTCTGTAGTACCAGTGGTGCCACCATCAGAGCAATTTTCCGCCCCTTTACCAAAGAGAACTACTGCCGGTCAGGTGAGTAACTTTTTCACTAAGCAGACTGAGCAGTGTCTAAAGGCACCATGATTTCCTTGGCATGCGCAAAGCTCTCATACGTTCAGAGAAAAGAAAGATCAATTCCAGCAGTAGATGAAATACTCTTCTTCAATTACAAGTGGCCTTTTGAATGCTATGCGCTGACCCACTGGGTTTCACCTTTTCTCTCTGTGATTAACCACAGCGCTATCTTAGAAGTTTGGTGTTACCCTGTGCCTTCAGCAACACGACCCAGGCTGGGGATAGGAATGGCACAATGAAATCATTGCTCTGGCACTGAGCTGTAGGACTGCTGCACGCCTGCTGCTGTTGGGCTGTCAGTGAGGCGGCCCGGGGGCAGAACTTCATTTGGTGACTTAAGGTGTGCTTGGGAGGATATGGCTTTTATTCCTGAGAAGAGGAAATGTACCACAGAAACTTCTAGGTAGACGTATCTGTCCATTTTTCATATGCAGCAGATTTGGTCCAACGTCCTTATTGCAAGTGAATGTCGACAATAAAAGAATAACGGATTGGAGTTCTAGCAAAAACTTCCCCTATAAATTCAGCCATTTGCCAAGTCAGTTGATGCCCTACTTTCCGGGCTGTCATAGCAGGCAATTCTGAACAGTCTCTGCTTATTAAAAATGGAGTACTAAAATCAATATAGCAATATCTTGTTGGAGAAAATTCAATTTATCAACAGGTTTGTCATTTTAAAGATGATTAAAGGAGTTGTTTATTAGGCATCATCTAGACTTTAGAAATAGTTGGTGTGAAAATAATAAGACATAAGCCACAATAGACTTACAAATCTCCCAATTGCACCAGGGAGTGGATATTTTTCTGTTAGCGCAGACCTGTAAGGATTTCCTGTCTTTATGTTAGACTCCATCGGTCACCAACTATATATTAAAAACAGGTGCTGCCCTCAGATTTCAGTAGCTCTGGGGCAGACCCGTTATTCAGAACCCAAGTGCATCTAAAATAGAAATACCAAAGTCCTCCGTTTCTCACTAATGGCGTGTAATAAACTCTTCTTATCTTCGCTTTGGAAAGTTCCAGTTCGATTTCTGCCTGCCTTCTCTCTAGTTAGTAAGAACATAAAAACATTTAAAACATTTCTGGTTACTATTTTTTGTTTTAAAGTGCATTGTTAGAACAGAAAAATAAGAGTCAAATTTATTTTTCTTTTATTTCTGTCTTTTACTGCAGTTCTATTTTTCTCAACATAAAAAAATACATTAATGTTTTTGAGGTGAATAAAATGAGTAGAGTAAAACAGACCTCTGGTAAACAGAAACAGTATTATTTGTGCCAGGGAAAGCGAAGTTATTTGCCTTCTTTAAAGAATTAGAAAAATCAGGACAAAGCAGCTCTCTTCTATTGCTCAAAAAAATGAAAGTGAAAAATGCTACTGGGCAGAATAGCTGATGATTTTTGCATGTCACAAAGGATTTGCCTTGACACGTAATGAATTTTATTGAGGTCAAATTTCAAGTTATCTAAATACTAGTTTACCTCCAGAGATGCAAGGAAATTATTTTGCAGTAAGCGTGCATTTTTCCCCGGCAGTGATTTGGGAAGCAACTTGTGAAATACACCGCTCTCAAAAACTTGTTACAGTTCCTCTAAAAAAAGCTGATCAAACTTCTATCCCTTTCATGGTTAAAAGCTGAGCTGTACAGATTCTCCTTTCCTTCTCCACTGTCTTGGAGTTGCAGGGAAGCATTACTGCGCTCCTCTGGCCGTGCCACCATCAGGCACTGCCATCTCCCTTCCCAGGTGTCATTTCTTGGGCCTTGCAGGAGCTCCATGGCTGCAGAGATGTAAGAGCTGTCACCCCTCCAGCTCAGCACCACCCGGCCCTGTGCTCAGCCCCATACTGGTCTAAGGCAGAGAACTGGAAAATGTGAAAGTGCCAGAACTGCTGGGTTGACGTAAGGACAGTTTAATGATAACGAAAGAGAAGGAAGGGAAAGCAGACAAACAAGTGAAGCACAGCACAATTGCTCGCTACCAGCCAAGCATGCCCAGCCACCAGCAGCAGCCCCCTGGCCCATGGCACTGATGTCAGTGCTCAGCACGATGCCATGTGGGATGGGGAATCTCTCCGGTCGCTCGGGGTCAGCTCTCCCAGCTCTGTCCCTCCCAGCTGCCTTGTCGCCAGAGCGGCGTGGGAAGCTGGCAGTCCTTGACATGAGCGCTGCTCAGCAACAACTCAAACACTGCGTTACCAACATTGTTCCCATCCTGAATCCAAAGCACTGCACCATACCAGCACCATGCTCCATCCAAGCCAAAACCAGGACGCTCAAGGGATTTCAAAAACCAGCAGTGGCCACTTCTTTATTTTAGAAGGTTTATGAAAATTTAATAGGCATAGAAACGCAGACCTTCCCGACAGCAAAAGAATTAGAGAAATGGTGTTTTCAGTCTCTTGTAAAATTGTATCATTAAACTTAATAATGGTATGTTTTGATTGCTGCATAAAACAGATGAACTTTGTGTGCACATCCTTCACCCTGCTCAGAAACCCATATGCGTCTCAGTCATTCAGACAGCAATCTAATGCTATGGATGCACAACAGCAGGAAGGTTTTGCCAACTCATTAATCTAAGCCTGTGTGTGAGGATGGGCATTTTTCTTTCTTTTTCTATCCACAGAAATTAGGAAAAAAAGAAAATATTTTATTTCTGTATATATACAGATATATGCTTATGACTAAACACGTATCTACATATGCACAGATGGATGGATGTGATTAGTGCATTAGAAGTAAAGTGGTGACTGTACTAATAACCTTCACTTCCCTACAGTGTTATTTACTTCTTAGACTGAAAAATACGTAGGCCACTCCAAATGTAATGCCTTCTATTTACTTCTATGGTAACTACAATAATAGAAAGAGCACAGTAACACTATTTTATAGAGCAAATTCTCAGCTGCAAAACATAATTTTTCAACGTAGCCATTCACTGTGTATTTATGCCAGAGACGAACAAGAACTGTATGCCACCTACAACCATCTAGATGACCATCCAGAAGGTGGCGTGTCTTTCATGCTGCTGTTGCCATTGCTGAAACACACCACCAAACCCTCACAGCACCCACATCCACTGCTTGGTCCCCACCAGATTTCAGCAAGTGTCAGTGAGTGTCAGTGGGTGTCAGTTTTTCTGCACGGAGGAATTCAGTGACATCCCTTTGCTCCATATGCACTTGCATGTCAGACGTCCCTCTGCTGCCATTGGAAAGCTGCTGGCATTCCAATCAAAGAACATTTTGAAGATCAGTGCATCTTAAGATCACTCATTACATAGCGACTCAATTAGAGCCTCAGAATCTCTAATTTGCTTTTTAAAGCCCTATATAAAATGAAAAGAGAAACTTTCATTTGTCTGAATTTCTCATCGGTTTGTAGGCTTCTGTACCTTTTGAAAATGCACTGAAACCTTCAGATTTAAGCAGGCAGCTCTGACATCCTTTCATCAGAGACAAAAATTATTCTTAACACAGATTTTAATGAGGATTCTTCAATCTAAAATCTTGTTACAGATCGCTAGATTAAATTAGGGTAACGGGTTCTCTAAGCCTCAGTTATTCTCTCAATTACTTATTGACTTAGCCTAATTCTAAACTAAGGTTAATGAACGAAAAAGAACATGCAAACATAATTTTCCCCTCTCCTTTCACATAATGCTTATAACTGTCAGGCCAAAAGATAAAACTTGTCTTCATTGGCTGTGGAAGCACAGGGCTGTGGGTCACAGAGCCTAGTCCTGCAGGCACACTACATGTCTAGATAGAAGTCCCAGGACATCTTTTCTGAGCTCTAGAGTGCAGTGCAGACACGTGGCACCTCGCAACAAACTCTAGCTCTGCTAATAAACCAAAGTCACTCCAGATTCTACCACAGTCAGGACCCATCTGGGACTGCAGCTGGAGCACTGTTGGGTATTTATACAAAGCAGCCATCTCAGGATGGAGTCTGTGACCTATTTCTGACCACTATAACTCAGAACTTGACACAATTCCTTCACCGTTTTACTAGGCTAAAATGAATCTGATTACTTTTGCCTTACCTGCTACATAACTGCATGCTATCTACATTGATACTGCACATTTTTGCTGTACACAAAAAAGTCTTCTAAGGCTACATTGCAATGTAACTTGCTTTTACACATTCCTCTTCCATGCTCCAGTTTCCCAGAAAAATTCAGGCTGTAGGTTTCAGGACTCTACACAGTTGATGGTAGACTTTGAGATCCAGTCTGCTTTCCTACAGCAAAACATCCTTAACGATTCCTTTTTTCACACCGAGCATCCATGTAATGGATCCCAACATGCAGGAAGCTCTCAGTATCAAGATGTTTTCTGTACTTAAAATCCTTGCTGGTCCCTGAAGGCTTTCAGCCAGTGCTGATGGAAGCTGTCCAGTCACAGAAGTCAGTTTTTCTGCTTGCTTATTTCAATAACTCAGTTTTAATTCAGAAATCTAGTGAAAGCTCTGGGATCTAATTCATCTGCGACACATGGTTTGAATGAATTTGGAATATTTTAGATGAAGGAGAGCAGTAAACATAAACACATGCATGCAGCAATTATTAAGCTAGTCACCATAAATTTTGCTGCATCTGCTTTAGAGTTCACAGATACTAACAGAGAAAAATCAGTGCATTAATGTAGCAGTGGAAATGTAATAAAGTGCCTTATTATCCCTAGAAGGCAGCAAGTGGCAATAGGCTCTGTGGGTACTACCTGTGGCCTAGGAGCAGTCCCACTCCTTCCTATCCATGGCCTGTAATTATCTCAGGCTAACCGTGACCCTACGGGTCCCCCATTAAAATTATATTTTTATTACAGAACAGTGTATACATTATTGAAGCACGTTATTTTGATCACTGAGAAATTGACATATAGTGCTCATTAACCAGTAAGCCTGAATATTTAATTTATGAAGTTGGTTCACGATTTCTCAGATCAGTCACTTAAGGGACGTAAACAGGAGAATTGCAGCCCAGTGAACAGGAGGGACTCGTACTGACAGTGGGGCCTTAAAAATGCGTGTCATGGCATATTTGAGACAGTAAGCAGGTAAATGCATTAAATAGACTCATTAACATCATTTCCTTTTCAAAACTTATCAAGACAAAAAGTTATTTTAATCGTTGCCCTTCTCTCTTACATTTTCCCATCTGTGTCTTCCATCAGATGTTGGTGATGGGGAGGTCTGCTGTTCCTCAAAGCTCAGCAATTATGTCCCATAATGTGCTGCTCCTTCACTTCTGTCCCACTGCTCAAACCACACTTTCTGAACCTAACGACACGGAATAAGGCTGTGTCACAAACCAAACCCAACTGACAAATTATTTTCGTTTTAGTTTTCTGCCTGGCTGTGGAAATCCCCGTGGCAGAGGTGATGGCCATGTGGGATGGGTCAACAGTGCTCTCTGCTGGCAGCAGGGAAAGGCTGCAAGAAACAGCTGCAATCTAAATTACACAGCATGAAGTATTTCGAATACATATCTATGGCGAGATGTTTTTATGCAAATCTATAGAAGATGATGATTTAAAAGGTCAAGAAGCAAGTTGTTTACTGCAAACATAATTTTGCAGATGTTGCTATGCTCACAGTGTTTTGATGGTTTCCTTACACAAGGCTGCATAAGTAGAGTTTAAAGAGAAGGCAAGGGAAAAGTATTATGAAGAATAAATATTCAAACGTACAAAGGCTTCCCAAGTGTGTTTGAGTGCTCCATAAGAGGGAAAAAAAGAAAGAAAGAAAGAAAAAAAGCCAACCTGTTTAAAAAGTCTGTTTTGTACCAGAGAGATACAAGGGACGTCCCACAGCACAGTCATTGCAAATCAATGAGAACAATATTTGGTATTGCTGAACAGGGTCTGGTCAAGATACTATGAACAACAACAACAAAATCACTAAAAGAAAGGACTTTGCTTGGAGTACTCAGAAAAACATTACTTGGTTGCTACTGTACTTAAAAGCTCAGGCTCATGTGACCTGAGCCGCAGCACGAGGCGTTGTATGGGAATGGGACAACCCTGCGTAAGTCTGAAGAAAACCAAACACTCTGGTGTTAATGCTTACACATCCTGGTCAGCCTGAAGACAGTTGCATATTTGTTTTTGCTTTAGTGAAGCTCTTTGAGACCCTTAGATGACAGATGCTACTTCAATCTTAGTATTGGTGCTTTCATGTTTCCATGGATGGGCAGAAAACTGATGGCTGCTGCCCATAGAATCTGGTCTGCAGTCACTGGGACATCTACTGCTCTTGCTGTGTTGATAGGGAATGGCAGAAAGCAGAGGCAGTGACAAAACAAGTGCTGTTAACAGCTCAGGTGCTGTTAGTGGGGCAGAGAGCCCACTGCCCCTGGAGCCTGCAGAGCTGCAAGAACATAAGACTTCAAGGGGAGGATCTGGGAGCCATGCGGTGGATGACAGAAGTGTGGCTATTGGAGGATGTAAAACCAAGGCATTACAACATCTTCAAAACACCCTTCAATTCTTAGTGATTTGCTTCCCTACGCAGTGCTAGGCTTTCTTTGGACTGTATCTATTTTCATCCCAAAGAAAGAAACAGCTAAAACCCCAGATAAGATCCAAGGACACCACAGCAGGCAGCCATACACAATTGATTTTCCTGCTTCCTTACATTCGGTGCTGCTCTGCTGACAGGTACTGATACGAGTGAAAAAATATTTTTGGAACTGATCTTCAGGCCACTGTTACCTGAATAAATCCAAAATGCTGAGAGACTGTTTCACCATTTGTGAAGGCCCTTGGGAAGCAGAGAGCTGCTGGAAAGCTGTGACAATGAGCCAGCATGGGATGAAGGGCACGGAGTCCAGCTCAGCTCCCTCACCTTTCTTCTTGCAATCCCTGCTTGTGTTACTGGCACAGCTTTACCCCAAAACACGCTTCATTTTCTGAGGCTTGTCCTGCACAGCCTTTTGAAGGCAGTTTTATCATAGACTATAATGTAGTGATGTAGAACATGAAAGTTCTGAAAAATATTTAGTTCAGGACTGGTTTCAGAAGAAAAGAGTAAGTGAGCAAGACACGGGGTTAACAAGGACATGATGAAATGCTTCCATAACTGCAGGGTTAAAGAGCAACATCAGGAAAAGTTATTTCCGCTACTTTTTTTTCTCATGGTCATAAAAATCTATGATGTTTCAAGATAAACATGGCCAAAGAATTCACAGTTGTTAGTTATGCACTTCTGCTGATCTTGTATTCTACTACCAAGCAGCAGAACTTGGACTTGATTGTAGGGCCAGCAAGTTCCACCCAGATACACGGGCACCCAGATCTCACTTAGAAATGCAGCAGTGCATAAATTAGTGTGCCTGTGTGGCTGCCTTGCATCAAGATAAAGAGAGAATAATGCTGCTGGGGAATTATGTGCACAAAGCTCTGTGAAGCAAGAATTAAAATGAATGAGATTAAATGGAAAATAACACATCAGGAATATGTTAATAATTTAATTAAAGTCTACCAAAGTTGAAATATTCCACAATTAAGGTTGAAGCCCATCAACATTCTCTGTTCTACTCGGGGATTTTGCCATAGGTAAAACTACCAGTTCAGAAACATTTCTCAGTGTTTGAGGAAAACTGGGTCAACTGAGTGCGGTGGCATCGCTAACTCTGAAAATGTTGGATGTAGCTGTTTTCCCAGGCAGATTTTTAAGGATGCTTTAATAAATTTCTTTAGCACAGCCTTTATTGTAGCACGTCAGATAAATGTGAACATTGGTTGTTTTCAAAAACACAAGAGGGGCAATTAGCGCTTTTTTTCCTCAGCCTGGTTCGCTGTTTTCATCTTTACCTAACCTTGTTTAAATAAAACTGTGTATGCATTTAAGTCAAAGGGAAGCACAGAACAAAAATGTTACTTAGTAATAGAGCACCAGGAGGCCATGACTGCAAAGGACATGGCACCAAAGGGAAATTTGACACTTTAAGGTGACAGTTACACAACTCTTAGCTGAGCTTGGCGTTGCCCTTTCTACATCCCCCCTTTGAAACACTCCCTGTGACTCTTCTTCCACTCCACAGACCACGCTGTGCTCAGCACTAGTAGATGCTGCTGCCCAGACCGGGCAGAGCCAAGTCCTTCCCCCGGGAGCCCTCCTACCACCTGTTCTGCAGCAGGGCACACAGCAGACAGATGACACCCCTACAAAACCCCGCTCAACTTCACTGTCCACAAAACCAAGCGACTTCCATGCTCTAAAGTGATGCTGCACCATCGCTTTAAAGGCTCAGTAACATAAAATACAGAAAGTCCCTCTCTGGTCAGAAACTTCACATAATGAACAGGATCAGAATCTCCTTTTTCTCCAGTCGCAGTGAGAAGTGTACATGGAGAAAACACAACAGGAAGTTTTCTGCTGGCAACAATGCCAACAATGCCAGACAGACTTCTCCTATTTCCTGCACACTGCTTTCCTACTGAGTGTAACGCATTTCCAGACTGAGCTCACAAGCAGGAGGTGACTGCACTGTGCCCTGTAACTGAAAGTGGTTGTACTTGAAAAGCACGCTTTTAAAGGTCATGAGATGTTCAGTTTGTATATAAAGCAGACAATCCCGCACTGCAACAATTTCAGACAGCAGTCCAGTGAAACTTGCCACGATCAGCCGCAGCCTTATTGTACAAACATGGCAAGTCAGAAGGTCTCCAGAAATTAAAGATAAAATAAAGTTCTTTAGCATTTTCATCTTTCATTCATATGTAATCTGAGTAAATGGCAAACGTCAGACACTTTTGCTCTTGTAGTGATCAAATGCCCTTAATAGAAATGCCACTAAAAGCCTCGATGGTACAGAAGCAATGGCACAGAGACATCAGGGGCCATTTGCCTGGGATCTGGGTTGCAGTATGTGACTCTTCCCACATGCACACACTCAGAACAGGAGAACCAGTGCCCCAGCTGAGCCTAAAAATGCTGAAAAAAAGACACGGCTGTGCATTTTTTATATTGAACATCTTGAATTTTGTCCTTCCTGGTGATGAGCTCGTGTGCCTGTGCGGGAGGTTCTTGTGGTTTCACTTAGGTGTTCAGCTCTCCCTGCAGGTGGGAAATGAGGCATGTCGGATACTTCAGCTCATTACTGGTATTTTTTACCTGCGGTAACGTAGGGAAATCCTGTTTCAAAATGGACAATGCGATCTCATTACAAGCTCTGCGTCTTTATGAAAGGGAAAATGAGAAAGACAAATGTTACTCCTGCTCTTGAATTTGTCTCTTATCACTTCCCCTCTCTGCTCTACAGAGAGTTATTTCATTCATATTAGAGGTTATTTGGGTCACTTTTACCTAAAGAGAGAAAATAATGGGAACCTAATTTGAGATTGGTGGCAATTTAAGTAAGAAAATGGATTCGGAATATTCTGCACTGTTGCTAAATTTAACGGGGTGCTCAGTGAAGCGTGAGCTTTCAGATGTGAATAGGAGGCTTTCAACCATTTCCCCCTATTTGTTTTTCAACTGCATTTCTTAGCATTGTTAGCAATTTCATCTCAGCCATTCGCAGTGTACTGAAACTGCATTCAATAACCTGACCTTTCACTCGTTAAGCTAAACTTGGTATTTAATTATTAGGTACGCAAAGTCAAGCAGAAAACTAAGGAGCAGTTACAAATGAAATCATGGTGTTTTACTGGAGATGAATGGGAATATTTGTGTTTACTGCTTTTCTAAAACCATTTGAAACTGTTTATTTTGAATTGGAATAAACAAAACAGAAACAGCATATATCAAAGTTTAAAATAACCACGGCACTCAAAACCTGTTTTGTCTCATTCGTGCGGCTGCATCGCACTCTGCGCTGTAATTTTTTTACAACATACTGTGCAACAAAACAGGTCATTTAAATTCTGTAATTACTATTACAGATAAAACGACACTGCAGCAATGTTAATTACTATAGCACTGATGTATAGGATATAATACATAATAGGCATGTCTTTAATTTTAAATTGAAGTGCAACAAAGCATATTATTGCTATCCTTCCTCTTCTTAACATAAATGAATGCCATTCAAGTGTAGCATTTGCATCCACGCAGAGCATTCTAAAATCAATCACTCTTCTACTTTAACTCAAGCTGCCGTATTGCACTTTTCGATGACGTGTAAGTTAAGGAGCCTCCTGCTGTAGGAACTTCTCCTGTGACAGGGGTAAATGTGGCTGAATTATATTCTGTCGAAAAAAAAGATTTCTACAATTGTTTTCTTTCTCATTACAGAAACCGTAAATCAGTTTTCAATGAAGTGTACCATTCAGTCTTTTTAAAAATGAAGCTGAATCTCAAAGATCATTACAGCTACTTGAGGTGTAGGAGGAACTGGAGATACTCACCAAACCATAATTCATTTTGTACCACTGTGGCCAAAACTTCTGGCAACTGTAGAATACCCAGAACAAAGAGCCTTGCAGCAGAGGACAGCGAATGGCTTGACCTGCAGCATCAGAATGAGCAAGGCTCCCTGCTTCGTGAATAATTATCTCCCTGCTTTTGCAGCACCTTTACTTTTAGATAACTGTTATGAATATTGAAAGAAGAAAAAAATGAATTAAATTTCAGATTTGTTCAAGTGCGCTTAAATAATTTAAGCCAGCAGAAATGTCCCCATTTTCAGTGGACAAATTTAGTAATGAAATCACTACTCAGATTTTGGATGAGAAATATTCTAGAAGCCTACTTATTCAGAAGTATAATAGTCTCACTCATTGTGCTAACTGTGCGCCCCTGGATAGAACAGCTCCATTTGGATTTACAGAAATATTTTAATGTACAGTTAAAATTCACACACCTGGAGCATGTCCTCAGGTCACGTGTTTCATCACACAGTAATAATGAGATTCAGTGCCAAATTTAAATGAAGACGTGTAGGATGCAAACACCTGCATTGTGTGTAATTGGTCTCAAGGAATTACAAATGATATTGAAAGGAACACTTTCCATCCCCTATTCTGTTTAGGTCAGCGGGACAATGTACAACACAGGGAGACACGTTTCTCTACGATTAGACAAAGAGCACTTGGTGAACATCTCCGGAGGGCCGATGACATACAGCCACCGCCTGGAGGAAATCCGGTTACACTTCGGAAGTGAGGACAGCCAGGGATCAGAGCACCTTCTCAACGGACAGGCGTTCTCTGGGGAGGTACGTCAACATATTCCAGTGACAAATGAAGCAGCATGGAATGCTACACTTTTCATTTCCACCTGAAGGTATTTGCAACAAAAAAATTGTTTCCCTTAATCCAGGGTGGAATTCAGCTTTTGTGTTACTTTTTATTTCCGGCCCATGCATGGCTACATGTGTGAGTCGTATTTAAAAAGAAACTGTTTAACTGCACTCGTGGACACCTTGTACTCACAAATGCACTGCTTACAAAGCAACCAAGTAGCCTTGTGGATCCTTTAACTGCCAGCGTCTCTCCTCCACTTAACAAATAAGGCAATGCTTCAGAATAACCATAGGGGTTATTTTTTAAGATATTCTGTAAGTGTCCTATTACCTTTATTTTGGAAGATCAAAACGAATAATTTTTTCATAATGAAGAACTTTGTTGGGGAAGAGTGAATTACCATCTGTAATATCTATCACAGATTCTGGTGATCAGACAATTAATGAGTGTTATTTTCTTTGGTGTTGTGCAGCAGCGGTTATTTAAAAGGAATAGAAAAGTTAGAAATTAATCGCTCATAGACTATAACAAAAAGTAAACATGTAGAGCATTTTTGTGCTATGCTTGGTGCTAGTACTTACCTAGGCTCTGGGACTTCAAAAATAGAAGTTTCGAAGCACAGCAATAAGTGCAGCTGGCATTGGATTGGAAGACCTTAACCTTCTAATCTAGAGACTAAACATGACAGTTTATCTCCTTCAGCCTGCCTTCCTGCAGCCAGGTTAATATTGACCTAACATTCCTTTGGCTTCAGTACATTTCTATTCTTGAAACAATCGACACTCAGCAGCTGTACCTGAGCCACCGTCCTGTTATACTTGAAATACCACTGAATAACTTAAAGAAGGTCCACTTCAAAATACCAAATGATGCAGTGACACTTCAAAGTGGAGCTAGCGATGGTTTCTTGGAGGAGAGCAGGGTAGCAAAGCAGCTGCTCAGCTGGGAGAGCTACAGATGCTGCTGGCCCAGCTGCCCACCATCGCCGAGTGCCCGATTGCCTGCGAGCACCATGGCAGTTCCCTGCACGGCCTTCCATGAAATCAGTCAGACGTACCTTAGATGCTGCACAGCTGAGCTGTCCCACTTGCCAACCAGAGCCCTAGTTTAAACGCCCCGAATCTCTTCCAGGCGGCGCTCATTTCCATTTATTGGTTAAACAGAAAAGTCAGCTTTCTAACCTCATTTCCCAGCATCAACAGTAAAATAGTGTGAATAGCTTCCTCTACCCTCTGTGTTGCCTCTGGAGTCTCTAGATCAAGGCCATCACCTTCCTATTATTTCTGAATTATTGCAGTAATACATTTTGTCAAGCTTAGGTATTATTTGCTAGCACACACCTCAGTTCTCTATTAATAAAAGCAGAAAAACTAGCTAAGTGGAAACCACAGTCAGTCAGCCAGTGGTGCATCGCTGGATCCACAGTATAGGAAGGATTCATCTAATTATCTGAATTCCTCCTACTGTGAATGGAAGAAGACTGGCATCTTCAGAGGATGAGCATTCCTGATAGCTAGAGACAAATCTCTTAGGACAGGACAAATCGCTCAGTGGAAATGCATCTGCCTTGACAAGAGAGCAGGCAAACAGCTGGACAAGATGCTTAGATTAGATGTCTCCTTTTTGGATGGTGTAGATGAATTCTAACCTTCAAGGATGTGCTTTTCAAAGTTGCAGGTAGCCATTTTGGGCAGTCAAACAAGTGAATTCCAGTAAGGTCAAGTGTTAATTATCAATTTGGATCTGTATCTTCAGTAAAGTCTTAGTTATAAAACACATACTGTTTCCAAAGCACAAACACAGAGTCAAATAAATCATGTTGAATAGCATAGGTGCAAATTTTTAGTAAAGGATGGCAGCTGACAGTGTTCTTAGGATGCACATTCACCCTTACAAGTGCTGTCTATATAAGTAAGTTATTTCCAATAAGCTCTCAGCACTGGGAGATGCAATGTTTACAGCTCCCGGCAACTAGAATGACAAAACTATAGACAGGTTAGCTGACTTTATGATTGAGTACATGACTCTGTAAGGCAACATATGCTTTCAAGAAAGCTGCTGCTAATTATTATCACTCCCGTGATACTGTCAGAGGAGATAGGATAAAGAAAAATAACTACATTACTTTAATTTAGGTTGTGCAGCAACCAGAGCAGTGAAGATTTTCTGGTTTGGGCTTTAGCAGGTGAAGGCAACCAGAGAAGCATGACTGCAGGATTCCACCATTTGATTGTTGGTTGCACAGCAATGCCCACGACGCTTCCTTGTTGCTGCTGTTCTTATTTATTTTGGACAAAGTAACTATGGCGTTTACTACAACCTCTATCTTGCTATAGAAACAATTCCTGAGTTACCCAAGCAGTGTGATTCAATTCAATCCCCTCTTTTCCACTGACACTGACACACTCACATCAGCGCACTGGGGAGAGGAGGGCTGGGGGGCAGAGCAGCCCTCCCTAACAGCACTGAAAACTTAGACTGGCTCTAACAGACCAGAGTTAAATCCAAATCCAGGGAAGCTGAAGCTGCTAAGTGGCTCCATTATATTTTCAATTATGAGCAGTTTTCTTTACACATCTGGAAATCAAGCCTAAGATCCACACTAAGCAACAGGCCTGTTTTTAGAATGCTTTTTTTTTTTTTGCATAGTGAAGATGTTCTGCAAGAGCACAGGCACTCAGCAGGCTGGAGAGCACTGGAGTGGCACCACGGAATGAAAAACATCCAGAACTGGCAATTTGTTTCAAAATGTCCCATGGTCTGAGCGATACTGAGAGGCCTGTAATTTCCAGGCTTCAGGTGTTAAAGTCTGTCAAGAGAGATCTGGGTAGCTTTTAGCCCCTGATGATCACTTCAGCAGACAGAATAACTGAACCAAGGCCCGAATAATTTCAATGTAAGGACTTTAAAAATGAGCATCAGATTATCATCAATACGTTTAACACTGCTAATACGGAAAAAATGAAAGGCTTTGGAATGTTTAAAAAAATAAATTGAGCATTTGTTTGTGCCTCAGATACATTCTTGAGAGCATTCAATTCTGTACTCTTTGTGTGAGCATCCTACTATAGAGTAGCAATGCAAAGAAAATCTTGGCTCAAGCGAAGAGCACAACCAAGACACCAATCATTCACGTCTGCTGCCTAACGTCTCCATGCAAAACTGCTTCTAGCACAAGTGTCTGTATCATTAATGAGGCCATCTTCCCTCAGAAAGGAAGAAACAGAGAATACAGCAGAATAGTGCTGCTGTTTGAGCTCTACCTTGTTAAAATACAAAATAAAATAAAGGTAACTGAACCTACAAGAGTCATGAAGAAAACTGGACCCTTTAAGCTTTACTCCAACTACCTCGAGGCTGCGCAGTGCAATGGTCTTATCTACATAGAGGAAGAAAGTCAAGGAGCTTCATTGTTTGATGCTATGCACTTTTCAAACAAGACTCCACAGTGCAGAAAATAGATTTGCACATATAAAGCAAAGATTTATTCTTTTCTGCCCACCAAGTCATCTTCTGAAAACCTATGACAGACATTATAAGCACAAAATGACTTCACCTCCTACATGAGAAATGATAGCCACGAAGTATCTGGATAAGTGAACATATATTGCATCTACACAGAAAGTTTGAAACCAAGATTTGTTTTTTTCTGCTGCAAAAGCTAATAAAAAATTGAAGCAAAATATAAGAAAACAGAGGTGGGGGAAAGAGACCAGAAATTCTGAAACACCAGCCTTCTACTACTTCATTTTCTATGTGAAATCAGGCAAATTGTACGTGAATAGGGAACTTTGAATGATAGTGAAGGATTATTTATCAGAGAGATCAGTGCTGCAAATCCAACTTCTGATATTTTTAGAAGCAGGACTGACAGAGAAACAGCCTGTGAGAAACATCAGGCCAGCTGAAATCATTTAATCCAGTCTTCTGCAGAATTAGAACGATCTCAACTGCTAAATCAGAAGAAGTGATATTGTCATGGAGGCCTTCTGCACACCTCTGATTTGCCTGTGTAGGTCTGAATAACCTCTCCCAAAATGCTTCTGTTGGTATTCTTATACCAAGCAGAAAAACTTTCCTGGAATAGTTCTGATACAACCATATGTGAATTACGAGTTCAGTGATGCTGGTGAAACAAAGCAAGCCCATCAGCAGGTCAGAGGAAGCCGTAGGCACAGGCTGACCCTAAACGTACTGCTTGTTCCAAGCTGCAAACCAGCCACATATCCTTTTATTGGGTGAGGCCCTAACTTATTCCAAAGGTAAATGTTAGCCATGCCTTTCTGTGACATGGCTCAGGCCTCTGCCTCCTCTTCTGCATTCTGCACAAAAACATGTTTTCCCCACACATTTCCCTGTGCAAAATTTACTGCCCTCCATCCAAGCCTGGACTTCTGTTTGCTTTTTGTTCCCTGTAGGATCCTCACTGATGTGAGGATGTGAGATTCTCCAAGGCTGTTCAGCAAAATACAGGGCAGCACACACTCCTTCCTCAGGAAAGGCAGCAGGTGATGCCCAGTGCCACAGCTCGTCTGTATTTTGGAAATTTTATTGGAAACAATACGGGTCATTTTTAAGTGTTGCAGCCAGAAGATAAGTTTACTGTATTCCTGTGCTGATTAATGTTGAAAAATAAGCCTCTGAGGGCAGTACCAGATGAGGGAACACATGTCTAATGGAAGGGTGGTTTAGTAAAATCTCTATAACCTTCAGATTAATGTTCAGCTTCAGAGGAGAAAGTCAATAGGATAATGAATTAAACTGCTAGAGGAATAGAATATAAATCAGGAAGAGGTGGAGGTATTGTCATTACTGCAGCATAAGGAGACTGTTCACGTGGGGAATTCACATCAGTGGGAGATGAGCACCACGTCAGGAGCAGGAATGCACCTCTGTCCACCCAAAGACTACAGGTGGGCTTCACCAGAAATGTTACAAGATGCTCATACACACAAAAGCAGAGTTAGAGTTTAAAAGCCACGCTTATTAGAATTGACTACTGTGTTTTTCTAAACCAAAATCAAATGCTGTATTTCCTGTTAGGTGGGTTTTATTGCAGATTAATATAAGAAAATAGCAGTGAGCAATGTATCAGCACAAACTGACCACCTGACCATGGTGTGCCAGTTTAAGAATTACCCATTGCAAATTCTATTCCACTCTCATCTGACAGCGCAGGAAAGTTGGCATTTTAAGAGATGTGATGTAGGAGCAGAGCCCAGTCCATCTCCTTTTAATGTGGTGTCTCCATTTAATGCTATGTGGTGACACAGCGCCTGCCCCTGCATCTGGACCCACCATGACTTTGAGTGTGGCCCACCAGGGGAGATAACCAGACAGCAGGGCTTGCAGGAAGGCATGTTGGAAAGCACTGCTATTCAGTGAAGTGAAATTCATCAGAAATATTTTTAAATATTCCCAAAATACATCCCAAAGAAAAATGAGCTGATAAAGCAAGTTGCTAAGCAAAAGCAGAAGAGTTGTTGACTAAATGCTAAGGCATTTACTGTACCTGAACCCAGGAATAAAACAGTAGGTGACAGTGTGGTGCAAATGGAAAGGGAAGATAAAAGGATATACTTCAGTTCACTGTATATTTTCCTGTCAGCTACAGATTATATTGTTCCAGAAGCGCTGCGTGAAGTAGCACACAATAATTAACCATCGTTTGTTCTTCTAAACATGCGGTGAAGTATCATTATTTATTTTTTATCCTCTACATATATGTGGGTGTTCCTTGCCAGGAAACTTTTCTCCTTTGAAACCTGCTTTTCTGAATCTTACAGAATCTTAACAGAATTGCAAGAACTGCCTGAGCAATCTACAAGCTCTATGAAAATGTCAGTTTGTGTTCATGTAGCAACACAACAAAGTATCTGCTGCTTGGAATAGTAAACGTTGAATTTCTTAGATATGGACAGAAACAGATCCCCTTCAGTAATAAATATATTTTTGCACATGTTTAGATTTCAGATACCAACTGTTCTCATTTCTAGGGGGAGGGGGAAGAGGAAAAGAGTGTCAGTGTACTGAGAGCACAGTCTGTCACAAACTATAATCTAAATCCCCTTGGTGCCTCAATTCTAAAATCCAGCATCATAAAGCAATAAGGTGGAGTTTTTCTGCTTAGAGTAGCAGCTGTAGGATTTGCTCTTTTAAACCACTGGGACAGTAAAACATTCAGCCCTCTAAACCTCTGGTGTCACTTATGAAGCGTTCATTTTGCCTTATTCCAAATGATTATAATTTGCTTGGGATGGCTCTACTTGATATTGGATGATTCTTCTTTAATTAAAGAGCAATTTACCCCTGCAGCCAAAAAACTACATTTGTTCTGCAGTGGGTTTTATGTTACTTGGGAATGAGTTTTCCATTACACTTCTCATAAATTTTAACTTTTTCCACAAATGTATTTATTGTAACATTCCAGAGAAAGGAGGAATCAAACTAATTCCGTACTCAAAAGTTCCTGCAGCCACGTTCCTGGACAACCACAGAAGAAAATAAAAAGCAAGATTATATGAAGTTTTATCATCGTCACAATTTACAAAAGGAACAAAAAATAGGGAGTGATTACTGCTGTCATATTCCTAGACAAAAAACTATCGTGAAAGCCATGGAGTTTTGTCTAGATTGTACCACTTAACTATTTGTATAATGTATTTATATAATGATTATTGATCTCAGATAGGAAAAAAAAAAAGCAAAACCTTTTAGCTCAGTCTCTTTTAAGTGATGCTTTCTCTGCTGGAGGATAAATACTGGCAAACAGACCATTAACAGAGGAATCCAAAGTTAAACAACGGACGACACAAAAACCTTCAAGTTCCATCACCAAACCCAACGGAATTTCTCAGGCACTTGCATGTTAGGTGCTGGGCACTTGCAGCCATAGCTTGGTTATGCTGCCTTGAATCATACCCAGTTCTGGCCCTTCTTAGGGCCAGAGAGATTAAGAATGGCCTCTGTAGACTCCAGAGCCAGGATTCACTTTGGAATCTGGCTGCAGTAATGTTGGGGTTACGCTGAGCAAATGGAAGAACTTCAAACAGCACGGTGACCCCATTCCTGCATGCTCCAGGCTTGCTGGGCAGCCCTTCTTGTGGCAGGCAGGAATTCCTGGCTCATACCCCATCTTTCCCACATTTCATCTGGACTCTCTGATCACTGGCACTGAGGACATGAGTGGGGCAGGGAGCACGTCCTCCAGGGGCTGAATTAGCCCAGGAGTCTTTCTCCAGGGAGCAGCCTGACGTTTTGCTCCTCTCTGATAACAATTCTTGTTGTCTAACACAGTTGTGAAGCCTTACCATTTACTCTCTAACCTTCAGTTTATTTCCATAGCTTCAGCTCCTCCTTTGTTAAGTCTTTGTCCCTTACCTTATGTTTAATAGTTTCTTAAGAATCATTAAGAGGTGTTTCAGTACTGTAGTAAAAAGACAACTAAATCACGTCAATGCTAGTGGACTTTTTATTACATGTTCAGGGATTCAGGGAACACTGTGAGGTTGGAGAGCTGCAGTTTTCATTTAGCATACCGCTTTGACCTTCCACCACCACTGTAGACCTCTCCTTAATTAAAAGCACACAAGCATACAGTGCCTCCAAGAAAGTCAAAACACTTTGAGGTATTTCATTTTAACCAGCTAGTTCGTCAACAATTTCAATAAGGACTGAGAAGGAAATACTTTTAAACATTCGTTCCTATCACAAAATTGTGATAGATAATGGATTTGCATGTTTTACAAACAATGAAGAGAAGTGAACTCACACTGTTACTGTTTTACAAGCATGTTCTGAAATTATTACAATTAGGTCAGCTTCTCAGGCGTACCTATCTTTAAAACAGCACACGATAGCAGGCACATCAGCATTAACTCTTCAGAGAAAGAGAATTCACAAGGTTAAAACATTTCTTTAAGGTCCATTTTCTTTCTGCTTATCTTTTAATATCTCACCTTTACCTGCCTGCACCTTATCTCTGGATAAACTACTGGAAATCACTTCACACATCTGCCAAGACTCGCTGGATTCAAACTCATCAGAAGTGAACAGAATGAGAAAGTTGCTTTTCAGTAGGTTTGTCTTTTTCTCCACTCTACCTGCCACAAAAACATTCCCTAAGTGACACTGCCACAGACAGGTTAGAAAAGCACCATATACAAAGTTACTACTCTGGAAGTTTTACCAAAGAGAGTTCTGGATCTTACTAGGAAGATCCACTACTGTCCATCTATCATCTCAGCTTTTATTTACCATTTCTTATCAACATATGAACGTGTCACTCCCAGGAAATTCTGCTAACAGCTGAATCAGTCAGTAACGCAGTCGTTCTACTTGACCTTCAGTATAGGACTGATCAGCAACTGCTGTAATATTCCTTCAAATGCATTGCATAATTCCTATGGATCAAAAACAGATCTGTGAATTTACATTCTGAAGGCAAATCCAGTGTGAATGCCATACGTGGGGCGTGTTTTGTTATGTGATTGTTTTGTCCTTTTCTCTTTATTGATTTCTATCGTGGTTCCTTGAGTCCTCCAACAAAGTAATCACAAAGCACTCGAGGGCTTCTCTGTCACCTTGTATTCTGTCACCAACCCAGCAGTTACACTGAAGCCTACACCCAAAGCAAAGCAGAGCAAAGCATGTGGGTATAGTCTTTACAGGCCATCATTTTTCACATTCATTCAGGACTTAATATTACAGTATCCATGGCTATGGGAGTTTGGCCACCCAGTTTTCACCTGATGCTTTTTTTCCTACCTATCTCACAAGCCTGAAATACTCTGACAAAGTTGTGTAGAAAGTTTTCCATCAAAACATCAATGCAGCACTTTTTCACTAGACTAAAGCAGCAGAGGAGCATGGATTTCAAATCTGGTTCTAAGATTCTCCAGAAGAAGCAAGAAGCAAACCCCAATCCTTTTCTTCTTTTCTGAGAGAACAAAAAAAGCTTATGGTAATATACATAAAAGATGAATTGCTGCCTTGTCTGAAATAGGGAATCATGATTCAGAAAAGGATAAAAGGCTTCTTAGAACCAACTGTACTCCAAGTACAAGCTGTCAAGTGGTTTGAGGTTAGCGTTCATCTCTTTCTCTCTTCACATAAAAAACAGGGAAAGGTCAATAAAATATCATAAAAATATGCTACCAATAAAAGCATAATTAAAATACATTGAGTATTTACAGAAGTACCCATCACGGGTGAGACTTAGAACCCTCTATAACACACTTTCCCTATCAGGACACACCAATTCTTCAAACACATAAGCAAATAACCAAAGAGGCAGGCAGAGCTGTAATTGTAATTCTGCATGTTGTGAAATCTCTTTGTTGCTTTGAGGTTTGTGAATTGCTTCTAAACAGCAACAGTAGCATTGACCTGCAGGGACCTGAATTTTACCTGAAATACA
This sequence comes from Tetrao urogallus, assembly GCF_951394365.1. NCBI lineage: Eukaryota > Metazoa > Chordata > Aves > Galliformes > Phasianidae > Tetrao > Tetrao urogallus. The sequence continues at coordinate 1,067,290 of NC_136831.1, read as the reverse complement.
AATTACTGCACCAAAAGTGTTCCAGTTAACTCAGATTTTGGCACATATTGTTCCATCTTTAACTTCAGAGCGGTGGTCACAGCAAGCTATTTCCAGTGAGGTGGGCTAATGGGCAAGCTGGGAAGAAAGGCACTGCTGTGGTTTTGAACAGTACAATTCATCCCTGACCATGCTGGCTTTCTGCTTCAGGCATGGTAGAGCTGGAAGAGAGGCAGTAGACAAGAATATTTCTATGTGCTTCCAGCTCTGCAAATCACAGCCCTACCCTAACAGTTCTGGTTTAAGGCAGAGTTCTCTACAGGAATCTGAAAGCTCCCAAGCCGTAGGTACCCAGATTGCCCCTTTGACAATCTGCCTCTATCTACAAACAATCCTTTATGCACATTTATTGTCTTGCTGAGGAGAGGAACACCAAAGGAAAACCAACAAATTGCTGTAAGGTAAGCTAGGGTGAGGAAACATTGGGTGTCCAGACTCTTGACTAAATCAACAGACGTGCTGGCAGGAAATCAGGCAGATATCCAACAGCCTCTGTTTGTTTTTCAGCAGAAGTTCTTTGAAATCAAGTTCCCTGCACAAGGTACTTTGGTTTTGACATGTAAGCATTTTCCAGCAAAACCCTTTTTCAGCAAAAAAAAATCCCAGCTTCTGATTACTGCAAGGCCTTATTCTGCGTGAAGCCCAAGGGTGTGTTCAGTCAAGAGGATTTTCACTGCTTGATTTGTAGCTTAGAGCCTTAGAGTGCTGTTTCTCAGTTACAAAAGGTGCAATAGAGGAACTGTTCTCCATCCTAACTGGCAGAGTTATTCCCTGGGGTAATTTAAAAAAAAAATAATCACATTTATTCTCCCAGATTCTAATGGATGTCTGTTTCATTCTCATAGGATTGTCTTTTAGAAACCCAGACAAATGATGAAAGGAAAAATAGCAGAGTAAAAAAAAAAAAATTAAAAACTTTTTCCAATGGCCTATTTGAAAATACAGACTTACATTTCAGGTATATTGATCATTAGAAACAAATATGGCAAAGAAAGTTGGAAATCTTGTGTTAGAATTCTGAGCTTCTAGACAACAACTCTGGGGTCTGTTCCCACAGCTCTTCATATACATTAACAGACCCAGTGGAAAAAAAAAAGGACTATGAGCATGTCAGCGCATACGTGAACTTCACATTTATTTGCCCTGAATAAGCCAGAAGAGGAAAAAGTGCTACGCTATTCAGACCAATTCCTTTGTTTAAAATGAAACAGACTTCTTTGCTAGCACAGGAGAACTGATCAGTTTTTTGACCCCATGCATCTTTCACGTGATCAGTAAACTCAGCACCATTTTGCATGTGGTCATCAAACCACCTCGGGGCAGCGCGAAGCAGCTCGATTTTACCTGTGTGTTGCTACATAGTGTTCTGTGTTTTGTGCTCTAAAAATGGCAGCTCGTATCTCAAAGTGAACGGCCATGATTAAATCTAAAGACCTACATGGTTTAAAAGAAAACATTTGTAAGTGGGAAAAGGCCAGAAAACCAACAGAATTTCTGAGTTGCGTCTTCTTACATCAGCTTTAAGTCTGTCCTTTAATGTTTGTGAAGACGAAAATAAAAATGAAGAGCTGGAAGAGACCGTCTCCTTTTAGTTCACTGCTTTGTTTAGAGATGAGGCTGCACCAGAAATCTAACTCAGACACGTCATGTCTAGAAGTGGTCACTTCATGTTCCCTGTAGGTATTCTGAAATGCTGATAGCTGCTCACAACAGGCAGTAATGATAGCCCTTATAATGCTTTTTGTCAAATGCTTTACAGTCATTAACATGCTCCCCATTAACTATCAATTACCTTGCAGCATAATTATTTCACAGATTTTACAAATGGCTGGGCAGAGACAGAGGCTGAGTCAACTGCAGTCATGACAACGGGCTGTGGCACAGCGAGGACCAAAGCACAACGTTTTGTGGTGTGTTCAAAGTCCCAGAGATGTTGCCTACCTGATTTCTCAAAATTTGCTCATGGGTATTTTGAATGGGCAGATCTTGTCATTCCTATTTCTGTAGCAAAAATCAATCACCCCAGTGCACTACACACTGTGCAAACGATAGCATGCAAATGTATCAATGGATAATAGCATGAATTTCCCATCAGATACACACAATATTCTGCCTACCTGAAACAGAAACACTGCCAAACACTGAAGTCTATCCTGTAGTGAGCATGCCAAGCTAAGTCATAGCACGCTTTTGAATTGCAGTAGGGTTATAAGCATTACAGTATTAAAAGGCACTGAAGCAGTGAGAATAATTTACCAAGATGCGTCTTCAAAGATGAAGGAATGCTGATATGGTAAATATCTTTTGCAATATTTCCAAATGCATAGTTATTATTTGAAAGCAAAGTCTCCATTTATTGAACCATCTGATTGTTTTGACAGAGTTCAAACTCTAAGATGTTGATTCATTCTGATCAGCAGATTGGTAACTGAAGAGCTGTTTTGTCCCATTGCTGCTAATGAAAGAAACGAACTTTTCCTAAATGTGCAGGTATTTCATTTGCATACACTGTTTACAGCAGTCATCTCTACGGAAAGAGAAACCATCACAGTTTCTACAAAACAAACTGATCTGTGGTAACAACAGCAAAAGAAAGATAGTCTTTCCTTGTAATTTAAATTCACATTGAAAATGTGAATTCTTTGATAAAGGCAGGTCCTGTGCTGCTGTTTTGTGTTGGTTTTGTTTACTTCTTATTTAATGCAAACAGCAAATGGACATTGCAAATCTTCAGAAAATGGAGAATTAACTTTGATGAAATAGCACAGACTATCATGTGCTCTGAGGCTCAGAAATGGGAACAGAGAGGCTGGTTGTACACCCAGTAGTTGGTTTGCCTGTAGTCTTATTTCACCTTGCTCTCCACTTTCTCATCAAATCTGCTCTCTTTTTATCTTGCCACAAAGAGAGATCAAACAGGTCAAGAAAATTCAGCTTTTTATTACAGCTGCAGCATCATTTCTGCTGAATTGCAGCACCACCCTATACACTTAGATTGCACCTTAATGTTGTTCTGCTCACACGATACAAAGCTAGAGAATAATATTTAAAAACCATGGTTAATGTGGCATTATATACAATTATGTACATCAGAGTAAAAAAACAGAATGCAGGGACAGTTTGGCAGCATAAAGATGTGCAATACAGTGACCTGCCGGAGCATCTTGAACTCATACACCTGTGCTTTCAGAAACACTTGCATGAGCAACCTGTGACATCCTCAGTGATGCTGACAGCAGAGCAGCAGTGCTGCCCTTTCCCACTGTGATCGGCCCCTGAAAAAATAGCAGTCTGTTTTAAGGCATATACTCACTAACCTTTTAACACCACTGCGAAAGAAAACTAACATATATTTATGGACTGTTTTGCTTCTCTGGGAAATGCACAGTGAGGAATAGCACAGCTGGATAGCAGAGCTAACATTAGAAGAATAACATATTTTAAGTGACAGGTAGAAATAGGACAGAGAAGGGCAGGGGATATGCTTGTGTTTACAGAAAGGCAGCATGTCTGGGTCTGAGTATGGGCGAGGAGCGTGCTGTGGGCTTGAGGAGCACATGCTGCATTTATAGGGAGCGTGGCTTATAAGGAATCCTGGCACTACGGGCCATGCTCAAACTAGCATGCTTCTGATTGTAGTTTTTCTTCTGCTGGCAGTAACCAAAGGTGGCAGAGGCCACCGAGGCAAAATTTAACTCTAATGAATGGAGACATTTTCAGTTCTGTGCAGAAATACAGACTGACTTGATAAAACAGTTTCTGTAGAAATTACAGGATGAAAAATAGACAAATTGAAATTTGGACTGGAGCACGAGAGCCAGCAACAACTTCACGTAATGTGGCAGAGAGCTGTGATGCCCTGAAGTAGTAACAAATGCATTTTTACATCTCCTCCTGAGAGTCTTACAGGTTTGGCTTTTTTTCTGGAAACGTCCTAAAAATCTCAACCTTGATGCTCAAGCTCACAATTATTTCAAGCAAACCTATTTCCCCAGTGAGTTTTCCTCCTTTCTTCTGAGGTGAATTTCTACTGCTTGACTTCCAGTTCTGCACAGAACAATCTATTAGAGAAATAGCATTATTTTCTTTTTCCTTCTGGAAAGTGTCAATTTTTGAACAAGATCAAATAATCTCCTGTGCTTCAGTATGGACTAATTTTAATTATTAAAACCTTTGTCCCAGGAAAAACTCTTCAGGCTGTTTATTGAGAAAACAGCTATTTTTAATGGGATTCAGAAACGTCTTTAACTGAGATCAGGGACCATTGGAGACAGAATTCTGGCTGTAAGCTGGGCTCAGAATTCAAGGACTTTTTCATGTCAGAACTTGCTTTTTCCTGCACCTTTTTTTCTATGTCTTGAAACTTGTTATAGCATTAGAAGCACGCAATTTACGATGCAGTAAAATTTAATATATATTTATATACATAAATATATATATAACATATACTTAAAGTTAAAATCCAAACACATGCATTTATGTTACATTTATAAAAATCAGAAAACCCTAATGTAGTCCCCACTGCCATACTTATATATAAGATCCTTCTTCACAGCAGTCAGCAAATTGGTATTGTTAAAATATTAATTCATACTATGATTCCTCACTTTTAGGTTCACTGTTTTGCATCGCTGCAAGATAATTTTATGGTTTTAGCAAGGTAATGGGGTAAGCACACTGCTGCTCCATAACTCAAAATCTACAGACAGCACTGTCTGCACTTAACTCACAATGCAGCTTCCCCTACAGTCATTACAAACCAGCATATAATCACAACAACAAAATTGTTTACCGCGGTACAATGAAATCAAATACATGCTTAACGATGTAAGCTTTACCAAGTAATAATGTAATGTATAGAATCAACATTATCTTCAATTAGGTGCCTACAATGGTTGAGGAGTTCCCAACATTACAGTTCAAAGAGATGGATTTTTATCTGCTCTAATTTTCAGCTCCATTTCATCTGTGCACTAACAGAAAGGTTCTCTTTTGCTATATGAGAGACGTGGCACAGAATAATGAACACAGCGAAGAAATGAAATAAAGGAAGAGGCGGCAGGTGCAGCATCAGAACTGAAAAAACCACGGCTGGTGAAATCAGTAAAAAAAATAATATTGTGGGGTAAAAATAAGACAAAATCCACAAGAGATATTGCTGGTATTAAAAGATAATTTCCCATGCTTCTAACAAAGAGCAAGAGCATTCCAGCCACTGCGCCCCAGCGTTTGCAAGTATTAGTGCCTGCCTGTTTGCATGAGGCTGATGCAAACCCAAAGCCAAGTGCAGCACTGCACAGCCCTGCTGCTGCATGGAGAGGCAGGATGTGGGATTCACTCGTGAAGGCACTCCTCCTTCCAGCAGTGCCCTGGTGGGTGGAGGGGCTGCTGTTGGGGGTGGCCCCCTCTGCACCTCTTTGCCTTTCCTGCTCGCTTATGAGAAGTGGTTACTGAAGAGTGCTGCACTGAGGCAGACAAATTCCCCAGCAGCTGCACCTTTCACAATCCCTAACTTAATTCAGATATTATTTCCCTGTGGAAGTGACGCTGTTGAACCCATTCCGTTTGTGCTTCAGGGGTTTATAGCTCTTCTAGAGGGAACTGGAAGCAGCAGAAAACAAACAGTGCGTGGGATCTGCACTGAAGTCACAGACGTTCTGAAAGCCGGGCCATTTGCCAGCAAGAACAAGGAGCTGCTTTCACATGACTGAGACCAGGCTGCCAGCACTAACTAGTTTACTACATGGACAAAACGAATTTCAGAGCGTTTAATTGGATCATCACCCAAATTCAACTTTTCTAATAGTAGAAAGTTCAACAGACTATAGATTCCTTCAGGAGTTCTGCATTTTGGAGTGTGGCAAATTCCCCAGTTTCCTTTCATTAAGGGAAAATACGTCTGGCCTTTCAGGTATTCCCATGCTGGTACTTTCAGCATTTCAGCTACATAAATTACCCTGTAAATGAATACAGACTGTGTTTTCTAATGGGAAAAAAACTTTGACTTCTGTCCTCTGATGTGGAGATTCTACTGATACAAATTACAAGTGTGACTTTATCGCTGCTCCTTTTCCCACCATCATGCCGACCAGGAGGCGCGTTTTGAGTACTAATGACACTTCACACTCATCCATGCTTTAAAGAAAGACATATAAAAGGCTTATGTTGCAAATCTGAGCTGGTTTTGCTGTGCTCACCATCACTTCCAGTGCAAAGACGAATTACTGGTGATTAGTTTCCAGATTCACCATGAGACAGATTACATCTGAAAGCACACACAGGAGACCCACAGCAGACTGTGCTCACAAACTCCCATTCCACAGACCTCCAACGTGGGCAGCCCTGCTTTCAAGATTAGCAATATTGCATCACAGTTTCACCGTCTAGGTGCATTTGCCTTTAGCCTAATTCCTAGCCAAAGCGCTATTCATTTTGTTACGATGAAGTTGTCTGCATAACTGATTTCCATTCTTCACCCTTTTGTTGGCTTAGCTCTGCATCCCACTATTCCAACAGCCCACAAACAGACACAGTAACAAACGTGTGTCTATGGGATCTGCAATTGGTGGGGTTTTTTTAATTGACCTTCACTTATTAAACTCCAAAATTTGTGGATAAGCACAAATTCGAGGCATATTCACAGCTTTACCTCCTAGCATTTAGATGAGTTTTCAGGTGACTTCTTGACTCTAAGCATTTGTGTTTTACAGGCAAGACAAACTACGTAGCAGAGGCCACTGGTATTTAGCTAGACTGGGTGACAATTAGCAGTGAGTTAGGGAAAAGGTTACTCCTGTGCTGAAAATTGTAACCAGAAAGTTTGAGACAAACAGGAGAGGAGAAGTTCTTTTGCTGTCTGTGCAAAGCTGAGACTTTTAGTTGTGGATGCAAGGAAGCAGCTTTAAGTGATTATATAAAACAGGAAAGCGCAGAAAATACCTTTAACAAAGAAAACCACTGTTAGATCCTTGAACTTCCACCAACTGCAGCACAATCTAGGCTAAAGGAAAGGCTTCTGAGATGACCCTCTTTCTCTGTTTGTTTGTAAACTAATCTGCAGTTGTGTGGCTGTACTGAACTGCTCTTATCACGTGGTAACTCTCAGAGCCCTTTACAAGGTGCCCAGAAGAATGTGTTCTTATGATAGACAACTGCTGCTGTGTGTAATTTCATGCCCTTCTAATTTATGCTGGGTACCTTTGTTTTGCCCATCAATCTGTGATATTTTTCTTCGCCTGCCCATCATGCCCAGTCTTTCAACTAAAATGTAGCAGTGCATGGTACTTTGGCAAGGTGCACTGAGAGCTATAGTGGCATCACATACTGTTAGGCTTGAAATACGAATGCATCCTTTTGACGTGCTACTGTGGAGTAACAAGTCAAATGATAAAAAAAAACATTGATCTCCAATTCACCATGTCTTTGACTTGTAGGAAACAATTTCTGCTGCCTTCTGGAGTGGCTGTGAAAGAAATACAGAGTTATCCAGAAATTCAGGGCACTATTATGTAACTGAATCTCTCAAATTGTGCATTTATACTGAATTCATCATCATGGTGCTTGAGCATCTGTTGTATTTTAAATGAGAAAACAATTTAAATGTAGTGTTTAGTCAGAAATCCTGCACAAATCCAGGAATGATGACAGGCTCATCTATGAGCCTTTTTCCCCCACATTACCTCTATTGTCTCCTACAACGCAGCTTTTGTAGATGATGGATTGGGTCAGTACCAAATTATAGCTTGCAGTGAAATTCTACATCAGCCAAGACATAATCAACATTAAACATTTGAGTTTAAGACTTCATTTTGATCCTCACACAAAGTGAATTGCAGAACAATGCCATTTATTTATGTTTACCGAGCTCGCGCTCATCTGCTAACAATGACTGACAAGAGTGGTTGACTGGCAGGTCAGCCAGAAATACCCCACGTTCAGAGAACCAGCAGCAAGAAGCTGCAGCACCCACTGCCCTGTCAGCTGCTCTCCCAGTGTCACACAGACACATCTCTGTAGCGCTGGGGCTCAGCTTGGGTTTTCCATCACTGCCTTTCCTACTATCTGTAAGAGGGTAATCTCTGATTGTGACACTTGGAATGGTTCTGGGAACATTTGAGTAGCAACAATCCATCATCTCTTACACTCTTTTTCAGTCAGCCTGAACTGGTACATTTGTATTTTTTACTATTGTCTTGTGCTTAACAAAAAAATCCTCAAGTTTAAAATATTGTCTAAAATACCCAATTTTCTTGTTTTCAAATGAATTAAAATGAGTATATTTTCCTCCGTTAGCAGCCTTATCAGTGCAAGGCAAGCAGGTCAGCAGCCACACGGCTGCCCTGTTCAGAGCTGCCTCACACACAGACTCCTTCAGAGCACCACAACGCCCTGCTGGAGCAGCTGAGAGCAGGCGCCCAGGGATCCCAAACTCTTACTCACCTCTCAACTGTATGCCTGCAACTACAGATCATTACTTTAGGCCTAAAGGAGCAGATGTTACTGTTTCAGTGTAAGAGTTACACGCTGAAGATACCTCACAGTGCTAAGGACTTGTGGGGGAAACTTGGGTAAAGAACTAGGCACCATTTGCTGAACAGAAGTACTACATGGTAGTTCTTGTTACTAATTGGTCTAATGAAGTATTAGACAGCATTTGCTGTTTTAGCACTAATTCCTAGCACGTAGTTGTCTCTAGCAAATTAGATTTCACAGCCAGGTACAGCTAACTCTAAACTGCATTTCTGCTTTACTGCACAATGCACAACTGCGTTTCTCTGCACACGCTTCAGTGCAGTTGTCTGCTCATAAGCAGAAGATAAGCAAGCTCCTTTCTTGTGTTCTTAGACTTATTCTTTGAAATAAAAGAGAATTATAATCTTTTTTATGCATCTAGGATACAGCTGCTGGAATTGCTATAAATGTGGATGACAAGCCCTTCTATCAAACTGGTATTTCATAGGCATATCTTTTAAATCATGAAATAACTGTCAAAAGCAGCAAAGCAAACAACAGCATCAACGTTTGTCAGCAACAACCTAAAGAACTTGGGTTTTGACAACGATGAGGAGTCAGAGGAAGTTACTTAAAATAAACAGCTCTGGCAATTCTGCTTTATTGCACTAAACTCTTTTTAATTGATTTCAGTCTTAAAACTCACAGTGTTCTGATAAAATGCTAAGTAAACTGCTGGAAGTCTATGTGGTCAAGTAACATCTATTTTACCATTTAAAAATGATGTAAGAACATCCCACACAGCTGTGGGCTCAGATGTATGAAATAAGACAGGTGGAGCTAAGGGTCAGTTAGGAAGCACGTGGGTATTGCTGTTTTGGCAGATCCCTCATTTATTGGTAGAGTACTTCATGCATGAGAAAAAGATGGTTTCATTTTTCAAATAGAATTAGCATGAACCTTAATTTCTATTTGCTTGAACTGTGACAGCACGCATTCTTCAGAGCCCACCAACAGCCCAGTTCTCCAGCTGTTGCTGTGAACACGTGAGCATAGACATAGAAAAAATCTGGCATGGGCGTTGGACCAGATGATCTTTCAGGTCCCTTCCGACCGCAACCATCCTGTGATCGTCTGACTCATTCACAACAGGAGGACCTCAGACTTCAGACCATCTTGCACTGATAAAATTAATGTCACAAATAACTCTAAGGTGATATGTTGTTATTGCTTTTCCGAAATGGTTTTACAAAACCTGTAAGGGCAAATACATTCTAACATAGGGCTATCAAATGTTATTAATGGGTTTTAACTCCCCCAAATTATTTTACTCGCTGGATTCCTGACAAACAGAAATTGAATTACTTTCGCACTTTTTATTTAACTCTATAAAAACGGAACTGTATTTTTTTCCTTAACGAAATCTTGGCCACACTCAGCAAGGTCTCTGAATCAAACAAACATTGAAGTCGTTCCCCGAGCACTTCCATTTGCTTTCATTCCCTGCTGTGCTGGAAATGTGCTTTGTGCTCATTCTCAATCAAGTATCTCAACAGTCTATCAGGTAGCCCAGCATAATGCAAATATTAGAGTTACAGATCAGCCATTCCCTACTGCTGTTCACTTCCTGGTTTAGATCTCTTGTCACTTACAAATCAGGATGTTTATGCACTCAGTTATAACACTTCCAGGTGAGGATAAAGAGCATTTCCATTACTCTCAACAGGACTTCAGGGAAAAAAAAATAAAAAGTGTGTGAAGTGCTGTGATATTTTAAATTCTCTTAGATTCATACTTCTCCATACCTCACTGCAGCAGAACATTTTGCAGCGAGCTGATATTTATAAAAGTGTGAAGCATGCACACTAGATCGGAGGATTTTTCCAAGTCAGAGTAATTGCTACAAGATTGCCAAAAAGAACCTCTGGAATCATCACCAACACGGCAAACTGCCTCCTCCTGCTCAGCCAAAGGGCCTCGAGCAAAGGCCGTGCGGAAAATATCCTGCTACCAGCTCTGCCCAAAGATGCACATTCCACCTGTGCAAAGGATCATAAACCACCAAAACGCACTGCAGGTGAAAACCAGCACTCTCCACACTAACAGCACAAGTACTTCGAGCACCGGGCTGATCTTCAGCAAAGCACAGGTGATCCCATAACCAACCCATGTACTGCGTGCTGGGAAAGAGTCCAATGCTTTCCCCGCAGTAGCCAGCGCCAAGCCACAGCTCCTGCCTGCCTGCCTGCTTTCCCCTGAGGGCACCGCCTGCAGCCCGCGGGCTGTGTGCTCACTGCGTGAACCCCAAGGCACTGCAGCAGCTCCTGCTGGCATTCCCAGCACCGCCATCAGGTGTCTGAAAAGTGCTGTGTCTGCTCCTGGTCCACTGCACATTTTTGGGCGATGGAACAAGGGCACATTCTGGATTTTCAGCAGCTAAAATGAGAGTAATTAATCTTAATTCTCTCCATCCTCCTGAAAAACAGAACTTCTATTGCTTGAGGAAAGCAAAGAGCTGTAAGTTGTTCAGAGGCAAATTAATCTTAAAGGGGGAATCTTCAAAAAAAAAAAAAAACCAAACAGAAAAGAAATCAATATCTTATAACAAGATTCTTTATTGCATTGGAGCCTTGAAACTTAAACCAGAACCAAAGGGGACTTTAGCAATGCAAGTTTGCTCTTGCTACGCTTTGTTTTTAATACAATGCCATCATTTGAAAAAGTAAGATTTTCAGATATGAGCATTTTTAGTTGTGTGGTTTCATCTCCGTGGAAAAAAAACTTGTAATACTTAATGCAGACTGTAGGATTACAGGTATTTCAGGCAGCTTTAAGGAAGTTATTCTGAAAAGAACTTTTATAGGGAATTATATCCTTAATCCTGGTTGTAGTATTCTATATCTTAGATATCTTCATTCATTTGTACCTTTCTAAATTAGTCTGTTCCACGTGAGAAACATGAAAATTTTGTCTCTTGTTTTTAAAAAGAAAAAAAAAAAATCTAAAAAAAGAGAAAACCATTGAATTTAACCATGATGCCATGGAAACAGCTTTAAAATTGATTTGGCTGCAGGGAAGAAAGATACAACTCTAACATAAAGCAAGTGACAGCTTTCAGAAGAAAAAAGAAGATCTGTCTTCATTCAGCACTGAGTGCATTGAGAAACAATAACGCTTAGTGAGGTGAGAGGGTCTTCTCAAAATACAGGGAAACAAGATCTCTCAAAAACACTCCATTCACAACCAGTCTGAGTGTGATGAGGGGAGGTGGCGCGGGGCAGATGAGTACCGACCTGCAGGAACAGGAAACTTGAAATGAAAACCACCTGAAAATCACCAGTAAAGACCACTTTCAGACAGGTTCTTTCCTTGTACAGAGAGCGCAATACAGTGTGGAGAGATCATTTAGAGATCAGCACAGGAAATAACTATTCTAACTTCTAAGCAGTTCAGCGTGTTAACGCAGCCCCTCAGACACGTACATCTGCCTGCAGTCTGCATGCCAGTTTTGCACAGACAGAACTGTGTCTCGCTGCTACCAAAGAGGTCCACCAGAGCCAGGACAGTCACAGGCTCATTGCAGCGTAACGCATCGCAGCAGGCAGCACTGCTCTGCACATCGGGCTCCTTCCTGCGGGTCTGAGACAAATATTCTCTACACACTTGTACATACTTGAAGAATTTTGTTCCCATAAGTGCCATCCATAAAAATAAGAGCTTCACACTGACACATGCTTCCAAGGGTGGAAGGAGAATTTGGCCCTTCCTTTTAGCTGTTCCTTCACTAGTGTTTTGGACTGCGAGATAAACTTGGTTCACCTAATCTGTTTCTAATCTGGGACTCATTACAGAAGGAATTCTAGTGTAAAACGTATCTCAGTTCTTACTTCTTTGATAATTCACAAGTTAATCTGGTTACCAGAATTACTAGCTGTACATAAAAAGAAGGATATGTTCTAAGCTTCATCGTTTCAGTGAGGACAGTCCCCAGAGCCACAGTGTTGTGAAAGTTCACAAGTAGCACAAAGCAATGACTGATGAGCCTGCATGTCTGTGTGCTGTACTGTAAACGCTCTGATTCCTTGCGGGACCTTTAGGAAGCTCACTGCATTCATTCTGCTTCCCAGCTGTCAGAATTCAGTGGATGTCTTCATTGGCTACTTTGACATTTTTACTTCTGTTCTGGTTTGTTCACTTGCCTTAAAACATGCCAACCATGCGGACTGTAAAAAGGTCAACCAACAGTTTGCTATCCAGAGAGGACAAAATAACTGAAATCAACACATAGTAACTAATTCTGGCTATTTTTTGTCTGCGAACCATTAGTTGTGAATTGTAAAGCTACGTGCCAAAGATCTAATCTTACTCATGCAAGTATTCTCTTTCCTTTCAGAATTCCCACTACCCTTTTTGCATCCACATCCAAGCACTAAAGCCACATTGCTCAGGGCTGGGGCAGGGACAAAAAGAGGCCTGAGGGATTTTCACACTAGAAAGCCCACAGGAGCCGACTGAGTGATTTACGTATAACGTACAAAGAACGCGTTGTGCAGCTGGGCACAGCGCAGGAAATACTCTCTGAACTCCCCAAGTTTGCAGGCATCTGTTGTCTCTCAGCTTCTCACAGACTGAGGTAATAATGGTGTAGGTTACAAAGAACTCAGGATACTGTTGTAATTCAGATCGCTACTAGCGTACATGGGGGTGAACGTTTATCTGGATAGCAAAGCAACACTTTGTCCTTTTAGTTGAACATGCACTGTAAATTACACAGAGAGGTCATTTTTGTAGAGAAATCCTTGCAGTTGTTCTGCTTTACAGTACAACGGCACCAGGCATCATATCCAGAAGACAAAAGCACCAATGCAATCATTACATCACATTTCAGTTGTTTGGAGTTTGGTTTTTTTGTTTTCTGTTGGGTTTTTTTTTGTTTGTTTGTTTGTTTTTTGAGATAGAGATTTCTTCCTTGGTACAAGCATGGGAAGCCCGATGTGATAAAATTCCTCTGCTGGCAGCATTAGTCTTGGGCCATTTATTTAGTTCAAGTGACAAGACAGAGACCGAATTAATGCTATACAGATTTAATTGCACTAACTTCAGGTTTAGACCAGTAGTTGGAAAATGAACTTGATTTTTAAAATACAAGTGTCGAGCTGCTGTGATTGCCAGAGCAATGACCTTACCTTTCTAATTGACATCTGAAAACTAAATATATCTTAAAGCAAAGTAAAGCTAAATAAATAGCTTTTCAAATCACTGGAAGTACTTAACTTCTTCACATGGGTTTGTTAAAATTGTTTATCTTAAAAAAAAAAAATAATAATAATAATTGCATAAATATTAACTGTAAAATTACCCAGTGGTCCCAGAAAAATATAAATATCATCATTCTGGGTAACAAATATTCATTTACACAGAGAGAGAGAGAGATGAACTCTATCTTTGTAACCTAAAATGTACATTTTAATGATGAGTGGAAGAGAAGCTGAGGCACTGAGTAGATCCTGGTTAGCAGTAACACAGTAAGCACTTTGCTGTAGGAGCTTTTGCAACTGAATTTGTTAAAACCAATGCCAATAGATATCAGTATTTTGAATTCTGCAAGTCCTGCTTTAAACACTTCCAATCCTGCATCCCATATGTTTCTACAAATATTTCAGCCCCTGACTCCCCTGTGCTTGGCTCGAGGCTGAGAAGCACAGATTACTTGCTGCCCGTGGCAAGTGCTGCTCCACTGGGGAAATGATGTCACCCCCTGCAGTGCAATTCATAACTTGATGAGGGTAAATTCACTTACTGGCAATTCAGAAGAAAGCATGTTGGTGCTATACCAGCTGAAGCCAGATGGTAAGTGAAATTATTAAAATCGTGCACACCACAGATCTCTGAAAAATTGCACTGCTAAAAAAATATCCTAAACATAGACAGGCTTTTAATATAAAGCAATTGGTGTATAGAGAGCATTTGCAAACAATGCATGGTACAATTGCTACTGTTCAATTGCAATCTTTCCTTTCTAGGTTCAACTGATCCACTACAACCACGAGTTGTATACAAATGTCACAGAAGCTGCAAAGAGTCCTAATGGGTTGGTGGTAGTTTCCATATTTATGAAAGTAAGTATTCACTGTTGCCAGCATCTAATGTGTAGGTGGTGGACTTGTTCTTCATGAACTGTAAATGCAGAAACTGGACTCCTCGTTATGGCACTGCAGTGCCTGGAGGCTCTGATCTGGAATCACAAGACAGCCTCATCCTAGGAACTGAACGTACAGTTCCTGAAAACATAATGGAAAAAAATGAAAAGGGATAAAGAGAGAAAATTAATGATATCATAAAAACCACTCATAAAAGTTTAGTGGCTATGACAAAAGTTATTGATTTCTTTGATTTGGTATTCTTGTATGAAACATGAGATGAATGAGTCAATTAGAAATGAACCTCTCCCAGCAAGTCGAGGCCCTGGGATGGAGGGAATGGGCACATCACAGGTGCAGCTCCAGAAAGGGAATGCTTGTCCGAAAGTTTTGACACTGTAATTTTCTCTTCCTTAGGTATCTGAATCATCAAATCCATTTCTAAATCGTATGCTTAACAGAGACACTATAACAAGAATAACGTATAAAAGTAAGTTTCTTCTCATTCATGATAGCTGTATGCTGCTAGTAGCAAACGCTGTGCTTAGTGACTCACTGCATCGAGAGACGCCTTGCATTGAGAAACAGTTTACAAGCTTGTATTGCCAGCAAACCTGCACGATAAACTTGGGAACTTGAAAACATCTAATAAGGTCACAAGTTCATTAAATATTTTTGAGCTTCAAAACCTATTTTATGTTTGGACAAACAGTAAATTGATGAAAATATATTTAATAAATATATGTGATATATTTGCACAGAACACACAGGTAAGACTGTTTATTGTTAGCAGCAGAAGTACCATATATTGCAGCCTGAATTACTCCAATTCAAATTACAACAAAATGCTGCATTGTTGCCTGTTTTAACACGCAGCTGTGGATTCAGTATTCATTAACGCTTTCTTTTTGCGCAGAAGAATGCGGTTTCTATTTAGCTATTACTGCATGTAATGGGTGTATAAGGAGATCATCAACATAGCATGTATATTTGTTGTACTCGTGTTTGGAAAGCCTTTAACTGATAATGCTCAATACTTCCATGCTAGCATATTAAGTAAGTGGAAAACTGGAGCTTAAGCATCAGTTAAAATCAGGGTAATTCAGAGAAAGACATGAAAAATATACAGACCTCAATGGAATAAATTAAACCTCTATGCTGAAAACATTATTCCTTTGTCAAATAATCACTTGTATGCCAAGCAGCCATAAAGTAAGTACACTAAATGATACCAGATTATGAAAATATCATAGACCAGCATCTAGGAAGAGATATAGAGTTGTTTGTAACTGGAATGAGACTGGGTGTCAGGACTGCAGAGCTTAGTTCTCAGCTCTGTCAGACTTTGCCCAGTTTACATCTTTGTAAATGAAGTGCATCAAACTATATACCCTCCAACAACACATGATGCTCTGAAAGCTTCCTGTCTGCATCTCTAGAGAACTCAAAAATCCATTTAACTCCAACAAGTCACTGAACTTCAGGTTTACAATGGAAGTGTTTGGAGAGATTTCTGCACACATCCCTGAAGTTCACGGCCTGATTTCTTTGCACTCTACCTTTTCCCCTCCCAGCACAGGTAGAACTACAATCCTACAGTGTTCACATCAAGAAAAAATAATACATTTGAGACCTACGTGAGTTGCAAACACGGAATTTTACCCACTAATTCTTGAACAAGAGAGAAGCAGAAAGATTGAGTCTTGCCTATACAACAGAGAATTTGAACAACAGAGCCATTCCAACTGCATTCCAAACTCAGCAGTTCCATGTCCTTTACTATAAACACACACCTGACAGTGGAGCACTAAGAAAGCTCTTTTCTCCCCACATACACACACACCTAGCAGATCTCACACTCTGAGTAAGGGAAGGCTCCTGCCTAGTTTTTCCCATTACAGCATCTCTGTCCCATGCATTTACACGAGCATCACAGCTTTTCTTGTGTTCCTTGGCCACACAAGCTTTAATAGCTGACCAGTAGAGCAAAGGCTGGGCAAACTGCAGAGACTCAGAGCAGAGGAGAGACCACAGTTATGGATGTGATGCTCCACAGGGCTGAAAGGAACCAGCAGCACCTTTCCCTTGTTGCGTAAATGAGTGTACAGCCATCACCTCCATTGCAGAGCATTTTCCTTTGGCACTGCATTTGTAAGCAGGTGCACCTTCACTCTGGACCTTTCATTGGTTGTTTTGGCACTCGAAGAGAGAACACAATTCCAACCACGCTTCATTTAGATTTTCCAAATGAAATTTCACATTGAGGTGAATGCATAACAGATTGCAAAATCAATGAGTACTGGAATAGTTTTAGTTTTTAGCCACTGTTATCCCTAACAGGTGCATCTGCTAAAATGAAATCCTTGGTGGACACGATGGACACAGCATTCTCAGTGCAATGGGTTGCTTGCTGTAGTAACAAGTATCGACCAGAAATTTTTTAGTGTAAACTGGGAGTGCGAGAGTGCTACTGAAAGTAATTTTGTGGTTGTCTTACATGATAGATTATAGCATCATTGCTGAAAACTAGTTTTACTTCTTACATTGCAGGGATTTCTATTCTGCCTTCAGCAACCGGAGGTTTTTAAGCTGTGTTTTACAAGCCCACTCCTGAAGGCAATACTCAGCGTGCTCCCACTGTGCCCAATAGGGGGATGGAGCAAACGAGAACAGGCTCAGAGTCAGCAGAGCTAACAGCATACCTACATGAGTGATTATTTTTTTTTTTTCTGAAGAAGAATAGCAAAAAAAATGAAGGAGTTGTATATCATGCTGCATGAAACGTCCACAGGCAACATGCATGAAAAGGGGAATTTCTACCCTCAGATATTAGTGGTTAAGTAAAGCGAAGTGGACCCCAATCTACTTTTAAGTAGATTTTAAGTACTTTTTAAGTATTAAGAAAGCACAAAGAATACTCTTTGAACTAGTTGAAACAAGGATTCTTTATTCAGAATCTGTGTGAATCTCTAAAGTGGAACATGAAAGCAATTTTTCTTTAAGTACAATTCTAGGGGGATTTCTTTCAGAACAGCCATGCCCAGTGGTTGCTTATCATTGAAAAGCAGCAACATTTCAGCTTCCCTAAACTCCATACTGAAATCTGAGCTTGTCATTCTCCATAGAAACACCCAAGTATGCTCAGCTAGGCAGAAGAGCTGCAAAATTTTGCATTTTCTCACATTTAATCTTTCACTATAATAGAGATAACAAGTGAATAGAGTATCAGTTTTCACAGATGATTCTGAAAAGTTTTACATTTCGTATCTCTGGAGATAAGGCTCCTAATTTTCGAAGGGGCACATTTCAGTGGGCTGCCTGAAGAACTGAGCTCCTGCAGCTCCTGCCACGAGCACAACAGCTCGGCCACCATGAGGCCCTGGGGACTGAGCGGGTTCTCTGCGTGAGTCACTGCTGCTCCCAGCTGCATCTGAGCAGCTCCTGAAGGCTGATAAACAGAGAAACTCCAGTGCTGAATTTAATAACTGCAGAGCTCGACATTCTATGCCCTGTATTCTATTTAGACCTGTACTGTCCCTTTTTGAGTTACCATGATGCAAACTTGGAAATCAAATAGGGCTTTTTAAAATTCAGTTGATGTATTCCCAATTAAGTACTATTTCCTTGAAAAGAACACATTTTTACTGTGAAAGCAGACCTCACACACCTGTTACAAATCTAAGGATGAAAGAGCGCTTCCATTATTTGTTAAGAAAATTGTCAGAGGCCTACATGTAAATGAATTTGAAATCTAAATAAATGTAATTTGTATAGACAAGAGTTCACGAGTTCAGAAATCACCCCAAGGCACACACACAGAACAAGAAAAATAGTGTGAGCTGTGGAGAGGAATGATGCTGAGAATCTAATAAAGGCTGCACAGGTCTACCAAAGAAGTTTATTACTGGCAAGAGATCACACTGTTTTCAACCATTTTGATCACACGCCTGCAATAAATATCATCAAAAGAGACAACACATCTAAGTGCAGCCTAGTATTAATGCAATCCCCACACCCAGTTCTTTTTCAGTTCCAGTACAGATTATTTATTTTAAATCAAGGTGTGGGAAGAGGGAAAGAACAGAGCTGTTCATGGGAAAAATGATAATCAAATGCCTACTCTGAGGTCTCCTCAAGGCATTCCCACTGAGCTGTCTGACTTCCACAGGAATAGTGGAAAAGCCCACACACAGGCATGAATTAATAGTGCTTTTTCTTGGCCAAATACTTATTTCATTCACACCCATCTTCCTTGTTTCCTGAAGTGATATTTTCTCCTCTAGTTTCTCTTTAATTACTACTGACGGATTTTGACACACAATCCACCAACTCTCCTTAAACACACTCCAAGCAAACACAGAAGCAACAAATCAAATTTGAAGCAACTCCATTGCTGGATGCTGATGAGGAAGATGGCTACAAAAAGAGCACTGTATATTTTGCAGATCCTCAGTATGTAAACAAGGCAACCTAGCAGTTGAAGCAGAATTCAGTAAGGCTACAAGCAACACATCCCCTGACTTTCAGAGCACCAGCACACATTGGACTTGCCTGGATGACTGGGAATTCCACGCCCCACATTGCATCCACACTGCTAGAAGCCACAGTACAGCACATCCATAGGCAAGTTAGCAGCTCACATCAAAATAACACATTCTCTATTAACGCCATACAAGGCAACTCCAAAATCCCCATGATTACCTGCATTAATGCCAGCAATAAATCAGTTTCTGTATCTATTATAAATAACCCTATCGTTAATAATCTGTGCGCTTTTCTGAACACAAATTAGCCAACTGGAGTGTGGCACACACAAAAAATACGCATCATCAGTATCCCTTCTCTGCATTAAACTTAAGTTAGCTTTCCATCTCCTAAAAAATAATTCAGGGCAAATTCAACCCTGTTAAAACCATTTTAGTCCCACTGAAGGCAATGCGAATGTAACAAAGCGGGTTTGGTCCTTAGGGCTTGAAACTATCAATTTGGATGGACTTCTTGGCACTCGCAGCCAACATATACCACCCTCCATGGTTTGTAAATGAACAGGAGGTTCACATGGGAATGGGAAAGAAGTGTGATGATTCACGGAAAGCAGGCACTGGCTTGAAAAAATGGATTCACTCTCTTCTCATGTAATTCTAGCAAAATTACTGCTGCACTGCAAATAATGTTTATAATGAACAGGACACAGGTGCATTCAGTCATCTCTAGCTGTTAAAATTCAACAGCATTTTGGCTTCATAATACCATAGCAATGGTTTTGCACTTTCAAGTGGAAAACTGGGGGGCTAGAAACAGCTTGTAGATCCCAGGCCATGAGGCAGTGAAGGCTAAGCATTTTTACAAAGATAACAGTCACCTAAAACACCGAGAAGCACAGTCTCCTCTGAAGCTCCAGCTATTTGGAAAAGCAGTTACCCTGGGAAGACAAGAAGGTGGCAGAGAGCTGCGTTGGTAGCAACTATCAAAGGACGTGCCAAGATTTTTATTCCTCAAATAACAAATACATTTTTAATACCAAACACCTGTAAGGTACTGGCCAACAGGACGCAGATCTGACACCCTCGTCTTGGCCTTTAGCCGATGCTGTAGTCACTTGCACCCTGGGAGCAGCATGGTGAGCGCATATGTCAAAATACAAATAAAACAAACCACATTTGCTTTGCCTGGGTACTTCGATCTTTCTGTTGCCAGTACAGTAGTTCTCTTTTTTTCCCATTAGATAATATGGGGCAAACATTCTGATCACCTAAGTTTTGTCCTTCAGCTATATGTTAAATTGTAGTTAAACTACTCCTGTTTTTTAGATCTTACATGCTTTCTTAATCATTCATATTTCTTTCTATGCTTTCATTTAAAAACTTCTTTTCCCAATGGCCAAGAAATTATCAGCTTTTTTTAACGATAAAAACAGTTTACATTGAAAACGTGGAAAACATCAGAGAATCAAGCAAGAACACCTAAACAATTGGTATTGACTGAAAAGATGTACTTTCTACGTGTTTCTTTAGACTGAACAGGAATCTTCTACTTTATTTTTACATCCTTGTATTCAATTCAAATCAATGCAAATTACTCTGTGTATCAAAAAGGGAACTGCATAAACATGCAGCTTTCCTTGCCCACATTTTACTCACTCTGCAAATGAACCATACTGAACACCACACACAAGTGAAGACATGCACAGAGATTTCACAGCATTGCTCCCTGCAACCAGAACAGCTTTCTCTGAGCACAAATCTATCAACAGTTAAATGCAATCCCTGCGTATTTCCTATGAAGGAACTCCTATTGCCTCGGCTCTGGCTTTGACAGTACTGCAAAAATAATAGAGGTCCAGCATGACAAAAGGGAAATGTACAGATAATAAAACAGGCTGAGGAACTTTGATGACATGAGATCTGTCCCTACCTCATTTTATTTTGGTAGCTGTTCACGGACTGAATTCTGTTACACACGGGTACTTCATTAATTCCCAGAGAGGCTCATGATATCAAAGCAAGGCCCGCAGTAAGCTCCTTTCCAGCACACTTTCCCGCCCTGGCGTTAGCACTCACAGGGAGCTAGCAGCACATCCGCCCCACTGCGCACATGAAAGGCCATCAGGCTTCAGTGAGCAGGTTTATTATCATGCATTAACCTCAACTTCAACTTCTTCCTCTGGCAGAAGGGCAATTAAGTTTTAACACTCACTGTTCAACACAAGTCCTTAGGAAGGCCAAAATTGTTAATCTCTCCAAAATATGGTAAGTCTTCTCCAAAGACTGCTGCACTTGAATCAACAACCTCAAGAAGTTTTTATCCGCTTCTTAAATGAGGTTCAGAGTTTCACAGTGAATACTTGAGCTGAATTCCCAGGGAAGGTGCGCACTGTCACCAAGGAGAAAAAGCCAAACCAAGATTACTTCTTCTTAACCTAAGTGCTGTGACATGGTCGTTGCACTTCCCCTATCAGTAAGCTAGAGTTGATGTTCTGAAGTAAGGATTGCAAACGCTGTTTTTTCCCCCTCAAAAACATTGCTTTATTTTTTTTCTTCTCAATTCTGCAGATGATGCATACTTACTACAGGGGCTTAACATTGAGGAGCTTTACCCAGAGACCTCTAGTTTCATTACATATGATGGGTCAATGACAATTCCACCCTGCTACGAAACAGCAAGCTGGATAATAATGAACAAACCCGTCTACATAACAAGAATGCAGGTAATAATAATAAATATACAAATACTTGATCTAGTCTAGGTACAAGAGTAGAATATTTGAAATACATTGCTAGTTTTACATACAGAACTAGATTCAATGTTTTGCTGCATGGATCTCTGCTTGCAATTGCTACAGCTTACAAAAGCAATGAAGAGCATTTTTTCAAAATTTATTTATTTAGAACTACCAAAATGTTGCACATACACACACTCTGAGATGGGCTCCGCTCACCGTGAGAGTTTGAACCAACTGATCCAAAGGTCTCTCCTGGTAAGATTCTTCACGATTCTGTGAATAAATGCATACGGATTCTAAACAAACACAGTAAAGTTGTACAAAAATAACTGATGTTAGGAAGTTTAACCTCTACTTCAGTTTCCTACTCAAAGTTTGAAAGATTTTTGTTGAATTAATGAATATTCTTGTAGCACAGTAACTGCAAGAACCATTGCCGTCTGACTGCAGAAGAAACAGTTTGATCTCAAGTTGGCTCTTTCAACCCACCTTTCGCTTACAAATCACTGAAACTGTTTAACTTTGATTTCCTAAGTAGTATATTTAATAGTGTTGTATGTTCTTTAATTACAGGAAAGACCAAAACTAAAAATCCTTGTTTTGTATTTTGTACAGATGCATTCCTTACGACTGCTAAGCCAGAATCAGCCATCACAGATTTTTCTGAGCATGAGCGACAATTTCAGACCAGTCCAGCCCCTCAACAATCGATGTATCCGAACTAATATCAACTTTAGTTTACAGGGAAAAGATTGTCCAAACAATAGAGCACAGAAACTACAGTATAGAGGTACGTTCTACCTCCAGAACAACCCTTGCTTTACTTACACTGAGCTCCTTTCTCTGGGAAATTCAAGCGCGTAAGAAAGTCTACAAATAAACACAAATGAAACAGCAGACCTGGGGGAATAGTGGTATGAGTCCAAGATTGAATATTTGACTGGAAGAGGAAATTTGCCCAGAAACATCCATGAAAAGCCATGATAAAAGTCATTGTGGGACATCTGATATTTTTCATAAGCAGATGGCACAGGCCTTCAGCTTTCTAGCCTCATTTTAAAGTCTTACAAAGATATTTTATTCTGCTGGAAAGAAAAAGGGGGATGAGCTAGTCCTGATGACAGCTGATCTCAAACAAAAGAATAAATTTCACTTTGGATGTGCACTGCCATAACTAATATCCAAATTGGAAAGTTTTTTTATTATGGAATGAACACCAAACAAATGAACCAACTCAGTCTTATGCTGGTAACATCTTACACTGCCACAGCTTGGGGCTCACTTCTGAGCTGGATTGCATCTTACACACCTTCTAGTCCGTGCACATACAGTTATACCACTTACAAGACAGTGTCAAAGTTCCTTCTTGACTAAATATTATGGTTATGCTGAAGGGTGGATAAGAACACATTCAATAGCAAGGTCAATGATTGAGTTACAATACTGCTAAAAAAATAATCATACAGACGCAGTACTTTCCCAAGAAAAGGAGAAAACTGAGCCTGGCTTTTCCAGGATGTTATAGGTGTTAAAAGATGTTTTAAGTTCATCCAATTTTATTTCTGAGGTTTATTAAAGCATAATTGTTTTTGTTTTGTTTCTTTTTCAGTAAATGAATGGCTCCTCAAGTAAGACAGAGCAGGCAGAACCCATAACCTCAGTGGAATGCTACTACTGTGATTGACATAATCTAGAATGCACCCAAACTCACTCTTTCTTTGGGTTCGTGACAGCATGTGCAAGCATGCTGTAGGAATAAAGCTGCCATGTTGGAAACTCAACTTAAAATTCATTCATATGATTGGTGGTAATTAAAAAAAATAAAAAGACAGTATTACAGTAAATGTGATTACAATTTTGATACAGTTTTCCTGAACTAATTTAGCATCACAAAAAAAAACAAAAAAAAAGGAAAAAAGACTTTTCAGCCTTTGTATATATGAAATTCTTCCTCTTCCCCCCCCCCCTCCGTCAAACTTAAAGAAAAAAAGAGAAAAAAGGTGGCTTGGTGCAGCATCAAAGTGGAGTTGTGTTCTGTGTGCCAAGTAATCCTTGGAAAGCTCTCATTATTTCACTATCATTTATGGATACTGACAAGACAGAACAAGAAGATTGTAGAGCAAACTTATTTCTAGATTATGATCCTTCTGTTCATTTAATTAAAAAAGGGACAGACAGAGATAAGTATTGTAAATAGATCACTGCAGAATACAAAGGAAATTTAAATATTTCCCTCTGTCACATATCTGTAGTAGGATTTGCCAAAATCAGAATTGATCCATTTTCTGTTTCTTGTTTTACAACAGGTCATATGTTGTGTTGGTTACTAATAACAATTCAATAAATGTGTTTAACAAATTAATTTAGTAAACTTGCTTTGGTTTACTTTTTTCCTTTCTGAAATAACAAGCCTCTAAGTATTTGTGGCTGCACTGTTTGTGTTTCTGTTGACTTTCTCTTTTTTTTTTTAATTTCATTTATTTGTTTGCAGCCAGTTTAAGCCAGATAATGGCAATTGTAAATGCAGTTAAATCCAGTATAACTTCAACTCTGGTCAATCATTAACAGAAGGCTGGGTTCAGAAACAGATCGCAGTTGAAACATCTCCGTTTCAAATTGTCATTTCCCCTGTTCAATTCATTACAGTGACAAACAAATTTAAATTGGTGGTGGAAGCAGATATTTTTCTTTACAGATAAAGCAGGAGCTGACCAAGTAAAAGGGAATGCCTTTTTTCTTGTTTATAATGGTCATTCACTGTGTTTGGTTACTGTCAAGAACTAAATAAATGTGTTTAACAAGTTCACATGCTGCATGTTTGGCCTTCTTGCACATTGAGAAGTTTTGAATTGTTTCTTTCTCTGGAGAGTGTGCAGACTGCATGTTACCCAGCTCCTAATGCTTACTTTGTCATGCATGACAACATGTAGAAGTTAGCAGAAAAGATTACAAAGCTAGAAAGGACCATACAGGAACTATGAATCATTCATACCAAATGGAAAAATACACACTACAAGAAGTTTGAGAAGATGTAACACAGTAAAGAATGTAGAGACCCAATCCACACTGGAGACCAACTACCTGTAACATGACATAGCATTTCATCTTTGGCCAAAGCAAACAGCATGGACAGCATCAGACTGGAAACTCGAGAAACTGTTGATGAGAGCTGGGAAAGACTAAAGAGCTAAAAGCTGTGATGTCATCAGTGGCACAAAAGGAAAAGGTATCAGGAGGGCACCGTTCAGTTGTTCAGTGAAAGATGCAGAGGAATCACCAGGTGGGACGTGGCACATTGATGTCAAACATGCAGAAGGGTTTTGGGCTTACGACCTTGGTCCAGGATCCTGCTAAGGCAGATGTAGCACCTGCTCCCTAACTTACTTCTGTCTGAGCAGCTCAAATTAATTATATATACTAGCTTAACAGTGCGTAGTGATCTGAGAAGTTCACTAAACCACCACAGAAATGCTAAAACTACCTATTGCAACGCAGACTAGCTTTGTTGAATTCTGCAGCTGAAATAAAGCGTAATTACTACCTTCAATTTACCTAGCTAATGGAGAAGAATACCATGAACCACATGCAATATCTTTAAAATGTCTTTTAAACTTGTGGTATTGGGATTGTTTCCATGACTTGTTTGACTGATTGTGGGTTTTGTTTGATTGCTTTTGTAGGCTCTATTGTTGTTGTTTTATTTTATTAAGCTTCTCCTGAAATCGTTAAGGTTACACAGAGAAGTTACAGAGAGCATAAAGTCCACAATGGCTCAAACTATATTTCTGGACCAGTAGCTGACAATTGTTGATCCAACTATGTCAGTGACAGAAGGTAGGGAAGATAAGCAAGGCCACCATTATAAAACTTTCAGTAATAAAACCTACATGCTATTTTAGTAAAAGCTGGTTGAAGGGATTTAAGAAGAGAGAGAGACGATAGAAGAGACTAGTCCTAAAGAAGGAGTCATGCTGTGCTTTGGATTAGGTGAGGCTGCAGTATAGAAACCCTGCAAATAGAGAAACATGACAATCGTGCTGGGACATTGCAAACACATTTGTCAACATTCCCAAGTCCATTTTGTGAACTAATGAACTCCAGCTTGCCATGATTCGTTTGGGTGTTTGTTTTATTGCAGTAGAAATAGACCAAACCAAAGTTTAGAATTAAATATCTTGCACGCACCTCAGATTTAAGTAGCACTTGTATCTAAACATGCAGTTTTCAGTTTTTCAAATCAAACACTTGCTTCCATATGAAGACAGGGAGCATCCAAAGAAAGCCACACAAAGCTCTTTACAAAGACTTTAATCAAAAAAGTGAAGAATCTGTATCAAACAATTGGCACAAACAATGTTCTGGTATCCAGAATCTGTGCAGCACAGCAACAGATTCAAGCTTCTGACTTGAGTGTTTTCTACCCATGAAAAGCCCAGCTATACATGAAGCCAGTGCACAGCTTTGTGGTATGAGCTGGATTTGTGCTGTCATGGCTTCAGTACTAGCAGTGTCTGAGCCAGCCAGATTACAAACAAGATTCTTCACTTGTAATAAGGCTCAAAACACACATGTGCTATCTGGTAAGGAATAAAAACCTGGCAGCCATCCTTGAAAGAAAATCACCAGCACAGGCAGGACCATGTTGCTATGCCATGATGGTGACAGGCGTTAAGAAACACAACCCTGAGAGGGACTTGTCAAAGTTGATCTACCACAGTTATGGATGTAATATCAAGCCAGGCACCAAACTTGAAAAGCTCACTTGACAATTATGAAAGAGAGAACAACATTGACAACTGTTGCTCACATGGCATCAGCTCGTTGGGCACCTCAGATTCCACGCCCCTGGTGGAGGTGGGCTACCAGCAGCCATCATTTTCAGTACTTTGCGTCCAACAGTGTTTCAAAATATAGGATTTCTCAAAACACCTGATCCTAATTGAAACAATACAGAAGAACTTAGATAGTGGAGCTCGTACTTCAGAGTTCTTCCTGCTTCTGACACAACCTGCTGTTAGTTTCCCTGTTTTGGTTTTCCAGGGGTTTTATATCCTGCTATTTCCCATGTGTGCCTTAAAATTACCTTGCTGAGGATAAGCTAAGAAACAGACCTTATTTCACCCGAGAAGCCAAGATCAGAAGCAAATAGAATGGTTCCAATATTTAAGATCTCACATACAGCAGGTGCTTCCAGGATCCAAACTTCCCTAAAAGTCAAGAATTGGAAGGCAAACTGTCTTTTATTCTAAGTATATTCTATTATTATATGTGCTTTTTATACACCAAATACTGAAGATGCAGCAAAGAGGCAGATATTTTGCATGTTCTCTATTACAGCTCACAGCTTAAAGTCCTGGATGCCATCCAAAAAAAGCCCAGATGTTTTTCCTATAATCAAAACAGTGCATCTTCTTCAAGGAGATCAGCCATAACTTTTCCATGGTTTAATTTATTTTTCTATTAGACTTTAATACCTGGATGCAATGGCTGACAAAGCATAGAGACTCTGCTGTAAGAAAGGCTGATTTACTACTAAATGGTTTGCCACAGTTCTCAGCAGCGTACTGCGAAATTATTCAGGGGTCTGTTTGCATGGTGAAAAGCAAGAACCACCTATAATTTGAAACTTGATGCAGGCAAACATTTTCTGTTTCCTGCAGTGTCAGGCTTCTACTCCGGTAACTAAAAATGCATCTAAATTAGCCAATAGAGAACAACAGGAAAACAGATCTTGTATGGGAAATAACCCTTAGCATTTAAATAGAACAAAAAGTCCTTAAAGGAACTACGGGGGGAAACGACAGCCTGAGTTCAGGTAGATACTCCTTCCTCAATGGAAGGAAGAGCTGGAGTTAAAAGTAAACCTGAGCCAAAGATACTGCTGCAAGATGCCATCACTACCCCAAATTAACAATACAAACTTCAGCCTTGTGTAACTATTTCCATGCAGATGCCACTGACACCCAGAAAAAAAAAATCTTATTTTTTGAGACTATTTGCACGCAGAGCACACGTTCAGACATCACACGCACATCATGTATGCGCTTGATCAAGGAAAAGCAATGCTGAGTCACATCCACAACACCCCTTCTGATTCTTCTGCTCCTTCCTGGATGTGCCCCTGCAGTGCTGTAGCAGGTGATTTTGTCTAGCACTCTGCCAAGATATCAGAGGCCACCAGAAATACCTCATGCTGTGCTTTCCTTACTCTCCTGCTGCACACATATGCTTTGGTTGAGACTTTCTGGAACACAATCTATGTTCAAAGGGCAAAGCAGTCCTCACTCTTCTGTTCTACTGGTGATAATATTAGCTGCAGAAAAGAGATCAGGCAAAAATAATGAAGGGTGACTTAATTATGAGCCACTGAAAATATAAGTGTTGAACTTTGACCTGCCTGCACTGAGGTTGTGTCTTTCAAGGGCACGAAAAATGGATTGCTGACACTACCTACAAATTGCTTCCAAATGCAAGGAGGTTCCGAATTCTTTAAGATGATTCAAGGTTTACTCCAGATGGTTCTGTTCTATCTTAACAGTGTTTCCCTGTGGGGGCTGAGGGGAAGTGAGGCCAGTGAGACCACCACCCAAGAAATTCAGCTGTCTTTGAGGCAAAATTAAAGCTTTGTTTAAGAAGCCTTATTCAGCTAAGCCTAAGGGTCCTCTGGCAGCAGTCACACATCTTATGAAGTAAAGAAAAATCCCTTAAGCTAAAATCTTTTGGCATACTGAACTATGCAACAGCAGAAAAAAAAGAGAAAAAGGACAGGAATGAGCTGTGAACCAAATGAAAAGGATTAACAATGACAAAAATGGTAGGGATCCTCCAACACTTGACTGTTAATTGATCAAGTCCCCAGCAAAAGATTCGAATAAAAAGTACTATAAAAATCAAGAAAGCTATAAAAATTCCTTTTTTTTCATTCTCTCCTCACTAAGGGTGAAAGAATGGAAAAGAAACAAGCCTGAAATTCTCCATGCAGTACTAAGCAAGTTCATCATAAAATCGATGAGTAAATCAAAACGAAAAGAACAAAGAGGTGGCATTTATGTTATGTATCCACACAACTGACCACTTGATAACTAACTTCTATAGTAATATCAGTTCAGGAATAAGGCCTGAACAACTTGTGAATAACTGCTGAATTTACCTTGTGAAAGATGTGATTGCACCTTAGAATACATGGTAAAAAGTCAAAATGTGTCAACAAGATGAGGAAAGCATTAATTATTCAAACTGACAAATTTTGTGAAGGAATGTTAAGACAACACAGCATCACAGTTACAATAGCAAAAATAACGAATACTGGAGGATCACAATGGAGAAAAAAGACTTTTTCTGTCCATCCTGAATTTCTCTCTGTACAATACAATAGAGCAGCAAGCTGATTTCAGCTGCCTTCTTTCAGGCATCATTTAAAAATAGACAGCAATATGAATAATAGTGACATTTTGAGACATTCACCACAAACTTTTGCCACGCTGAAGGTCTCATTCGTTAAGCATTTATATCCACACTGTATAGCTGCAGAAAAAACTGCCAGAAATGGAACTCCACTGACAACCATTTCACCCAAATGCTGTCCTCATTCCTCCAGTACAGATGGTCAGGCTGAAATTCTTGTATTAAGTAATTGAAATTCTGTCATATTGTAAAGCAGCAGGAAGAGGAACCATTCTACATGGCCACTCGTTACAGCATATAAACTAATTAAACTAAGCATCCTCCTTTTAGACCTAATCGAAAGTTACAGACCAACAAGACTGTGGCTCTTATAAGCTTTGACGAATCCCAGCCTCACTGCATCATTCAGAATCCATACAACAAAGCAGTTAATTCTCATCCCTAAGTTCTGGCAATAGGCTTTTCTCCTATCTCCTTATAGCTTGGAGCTTGTATAAAACTAGAACTGTCTTCATATGACACACAACTTCAGGTGAGAATGGGAATACCAGAGCACATAGCTGCTACCCTAAGTAATATTGCTTTAAAGGCTCTTCATTGATTTGAGTTGAAACATTAATGCAACGCTGCCTTCCACTGGGCTGACCCAGGGCGTATGAAGACCTATTAGCCTCATCTTTTAAGAACAAAAAAAATCAAATTAAATAGAAAAAGGTCGGCCCACAAAAGCAGATACAACACTGCCTGGATTTTCACTGCGGATGTAAACATTACATATGGAAAATGGCAAGATCAATTCTCCGTGCAAGGATTTGCATCGTTACACAGCAAGCTACCAGCTGACCCTTGTGACTGGAGTTCAGGATTGCTATGCTTTTGTATGAGTTACACATCACAGGAGGCTCATCTGCACAGGCCGGTCCCTGAGGCTGCAAGCCTGAAAGCAAGTCCCCAGCACCCCCCTGCGTGGCCACAGATGTATTGAAAAGCTGATGCATGGGTTGTCATGGCTCACTGTGCTGCCGTACACCTACACGTACACATATATTCAAGCAAAGCAACAGATGTCACTGACTTATCAGGGAGCAGGGCTGAGAGCACACAGCACTACTTCTGCTCCCTGTGAATCCACACCTCAACATCATCCATGGAAGATTTCATCACACAGCTGTCAGCTACACCAGAGCAGCACGCACACAAAGCCATGGCCTGCCTGTGCTGCTGCCCACACTGCTGCAGGTACCGTGCACCAGAAAACCAGCCTGGCCTTCCTCACCTCTCTGTTCAAACCTGAAGTAACTGCGCTCAGTAATGCCAAAACTGTCAGTGCTTTGTTTACACCTAAGTGATGATGCACTGTGATCTGAAAAGGACTGTGTGATACTGCTACCCACACATAACGGATAAGAAATAAACTTCTAAGGACAGGAATGAGGCTGGACTGTTTAGCTGTACAGGAAGGCAGTCATACGCATAATGGTATCAAAGTCATCATTCCCAAAGCAAAACCACTGAAAGGATGAACACAAATCAAGAACTTCTCCAAACTACAGCTTTAAAATGCATTTTCTGTTAATAGAACTTACCCTGATTTACTAAACAGAGTGAGGAACAGTGTTCCCTACAAGCAGCTCCACAAACATCAAGAAATGACTAACAAGAGACCCAGCAATGGAATCTAGCTGCTTTTACAGTCCGGCTTTTGTCACTGTGAATCAGAAGATATTCTGAAATGGGAATAGAGCGTGGTGAGCGATGGTGGCAGGCCAAAGCTGGTAAGCAAACCCTCTGCATTACTTGAGTGGGTATCACATGTTGGAAAAAAATAATCAGAAGAGACTGACTTCACGTTGTTTCTCTTAATGAAAGTTTTTGTGCCAGTCAATCAATGTTAACATCAGCATTTTTTTGGAAGCTGAAGTACCTTGTAACATTCATTAGCAATGTCATAAGCATCCCATAACATATGGTGCCTCAAATCCAATTACTTTTCTGTTCAAACCATGACCTTGAGCAGGTTTTTAAGAGAAAAATAAGCACAGAAACAAAGCCTCTTTCACTTTATTATAGCTTAGTGGCAAATAACTGAAATTCAGGATTGTGATGTGTTTTGCTTGCTTTTTCCATCCATTCTTTTCCAACTTTAAAAAGTTATGAAGACAAATTTATTTAAAAAGAAACACTGGTGGCAACACCTACCAAATTCATTTGCACATTTAAATGTACTCATACAAATTAGTATTTTTGAAGTATTTCAACCAAACATTGGCCATGATTGGCCTGAAATTCCTCCGCCTGGGAGGCTGATGCTGAAGATCGCTCTCTGCTTTGCAGCCTGGAGCTCAAATTCCTGTCTGCATTGAGGTAGCCTCATAACCCAGCCTAGGAGCAGCTCGCACTGAGCAGGCTTTCCTCAGTATAGCTGCTCACTTCCTATTATTTCTCAGTATCAGTCTTGATCTGTTCATGCAAAAATGAACAGAAAAAAAAAAAAAAGAGTACTTCCAGGGCCATTATTTAGGTCCTACACCTGATTAATTCAAATAAACAAAGATAACACTTCCTCAGTATTTTACAGTGCATTTGAAAGCACTAAATTCACAGAAGGATTATTTGTTAATGCTTTCTGGATGAAGCTTTTCTTCTGAAAACTGTATCCTCAGTATGTTGGAACTGGAACTCCAATGGTACATCGCTTATGAAATATTTTATTTGGATGCATTTTATGTCAAATGCATTGTGCCTCCAGTAAATAAGTTCTTCATAATATAAATAATGTCTTATTGGAACTTCTCTATTTGCCATAAGAATGGGGATATCACCATGCTGCTACAAAAATATGTTAAAAAAAAATCACTGGTCACAGACAACGTGCTGTTACTTATTATCCTTTCCCCATTTCTTCCTTAAGCAGATTGCATTGGTACCATATAAACACCCTGGCCTTTAATGTACAACTAAATCTGGGGCAATTACTGAAGTTACCATCATTCTTCATCAATCTTTGCCTCGATGTCCCCAATCATTCTTGTATTTCAATGCATTAAAAGGTGATTACATTTAACCTATCCCTATTTACCACGTGCAGTCACTGGAAATCAAGTTCACTTCAAATATATTTTCTCATTGAGGTTTGGAAAAGCTAGCAGAAAAAATAAATGCCGGAGCTATATTGACACAGATAAATACACTAACATAAATCTCTGCTTCCCTTTTTAATGTGCAGGAGAATATTAATTGAAGGTACTAATTCATGAAAACATTCATAATTTTTCTCTTACCCTCAAAGTAATCTACAAGCTACAGAAAGATCAAACGTGAGTAATATTCTAGAAAAATGTTGATTAAAATCCATAAAAACAATGCAGCGTACATACTGTTAAAAAACTGGAAGAGCTGACTTGTCTTAACACACATCAGTATTTCTTTTATGGGAATAAGAGCCCAATGGGAGAAGCCATCTTAAAATACTCATTCAGAACGTTATTTATAACATGAACTGAGCAGAGTGAGAAGCTGACAGCACAGCAATAGGAAATATGGTCATTAAAAAAAAGCAATCCTCTTTCCAGGACTTCCCCACAGCCTGGGAGTTGTGAAACTTTCGTTCCATCAAACCCCGTAATTGCAGCCTGCAACAAATCAGTGCCCCCTCTTTATGTCTCTGTGCACACAATAAATGCAATAGAAAACATCACCACAGTAGAGAAGAGTTGGTGCAAGAACAACCATATAAACAATTCAGATACTGCAGTAATGGAAGCTCTTATGGCGTGTCGGGGAGATTAACAGCGCACAAAAAATACCTCCAGGGAGTTAAGACAAACCTAATCCCAATTCCGTGCCACAAGGAATTTAATCCCCATCCAACTGCACAAGAACTTGCTTTATCTACACAGCCAGCAAGATCTGAGCTATCAAACTGCAGTCAGCAACACTTAAATAACAGCAAGCATTTACTTCATGGGGTAAATTTCCCTAAAGCCTTGGAAATAATACACCAGCCTTTTTAGGTGAGGCATGGCAGCTGAGGAATGGTATTTGGTAGCCCTGCACCAGCCTTGGAAGCAGCCGCTCCAGCCAACAAGTTCTACACTCAGCTGCACGGCTCATTTCCATTTCACTTCAGTGCCCGTATATTTTCTCTGCATCTCCTGCCACTCACCTCAGTGATCACAAAGATAATGATCACAAAGATAAGCATGCCAAAA
Source organism: Tetrao urogallus (assembly GCF_951394365.1). Classification (NCBI taxonomy): domain Eukaryota; kingdom Metazoa; phylum Chordata; class Aves; order Galliformes; family Phasianidae; genus Tetrao; species Tetrao urogallus. The sequence goes on along the minus strand of NC_136831.1, from coordinate 1,033,823 downwards.
AACTTGCTGAGCAAGAACAGAGTTTAAAAAAATAAATATCAAAGCATACCAAGGCCTGTTCCATCAAACTTCAGAAAAGGCTTCCTTAAAACCCACCAAAAGTGAAGGAAATGTGAGAGGCACTCCAGATCCCACCAGAAGGAGATGCCACAATTACATTCATTCATTCAGAAGAAAATTTTCTTCTCCTTGCATATTCTAATTTGCTTCTTAATTCCTTCCAAGTAAAGTATGTTTACTTCCATAATTTTTCATATCATTCAAGACCAATAGGTCTGTATAAAGCTCACCAAGTTACTTCCTTGTGCTTTCAGCACTATACAAGTTAAAACTGACCACAGATTTCTCTTAAGCCTGAGTGCTTATTCACTAAGGAAACAACAAGGAGCTAATAGCGTTAGAAGGGAGACGCCAGCTCTTCTCTCCCCCACCATTTCACCATACGTACAACTCAGTGCGCCATACGTGCAGCAGCCGCTGATGTCCTGACTGTTAGAAGGCTCCATATATCACAGCTGTGGCATACAAATGCTACTGCCTTCATCTCAGGCTTTTGGAGCCCTGAGGATTTTCATTTTTTAGGTTGGTACTGTAATTTCTCATGTTGTCAGTTCCAAACACGTGTATTGACTGGACTGTCAAGAAGATGCCTTTCATGCATTTATTTTCTCTCCCTCGGTTATTCAAAGCTTTTCAAATAATGAGAAAAATTATTTATCCCTTAGGATGTAAATAAACTCAATGCAGACAATGCATTTAAACTATTGTTACAGTACAACGCACGATGTTCTCTTCCAATGAAGTTTCACTTTTAAAAGAGCTCATTAGCATTCAAATTAAATCCACCTTTCTGGTCCAGGACAGAGGCAAATCTCCATGGGCTTTTTTTTTTTTTTTTTTTTTTTTAAACTAGATAACTTCCTATACATCTACACCAAAATTCAAATTTGGTATTAAAAACTTATTTAGCACTGTTAGTTAACTATTCTTTAGCACAAATATCATCATAATAGAAAATACTATGGGTCTCTAGAGAATTTCTAGAGCGAAAAAATATGCATTGCCCCCTTCCTTTCAACAGCTAATCAACATGAATTTACAGGACATTTCCCAAAAATCTCTTCAAACTAGGAAGCATTCCCATATATAACCTTAGCTGAGATATTGCCTTCACAGAGCTGACAGAGACATATGCAGTATGACACCCAGGTATCTGAGAGAGAACTGTAAAATGATTAATGGGGAAAGAGAACAACAATTTAATAACAAAATGGCTTTTTAGCTCAAACCAAATTGGTCACGATGACTACAAAACACTCAATTTGTTAATGATCCCAATCCCCTTGATTAGACATTATTTAGCAATATCAAAAATCTCTCCGCGATGTGACTTCACACTTAATCAGATCTTCCCATTTTGTTTCTTTTCGATAACATGTGGTAGTTCTGACACAAAACAGTTTTCACTGAATAGCTTTTCTCAGTCTAAGACTAAACCTACTGTAAGAGGACTCTATAAAGGAAAATCCACAGTTACTGAGGATAGTTTCTGACCATTTAAAGCCAGCCATGGTAGGCTTGTACACGTATGTGGTGCAAATTTTGCCACAGACGGCTGCGTTTGTAAGAAACAAGTTACTGATACTTATGGAGGAATTTCCAACACATCATAAGCACCAGGTGACAAAGTTTTTTTTTTTTTTTTTTTTTTTTTTTTTTTTTTTTTTTTTTTTTAAGTTTTTTCTCTTTAGAAGACAATGGACACCTGCTTTTGAGTTTGACTAAATGCACCAAATTCAATGGGAATGATTCTGCTCAGATGCTTCCCAGTCCAGCTGAAATGATGTTTCTGAACACCTCCCAAAGTCCATATTTTGCTCACAGCAAATGAGCATTTTGATCAAAACATATTGACTACATTGCTTAAAAACAAAAATTTCCTCACATATGAAAAAACCAACATCTTAGAGGCCTCCATCTCTTGCCAGCTGTGACACACGTAGGAGAGTTTTGTGGATGTAATTGCAGTAAAGTTACAGTGGTTGATCCAATTTTGAAAGGGAAGAGGGTCAGGGCTGGGCAGTACACTTGGATCAACATCTGCCAGATATGCTTCTTTTTTGATTAAAAATCCCTGCGGTCTAAGCTAACCCAACATGTCTTAGTTAAAAACAAGTTAAAATATTCCTTTAAATTACATCTGTTGCTGTCTCAATCCCCTCCTTTCTTGATGACAGTATGCATGTGAGAAGGATTTCCATGCTCACAGCATAGAGGAAGGAACTGATGTTTCAATTAAGGTTTTAAAATCTTGTCTCCAGAGAAGCTCAAATCTGTTACTAATATGTTTTTTTCCACACACACTGTAGGCATGATCAGTCTGACCTTCAGTCTTCTCCTCTGCACTTATGTCCTTCTTCACTCTGTGACTCTGTATACATTTACTTTCTGAACTGTTTTTACCCTCAGCCTCCCCCAGATTTAATGCCCATAACTCTTTCTAGCGTTAAGGTATGAATCCTACAGAATGCAGGTTTGATTCCTCAGCAAAAAATCTGAAGGATTTCCCAGTTTGTTTCAAGATATACAATTAGGGTTTTTTTGATTTTTTTTTTTTTTTTTTTTTTAAGAGCCTTAAGCTCCTCTGAAAATGTGAAGAATTGTTGACAAGTGTCATTGCAAAGTCACCTACACGCACTGAGTGACTCTTGGTACCCAGTAATGATATTGAAGGGCAAGAATCAAGAGAGGAGTCCTTCCCTTCAATAAAAGGCAGATTTAAGACAAGCACACTCATTTATTATTATATATATAAACTAATGACGTGTCCCAAGAAGTAACCCAGCAGACAAACAATGTTAAGGCCTATGCACGGCTGGTGAAAACACCTAATTTATACCATCTTTTCTCTCTTTCAGAGCAGAACAACGTGGCAAACAAACTTCCTAGAAAAACTGCCCACAGGGGGAGGAATACAAACCTTCCTATACTATTTCAAAGCACTAACTTTGAACCTAACTTACAGAATGTCTACTTAACATATAAAGCCTCTGCATACTAATCTCTAACATCAAGGTAACGTAGTGATAGTCTGAAGTATAATAAATTATACTTCATGCAGAACTCAATGTACCATGCCAGTGGGTGGTATAAATCCCTGTTCTAATATCAAAGATGCTGCATGCAGACCGTTTGTTTCATTTTAGATGTGATAATACTTGAAATATTTTTTTCCAGTTCTCACTAAAGTAGAAGTTGCACCAGAAGTTACAAACAGTACAAATACTTCCTTCTAAGTCTTCACAAGCATTGATCAGATCCTAGGTTCATTCAGCTAGAAAGAAAAGTGCAAAACACATATATTGGTCAAATGTTTACAGTGTAAAATAACAGATTTTTAATGCAAGGGCAAACAGCAAAGTCACACACAGAAAATTCAGCCAGTTCTTTGTAATGCCAGAGGCATGGTGGCTATGGCTGATTCACAAGATCTCAACTCTCTTTAATCGAAAGGTTACCTTGAATACCAGTATTAATGCTTGCATTAAATTAATTCACTGTCTACATTAAAGCCATGGCAAACAAATCCTTAGCAAATAATGGCCTGTTCAGCTACATCTTTACCATACCAGACAGCTTGGTTTTCAGGTTGGTGAGGTTTTTGTTTGTTTGGGGGACATTGTTTGTTCTTACTTTTTTTTTTTTTTTAAATATAAGTTTGAATGATTCCACTTTGTATCTGTGTTAGAGAAAACCTTTCAAAACCTTTCAATTAAAAAGGGAACAGCAGGATTGTGAGGTACAAAAAAAAAAAAAAAAAAAAGAAAAGCTGGGGAATTCCTAGGGAGCAAGTAAGTTGACAAATGTAGCCTTGCTCATTGTTCCTCTCTGCAGGTACATGATATTGGCAAGGCTGTAATTACACATCTACCAGCAGCAGCACAAAACATTTAATTATATTTCTGACATTTATTTCCATACCCTCTGCTTCCCTCAAGTGCTAGATATAATCACCCTGCTGGACTCCAACCTGCTCTGAATCACGGGCTCAACATGGTATATCACTTCATTTATATTAGTCAGGAAATCCATAGCAAAGTTGGAAGTACCAAGCAGCCCTCCAGCACATCTTTGTCTTTCTGTACTCAGGCACTCACCTGGATGCCATTAAAACATCACATGATCTGCTGCAAGCACAGCGCTTCTACCCAGAGCATCCTCAGCACTCACCCTCCTGAATTAGAGCTGAGCACCTTGGCTCTCCCAGCATAAACGACCAGATTACTTTCATGGGTACAGAAGCATCCTTCTGTCCAATGGGTTGGAGCTTCTCATACGCTAAGAAGCCCTGGGCTCTCATTCCTTTGAATCAATAGAAGTCATGCTCAAGGTTTCCACTGAAAACAAAACTTTCACATAGTTTAACTTATAAATATTTATCCATTATTTAAAGAGAATCAAAGGGGAAAAAAAAAATACACAGCAGTTCTCTCAAATACTTAAAACTCTAGAAGAAAGCACTACTTTCATGCAATCTTTATGCAAGTAGTGACCGAGGAGACAGAAGGGTGTGCTGGTTAGAAGTGTAAACAGTGTACAATCACTAAACAACAAGTTTTACTCTCAAACCCCGCTCCAGTTCAATGCTGTTATCCTGTTTCACTTGCCAATTACAAGATTTTTCCAAGAGGGTCTTCAAATACAAATATTATTGAATTAAGTGCAACTGCGCAACATCCTCAGGTGTAGTCCTTCCTATAAGAGGATATTCTATTGTTTCAGCATTTCCAAAATACGCATGAATATATCAGCACGTTTTATTAAACAGAAAGCCTCATGAAGTTACTATGGCAATTGACTTCAAGTTTTCTCTTAGATGCTGCAGGGCAATAATGATTTAGTATGTATTAGCTTGACATTCAGCTGTTCCAAAAGCTACTAAAGAGGAAAACTGGTATTCTTCTTCAGTATGAAATCATGTGGGGCGCCATAATAGAGCTCATGGCATCACTTAAATGAATGAGAACACCAGCAGTGCAACAAGTCTGCATAAATTGCTGCACCAAGGTGGATGGTATATTGTCAGTACATCTGTCTCAACAGCATAATATTAAAATTCACCATACGGTAACATATGACACATCTTAAATTAAATACACGTTGTTTTTCCCTACAACTTATTTGTTAAATATTCATCACGCTTGTTTTCTAGAGAATAAATCACGCAAGCAGTTAAGCAGAATGGTTTGCTAGGATTTTTGATAGCCATCTGGCTTCAAAATAGTAGCACTGGTACAGAAATTGTATTGCTAAAACTACTGTGTGCAACGATCATTTAAGTAACATATGCTTATACATTCCTACCCTTATTTGCAGTTCATCCTAAATAGCCCAGATACAGAGGTGAGGGGAAAAAAAGGGCCTAAGAAAAACCCACAAGCCCAATGAAATTTCAGTGGCACTGTGGCAATATATTCCAACAAACTCTATGGTGCTGCGATCCAAACAAGTCCCACAAAAACACTTAACTGTGTTCATAACTTGACAAGTTATCGGCACCATTTGTATATCAGCGTGCTTAAAATTGTTTATGAGCAAAAATGGGTACAAGATAATAAACGTGTAGATCCACACACTAGAACAAGGCAATTAATTTATAAAGTAGCTTCTACAGCAAGGGAAGTAAAACTATATTGCTGCAAAGGGGAATTTACACTGCTTAGGAATAATTCAAACCCTAGCTTTCTGTTGTATGTAATAAGTTTCAGCGGTGGTGTTTGTCCATTTGCAATAAACATATAGATTGCAAGTCTGCACATTTAAACATGACTTCATAATTTAAGAAGCATACGTTTTGTTGTTTTTTATGCAGAGCAGGAGATGTGAAAGGGTAGAGGCTGATCACATTTCATTGTCAGTCATCAGGGTACACATTTTAGCTCTTAATAGCTCGACATGTATAGCATTCCTGGATTCTATTTTTCTTCTCCTTCACCTGGATCTCTCTTGCCCTATGCTGGTACACAAGTATCTCCTTAGTTACAGCATAGACCTGGCCCATTTGAGCTCATCTGGTTTCAGTGCAAAAATGTTGCAAACACCTGAAGATGCACAATGCAATGTTAAAATTACAGGCAGCTTTCAACTTTGATTACAGCCTTTTTCCTGTTACATTCTCCACAAACTGCTAATTCGTTCCCAGACCCTAATGCATGAAGATACATTTGTGAGACAAGCAAATTAGATAAGCAAACCACGTGAAAACACATTCATCAAGTATTTATCTGGCTGTAATCTGGCTCCTCCTCAAGTAAATGCTTCTTCTGGCACAAAACGTGGAGTAAAATGAGCATGGAAGCAAAATAACAGAAGTGCCACCTACAGTATTTTACAGGATTCATGAAACTACAGCTTTAGTAAGTTAACAAACAGTACATACACTAGTTTGCTCAATTATGAATGTTATATGATGAGATAAATGGAGAATACTCATTTTCCACTTCTACTGAGGATTTGGCTCTTTCTCACGGTACTTCAGACTGAAATAACAAGAGTCAACATTGATATAAACAGACAAAACAAGAAAGGCTGAGCAATGCTATCTAAAAAAATATAAGCTGCTTGATACCTGTAAAGAATTCCCACTGATAGAATCTCCTACATCAAATGCTGGGACAAGGTAAATATTTGTATTAAATCCTAATCTGTAATATCCTTCAGTGTCTCATTACACTTCCTTCAACAAATGCTAAAGGTGCTTCGAGCGTCATTTCAGGAGCATTTCAGTGCTCCTTGGCACCCTGCTATCAGCTCTGAAACAAATTGATGTGACAGTATATTTTAAATACAACACAATTTTTCCCTGAAAGCTTTTACTGCTAACCATAAATGGTTGGAAAATAAGACTACATCTAGAAAATGCCAGGAGGACGTGACAATGGTGATGGAAAACAAAACAGGAAAGAAAAAACAAGAGACTTCTTGAGAAATGCCAAATCTTTTAAAGAATTTCCTATTTTGCAAGCATCTCCTACTGCTGTGTTCAGAAGTTCAGTGCATCAAGCACTTGGTTTTGTTACAGTAGGGAAAATCCATCTTCCAGATGAGAATGCCATACAGCGGGGTCATGAGATCTTAATATTTGTCAGGTGCTCTGAACTTCTCAATTCAAATGCTTCATGTAAGCACTAAGTCATAGACAGAAAATCACTTGTTTCTCCTTGGCTTTACTACAAGAAGTCACGACCTTTTGTAGCATCTCTAGGTGGTACCAAAGGTGGCATCATATCTTTTCCAGTAAAAGCTTAGGCTCTGACATGCAGTTAAAAAAAAAAAAAAATAAGTCACTGCAACTAAAAAATTCATTTCAAAAATTTCAAAATCTCACTAGCTTTGAATTTCAGTTCTTTCCATTGTTTTCAGTCAGTACAGCATACACCCAGAATGCTATATCAGTCACAGCATGACTGACAAGTACGTGCTGACCACGTTTAGGCTACAGACTAGCAAGCTTTCTTTGCCACTATATTCAACCCTTAAGTGTGGATCGTTATGCACACAAAGGATAGACAGCTAAAGAATAAAAGGGCAGGAAGGGTTAACACAGGGCAGGAAAAGCTGTATTAGAAAGGACTTGGATTTGATATGTCAGCTGGGCATTAGTCCCAAGCTCAGAAATATCTACATTATTACAGCCATTGCCTTCCTACCACACCACACTGCTTAAAAGAGCTCCTAACCACATGAATATGTGAGCTGCTCTAGAACACTGCACTGTGCAAATTCATTCCTTCACGTCTTTCTGGGCACAGCATAAGTCATCTGAAATACAATGACTGAGGCTTCAAAAACCACCATTTATCAAAATTATTAAAGCTATGGTTATTAAATTATATTTACACAGAAAATCATTTGCTTACAGTTTACTTTAAAAGAAACCATATGGTTACGGTTAGTTTAACCACTGTTTTATAAACTTTTTAACTCTTTCTGATTCGTATCTAAAATAAAATCAGACTTATGCATCCTGAAAAGAACACTTGTCTTTCATGTGGAATTGCCAGATCACAGACAAAAATCATAGTGCAGAGGATAAAGTCCTCCTTTTACCATGTAAGCTGGGTTAGATACTTACAGATGTATCTCACAGACAGAGATCTTAGAACTTCAGAAGACTGAGGTTGTTCAAAACCCGCAGAAGTACAAGAAGGAATGGAAACACACATCATTGCTTTGTGCAACTCATTTCATGTGCCCACGATGGCTTTCCCTGCAGCACTAAACTGGCTAAGTTACATTACCAATACAGCCTCCCATTTCAAGTCCACTTTCACCAGAATCCATTAGTCATGTTATTTCTATTGCCTCAGTGGCTATCCCTGGTTTGTGATCACCTTGTAGATGGTTCCACACTCCATGATAAATCAGCCACAGAGTCAGCTATTGATGAAATTCCATGTAAACAAAAATGTACACAGTGTACAGAAAGCTCTGTTTAAAAACCCAACTAGAACTCCTTCAACTACAGAACAGCACCTTTTCATTCAGGAACTTCTACTCTCTTCACTACAAAGAAACTAAATCAAGGATACTCTACAATTCATCACAGAACGAAGGTAAAGTATTTAATGTGACGTTAATACATTTATTATTCTAATATTTTTCAAAGTGTTTCTCAATTACTTGAATGTTTCATTTTAATGAATTAATTTTTTTTAGCTATTCAACATCTCAGCTCATGACACTACTTCTAGGACGCAGGATCCCCTACCTCTCTCTTGCTGTTCACAACAATCAACCAGCGCATGTCAAAGAAATGCTGTAATACACACTGAAGAACTTGAATAAATGCATTTTTCATCAAAGATAATCACCCTAATTCAGTGGGAATTAGATCAGACTAAGAAAACTGGGGGAACCAAATTTCAAGCACAGCTTGAACTAACCAACACACAGCCACAAAGTTAATCACTATAGAGCTCCAGCTCTCAGGAAAATCTTCCTTTGCTGGAAAGCTGATAATACTTTATGCATTCAAGTCATCTGGAAGACTGAAAAGAATAAGTTATTCCACCATGCACTGGCAGTAAATTTACTCTAAACCTCAACTGGCTTCAGATCAGATAGTTTCAGGTGGCAGAGTAGGAAAAACTTTGATGTTTTACTAAATTTTAAAGTTTTGCCATCTGTTCACAAGTAATTTGCCAACAGGAAGATGCCAAAATTCATTTAATAACTGTCAGGAGTTACTTGCTGTATTATTGATTGTTCCTGACTCTAAGACAGAAGCAGCTCATGACCTGCCCAGCTTACAACAGGCAGATAACCAGACTCATATACAATTTACAGAAGAATTGAAGCAGGAAAACCAAGAGCACAGCAGACCCATCGCTGACTCCTGATATATTCAAATAAGGAAAAGTTTGACTCTTGCATCAGAACTAACTGAAATGCATCATTTCACAAGTTAAGGAAATACACTATTAACATTACTCATTTCAGAGGAGTTGTTTCTATGAATTAGGGGCCAGAGTCACAAGTAAAATCTGAGCAACCTGAAGCACAGGACAGAATCCATTTGCTGATGCCTCCACTGAGCTGAATATGACTAACCAACTAGACTGCGTTTTTGTGACAAGATTTCCTTTCATTCACAAATTCAAGCCAGTCCCATTCATGCTGGTTGTGCCAGGTCTGTCCAACAGAGGAAAGAAAAAAACAGGAACAGGCAAGTAACAGCACACCTGGTACACAAAAATATTATCGGGAGAAAGAAAAAATAAAAGAGAAAAAGGAGGAACAAAGCCCACTATGTTCAAGGTTTTCCTCATTTCACTTGTCAAGATGAAAATACCAACAGCTCCCAGTTCAAAAAATGTGATTCAATTAAAAGGACTTACATGCTTTATTATGAAGGAATTAGAATCCTAAGAAACCACCCAGATGAGTCAGGGAGGGAATCAGCTGCTTCCAAGAGCATCACAACAGATATTCCATGCTTAGGTTTTTTGCCAGTTGGCCTACTCACTATGTAATCTTTTAAGCTGTTAGAGCATTTTAACTGCTTCAACATTCTTAAAATTGAATGGCAACAATTATAAGACTGAAATTATTTCATTGCAACAAAATGAACAAAACTACCCAAAATTGGATGCAACAGGCACTTCAGGTTTATAGGCTCAGGAAGAAATTCTCATTCACTGTAATACAAACATAACCAGCTTCTAATGTTTGTCCCCCTACTTGCACTTGGTAGCAATACTAATATTCTTCCACACTGCTGAAGAGTTGGAGAGCATCTGCTTTAAGCTCCTTAACAAGAAAAAAACACTTGGTTTTCACTCAACATTGACACTTCTCCAAATACCAGGAGATGAATGCAGTACCATACACACCTCTGAAAGAAACACTCCTTAGCAGTGCCTCTCAAACTCTCCTGGCTCTCTACTGATGAACTGAAAACAGGTACAAGTTTAAAATATCTGCCAAATGACCTTTTGTCTGCTTGCAGGTACTACCAGCTACTCTGAACGTGGCAATTCAGCCCCTGCACCTTTGCACTTGCTGTACATGTAGTAGTAGCATACAGAATGGGTGGATTTCTAAGTGCAATAGATGGATAGCCTGATATTAAATGCAAGAGGAAAAAATCTCAAAAAAGTACATTTCTTGATGAAAATGCTTTTGGCATGATTTTAAAGTCTTCTGCATAGTTCTATCTACACATGGTGACCACTGCAAAATCTCTGTATTAAAGTGATTTAAAGCAAATCAGTCCTGGTACTCTGATGTGATTTGTATCTAAAACATTCCCCAGAGGAAGTAGTTACTAATGACATCAAGCACACACACACACACACACACACTTTTTAAATAGATGTCAGTAAGAAGAGAGCAGCTATTAAGAAATGCCATATATTTCTAGTAACCCCTGAGAAGGCTTATGTCACACCATTACATAAATTACTGCACCTCCCTCTCAACTTTGGCCCATATGTGAACATTCACTGCTAAAAGTATTCGTCTTTTCTCACACCATTTCACTGGACTTCCAAGCTCCCACAGTCTGAATATGGCAAGGGCTGCAAGAAGAGAGAGCTGTTCATTCCCATGCCACCTCCAGCTGGGTCAGAGAAACAACCAGCTCTTCTCACATAGGAGTAGTAGCAATTACAGAAGGGGAAGAGAGAGAAAAACAAGAGTGGCAACGCTGTGCTATTTGGGCTATTGGTCTATTTACCTTGAAATTCAAATTCTAGAATGCAGATAAAGGCAGACATGGAACAAAAAGAAATCATAAGTGGTGAGGCTTAATATTTATTACCTCTTCATCAAGTCAGACGACTTGCTCTTATCAATTGCTTCAGGATTCAGAACACCTTTATTATTTGCTTCTAGTCTTAAGTGCCCTTTAAATCACTGAAGGTAATCTTCAGGCCTGGGATCTCATAGACAGTTCATCCTTTGTCAGTCAGATCATACTGTATGTGAATAGCGATTGAACAGTAGATGGTTCACCAAGCCTGAAGAAACTAGAGAGAATGTGCTGAGGTCAATTCCATGACAACGTGAAAGAATATAGCACATAGAAATGAGTAGAAAATCATCTATTTTATAACATGTTCAAGAAAATATATAAAATAACCTTAGTAGAGTCTCAGAAGCCTGAAACGTTACCCCTTTGATGATCATGAAATGCTGTCACTGCTGTGTTGTGAGATGATGTACTGGATGGTAAATCACATTTGAAATGACCTATGAAAACCACCTGTTTGTACACTTGCTTACTTGGAAGTGTATCATTTTATTTGAAGGCATACAGCCAAAATACAATCAGTGAGCTTAAAGTTATACTGTCTCCTTATAAAGAGAGAAAGCTTAAGGTTCGGAGTATGAAGTTTGCAGACAGTACTTTGTGTAGAGGAAATTTGTCCTCCCTCCCTCAACTGTACAGAGAGTTCTAGTCTAGGATTTAAAGAAAATAAACAGGAAGAAGTAGGTACAGGACTGCTGTTTTAATGGAGAGGGCAGGGCACGGTTTTTTGAAACATTTAAGGGTTGGAAGAAACTTCCAGCAAGCAGGGTCTTGTTCAAAACTGAGCACTGAATCTGGAAATCTCTGCACATATCTGTATTCAAGTGTTTGTATGGACACACATACAAAATCTTACTGCAGAATCATTTAACATAACATTTGTAATCTTCAGGGGTGAAAAAAGCCACTGTTGATGATAAATGCATCTATGATATTGGCCTACCTTACCAGAACTACTCATTGCTTTTTCATTCTCTTCCCAAATCCTTCCTGCAGAGGCAGCTGTTCACACACAGCTTTCAACTCACTGAAAAATCGTAAAACAAACCTGTGTACAGCCTGTAAATGGAGAACATCCTTAATGAAAAGGAACAAGAATGAGGTCTAGATGTATAGCCTGCTTTTAAAGTAAATGACAAGGTCAGAGTAATTTACTAAAATGGTCTGATTAATCATCTCAAAGCATTTGACATTATAAGTAGAGAAAAAGTATTGCTCTGAAAGTAATGCCTCCTTTGTTCCAAGAAAACCCCAATAGATACAAAAAGCAGAATAACTTTGATAGAGCAAATTCCCAGCTATTTAATTTTCCTTTGGTAGCACTTGAAAATACTTCTGACATAGATATCACTTCCTAAGAATCACATGAGCACCATTAAACATCGCTGTTATTCTAAGGGTTAACAATTTGTAATTATATAACAAATACCTGATTCAAAGGACTGTTAATCATTTGCACAGCAGCACAAGACTTCACAGAAGTATCAATTACAGACACTGAATCCTTCCAACACTTTCATATCATTGAGGTTTCAGTTTCCAGATGGCTCATCAGGAACACAGACATCACAGATCTGCTCAGGCTTGTAGGCAGACGGGGAGAGCAGCGAGTGAAGCAGGGCAGCGCAGGCACAATTTGATGCAGCACGCCTAGATCTTCAGTCACTGATACAACTCCAGTGTTGTGAATTTCAAACCAAAAAAAGCAGACATCTCCCATCATAACCTTTAACAAAGACAACTAAAACAGGTTTATACATTCCTGTCATTTGTACCAATTGTTCAGCAAACAAAAGTGATTATTTCTTCAGGATGGCACTTCCTATTTCCATCAATGGTATGTTAGCCAATGTGAAAGTAGAGCAGTCTGTAAGGACATGAATGACTACAGTACAAAAATACAGTTTTTCTCTAACTAGTAGAAGGCTTTAACTCAATATTGTTTCTCACACAGGATTTCACTCCCAAGGCAGAAAATATAAGCAGCACATACATAAAGGGAAAGCATTATGTGGAAAGGAACAGTTGATTCTAATTTTTTGTCAAGTCACAAATACCACTGATCAAACACACTGGGGCAAATCCTTCATAGGTACTACAAACCTTCAGAGCTACACAGAGACAAATTACAGCAAATTACAATGTGCAAGAAAATGATGCACTGCGGAACCAGTAAAGATGATCAGTGAAGCTTAGCAGAAGAATAAGGCAGATGCCCCTTCAGAGGAACCCACCCCTTGGCAAATGTGTTATGGCATGGTATCAGCGCTCAGGTGGAATTAATCAGAGCCTCATCAGCCACAGTACTTTGTAACCATACCATGTTTCACTACCAGGCATCCCAACCACAGTGTATCAATGCTGCTGAGATGGCTGTCACTACCTGTAATGCCAGTATCATCCAGACCTTTACAAAGAATATGTAAATTGCCTAATTTTGTCATTAGTAAGTCAAAGCCTTCACCCCCTATTTTCTTAATTTGTACAAGACAAACTTGTATTATAAGAGTGACTGAGACTACAAAGTCATCGGCGAAAGATTTAAGCTAATTGCCAGTGACTAGACAGGAAAAGCTGCCAGTCTTCATTGACTTTATTTAACAGGTGAATGACAAAGCAATAAATGTGGCTGCTGGTTACATCTAGCAATGACAAGATTCACATTACACTTAATAAATTAATAATTATTATTTTGCCAACATATTGTGGCTTTTAGTTCACTATTTAATCATGTTGTTCTATTTATTCCACATGAACTAACATTTTAGTTATCTGAATTTAGGTGTTCAGCACACATAAAACTCATGGGACCAAGGCACCATTTCTTTGTCTTTTGGTAACTGCAGCCAGTGATAATGAACAAAAAGCCTTCTTAAAACAAAACATACTTATTACAAGTTGTAGCAAGACAAAGAAAAGAAACTAAATACCCCACTTCCTCTCAGTCTAACTTAAACATGCTCTTCCTTTAAGTTAGCCATGTAGCAGTATCAGTTACCTAATCAGGCATATGGAGCTTGGCTTGTTGGGTACGTTTCCACTGCGGAGTTTATTCAGATCTGGATTTGCCTACTCTAGGACTGAGCAGCCTTAAAACAAAGAATGAACAAAGATATGTTCAGTAAGAGCAGCACGTAGCACCCTCAGTGTCATTGCTTTGTACCACTCAGAATAGAGTCTGGTGAACAGAGGGAAAAACGCTGGGAATGTAATATTCAAGGTACATCAGCTATTAAAAATGGCCCTGGCACACCCAGGTACCTCTACAACACAGCTCCATACTGAAACTCCTCCAGCACAATGAGACAGGAAATGTGTATTGTCAACTCCAAATCATGCTTACACTTTGACATAAAGGCACACAAGAGCATCTACGGTGCCCAATTCATCCACCCCGACTGCAAGATCCCTGCAAGGAGTCCTGACAGAAATGCAATAATTATTCTAACTCTTCCAGCAAATACATTCTCTGTAAATGCATGCGTGGGATGCCCTACAGTTACATGATAATATACGGCTGAACTATGTTACCAATAAGTCCCAAAAAGCAGGAATTCCTAAGTTTGTGTTCAGGGACAAATTGCTGATTACTTTTCATCACATTTGGATCTGGTTGGAGAAACCTTCCTGAGCATTACGGCCTGTCAGTGAAATTCTGAACCCGCAGACAACCAGAAAACCTTTGCTGCTGGCTTCAGTAAAGGGATGCTGCCAGATTTTCAATAGCATATGGCTAATAAGAAAATTCTCACCCCAAAGTGATTCAATTCTCATAAGACGGGAAAGCCAGTAAATAACATCTCAGCTATTCAGACTTCTTTTATGTTTTAAATGCACTCAACTGCTTTGGACTATGTATTTTATAATTCACACTCTTGATGAAAAATTCAGCTTTCCTTAATCAAGTTGTGTGCCTAATCAAATTATTTAATCACTTCAGCTGTTAATGAAAATTAGCGATTGGTACATATATTTAAATATGGAAAGCTGTGAACTACAGAACTTCGGCATTTAAAAAGCTCAAGACTTCCTTATTTACTTCACACAGCCAGACTGAAGCAGACATGTTACAATGAGAAAGGAGAAAATTGCTCCAAGGAACTCCACACATCTGAGTGCACAAGAGACCAGCCTAAACAGCAGAAAGGATTTATCTGTTATAAGTAATTTTTAGTGAATTAATGCTGCCTTTTTGGATGCAAATATCAATAGGACTTGGAAAATAAAGACACAGTGCCAATTCAAGAAATCCTTTCCAGTTGGATTTTGCCAGAATAAATATGGAAAAACATATTTACTGGGAAACTTTTGAATGACAGATATGACATACAGAACTGTCCCAGCAGAGCACCATGGCCTCCTCTACTGTCCTTACATTCACTGAAGTATGTAGTTGTATCTCCACCAACTTCGATCAAGAAAAAAAAATAAAATAAAATAAAAAAAATCAAGGATTTAGAAACTAATTAAGTTTTAGATGCACTATCAACAAAGTAATTAAAAAGAATCTTACAAATTTGAAAAGTTGAACTATTATCCTCTTCTGGGGGAAAAGCTTTCAGCAAGAGTCTTGAAGGACTGTATCTGTTCTGCAGCTGTAAGCTGCTGGGGAAGCCTCAGCATCATCAGAATTTGTTTTGAAACATGCTACTGCAGAAGGTGTTCATACAGTTCAGGTTAGATATTATGCATATAGATTAGAAAAACGCAATCAGAGCATGATGCAAAACAGATTTCTACATATAAGCTTCCATACTATCCTAATCACAATATTTTGTAAAAATCCATGTGCAGTAACAGCAATAAAGCTGGGCAGGGCTGACGGAGCCGGGCAATTAGACCAGTATCCAGGATTTGAAGCCAGTGCTGTCATCAGCATTCTATCGAATAGCAAGTAGTTGTCAAATATTCCTAGAATGAAAATCAGTTTCCATCACATTAAAGTTAAAAACAATACAGCAGAGAAATAATGAGTGTTTGTGTCGATTTACGTAATAATTATGATGATTGACAAGAGTCTGAAAAACAAGAAGAAAGCTATGGAAGTTTATAATGCTCTGACATTTACAGGCAAGGATGACTGCCACAATTGTCAGAACTTTAATAAATATGTTAACTTTCCAGCTCATGCAATAATGAGATCGCTCCTACTTTCTGCTGTTTTGTTATCAAAACTCCATTATCTGTCCTTCCCAGCCCAACATACAATAAAGCATTCAAAATGAGTCACCTTTTTAAACGTGATCAAAAAATCTGACATTTAAAGTCCAATTCTAAGGTAGGCTGAGGACCAGAAATACTTACCAAAGTAAAGGGAAACCTCAAAAGCTTCAGAGCTTCAGTCCTGCCCTATTTCACATAGGCACACATCCTGCGACAGATCAACAGGAATTACTGATGTAACAAAGCAGAGCTTTCTTCTGCAAATCTAAGACTGAATTTGAGACTGAAGCTGAATGGAGTTAGGACCTAGGCTGTGTATTGGTCATTCCTCACTTACAATAAAAATCCAGTCAGAAGTTTATAGAATCCATCTAGTTGTTGCACTTCTGTAGTGAGTTCTCTTTTTGATTCTTTATCCTGCACTGAAAACCCACCTGAACTCTACAGTCAATAGCTGAGGAAAAGCTGCCCAACAGCAAAAACAAAAATTTGGGGAAAACCTTAGATTCCATCTTCTCACCTTCCAGATGGTTCTTGTTTAAGAAAGTCAATTCACTAAAGATATCACAAGACATTCAGAAAGCAGAAGGATATTCGCCTGGCAAGTTTGGATTTCTACCATTGCTTTGTCTAATAGTCTGTCACAAAGGGTCCTGACTGAACAGGTACACTTCAGTCAAGCCTTCTTGCCACCACATACATCCCTTTTTTTTTTCTGCTGGAAGCCTTGGCCCAGAGCAGAAAATATTTCACTTCCACACATTTCTTAGAAGAAGAAAAGAAGTTCCACACTTAGGCAGATGAAAATTAGAGCTCACAAGATGGTTCCCAGCAAAAACAACGTTACTGCTGCTGCAGGCTATAGGAATGGACACAGGATTGGAGCCCACACAGG
Organism: Tetrao urogallus; assembly: GCF_951394365.1. Classification (NCBI taxonomy): domain Eukaryota; kingdom Metazoa; phylum Chordata; class Aves; order Galliformes; family Phasianidae; genus Tetrao; species Tetrao urogallus. The sequence goes on along the minus strand of NC_136831.1, from coordinate 1,016,451 downwards.
AACAAGGTAGGAAGGCCATGAAAGCACACGCTTGGAATATGGGAAAGGAAAGCTCACGTACAGAAAGGTCTAACTCAAACTGTTAATAAAACTCAGACTGTTAATAAAGCAGGGATGATCCTTGTCATGGCAGCTCTCCCTATTTTCTGAGAAATTTCTTCTACCTCAGTAACTACACCATCCCATATAGTCTGAGGAGACCAACACACCATTGTCTAGGACTCATTAGCTGACGGCATCCAGATGCTTGTCAACATTATACAGAGCACTCAATGCATATTTGAAAGAAAAACAGAAAGGGGTGAAATTTAACAGCAATTCAAACCCTAGAAATAAATAACATCCTTTTATGTAGTTAATGGTTTTTCCTAGCTGAATTATTTCCAAAGATATTTTTAGCATGCACAGCTGCAGAGCTGGGTGAAAAATATCAATACAATCTGTGAAGCCAAACCTCCCCATTTGGCACCCAACAGAAAGAGCTGCCAAATACCAAGGTCGGTTTGGTTTTTTGTTTTGTTTTTGCATAAAACAAAGAGAGCACGCAGCAAAACAGCACTTAGATTCCTTTAGAATAATAGAGTAATGCACCTTATGCAGCAATGAGCCAGAAGCATACATACATGACATATGAATACATACACACACCTTAGGTCAGACATGAGGAAGAAGCTGTTTACACTGAGGGTGGTGAAGCACTGGCACAGGCTGCTGGGAAAGGTGATGGAAGCCCAGTCAGAGACACCCAAGGTCAGACTGGATGGGCCCTGAGCTCCTGATCAAGGTGTGGGTCTCCCTGCTCATTGTTGAGGAGTTGGACCAGATGGTCTTTAAAGTTCCCTTCCAACTCAAATTATTCTATGGTCTTAAATGTACATTTTTAAGAGCCGCATCCACAGCCCCCAGGAGGTCCAGCCATGGGAGGCTGCTGTTGCTTGGCAACGCCTCCAGCCCCACAGCTCCTCACAGCCTCTCCTTGAGCTTTGCAAGCTGCCAAGCAGCAGCCACATGGCTATTTTCAATGTGAATATCAAGAGCTGACCAAAAACCACATATTTCTGTATTTAAGCACAACTATGTATGCACAAACACAGCCTACCTTTCTGCTGCAGATGGGGCCGGACCAGGAAGCACAGTCCCTCCATGTGTCTCTAAGGAAAGTTCCGGAAAACTGCTTTCTACAGAGCGATTTTTGTGGTTTAAGAATAGCCTCACCATTCTGACAGGCTTCCTCTTTCCGTCGATAATATTCAGGGGAGGACTGAGCATGGATTTCGCTCTGCCGTGAGGTGACAAATCCTCCCCACACAGCTGAGGACGCTGCAGTTTGTGGCGGGAAAAGGTTCAGTCCCAGTGGCAATCAGGGGGAGGTACAAACTGCATGAGAAGCATCAAAAAGCAACCAAAAGGATCATTCTCCTGCCCCCAAACTACTTGAGAAAATACCCTGTTATTTTTTTTCCAAAGCTGCACACACAAAGCCAGGCCCTGCTCAGTCAGTCCAAGCACAGCAGGACGGCCTCCATGCTGGGCGCCATTTTGTCAGCACCCCCGCGCTGGCTGCGCTGGGAAGAGGCTGCATGGAGGCCAGAGGTCAGGGCAGTGCTGGTGCAGGTCTCTGCTCAGGGCAGCGCCCCTGCAGAGGCATCACTTCTGAGTGCTTCTCAGTTCTGAAGTTATGCTGCAGTTATTGCATTTTAGTTGGTACATGAGGAAACACAGTTCTTTCTGGGACAGAGACATTACATTCCTGCATTGCAACGGTTCAATTCTCCCAGTTTTCCACCACAAAGAAAGAAAATGGCACCCCTGTGAGACTCTCCTGCAGCACCTGCAAGTCTCTGCTATGCATGAGCCCTGCAGCATCCAAGCCCCGAAGCATTTGAATACATTTCACATTTAAATACCATGCAGTGTGCTGTGCTCTTCAGCCATTTCCTACCACAAAAGGTGGAAAAACAACAAACTGTACAAATGTGAAGATGAGGAACCTTTTCCAGCAGTCACCCAGCAGCCAGGAGCCCCATCCCTGTCCCTGCCACTGCAGCTGTAGCACGGTGCACAAAGGGAACTCTTATTTTCACTGAGTATTTTCTCATATGATTTTTTTCCTAAAAAATTTCTTCAGGAAGCCTTAAAATATTTTAAGCCTGCTGAACCTCAGTTATTTTTAAATTATTATTCAACAGTAACTGCAAAATTTCCACATTGCTTCCAAGTTCATCAACAGGAAGGATTACTAGCAATTTCAGAAAGGTTGATGTGAATCTTTCAGCTTATTTATCATGGCTGGTTCAGAAGTAAGGTTCTGAGTAAAACTCCTCCTCTTCCACTGCACCTCTCTCAGGAGGTCTGACAGAAAGACAAGGTCTGGAAAAGCCAGCCACAGAACATAGAAACTTCAAACAAGAGCTTGCTTTGAAACCCAGCGTTATTCTGTCTTTAGCAGTACTTCCCAGTATTTACGTAACACTAATAGAACACTAATTTTCTAGGGCAACAGTAGGTTTTATTTTCTGTACAGAAATGCTGCCAATTTCATTTACTTCACTTACATCCACACACTGCACGTTAGAATTTAAATTTCACCTAAAATGAAGTTTCCTTTAAATTGCCTTAGCGAGTCATTCAAAAAGGAAGCAAAAATGCAGAGCAATCACAGCTTTTTTTTTTCCTTCATTTATACGTAAAGAAGTGTAAAAGAGAGGTGCTCTGAAACCTCACATCCGTACTTCCTTTTTTGTATGTTTGTCAGAAAACACAACCTGACATTCCTCCTTGATTATTACCATTTTTAATAAAAGAGGTGATGAAAGAGCATCACATTCAGATGCACGCTGATCTGTGAAAAACCACCGCATACAGCCGCTAAGTGTCTTTTCCCTCTGGAGGTCTGTCACACTGCAGCATGAGGCCTTCCCACATAGGAGCAGCTATGGTCTGCACATCTATGGGATGCTCTAGAGGGCCTGCTGCTGCTAATGAGAAAGGAGAAAGAGAGCAGAAGGTCTCAGGCTCAGAATATTGCATCCTCTGTTGCTCATAAATTCTTTACAGTTATATGAACCAGGAATCACTAAGGTAATAGGGTTAGAAACGTACATTTTACCATTATTTGCTAAGAAAGAACAATCACTGATGCATGCAATAATGGATCTTGTTGAGGAAAATTCAAACTACTGTCCACTAACATGTTAAATTGCCTATTACTATTTCAAATATTTATCATAGTTCCATGCTTGAGAACCAACTTCACATGCCTCACAACCCAGCCATGCTATGCGGTCTACTCATTAAACTCACACGAGGTTTAGTGAAGCTAGACATTCTGCTGCTGTGACCCAGACCAGAGATGCCTAGTCCTGGCCTCAGTCTGCCTTCCTCTCTACCACGCTGTGCATGGCTGAGCTGATGGTTGATCAGAATTTGGGCAGGAAGCATTTGGTGGATTGTTTGGTGGATACATTCTATTTCTATCTGAAGTCTGATAACTGTAGTACCTGTGAGAATAAGGGTAAAAAATCCTGCTGAATTCTTGCGCAGAATGAAATTCTATGCACAGTGATATGATCCAAGCGTTTCATGTTTGGTGGCCCAACTTCAGCATATTCTTGGGCAACATTTATTAACCTTTTGTCTCTGGAAAAGTTCAGCTCCATCAAAGTTGCACTAATTACAAAAATACAGCTTCAGAAACACACAAAGTATTCACATCTTTTTCCAGCCATTATATTTGTCATCCAAAAGCAAAGCAAACACATAGAGGCAGTTCAGCGTAGTCACCAGTGGAAAAAGATAATTGTCTCAGGGCTAGGGGATGCTAAAATCCTCTCCATTCTCACCCTCTTCTACCAAATCTTTTGGCAGCTTAGAAAACAAGGATAAGTCACAGTGATTTTGTTCAACATCTGCTGATAGCACTAAGTACTCCACGCTTAAGAAAAAAAAAAACTTGTACAAAGAAAAATCCATTTAAGCATCGTTAATCTGGTGGCTGTTCTAACCTACTCTGCCAACGCTCAGTAATAAGCAAGGAAATGCGATGATGAGAAAGGGAAATACTCGTTTACTTTACTTCCCCATTCATGATTAGAAATGATATTGGAAAATACTGGCTTATCACCACTGCCCCCAGGATAAGACGGAGAGTTTTAATGGATTCGTGCAAGAAATTCACAGAATTCTATCTGCAGTAAACAGCTCATCTTCCTATTCTATCAAAGGCTATTTCAACATCAAACACCACAACCACCTCCCCTGGTGAAACCAATTTTGTATCTGCAATCACTGCTCCCAGATGCTGGATATTATCAGTCAGGAATCTGTTTTTAATAACAACTTGTTTGATCTGTCCAGCCTATTGCAAAGAGCAGATCCCTCCGGCACTAACTATTTTTCACTATTATTTTGCAATTACCATAAAAGAGAGCCATATAACTCCAAGTCAGAAAGAGTCTTCATAAATTTAATTTAAAAGAGCATAAAACAAAACCAAGTGCCAGATTAGGACCAGAAGAACTGAACATTTTCCAAACCTTTTTAGCAACAGTCATATCTAAAGGGGGAAATAATAAATCCATGGAAATCAATGCACACAATCCAGGCCATCTAAATTTTTGCCCTCTGGTTTTCCCAATGCAGGTAAGAGCTGTAGCCCATTTTAGAGCTTCAAACATTTGACGTTCCATCAATTCAGGGAATATTATCAGCTATGAGAAGGAGGGCCTCATTATGCAAAACCAGCTATAGCAACTGAATATAATTACACTTTTTTCATACACTGTAAAGTTCTGAAGAAAACCAATTCAAATACTGGTTGGTCCTTGTTTTCCAGATTCATTATTTCTTTATCAAGTCCACTATTCTACTGTAAGCAGCTTATGAACATCTTCACAGAGCAATCTCCATTTTAATGCAGGGGTTTTGTATTTACACATACAATTTTTTTTAAAATATATGTATACATTATACATACACACATACAAAAATAAATAAATAAAATCAAAGCCAGGTCCCAATTTCATATTTGAAATCCAACAGCCTGGGATCAGCATGCTTTGAATTTTAATAAATCCCTTCAGGGCAGTGGCAGGTTATGAATACAGAAGACAAGTCCTGGGCACACATTTCCAGAGCTATTCTGGTTTAAGCATTATTTCCTGCCTATCAGATTCATGGATAAATACCTTTTTTTGGTTTAATTTTAGCCTCAAGTCTTGATCAAAACTGATGACCAGTAAAACAAAGCATTTACCCTTTCATGAATTAACTCTGTATTGAAGTGCATCATATGCCAATACTCAGCAATGTCCAGTATAAGCAGGCAATGTGATAAGAACTGCAAGAACTTTGGTTGCAAAATAACAGAAGCCACGCTGCTCACAAAATAAGAAGTACTTTGATGCTACCATATAAAGGGTGCATGGAGAGCAGCAAGATGAACTCAAAGTATCTTGGTAATACCAAGAATTTGTAGCTAAAACCTTGCAGGCAGGCTTGAGTTTTATTTGTTGGTGTTTCTGTTGTTTTGGTTTTTGCTTTGTCTGCTAACCCAAGAGTGCAAAGAGCAAGATGGGCTAGGAAGGAGGAAATACATTTATAATGTGACGTACTTTCTCAACAAGAAGTGTATCAATGTTTTTTTGTGAGTCCTCAGTGAGCACTTCAGAACTCTTCCATGACAGGTTAAAACAGCAAGGTCTGTGTGCTACAGCTTCTGTATTTCTGCCTCCTTAACAGTGGCAGTCTCACTGCACCCAGCTCTGCCCGTGCAGCTTCCTTGCGCTCTTGTATTCCCACGTTACAAGAAAAATCAAGTTCTGAAAAGAACAATATGAATGCACACAGCTTTGATGCCTGTAAATTAGGAACAAAAAAAAATTGGATTTTGGGATACGCAAAACTTCATTACCAGTGTCTTGCCCCAATTGCAAGGGAAACAATTTCACGCACTTCACGAAGAGGCACACTGCATGGGCCAAACAGGGAACTCACACAGCTTTCCTGCCACTGATCTGCTGCTCCTGGCCGCCTTCATCCCAGCTAAAGATCCCTGAGGAGAGCAACACAGAGCAAGAAAAGCCCTTACACAGGGACCTGCCTGTGGCATTAAGGATTACCTGATGCCGAAGTGCTAACATCACCTTCTTTCCAGGACCTTGCCAATGCATGTGAACTCCTGAATTATTTCCCCCCCATAGATCCAGTTCTCTAATAAAAGATCATTATGTGAAATCCTGCCAACTCATTTCCCAGCATTATAAAAGCTTTCAAAATGGTCTATTTCTGTTTTATGATGATACCGTATATAAACACCAAACAGCAGCAACCACTCAGGAAGCCCCTAAAGAGAAGCTCACATCTCTGTCTATTAAAGAGGCTTATAATTGTTGTCACACACACATACACACACACACAAATCAACTAAGTAAATTAATTAGAAACACAGAAGGCTCAGCTCTGATGGAGTTTACAGCAAGCCCAGCATGGGCAGAACCAGATGCATTAAGGACAGAGCCCTCTCATGAGTGAAGTCCAGCAGGTGCTCTCAGCTGGACAATTCTCATTTTCATTCCAATATTTGCTGTGCTCAGGGGATAACAGCAGCACAGCATGCAGCAGGGGAACCACCACTCCTTATGCTTCCTAACTGCTTTGAAGATCTGGTCACAGTTCACATTATTCCTATATTTTATAATTATAATAAGTATAACATACAAACACATTTGTTATTAAAAAAATGTATAAACACATTGTAATATTTAGATATTAATATAAATGCTGTTTTGGTTATTCCTTGGCAGTTAAAAAAAGGGAACTGCAAGGAGGTACAGAGACGCCACAGCATGCAGAGAAGATGGGAACTGTGCTAAAGCTCACCAGCCTTTACTGCCTCAACACACAGACAACTGCAATAGAGAGAGAACAGCCAAGAACAGGGTGTTTTCCTTATGCTTTCAGTCAAGAGAAAGGGATTCCTTTCTGTTTTCATCTCTGTTCCTCTACCAAGCAGAATAAATTCTAACCTTTGTACAAGGTGTTGGCTTTGCCATACTTTTTAATCATCATTTATTGAGTGACTAATAGCATGTTACATGCTGTAGACTATTAACAATGCTTGAATTAGAATTCTCTGTGTTTCAATGGACACTTACGTATTTATTCAGGGAAATCTTCTACTCTCATCATTTCCCAATTAAAAGTTAATCAGATCCTGATGTAATACACCATTCTCCCTTTAGATTTCTTCTAGCAGAGGATCACAGTTACAAGCTGCATCAACTCCACAGACACAATGCATCCTTACTGCAGGTAAAAAAAAAAAAAAAAAAAAAAAATGTTTTTCCACCATTTCTATCTATGAGACTGAGCACCGACATTGGCAGAAGCACCAGTGAAGCTGCAGACCTCCGTGCCGATAAGCTGCTGTAGTTATTTTTGCAACTCAAGCTCAAATATGGGCTTCAGATTAGGGGACAGAAACGGATCAAGACCTGGAGAGCAGCTTTCACAGCTCAGTAGATTCTCCCAGCACCACTGGTCAGCTTTCTTAACCACTTTGGGCCTCACTCCTGTAACAGGAAAGAGTGCACTTAATAACCCTTAATACAACTATGCTAAAGGCATCATTAAGGTGCTTCGAGGTCCCCTAAGAGACACTCACAGGAAATGCAAACTATGTGATTACTCGTCTAATGGCATCACAGTCCTCAGCATTTACTGTCATTACCACGACCAGCAGGTTTACGTTTTTAGAGTTCTAACTGTACCAAGACACTGGGAATGGCTTCAAAGTCCAACTCGTGTGCTCTCAGCAACAGAGCAGTAAGTATTCTGTGCACTAGAAATAAGGCATCAGTCCCTCACTGAGATGAGATTCCCCAGCTAAAGATGTGCCACAGGAGTTCTGTACTGGCAGAGTTCTGGTGCTTGGCTGGACACAACATAGTTTAACAGGATGTAGGCAGATCCAGTCCCAGGATCTCTCCCGTCTGTTCACTGAGGCAGCTGGCAGCACAGCGATGAACTGAGTTACAGCACCAAGCCCTGTGCTGCTATCTGCTGTCCGTGTAAAAACAGCAGTAGTGGTTCCTCCGTACTGATGGAACGTGACACTTTCCTCTTGGGAAAGGAAAGCTTATTCCCTTCTTGCTGAGGACCAGCTATTGCACCACTGGTTGAAATGACACATACAAGGTCACAAAACCATAGTGAAAAAAGACTAAGCATGAGTCTAATCCTTCCATAGCCTGTTTTTAGTCTTCTAAGGACCTGTTTCACACAGGGAAGAACTAATGCCTTCAGAAAAGAGCGCCCTTTCTCCTCAGCTTTACCCTGCATACAAATAAAACCCACTTAGCAAGCAGGAAGGAATGGAAAGCCCAGCCACTGCCACATATCATCTTCTGCACAGAAACATTTTGAAAGCAAGTTTGATTGTTTCCTTACTGGTGACTTGGAAAATCAATCTAATTGCATGCACATCTATATACTGTTGGCTTTAGTGACTACCATGCTTATAAGATTCAGGAAGCTGCTCAGCCTCATGTGAACCCAGACCATACAATGCATAATGTAAGACAATATCTAAAGTCATGCAGAAAAACAGGTGCAATTTCTGAAGCCAACTCCAATGATTTGGGCCAATTTTCTATTTAAAAGGATCCTCAAGGGAACTGCTATTGTTATTACAAATCCAAGTCCTTATGGTGAAGCCATGAGAACCAATGGACCTCTCAGACAAAGTTTAATGTATATTGTAATTGGACAAGCAGAAGAACTGAAGTCCTTAAGTGCACCTAAAAGCAGTACTGGCAGAAAACTGAGGAAACAAAACATTCTCAGGGAGGGGGAAGAAAGAGAAGGACTGCTGATTTAAAGTCTCTTTTATAGCCATGCTTATTGTCATTCTTACTGTAATGTCTAAGCTTGCTATTCTGCATGAGCCTCAGGCTTCTCTTCTCATCAGCTTCAAACTGGGAACTTATAAAGTAAGGCTTTGGCCCAAAAGAGTATACACACCACTCTGCTCACCACGCACAGACATAATTACAGAATGCTCACAATAAAATACTTTGAAAAGATAAACCAACAGAACTAACAAGCAACCATCTTAGCTAAAGCATCTGGCAGTACATTTTCTCTTTACAAAGCTGCAGATTGTTTTTTAGTCAGTGTCACGGTGCAGAAAAAAAATCTGATAGCCCTGCAGAGGTTTGGTGTTCCTCTAACGTCAGAAGGTCCCTACCCTTTCTGTGCATCTGGTAGAACCCTGTTAATGGGAAATAGAACATATTTCAAGTCTGTTGGATCAAAAAGAAAAACAGGAATAAATGATGTAGCATGTCTAGGGAGCAGGCTTCCTTTCAAGCCAGTGACAGACGAAGCAGGTTGGCTTTAGTACCATAAAGGGTCAGGGAGAAAATGAGCCCGTAGCAGCTGGAGAGGAGTCCCAATGCAGATGATGTTTTTTAACCTCTGCTGTAAGCTTCCAACAGAATAAAGCAGGAGATGATAAAAACAAGTATGTAACGAGCCGCTGTGCCTTGATGGCTCAAGCTAGACTTGACACTGCCAGGACAGCCATGTCAACCTGAAATTGTGCCAGCTCTATTAGGGAGCATGAGCCATATTCCACTCAACGTCAAAAACAAAGCAAAATAGAGATGTGCTCCGAGTAGCAGCTACAGTGAAATATACAGATCAAGTGTGTTCAGCATTCAGATTTTATCTGCACTTTTCACTCTACCTTGTTTACAGCTTGGATCCCACAGAGCAGAGAGGATTTAAGGCAATAACTCACTTCTGTAACTCTGTTCAATCAAAACAAGGAAGCAAAAGACAAAGATCTAGTCTTCCCATACCTGCCATATTGCAATCAAGAAAAAGTTAATTCTTTCAAGACCTTCATGCTTACTGTGCCTCGATTCCTATCCTACATGGCCTCATAACTAGTTAGATAGGAGATATCAGTAGGATTGGATGGAAACACTGGCATTATCACTCCCATATTCAGGCTTCCTAGAGTTCAGATTACATTTATTTAAAGAAACACAATACTTACATAACTGATACTTGCTTGGATTGCCGCTGTTTATTACACTGCTAATTTTTGGTTGATTTAGATTTCAACAGGATGGCATCAGGGCTCCAAGGGACCCCCCAGAAGGTACCACCTATCAACGTTCCTTTCTCACCCCAGATGATACCTGGCCTTTGCAGACTGAGAGAAGCAGATGCAAAAAGGAGTTGTTTTAATGTAGTGATCACATGGTGCAAGTCCTCCACTCAAATCCCCACAGAAGGGGCTAATGTGAACTGCTGTTTCTGTGATAGTTTCATCAAAACCAGCACACGGCACCTCAGCCAACCTGGATCTGTCTCCATTCTCACAGCAATAACGGGGGAAAAAGGATAGGAACTAATTCACAGAATGTGAGAGCAGAGCCTATAGCAGTAACATACTGCAGAATTTGTTATTTTCTCTGTACGAATATTTCACATCATGCCTCTGACCCATGAAAATAGTTTAACAGGAAACGTTCCAAACCAATTTTTTACAGTGATTTTTTTCCCTTTGGGACTGAAGTATGAAAGTAACCAAACGATTTGTGCAGCTTCTGCTGAAAAGGCTGAAATAAAAAGGCCACTATTAAACAGCTTTAAAGCAGCTACAGCCAGGCAGAATCATCACACACACAGATATTCCATCTGCCCAAGTCCTAAAGTGACCAAGAGAAAGCAGGAAGAGTTTATCCCTGGTGATTGCATGAATCAGTGAAAGACATTTACAAAAGGCACTGTGTATTTGAGGGGCTTAGAGAAGAAATACCATTTAAATAAACACACGCGCATCTTACATATCCATTGCACAGCACCCTTCTCACCTGCAATGCTATTTTTTATTTTATAGGCATCTGCAGTTCAAGGAGTGCAGCACTCATTTCCATCAGGCTTTGCAGAGAAGCGTCACAAGTTTGCTCTGCGATTGCCATCTTGTGGCCGCATAAACCAGTTCTCCTCAGCATTAAACAAATCCATTTTGGAAAACAGTGTTTTTGCATTCCTTGAGCCACAAGGGATCACACAGCACTGCAACATCCCAGCAAAAAGCTCAGCCAGCTCCCCCAGCCCCCACACCCAATTTCTCTCTCCTCCAGCATCTTCCAGCAGTGCTTCCTCAGTAACGCAAGACCACTGAGGCAGAGCTTGGCCTCTGGCTGAGGTCAGCACTGCCCTACCCAGCACAAAACAGGACAGCAGTAGTTCCTCAGGTTCACCCTCCCTCACCTGCCCCACAGCCACAAGGGAAGTCAGCCTACGGTTAGGCCAACTGCCGAGGAAGGGCAATGACCACACGCAGACTTCCCTCCTCATTTCTGTGGTCTCTCCCAAACAACTCCCTATAGAGATGAGCAGGGGGCGCACAGCCTTCAGGTTCCAGCCAGCAGCACTACTTCCTTAAAACTGCATCATTTTTTCCTCCACTTTAAAAGCATACTTTTAATTGACTTAAAACCATGGACTTCTAACAGTGGTTTGTGATACCCTCTTCCACACAGCACAACCAGAGAGGGCAAAGAGCATCTGCCCATCTGCTGCCCAGCACATCAAGAACACAGACTGCAGAGCATGCAGGGCAGACATCAACCACCAAAGCCCAGCTCAGAAAGGTCCCCACAGCTCAAAATCATCAAGGGCTCTAAATAGAAAGTCACTGTGTGAGAACAAGCTTTGGAGGCTATGGACAGCTGGAATGAGAGCCAAGGCCACCCTCCTCAGGCTCACACTCCCTGTGTCCCCAGGGAAGAGAAATCTTGGGGTCTTAAAGCCACACAGCAGCAGGAAGCCAGAAAGAGAGCAACACAACAGAGATCAGCAGGTGAATCCCTAAGCCCAGTTACAACAGTGACAGTGCAGCACCCAGAGGACTTACTATATCTAAATGAGGAACACATTAGCACTTCAGACAATGAGCACTGTTTAAACCAGAAAGCAACGAGGACCCCTTCACGAGGACAGCACAAATCATAAGCTGCTTTTCTTCAGTACATTTGAAGTGCAATAACATAACTTTTATCAGAGAACATAAACACCAAAGTGGGATTAGCAGCATCCAGCACCCAGACACGTGATGTGTTCCAAAATAACATGATTAGCAGGGACAGTAAAAGAAGTCCTGAATACACTGCACCAGGCAGAGCCCTACTGCAGCCCCTCGTGTGGCAGTGCTGCTGGGACCACCCCACAAAGGCGCCATTCTGAAGGCCTGCCCCAAGCAGAGGGGTATTGCCTAGGAGAGCATAAAAACAAAGAGAAGTCCTTGGCAGTAACAAACACATAACAATTCAGCCCATTTTTCTACACAGATGAAAAACAGTGCAATTAATTTTAATTGCAAGAAACAAAAAGCATTAGTTGAAAGCATTAGAAGTTTATTCAATTGTTTTTATGATCTATTTTCCCATTATCCAAAGTCCAAAGGGAAATTATGACACTCTGTTTACAGCTCCCAATTTGGCTGTTGACACATTAGCATTTAGAGATTACTTAACATCTCCCAGCCCTGCACATCCCACCCTGCTGCAGGCGCAGCACCTTCCAGCAGGGCCTGGTGGGCACAGCTGGGCTGGGGGTACAGCGCCTGGCCCAGCACCACCCCCCCCAGAATTCTCTTCTAGGAGAATATTTACTTTGCTGAAACAACGTCAGCATCTTCCCCTTTTCTAATATTGATTTCTTTCAGTTGTTCACAATGTTAGAGTGCAAAAACATTGCCATGTGTGGAGCCATCCCAGAGCTTCACATCAGGCATCTGTTACCTCCATCATTAAATGGCTCTGATAGTGCCCATTTTAAAGGGGCAACCCTTAAAATACTTGGTTTTAATAAACACTTTTACCCATCTTTAAAGGGTTTATTTATAACAAAAAAAAAAAAAAGGCCTGTTTTTCCTTATTTCATTCCTTCAAAAGAAAAGAAACTAAAAGGCATAGCAGTGCTCTGTTGAGTGTTAGCAGACCCTCACAGTGGTAACATTAATGACATTTAGTTTTACTAACCTGAATTTACACTGGCCCTGAAGATGCCCGTGTTCTCCCAGGTGTGCTGCCCTTTTAAAGGCTCTATCATTATTAGCTTGTCACAGATGAGTGATGGCAAAGCCCTAATTTTTGTTCCCACTGTTCTATTATCTTCAGAAGAAGAAAAAAACAGAACATCTATAGAAGCCCATAAATACCACTTACTCAGGAGATGGTTGGTTTCTTTCAAGCAGTCGCTACCCATCTTCCATACAAGATAAGAACCGTGGTAATACTTCTGACAGATGCAGCATTTCTGTGTGCAGTGACTACCTTCGGTGTTCCTTTTACTATTCCTACAAAAGCTTTCATCGCTCTTTCTCCTTCCTATAAAATTGGAAAGTCCACATGCCACTCTGTGCATCAGAACAAGAATTCAGTATGGCACTTAAGCCTGCATATCTCATCTCAGACATAACTATGACATAAAACAGCAAATAAAACCAACGAATAGAGTCAGGAGACAAAATCTCCATTGTCACGTGCCCCATTGCTTTGTGAAGCTGAACCCTGAGATGCGCACCAGTGATTAAACAATACTCTTTATTCATCAGAACTGTTCAAAAGAACTTGGATACAAAAGGTCCTACGTGAATAGGAAAAATGCCCTGCCTAGCCCTGTGAAACACTCAAGTTGAACTTACCTCTTAGATTCCAGCCAACAGATACTACTGCAAGCTGTTGTTTGATCTACATTGGCTTAACATTACACTAATACACAAAGTTTCCAAGTTCTGGACATCTTAACAGCACAAACTCATCAAGCAAAAGGATTGGTTGCCCACGTGAGCAGGCACACAGCAGATAACCACCACCTAACTCACGTAGGCACAGGCTGGCAGCATCTCAGACAGGAAAGCAGGGGGATGTCCCAGAGAGACAGAGGTGTGTGGTGCTGCTGCCCACCAGCCTTGCACAGGGCCCTGCCAGCTGGAGCTTGGCAGCTACAGTCATAACCACAGAATGCTGATATCCACCAGTGGAAGTTTCCATCAAAGCCTGAGTCTATTAGCAATAAATTAGAAGTTAAATACCTGCCAAGGCTGGAAATTTGAATGAGGGACATGAAGACTAAGTTCCTTATTGAATGAATGAAAATTCATAAGTTCTGCACATTGGGTATCATGCTCTTAAAGTTTTATCTTTAAGAAGTAGAACTAAAGATGATTGCAACAGGCTAAAGTAGGTTTACTTGCCTGGTGCTGTTCAGAATGGATATCTTGCATGATTGAGCAGAGCTTTGTTCAATTCTCAAAGCAATTTACTAGAATTGAGAATAGAACGTGTGGTAGAGCAAGTTGGTCAGTCCTGGATGATTACTTCTTATTCCAAAACAATTACAATAAAGGAAAAATGGGTTATGCTGCTGTAAAAATATGATTCCTTCCATATAGCAGAAAAAAAAAAAACCACACATGGCTACAAAATCACAGCCAGGGCAGTCACTACAGAAAGCAACAAGCCCACGTTATGCCGGAAGTGCCTGAATAGAGCACATTAATTAACACAGGGCTTCACAAATGCAAAGCTCTGGGTTGTGTTCTTTGTTTCACTGTACTTGCTCACTCTCTGGGACTTCAAGTGGGAGAACAAACACAGCCTCCCCAGAGGTTTCTGCACCTACAAATAAAACCTATTTGAAAAAGTGAGATCTCATCAGCTCTGTCTGAGGAAGGAGAAAGCAAGATGAATTCATTTCAGTTTGTGATAAGGTTATGACATGGAGGAACACAGACATCCTGCTGGGTGCATTGGCTCCAGCAGAGCTTGCAGAATCCACCCTGCAGCAGGTGCTCAGCCCAGTTTGGTACCACTGGGCCCAGCAGATGACAAGACTTGCTAAAAACAGCAGTACACCTTTACCAACACAAGGTCTGATGCCTTGAATGCAAAGTGGCAGTCACATGAGCTGTACCTACAGCCATCTCCCTACGGCTCTCCCAGAAACACCATGCCCAGCCCCACATCCATAAATGACAAGCTAAAAGGCAGACAGAAAGTGAGCAAATGGAGGACAAACAGACATTTTAACACCTGCTGCCCTCTTGCATCTTGTCTCTCTGGGCAAGAGCTTCCACTGCAGCAGCTGATCAGCGCTTTTTTGCACAAGCATACCAGTCTGCTAAAGCACAGCACGAAACCGAGAGCTCCTTTGGCAGCCAGAAAACAGCAACTATTTTCCATCCACCAACCAGAAATCCCCCCAGAGAACCGACCTCCTGGGCTGCTCTGGGGCCACTAACCATTCTCCACACACCTGCCCCAGGAACACACCAATACTTGGGGGCTACAGCGCAGTACTTAGAGACATCTCTGCTTTACAATACTTTCCTCTCTAATGGCTGTATCTATCTATAAGCTAATTAGGTGCCGTTGAAATGCTGCTGCTTGAATACTAAAACAAAACATCTGTGTTCAGCACCTATTTGTAGCAAAAAGCACGTTGTAGTGCCAGGCTGCAGTAGCATCAGGTTAGCATGGTTTATATGCCAGCCACGTACAAAAACAATTACTTCCAAATGAAGCTGACATCATTTGCCCTTCTGTACTGGAGCTGTTCATCAGATGTCTTACCTCTGCCACGAAGCACTTGATTCCCTCTGAATGAATCTGCTGGGTCACAAAACCTGCTCATTTTAAGTTTTGGAAGATTGTTACTTTTTTTAACCCTCTTCCACACTCTTCAAACAACTTTGGAGACTCACAGTGGGCTGAGCAGCAGGACAGAACAAGAAATAAAAACAGCAGAACCAGATTGATTTCTGCTAAAATACAGCCCTGCAGACCTTCTGGGGCAGGAGATATCACTTCACACTGCAGATCCCATCTTTAAGCACAATAAGAATATACATGGGAAGTCAATCCAGGCAAAGCCAAGGGGACTTCCCACAAGGAAGGACAGGAACGCGTGGCAAGGAGAGTTGGATTTCTGGGGAGGGAGGAGTCAGAGCAAGAGCAAAAGGAGGCAGGCAGCCCTCCGCTCCACAGCCATGCTGAGGCCTCCCACCCCTTCCCAGTACATCACCACTCTGCCTCACTATTACAGACTAAACCTAGCACAAACTTTGGAAAAAAATCCAAGCCACTGTTGGTACACATACGCATTCTTGGGACTATTCTTAGGATTTAAATACACTTCAGGTTCTGTGCCATAACCAAAACGCTGTCTCAAGACACCACAGGGGCATCACTGGGGAAGGCTGGGAGGTTTTCCCCTCACAAGCAGCAGAGTGCCAGCTCAGGTAATTAAAATCTGCTTCTTTAAGCAACAGCCCAGATCAGAACGACCATCCTGAGCCACAGAAGCTGATCAAAGGCTGCCAGTGTCACCCAGGGTGCAGCAACTCGCTGTCTGCCTTTATCCTACCTGTGCTAGTTATATTAAAAATAAAGAAGAGATCTCAGAAAGTGATCGGAGATGTGGAAAAAAAGGCCAAATTTATCACAAAAAGATTTAGCTTTGCAATAAATGCCATCAGGAGCAGGAGAGCAGCAGACACGGACACAGAAACAAAGGCAAGAATCTACTTACCCTAGGAAAGCCTCAGGTACACAGGGATCTCCCCTCATCTCCACTGCCAGCCCTTACATGAGGCTGGGGAGGATCCTGGCTCCATCCCTTCCAGGAAATCAGGTTCACTGCATGCAGCTGAGCTCCCTTGGGTTGGCCCTGCCTTCCCACCAGGTGCTTCATCACTGCTTCAGGCCCTGACTCAGCATTTCCACTACACCCCATGAGCCCCCATCTACACAGCAACACCCAGCACAGCCAACTGGTATTTCACCAGGTAAACACTTCAGAAAAGGTCTTCATACACATGATAACACAGTGCGAAGACCCTTGAATTCCTTCAAAAGCCCCCCCCAGGAATTCAGCAAATAACTACATGGAGTTGCTCAGTGTGACCTCACACACACACAGCCATGCTCTCCGCTGTTAATGGTGCTCATAAATGCTGTGCTGGCACTGTGTGCAAAGTCTGCCATTTGGTATTTATGGAGTCTGAAGCAATTTTGCCTAATAAAGTTAATGAAGGATAAGTTACTGTCTGGAGTATATCAATCTCATCATTTTCACCACCTCCATACATAAGCATACAAAATCATTGCCTCAAAAAAAAAAATATATATATATACACACACACACACACACACATTTTTCTGCAAGTTTTCTTCCCTGCCCCTTTCCAGAGGACTTTGGGTGGAAGCAGCACAGGCACTCAGCTGAGGGACCGCAGCCATGGGTGCAGTGCAGACATGAATCAGGAGCTCCAGCCACATCCTTGAGAGCAATCAATCATTTGCTGACAAAATGCAGGAAAACGAGGAGGGGAGAATCCTAATGAAGCCATGACACGCTCATCAGGAACATCATCTAGCTGCAAAGTAGTTCCATTAAAAACACTGGCTAACTTTCCACAGATTTAAAACTGTTATGAGCACTACCAGCAATTATGCGCCTCATATTTAGATTAAGAGCACTGGCTGAGCTGCAGATTTACTTCAGTTTCTTCTGCGTGGTTCCTCTGAGGTGGCCAGAAACCATGGAAGATCAGAGGAAAGATGAGGAAAAGGCAAAGCTCAGAAGAGATGGAGCAACTCATGGTGAGGAGCCAGGAGGGAGTCCAGCCCCCGCAGCACTCCAAGTCCTCATGAGACATTGGTTTACTGAAGTCCTCCAAGCGTGCAACAGTTAATCAAATAGTTTAGCAGTAAGTTTAATTCTCATTGTATTACTGAACACTTCTTAATTTTATTACTTGTATTTCCTGCAGAGCATCCATGTGGGCTACAGAGATCATCACGCTCTATCTCTGGCACAGAGCATCTTTGGGACTTCTTGTTGAGTGCTGGGCTGCTCACTATGTTGCTATCCTGATTATGGGGCCAAGTTATACCTCCAACATCTCTGGAATTTGCTTTCTTGACAAGAAAGCAGGCAGCTGATCTCCTTCACCTTGTGTAAAAAAACCTCAGAGATGTAGGGGGAAGTTTGCTGCATAGCACTTAAAGGCTTTACTTAATTTCTCACATACAGAGAAAAGACAGATGGTCTCAAAATGTTTAGGACCTCAGACAAATAAAAATTCTGTTCAAAAGCAGTTTGAGCATTATCAGACATGGAGAGAGCAGGATATTTATGTACGTTTATAACTAAGGTAATTATTTTTAGATGGCTCCAGCCAGCTTCATTACATCTACTCCCCCATTCTCCTGAATTGCCTCCTCACTGACTCCCAGAAGGACCACAGGAACCAACGGATTTCTGCACAAGTCTGACATTCCTGCACCAACCTGAGCCTTGGTGTGCACCTCTGCCAAACCTCCCAAAGCTGCACATCAGCTGGAAGCACCAAGTGTCTGTTCTCACAGAACTGTGCACACAACCTACATACCATATTCATCAGCAGAGTCACTTTAAGTATGGGCAGAAAGAGCAGATTGGAGAAGGAATGACACAGTACCATCAGGAACTGCAGGTGCACGTGAAAAACAGAGCAAAGCAAAACTTGTAACGAGATGGGCTAATGTGCAGCTTCAGGGGAGTGACAGGGAATCAAGAACTAAGCTTAAATTCCCCATTCTAACTCAGAATGTCATTTCACCCCTGCAGTCCCCCCCCTTCCTTGAGACAAGCCTAGTGTCACTTGCTAAATGCCATCCTGTGTCCTCCTGGGCCTCCATGCAGGCAGGCAATACAGCTTTCCATAATTTATCCCTGTTAGACTCAGGATGCTGAAAGGCAGATCTCCTTCGCTTGGAGATAAAGTGCACATTGTACTGACAGTAAGCATGACCTGCTATTACATTAATCACACAGAGTGAGTTTGAAGCAAAACCCGGGGTTCATTTCTGACCATTTGCACATTCACTGGTCCATGCCCATCGTGTTTTTTATTCAAATACCTTGAGGAATGTTAGGAGAGTGACAACTTTACAACCCTTGAGAAGGATCAATCAGAAGCCACAGCACCTGGAAAAAGCAATCAAATTGATAATCCCATCTTACAATGGGAAAGAGTATTTATTGGCTAAAACCCCAGATCTGAAGAGAGGCTTTCATAAACTTCAACAACTCACACTCCAAAATCACATAGTTCTGCATGGGAAGTTTAACTACATGAAATGTTAAAGCTCTGCTTGACTGCACTATAACCTGCCTATTACCTGATCCCTCGCCACCTGTAAAGTTATCCTTTCACTATGAGATCAGATCCCACGCATCACTTAAACATAGGAGGCAAATCAAGAGTTTTCCATTCAACTGGAAAAATCATGTAGGGACTGCAACAGCTCCACAAGGCAAAGACTGACAGGAGCTCAGCACAGCGCTCCTGAGCATTGGATGAGACACAGAAAAAGAAATTTCAGCCCATTAAGATTTTGCTGAACCGCCTCCACCCCAAACCCAGCCCTGAGAACAGAGGCAAACAGCATTTTCAAGACAGTTAATAGCAAAGCTGATCAACTTTCAAGTAACCAGTGTTACTGCCATCCAGGCAGGCTTTTTTTCTTGGAGATTTCCTTTCTAAGCACAAGACTAATTGCCTCTAGCTTGCAAAATTGGACAAGATCACAGCCTGAAGGGGAAAGGCTACAGTGATAAATATTTAATGGGTCACATCAATAAAAGTTGTTTTGCTAAGGAGAATGGCAAAAGAGGAAAAGCAGAGAAATAATTCATTAAAAGAACTTCAGCTGAGCAATGTCAGGAAAAAAAAAGCCATGCTAGGAAAAAAGGAATTAAATACCAATGCTTTAAATAGGTCAGAAGCACAAGTACTATTAACACATAACAAATGGAGTAGGCTGCATTTTTCAAAGTGAGATGAGAACTGTGGCACAAACAGCTCAGGTGTGGTAATTGCATCCCATTGCAACACATCAGTACATCAACTTCTTGCAATAGCATCACCTGTGAGGAATCTGGCCAGCACCTGGAAGTGCCATTGCTCGTAACTCCTCACAAACAGCAACACAACCACCTTGAGGATTCCTTCATCTCTCAAAAGGCAAATCTTCACTGCTCCCTTTTGGATGGAGTTGCAAATTATGCTTTGCAGAAGACACAATCACAATTCTTGCAATAGCAAGACGACACTGAGTGCAAAGGTTAAAACTTCTTGTTCTTCAGCGTTCTCCTTCCTCAACTCATTATAGAGATTAATATTTGCAGCTTTCGTCACAGAATTTGTTAAAAGTGTTTAAATTCTCCTTCCTGGCATTATTCGAAAAAATCTTTTCCATTCAGCTCCATTCTCAGCCTCTTGCCTCAACCAGAAATCAGCTGGATGGGTGGAGACAAGCATCAGAAACTGCTGGACTTGTTAACAGGGCCAGGAATCCCATAATTCTGAGTGCAAGTTCTAGCCCTGTTAATGACTTGCTCCACAGCTTTAAGTTGCTAGATTCAGGATTATTTCTTTATAGGAAAAAGAGCAGAGAAGACATACTGGGAGAACAGGGGCAGAGCCACTAGCAGTAGATCCAATGGTACTAAAGCAAACAGCTGCTTAAGTGAGACTGATAAAAGACAATATATATTGCTTCTTATTTTTGAAGCCTACCCTTTTAAAAAAGTCATTAGAATTCCAACAAAGAGATTTAATGGTCTTGTGGATTATATCGTACTACTTAAACCTATCAGGGAAGTACAGAAAGGATTAAAAAAGACTGATTTACGTTGAGAACTACAACCAAAACCCTAGTCATGAGGCTATCACAAGTAAAACTGATCATTACATTCATATTATTATACAGACACACAAAGCATTGAAGTGATTGAGTGCTGCCCTCTAGTGAAGGTACAAACCAGTTCCAGCTTCCAGATTTCTAGAATTCGACAAAACTTCCATCTCAATTGGATTTTTAGTCAGATTTGTCTGTGCTCACAGCTAAATTTCCTTACTCTGCACTAGGATATTTAGTTTAGGCTTATCGCTATAGTAAGTTTATAAACAGCAGTCAACTCAATGCCTCTACATTGTACTATTTCTGTGAATAAGGTTCTCATCATTGCTGTAAAGCTATGTTAAAGATTACAATACTTCAGAGAACAGAGTGTTTTGGAAGACTGTTATGAGGATTTAGAAGTACCCTACAGAGCCCACAGCACCTACTTTACACGTTACTTCCCCCACAATGACTTCACTACCAGTAGGTGGATGCAACGTAACAGAAAGCACAGCAATAAACAGCAAAGTAGCAAGGTCCCAGGCTACAGCAATAAAGATTTGCTCAAACACAACAGTCATATTCAATGACATAAAAAAAAGCAGCTGCTTACCTTCAAAAAGCCACACGCACACAGGGATCTCCAGCAAGATACCCTCACCTCCACTGCCAGCCCTTAAATAGGGCTGGGAAGGGGTGGATCCTGGCTCCAGCCCTTCTGGTCAATCAGGTTCATTGCATGCACCTGAGCTCCCCTGGGTTGGCCCCACCTTCCCACCAGGTGCTCCATCACTGCTTCAGGCCTTGATTTAGCACTTCCACTACAGTGCAACACCTTGCTCTCTATGTCACTCCACTCAAAAAGCTCCCCTCCCATGGACACTGATGTACTACTCACAATTTATTCTCAAATTTGAAATTTCACTAGCTATTCCTAGCAATTTATCTTAAAAGAAGTGTCAAATTCAAGAAAAAGTGTGATCAGAGGCATTTTTGACATCAGAAGGAACCAGTACTTGTAGCTTCACAGCAGTCCTTACTACATGGCCCTAATGAGATCAGGATTTCACAATTATTAAAAAAAAAAAAAATCAACCATGAGCAATACTCTGCTTAGCTTTCACAGAAACAATGGGGTCCTCCCTGAGGAATTAAAACCATGGCTTAAACAGCTGGCTTTAATACATGAGACATTAAGCACAAACGATGGTGGTGTTGCTGCATCATCAGCTTCAGCTATCTTGGCCCACAAGCTGGAATACAAAACCTGTGCTGACAAGGTTTAAAGTTACCTTTTTGCTCCTCTCATCAGCAAAACAATGCTTCCAGCCAGAAACATCCCATACACAGAGGAGAGCTGAGAGTTTAAACAAAACTGATTTTTTAGTATCAATACTGGAACACATCGTGTTCTCATAATAACTAAAGAGCATTTAAGCGTTTCTTGAAGACATTAACTTCATTACCAACCATCAAAATTCTGTTTAGTCATTTGCTTACACAAAGCATGGGAAAAAAGCTGAAAGAACTTGCCTGCAAATTTATCAGGTACATTTATTAAGAAAAAACATTCACAAATCACAGATGTTATATTAATATTCAACTTCCATTGCAAGTAGTTTGCTTGATTTTGGCAGCATACTTGTAGTTGCAGGTTACAGCACCTGGGAAAGGATCAGCACAGAGAATGTTGTTAGCATGCTCAGAACATCTACCTAGCACAACAGTTTATATAAGCTTAATGCACAGAAGATGAACCAGCTTTCAGTTTGAATGGGCTGAGCTTCCGACCTTTAACAGATTTTAGGTCAAGCAGCACTACTGTGTTTCTGACAAGGCTACAGGACATTCCAGTTTCCCATGAAAAGGCAAAAATTCTCACAAGCTGCACTTGAAATTTCAGTTGTTTATGTAACCTAAATTTTCAATCACACAGACCTGTGAACTCATGTAAGCGTGTCCACACAACAGGGTCAATTTAGGGCAGCTTACAGCTGTTTTTACCATCACTGCTCAGGAGTTTGTTTTTAATGCTTACAAGCTTTTAAAACAGCTGTCAACAGGACTGGGCGCATTTGGTTGAATTACCAACCACCCTTAAGGGCATTATTAGAAAAGCTGAGCTAACAAACAAGCCTGTCCCTTGTAATGGACATTTTCTGTTAACAACCCAGACAATACCATTTCACTTTTACACACTGAGAACTTCTTGTTGCCACCTTTGATGAGGTGGAGGTAGCTGAACAAAAAGAAGAAACGCCAAGACAATCCTGTCAACAGCTTGAGTGCTACTTTTACCTGAGATGCTAGTCCATTGTCTCCTGTATCTTCTAGAAATCTGAATAATGTTTCAACCTGAAGAAAGAACATAGTTGAGACAGGTGTAAAGCTTCTCAATAACCTGCTGTAAACATAATATAACAAGCAATAAATATTTAGTAGCACCGAGTATCTTTCAATAATCTACTACCACTCCTAATCTGAAACACAGGTGTAGTTAAAGCTCAAAAAGAAAACAAAATGGCAAAAACCATCCATTATCCGCTATTTCCTCCCTCCTTCTATTCAGCAAGGAACAATAACACTTTTCACAGGCATGTCTGCAGTAATGCATAGTCAGTAATCAAAAGAACAACTAGGTTCATTCTCCAGAGTGGGAACTCAGTGCCACACTGTTAACTCATTGAGTAAAGATCAGATCAAGTGGTCAAATTTCACCATTTACAGTCATCTGCATCATCTTACTGAATATAAATGTTACCTGGGATTAAGCAACCAAACTTAGTACGTACCTATACAACAAAGCTTTGCCTTTGTTGTTTGCTATAGAGAAAAATCCACTTCTAGGAGAAAAGTCCATAGATTGAGTAAGATAAATTTGCTTTCTTCTAAACACTGGGAAGTTTGAGAATACAGTATATGATGGAATGTGTACCTATTAAGAAAGATATAGTTAGTCACATCAAGTAGGAAATACCCAGAATTTTGTCAAGGCTGGCAAAATTTCTTAGCAAGGAAAAGTCACCACCCAGAAAGACTGTTACAGTTAACAGATGCTGAAAATTAAGAATTGTCGCTAAGTTATTGTATTTGCAGCAACAAAACAAGAACATTTTAAAAAAGAGGAGAAAAAAAAAGAATCAAGTTAGACTACAAGGTTATCTTAAGAACTTTCACTAAGGAAAAAAAACATTTTCTGATATAAGTACAGCAGCCCGTACACATTCCAATCAAGCAAATTCTGTAGTGCATGCACCCACTCGGAATCAGTTTGACCATGTCAGCAGGATTGCACTCCATTTTTTAAAAGAAGACACAGTGTCACACTGAGAAAAGAAGCTGACCATACCAATTTGACAGCTTCATCAGCTTCATTGGAAGCCACAGCCAAGATTTCTGTGGTAGGATTGAAGGTCACGGACGTAGCAGAGGTAACGAGGTTCATTATGGCTTTAACTGGTTTAGGACGATTTTCCTTGAGACAAACATCAGTACTATACAAGTTCACAACTCCAGAAACTGAACTACAATGAGAAATTAACAAAATCCATATTGAGAAACAGCGTTTATGGTACACACTAGCTTGTTATCTTAGCCAGTAGTCAACTTAAAGATCAGCAAGTAATTGCTTAGTGCTGTTTGTAACAATATTTTGAAGATTGTGTTTTGCTTCAGAGTTTGTATCAGGATTTAGTAGAGAGGTTTGATGGGTGGGCCGAGGAACAGACTCTTAGTTGGTGATCCCTGGTACACCAATCTCTTACGTACAACAAATTCAAACCAGAGAGAGCTCAGTATCAGGGTCTGAAGTCATTTAAGGTTCTCGAAGTTTTTCCTAAGGAAATGCATACTGTACTTAAACATCAGGTAGTTGCTAGGACTGACACACTAGCTGCCAGCAACCATTAATTCAGAAATACTTTCAAGAAGTATTCAGGCTCTGTTGCTGCAACTGTTGGAGTCAAAACATCTTTACAAATGCAGACGTGCTCTCTCACAGCAATCAAATTAAGAGCACAGAAGAGAGTAAACTAGAAAGGTGGAAGAAAAGAGGCCCCAAAATGACACTTTACTACAGAAGTTCACTGTGTGATTTCAGCTGCATAATTCCAAAATTAACTACTAAAATCACTGCATGCCAACAGTAACATATTAAGAGCAATACCAGTATTCAGCATGTATGGTAATTGACGTGTACGTGGAACAAAATACATGATTGTCATAGAAACAGCAACATTCACCTATTCAGTTCTATTATAACTTTATTACAACCAAACTCATTCTATCTTCCTATTCCACTCTTACCAAACACAAATTCTGAAGAGCTTCAAAATGAGACAGGAAGAAAGTATAACACCCAAGTTGTTCACTTACCCACACGCCACATACTGGTTATTTCTTGAAACAGCAATACACTTTCCTTCCAAAGAGCCCTCATCTTCAAATTTGTGTAGGCACTTCCTGCTTCTCACATCCCAAATGAAAACTTCACCTTCCTCTGTTTGCAGAATGAAAGAGAAGATTACAGAATTCATGCACACAAAACATACATTGATCTGTCAGAATTGTTAAAATACATTTCAGAAAGACAGTTGTAAACTTATACACAGCTATCAAATAAGGAGGTTTTGTCTGTTTTTAAAAAAAGAAGAGCACACTGGAACAGTTTATCGGTAATGATGGATCACCTGCTAGGATTTCTAGGTCAGACGAGGTCTAACTTTGTACAACACTGACTGATTTACAAAAACTTAAGCAATTTCAATGGAATTACAATTAGTACTATTAAACAGAGCACTTACTGGAATAGCTGTATATTTTACTGCTGTCTGAAGTGAAAGCAGATGCAGTGGTTCTTCCATTTACCTTCATAGTGCTGATCAGTTCTTTTGTCTATAGGAGGAAATCAATAATGGTGACCAAATCTGCCATTTCAACCCTTCCTAGCCTGAGGTATTCCTGAGTCTGTTTAAAGCACATCTCTAAAGTCTACACTGAAATATCTGTATGTAAATTCAAGAAGGACCTCCAGTTTTGTGCTATTTTGCCTGAAGTGGCAGCATTATCACACAACATAATGTCAGACAGCCAGCAGCTAAGAGAAGTCCTACATTACAAGAAAGGAACTGGTGTCCTTCAGCTTCATGTAATCACCTAAGCAAAGCATTGGCTTTGTTTGACACATGAGTGCAATGAGCACTCAGACCAAGACAATGCAGATTAAGAGGTGTGACGAGGCATTTTACCACCCTCCTGTCTTAACAGGCAGCATTCAACAAATCCTTGATGCTTTCAGATGTGCTATGAAACGGTAAGGTCAGTAGGAAAGTTGCTTCCATACTCCTGTCCCACACAAACCTTAAGTCAGCCACAGTGGCTTGGCATTAAAAGCACAGATCAGCGTTTTCAGAGCCCGCAGTGCAGCACACAAGCTCATGCTCAACCAATTTATTGTTAACCAGTTCAATAAATGCTCATTTGCTCCCTCACAAAGGGGTCTCAATACAAAAGGGAACTGAAATTGTTTTAAAACTATTTTTCCTAGTTATTTCCAAGCTTGAAACAAGTGCAGCTGCCATCGTGTGGCATTTTAAAATGCAGATTAAAAAAATCTAGGTTCCTTATGAATCACAGCAGATGGAGTGATTCATGACCACGGTACACCAACACACACTAACATTATTCCCAAAAAACAAGTCCTACATTCCTTCCACCCTCAGATTCTTGTTCCCATGCTCAGGCTATTGGTTTTCTCAGCACAGTGTTTGCACCATCAGTTGTAACACATCATTGACAAATGGCTTTCTCCAGTAACCCACCCTCCACCTTCTCCCCTCCCCAAAAAACACCACCAGAAAACTCTAGACTTTCTCCACCACCAGTCCCAAAAAGAACATCAAAGAAAGCTGTCTGACATCCCCAAGCCATTTTCCATAGTTACAGTTAGTTCATAGAGCAGCTCACTTTCAAAGGCTGTCACAGTACATCACACCCGTTTTAACTGAAAAGCTGCACTGCTTCTCAAATTAAAAGGCAAGCAACCAGATTCAAAAGGAAAAGGGTTTCAGTTCCTTGGTACTACATGAATTATGGAAAAAGCTACCTTCATTGACAGCAAATGGAGATATCCTGAAGTTCCAGTGAGAAGCATAAACAATCCATCTGGAGAGACTTCAAAGTTTTTGACAAATTTTTCCTCCATACCTTTAGAATGAGTGATACAGAACTTAATCTTGGTGAGATTTACTCACTTGCCTGAACTTCAGGCCTACAACTAACATAAGAAAGACCCGACTCCACCTTTTCATTTTTGTAATATACTAAAAGATAACATTATGGGTTAGATGTTACACAAAGTTGGGGTTATACCCAACAAACTAGAACATACCATAGTAAAACAATAGACATCACTACTTCCAAGAACTCATTTCCTTTAAAGCAAATCCATGTGCACTTGCTACTTTGGACAGCTTTAAATGCACTGAGACATTTAGATCACTAACTTACCTCTTACTTGGTGTACAGGGATAATACTTCCACCCATCATGTCATACACATAGAAGACTTTATGGTGAGTACCAGTGGCTATAACCTGCTCTCCATCAGCACTGAAACGAGCTTTATAGATTGGAAAACTCTCTAAATAGATGCTCTGTATTTTTGGATTCCTTATGCCGTCAACCTTAAAATAAAAATTAAAAGATTATAACATTAATGAACACATCAAATATTTTTACACAGAAAAATTCTTACTGACTCACCAGTACAAGAGAGACAGTAAAAAGTGTACCCAGCTAAAAGCATTTATCTCTCCCTTCCCAATCTACAAACAGTCCACCTCTCACCCCTCACCCTGTAAATGAGGCTCTCCCAGACTTTCTGGACATATTTCAAACCCCTTCTCCTTACTGTCTTGCCCACGCTTTATTCAAATAAACTATAATTTCTAATATGCTGTTCCTGCAGCCTCACAGATGTCACACTCAGCTTGTGCCTTTGACCACTTCACTCATACTAGGCCACATCAAACTCCTAATAGAGCTGGGCTCTTCAGTCTTCACAGGAACACAAAAGAAGTATCTGAGGATATGAAACTTCCTCCTACAACACAGCCGTTCCAACCCCCCAAGGATTTCTGAGCAATATTGCAGCTGTAAACACAAGCAGAGTGCTCCTCACAACGTAGTGTTTGCAAACTAATTAAAAATAAGAAACACAACCTCAATATTACTCTTCAGCAACAGATGATGAAACTACTTTGCCTATATTTTGCAGATAGTTGGTATGAAGACAGGGAAATCTTCCAAGAAAACTCCAAGCTAATTCCATTCCAACCATAGATATTACAAGCCTTGTGTGCAAACCGTCATAGGAACAGTGAAAAGAGAGTCTATCTTGCCAAGGTATTTCCAGTACATTTATCAGAGGAGTATTCCATTTAAGAACACATTCACATAGTGTGAGTTAAAGTTCTTCACCTGAAAGAGTGACACTGATCGATCGCGGCCAGCAGTCAGAACAACTTGAGCAGATGGATGGAACTGCACAGTTGACAGTTTTCCATCAGCAAGACGTTCCTGATTAGCAGGCAAGCAGCTCTTCATCTACAACACAGATCAAGCAAAAAGAACAAAATAACAGGTTACACATTTAGTTATGCTGATGCCTACAACGACTTTTCAACACTTTGACACCAGCAGGACAAACAAAATAAGTTTGCTAAGTTGCTTCAGTACAGCAGGGTAGGCATAAAACTGGTCAGCCTGTTGATGAAGTCAGAAGGAAGGCTAGCTGAGACTACTTGCACTCCTGCTCATCTGAAATAGCTGTAAAGGAGGTACTGTAAGAAACACTCATCTGAGGGCTCCCTTCAAGAACCACTTCATCATCCGGGCATGGGAGAACTTCATCTTCCCCCAGAGACTGAAATCCTACTCCAAAGTGCTATTTAAGAGTACATTAAATAATTCCCTTGTCAATACATCTCTATTTGTTTCATGCCTTTTAACATGAACTACCCACTTTCTCTAAAGCATTAATATCTAAATGTTACAATTACAGGAACAGACATTCATGTAAGAGCTCATTTTACTGCATGAACAGCAATACTGAAATCAAAGCACGTTCACAAACCAAACTAAGGTGCAATTACAGGCTTCCCTTTACCTCCAAAATACCCCTTGGTAGGGATTCTGAGCTTGATATGAAATTGCCAGTTCTGCACAGCAGATCGTCATCTTCTTCGCTGCCACCTAATTAAAAACAGAGCACACTGGAATAGGGAGCTCAATGAACTCCCTACAGGAACAATGATAAGAAAAAAAAAACACACCAAAAGAAAGAATAAAGCTGACCATCCAGCTTTTTTCACACAAAGACTTATCAAACCCCCAAAACAAGTCTTTTTTCCACAAGTTGAATAGACAAGCACAGCAAGTCGCATTAGAGCAGTAAAAGGTTTCTTTACTATCACTTGCAGCTTGCTTGGATTTCCTCCTGCTTTCTCTATCAGCCCATGCAGGAACTCCTCCCATAGCTCGCTGAAATCTAGCAAGAGAAGAGGAAGGGGAGAGAAGAAAGGAACACCTCGTTTAACAAAGTCATTTCTTTCTACCCAGTAGGCACTTACAAGAGATTGCTACATTTCTGCAAGACGACTCCGACTTCTTTAAGCAATGCACTCCACAGCCAGGCAACCCCAGCAGATCTGAATTTTTACTACAGCATCCAACTCTATCCATGCTTCAGTCACTCTTATGTATCAAATTAACATCTTTCATCATCCAACTAAAAAACAGCATGCCACCTCAGATGTCTTATGGAATAATTTCTAATAAGTAAACAAGCATTAAGCCGATTAAAAAAAAAATCAAATAACAATATTACTCCAGATTGAAAGATTCCATAAACGCTGTAAGAAGCACTAACTGAACAGTGCCTCCGAGTGCAAGAACAGCTCCAGGACTGAAGCAGTTCATAGGGGGAAAAAGACAAAAGGGACTCAGAATGCCGTGTGCATCCATAGACGTCTTAGCACAGTCTACCACAAAAGCGTCAATGAACTTACTGCTCTTCAAGTCTTGCTTTTAGCTTTTTCTTAGTAAGCATCTTCTCGGCATCGCTTTTCATCAGCTCCCTCCTGTATCTGTGGGTCATGTCAACCCTAGAGCGAGAACACAACAGCCGCACAGCTCATTGCAGTGGAAGCCGTCCGCAGCCGCTCCGACGCAGCCGACCGCCGCCGCGTGCCCTGCGCGCACCTTTCCTCGGCTTCATCGTCTTCATCCACCCAGGCGGGCCTTTTAGACGGGAATCCCCCTGTGACCTCGTCCTCCGACTCCGAATGGCTGGAGCGGCCCGGCTGTGCCCCGCTCCGTGCTGCGCTCGTCTGAAACGCATCGGGACGGACGCTGAGCGCGGGGCGGGCCGCTCACCTCCCGCAGGGGAACCGGGGCCGCGCCGCCCCGCAGCGCCAAAGCCGCCGCCCCGTCCGAGCCGTACCTGCGGGCCGACCAGGCGCTGCAGCAGCTCGGCCTCCTCCACGACGAGGCTGTCGCCGAACACCATCTCCTCTAGCTCTCGCTCAGCGGCTGTAGCGCCGGAGATGGCTCGCAAGTGCCGGGCACGGCGCGACGCTTCCTCCGCCGCCGCTGCCGCCTCCATCTCCTTGGCGCGCGGCCGTGCCCGCTTCACCATCTTCTTCTTATTACTATTCTTCTTGGCCGTCAGCTTCAGCTCCGCCGGCCGCCGCCGGGCCGCCGCCGCCGCGCGCATCGCTACCGCAGAGCCGCCGGAACCGGAAACGTGGCCGAGCGTCCACGCGGCCGCGCTCGATGCCCGCCCCTCTCCCGATTGGAGGCCGCCGCCCCTCCCCGCACCACGTGAGCCGGGAGCTTCCCCCGTCCGCACGAACCGTCACGTGACCTCCTTTCTTCGCCTTATTTCCTTCCTCCCCTTCTCCCATTCCGCGTTCCACGTGACTTGGCGCTCTCTATTCCGCACGGGTGGAGGGGGGGCGTCCTCTACCTCACGTGACGCCGAGCTGCCTTCAGCCGAGACCCAGCAGCCCCCTCCCTTGTCGCGCCGTCCGTTACAAAGCAAAACAGCTCCTAGTGGGGCTGCCGCCCCCGTTCGGCCCATTTCGTGCAGCCGAGCCGCCCCGTCCCCCGATGGCTTCCCCCCGAGGTGGGTACGGCGAGCGAGGAGCCCCGAGCGGCGCGGAGCCCAATGAGGGCGCGCGGGGGGCCGGGCGCCGCGCCTGCGCAGAGCGGCGATGCTCGTGTTGTTGATGTCCCGGCGCTCGGAGCGGGGCTCCTTTCTCTTAGGGAGACGCTGAACTTTGCGGGCCGCCTCCCGTCCCGCCGGGCCCGGCCCCTCTCAGGGGGAGGCGGCGGGCGGAGGGGGCCGAGCCGAGGGGAGGGGGCAGAGGCGGCGGCTGGGCGTCTCCTGCCCGCGAGGGCCTGATGGAAAACACAAAGGAGCCGGTGAGTGCCGCTGGGCTCCGGGGCGGGCGGAGGGGCTGCCGGGGCGGGACGGGCCCCCAGGGGCGGGCGGGGGCCGCGCCTCCCTCGGCCGCGCGGGCGGGGAGCTGCGCCGGGGCGCTGCACCGGGGCGCGGGGGTGGCTCCGCTCCGCCGATCCCGGGCCGGGGCGGCCCTGACAGCCCACACGTGGGGCGGCCCCGGGCCCTTTGTGCCGCGCTGTCCCGCGGCGCCGGCCCTTCTCGGAGCGAGAAGTTTCGGGGCAGCCCTGGCGCGGCGTCGCCCTGCCGGAGCGGCGTTCCCGTATCCTTCCTGCCGAGTTAAAGCTCCGGCCGCCGCTGCCGCCTTCCAGCCCGAGCTCAGCGCTCCGGAACGCGCACGGTCTGCTTGTCCTGGGGCCGTTCGTCGCGCTTCGCTTCCCGGCGCGGGCGGCGATCCCCGCTCGGGCCGTTGCCGCGCCGTGTCCCGGAGCGGCGGCTCTGCGGAGCGTCCCGCTGCACGGCGCTGCTTCATGGGAGAGAACAGTGCCCGTATCGCCGCTGTTCCCTTTAAGGATCTGAAAGTTATGGGGCGGTTTTCTGTCTTTTTTAAAAAAAAAACAAAACGAAAGTTTTGCGTGTTCGAGGGGCTGCGCTCAGTTACTGCTTGGTTACGTTTGTTCGTAACGGTCCGGTTTTAACTTGCACGGAACGGAATGAAAAGGTTAAAGGAGATCCTAATCGGGACCTTTAAACGGGGACCAAAACAATGCAGTCGTTACGAGATCCGTGGGACTTAACAGATGTAGGCAGTAATCTGTGCTTGTTACTTCTGCCTAGGGATCGCTTTGAGGAAGTGTGTAACGTAAGCCGCAGGGAGGCACAGCAGAGGTGTATGCTTTCCTGGGTGGAAGTTGTTGTTGATGCATGGTTTGGCTCTTGTTCCCGAGAGTGCGGAGACCTGTGAGCGCACAAGGATTGTAGGCTGAAAGTAAGGATTATCTTCATTGTCGTTCCCTAAAGAGTTAAATAGCTGTGGTGGTAACAGTAACTCGGGGGAAAGGAAATCCCACGCTGGCCTTCCTTTCTCTTGCCTTTTAAAACCTGATGTAATTTCACAACGTTCTTGATACCTTCTGCAAACTGCTGCAGCACACCTTCATTTCTCAGGTAAGTTGGTGCACATTGGACTTGTGATATTTTCCTGAATCTGCCCCTAAGCACACAGGAGGAATCCAGGTGTAGCAAATCTTGGCTTGGGGTCGGAGTTATTTTACTGTTGTTTTGTCATTATTTATAATGTTAACAGAATTGTTTGAACCAAGCATTTGCCTTCTAGACTCTGCCTCTTCCAGGTGCTCCTATGTGTAAGGGCTTTGTAAAAACATAATGAAGTTTTTAACGTAAACGCATTTTATTCAAATGAAAATATTTCACATATTTACATCACCCCCACCCCTCCAAGTTGCCTGCTAATTTGATATATTTTTTTGTAAGAGTCTCCCCTCTTCTCGTGTGAAACCCCCCGGGGAAGAGGCTATGGACAAAACCATTGGCAAACAGCAGAAACTGGCTTCAGACAAAATGCTGTCATACGTAGCAAATGAAGAGACAGGAAAAAACATTTCTGTAATTTTCCAGCTGAGATTTTACTTGTAATAAGAGTGGAAGGCACATTTCCCGATAGAGGTGAGTTGCTTATATATAAAAAACTAAGTTTGGCTGGTTCTGATTTCCAGGAATCCCAAGATGTTTAGCTTTGGGGTTTTTTGTTTGTTTGTTTTTCATGAAAGCTGAAAGTATATTTTCTTTAAATCGGTACCATGTTGGAGTTTTTCTTTTTTGCCATGCTATGAGGCTCATGCAGGGCTTCAGTTCTGCAGGCGGTGGCCTGGTGTTTCTGCACAGGGTGGTTCTGGCCAGCTTAAGAGTTGCAATCAATGAATTTTTTGTTCTTGGTGCATTAATGCTGACATCCAGAGCCAAAACCACACTCGTGGCATAAAACATTAATGAACTTTCAAATACAAAACTATTGCATCAAATTTAACACCGACTTCGAAGTACACTATTGGAAAAGCATGCTTTGTTAAGGTTATGTGATTAAAGTAAGTGTTCTATCAGACACCCGTGGCTGGAAGTTGGTGGTCGCCTTGTGACTTCTGTCATGTTTCTGTGAGCGCGATCTGAGTGTAGGAACTGGTGCCTCTCTGCATGAGGTGCTGGGACACGTTGGTTGAGCTGCAGTTCTTGTATTTCTAAACTGCTATCTTAGTGAATTTAAGCACCGAGCTGATTGAATAGTAGTGACTGCCCATTTGAGCAGGCTGAAATGTTTCTCTGATGGTTTTATACCAACTGCCTTTGGTCAGGATGTGCTGACTTGGAGGCACAGTTTGGCTGCTTGATAATACGGGTTATTTTCTGTTGCAAGTTTTCACCTCTGAAATGCTTTCTCTTAAGTGTTGCCAATGCTTGAGCATAGTTTTCATTGATATACTAAAACAATTTCCCAAGAATTTCGTGCCCAGCTAAGGTTAAATTGTTTTATTTTGCAATTTGGCCACGCAGTGTACATCCTTTGTGACCAACCTTTCATGCTGGAAGAGCAGTTATTTTCAGGGAGCTATGATGTGATGACCAAATTCAGCTGTGTATGCTAAAGGAGTGAGAAAATGGCTGTTGATCGTATTTGTTTGGAGTTGCCTTCCAGCTTTTTGGAAAACCGGTTTCCTTAACGATATTCTTTTATCATACCATTTGCCTTGTGTAATGGTTAATTAAGAATATTTCTTAAAAATACGTTGCTGCCAAGTGCTCACAAGGGGGAGAGGAAGAACAGGAAAATGGGAAGTTGTGCGGACTAAGAAAGCAGTTCTTAAAAGTTCCTCTCTCCACCCATCTCTTCAGTAAAAAGAGCCATGCAAGAAATCCTCTAAACAAGTATTTACCCAGGCTTTTATTTGCCAGTCTCACTTACCTCGATTTTGTATCACTCTAAAAATCCTTCCTATTGAGGAGCTGGTAATCTGACTAGGAAAATGAGCCTTGCCCAGTATGCACAGAAGTTTGGCCTGTTCTGTGTGCATACGCCTTGCTTCTGCTTAATGAGTGGTGCTTATCGTGAGGTGGAACAGCTGCTGTTCTGCTGCTGGCCACTTACACAGCTGTAAGCTCTGCAGCGAGCCAGGCTCCTTCTCAGTGTTTTGCGGGGAGGCGAAGAGCGCTCATCTATTTCAGTTTTAAATAAATGGTAACCCTAATGTGGCTTTTCATGCTAAATCCAGCTCCTGGCAGCAGGCAGTTTTTGTCGTTACGCATGTATTGTGAAATGCATGGGTTGATCTTAGGGTTGTAATTGTTAAATTGATAATTCAATCTATTATTTCTGTCTCCGATAGCCAAAAACAAATTCTGGGAGAGTCACCACCTAATGTTGGTCATAGAAGTGTGTGAATGTGAAAACTACACATAATCCATCCCTGCTGTACCCATGGTAGCCCGCAGTTCTGTGGTCACAACAGGACGCTTTGGTGCAGTAACAGTTGTGATGGGTTTGGGGATGCAGGGCTGCGTTTTTGTGCAGAGGCCCTGCAGGTGCCACAGTTGGGCACTGTCAGCTGATGGCATTGCTGCTGCTCATCACTGGCAGGAGCTGGGCAGGAGCTGCAAGCTGCTGCTGTGGCTGAAGCAGCAACTTGTCCTTAGTTGTGGTTCTGCTTGAGGCAGATATCGGCCTTTGTGTAAGGTTGTGATTTTTGACCTGTGAGTCCAGAGTTGTAACCCAATTGTTTTCTGTTTCAGGCATTAGACAGGGCTTACAAAAGAGTAGGACTGCTGAGATCTGCAGGGAGGGCTATCAGAGGTTCCATGCATCACTCGCTTGTTTCTACAAATGCTGCCTCAACATGGGCCGAAAAGAATCTTAGTGGTGTTTATTATCAAAATAGAAATGTTTTGATCTGCTCTAGCAAAATTCCAGCGAAGGTATTTGTGTATTTTCTGCCCTGACTTTCACCTGCCTTTGTGAACAAAGCAGTTTGTATTTTTGTACTGAAAATCTGAACCTTTTCCAAGTTGCACAAAATGCAGTTTGAGCAAATTTCCCAAGAATTAAAATCCAAATAATAGTTATAAATTAACACTAGGAACATCCTATGTAAATTGTCTGGCAAACATGCTCATCTTCTGGCAAGCACTCACATAAAGATGTTTTATAAAAACTAGAGGGTTATTTTACACATTTACATGTTTGAGTTGCTCATAACTCCAGCTGGGACAATGTGACTAAATGTAAAGTGAAGGAAAGGTGATGTATGAGCCTTCCTCGGTTTAGGTAAGCTAAACAAACTCTTGATGAGTTGGAGACTTTGGAGTCTCTATAATGCTGAAGGATGATTTTTCTCTTTTGAGTCTGTAATTTCCTACAGAAAGCAGAAATATTTTCTTTCTCATCTATGGATATTTTGGCAAAGAGCCTTGGCAGTGCTGCTGAGATTCTAAATCTGTGATAAAGGAAGGAAAAAAGTAAGAGCCAACATATTGTCATGGTATCTGTGACTGTGATCTTGAACCATGCTTCAGCCTGACTCCTTTGTGTGCCAGTGGAGCTTCAGCCTGCCTTTAGCTTTCTGCTGCTTCTTCCTGTGCAGGGAGAGCGGTGCTGGGAGGGCAATGTCTGCTGTGCCCTTGGGAATGGGAGGACTGGGACTGGGCTGTTTCTCTTCATTCTTGTGAGATGTGGCAGCACTTCAGGCCTCTACCAATGGAGTTCTGGGCGAAGCCGAGCTGCTGTGTAGGCCTGAGGTCTTTGGTTTGGAAGGAAAGAGCAGTGTGCTGGGGCTGCTTGGTGCTGCACCGCCAGGAGGGGCTTCCAGTCCTCCTTTATGTGGGTCCAGGCCCTGGTCCCTGAGGGAAATCCAGTCAGCTGCTGTGTGCGGGTGGTGGGGGGCAGCACGCTGTTCTGCTGTGAGTAGTTAGTATGGCACTGCAATTTATTTCCTAGGCTGTGGTCACTGAAGGTAAAACACTCTGAGACACTACAGAGTTTGTGACGAGGTCTTCATGTTCTCGTGTGTGAATTGCTGACACTTTGCAGAACTCCGTATCCATGGCAATGTGTTCAGCTTCTGTCTTAATCTGCACACACGTGCACAACAGAGCC
This sequence comes from Tetrao urogallus, assembly GCF_951394365.1. Lineage (NCBI taxonomy): Eukaryota > Metazoa > Chordata > Aves > Galliformes > Phasianidae > Tetrao > Tetrao urogallus. Next base: position 980,073 of record NC_136831.1, on the reverse strand, counting down.
AGCATCTAGCTGGTACCAGCAGTGCTGTGCAGGTACGGCTCGTTCCTGGCACAGGTCAGGGCTGGGTTTTGTTCTGCCTTCCCCCAGTGTTCCTTTAATGACTGCCATTGCTGTCCTGTCTAATTCAGGAATAGAGGTCATGTCATGCCCTGCCCTAAGTTTTGATTTGTTTTAGTGTAATTTTATATGGTTGGCTACGGGGTGTGTGCACAATTAACACTGCGCTGATTTCTTAACGTTTCAGAGCTGTTCTTAGTGTTTACAGGTGTTTGCTTTGTTGCATAACCTTTTACTGTTTGCGCTTTTTTTTGTAGTTGGATGCTGGGATTGGGTCCGTGTAGGAATCAGTTCTCTCTCTTAACTATGAGGAAAGTCTTCTGAAATAAGATTTAGATTGAAAAGGAGAATAGAGAATGTTATAATAAAGTGATAATGTGGCACAGGAAGGCTCGGATGAGACGTAACAATAGAGATGTTCAAATGATACTCTCCAGGAAGGGGATTTGGGGAATTATTGTGATGAAGTCTTAAAGCTATGAATCCAAATGCACTTTAAGAACAAGTCCAATCATATTTTCTATCTACGGTTTTGAGATAAAACTTACTCCTGGGTTTGAAGGGAGAGGGAAGTAGAGGCACAGGCTTTCTTATTTATTTCTTCTTGCTGTACTATATTCTCTTAACTTGTGCTTGCATTGTAGTATGTCTTTTCTTGCTTTATTAATGCCTCTCAACCTTTGTAGGTATGGTTAAGAATAATAGAAATACTTTGAGATTTCTTTTTTTAGCTTAATGAGAGCAGCTTGCTTATGTAGCAGTAGGCTCGTGTCAGGTGGCAATGAAGGTAAAAATGTTCCTGTATTAAAAAACATTTATTGGTTATCCATTTAAAAAAAAAAAAGTTAATCTGTTGCTTGTCGTCTTCTTTATTGTCTTTGGAAAGTGCTCAGCTGCTGGGCATTTTTCAGAGCAGTGTTTGCACTCAACCTCAGATTTTTCATTGCCACTGCCACGTACAGAAACCTGTTACATAATAGAGTTTTCCTACAAATTAGTCACCTTTCTATCTTTTAGCATTTATACAGACCCTATTGCCATAGTAACTGAGCTCCTCATAATTGTTAACGTATTAATCCTCAGAACACCCCTGTGAGGTGGAAAAGTGTTTCTGCTTTGCACGTGAGCAGCTGAATCCTGAAGAAGCTGAGAGCTGGATCCCCAGCACTGTGAGCCACTGATGGCCCAGAGCAGCTCAGCTCCATTCCTGGAGAGCAGTGCCCTCCTCGCTGCACTGTTTTCTCTGCTGAGCTTTCTCAAATGAATGAATTCTACAGAAATTGGCCGCAGCCATCTGGAATGTGTTCATTTGCATATAAGATGCGTGGCTGTCATTGATCAGAACATCAGGATTAATGATCTCTGGAGAAACCAAGGAAAAAATGTATGGACTGCTACTGTGTATTCTCAGTGGACTGAGCTTGTTTTGTTTATACCAATACCAAATGTTGCCTGGTTTTGACTCTACTAACTTGATTTGTAATACATGCTGATATTTATATGCCGATAGGGCAGTTTGTAGTGTATCTCCATTTGAGGGCTGACCTTTAATTTTTAAGTTTGCTGTTGAAATAGCTGTGTTCACGATGCTCTGGTGTTCTTTTTGTTTGCTTTCATTGTTTGCTTTTTTTTTAATTTTTAGACAGATCATCTTTCACAAACAGAAAGGAAGAGACGTGATTCATTCGGGATGTTTGACGGCTATGACAGTTGTAGTGAGGACACCAGCAGCAGCTCCAGTTCAGATGAGAGTGAAGAAGAGGTTTCTCCTTTGCCATCCAGTCTCCCAATCATAAAGAACAATGGACAGGTCTATACTTATCCAGATGGTAAATCTGGCATGGGTGAGTATGTGGTGTGTGAGTACAAACACTGATGCTGCTTTTTCTGCCCGCACTGTGTTTTGTGGGGTTCCAGACCCAACTGTTGGTCCCCTTGAAAATGGACCAATACAGTGGATTTCTTGATTTTGCCAGACTGAAATATGATAAAATTTGAATCCTGCTATCAGAAAAGCACTATATGAATACCCTCCCTATCTAGTCTATGTTGTGTATAATACACACGCTTGTTCTCATGCATGTTGTTTTTATTCTGAGCTTTGTTGAAAATGTCATTGTGCTCTCTTACACAAAAGCATATTGTCTCTTTTTGTGTGTGTTTACAATATAGAAAAATATTTCTTATACTAGGAAAAAAAAAAAACTTCATTCCCACTACTTTATAATTCTCGTCAGTGTGTATGTATTCACTACTGACTAGCTGTGGTATACACCAAAAAATAAAAGATTGGAGGGGCAGAGAGATTGCTTTAGCCCTTGGGGGGAAAAAATTTTGGCCTGGTTACTGGTTCCCTCTGGGTAGAATCTTGGTATGTCTTGCTGGGGTGAGTTGGTCTCAAACTCTTACTGAGCATGGAAGAACTTAGTGCACTGTGCCATCAACCTCTAAAGCATATGACTCCAGCTATAGGTGAAACTATTGGTAGGCAAAGGTACTTTGGATGTATTCCAATTTTAAGATTAAAGAAAAACAGCTGGTTTTATTTGTTTGCAAGTGTTAAATATTTAGAGTAAAACTGGAACTGGTTGGCTCTGATTCGAAGTAGGCATTTTCTTGAGAGCCATTAAGACACACAAATTGGCTTTGGGTTGATGATTGACTTCAGTGGTAAAACTGGTAGGCAGGAAACTGGAGAGGCACTTCTGCCTGTGAACCTGGGCTTCTTACCGTATCACCGATGGTGGTGGCGGTTGTCTTTTAGTTGGCTTTTGGTGCAGATCTGCTCAGGGTAAAGCTGTAAGAAATTGATTTGATGGTGCCACCTACAGGACCTTCGTCACGCCGTCTTTGTTCAGAATTTTTAGAGGTTTTTCTTACACTCTTAACATGTTCTTTCTCTCCTCTGATTAGCTACGTGCGAGATGTGTGGAATGGTTGGTGTCCGTGATGCCTTTTACTCTAAAACAAAACGTTTCTGCAGTGTATCATGCTCTAGAAGCTATTCATCCAACTCCAAGAAGGCCAGCATTCTGGCCAGACTTCAGGTAGCGGTACAGACACCATTTTCTTTATATACTTATTGCTGTCTGTGTCTGTAAAATGTGCATGTTTGTAAAACGACTGTGATGCTTTGAAAGAACTAAGTCAAAATTCTTAATGTAGTAAAGTTCTCTCATGGTTTTGTAAGACAGAACTCAAAGCTGTATCACTGATCACACATTACCTTGCTGAGCAGAGCAAGTTCCACCCAATTTTGACTCCGTATTTCATTTCTGCTGCAGTGCCCCACTTTCACCTGCAATGAAAAGATCAGAAAAAACTTTCAACCTACATATGTATGATTTGAAAATCCATGCATGTCATCCCCAGGATGCTTTCTGGCTTTAGAGAGCATAAAGGTTTATTTGGCACTGCTGGTTTGCTTTTGAGGGTTTTCTTAACTATGCTGATACATGAAATGAGGTTTGATCTGTTCACTTAGGATATGAAGCAAATAATCGTGAGAATGTTTATGTAACATTTAATAAAAAGAATATCATTATATCCTATCTCATGTTCCATTGCATATGCAACGTGCCAGGAAATTGCATTGGTATAAATCAGATTTAAAAAGAAAAATCTTCCTTCTAACCTGCTTTCAAAAGATTTTATTTTGTTTTTCAGGTAGAGCAGTGAGTCTGTATGCTCTTTACATTGGAGTACTCTTAGAGAAGTAAATTTTTGGAGACTGTTTTGCTGCTGATTTTTAATCATCTTCCATATTATATATATAGTTTTGTGTTTCTTGATCAACTCCATTCTGTGTTGTGCCAATTTTAGTTGAATCTTCTGGAAAAAAATATTTGATTATTTTTCAGTTATTTTAGTGGCAGCTGTTTGTTTCTCAGTGATTTTTTTTTGTTTGCTTTTAAATAGTTTTGTCAGGCATAAGGACATCCTTCTGCTGGGAGTTTGGGAAGGTTTTATTTACTTATGGTTTTTTTGTTTGTTTGTTTTAGGGCAAACCTCCAACAAAGAAGGCTAAAGTTCTACAAAAACAGCCACTGGTGGCTAAATTAGCAGCTTATGCTCAGTACCAAGCAACTTTACAAAACCAGGCAAAGACTAAAGCAGGTATGGTCAAATAAAAGAGCTGAAACACTTCTAGTAATACAAAATAGGTTTCACTGGCAGTTTCCTAAATGCAGTAACTTTCTCTCAGCAGCTGTCCCCGTGGAAGGCTTCAGCTGGGGTAGCTACATCAATAGCAATAGCTTTACAGCAGCTCCTGTCACTTGTTTTAAACACGTAAGTACTTCTTCAGTGCGTTGTCCTTTTGTGTGCATGTCTGTATCAGAGAGAGGATCCACCTTAATTCTTGAATTCATTTTCACAAAACACATCTTGAACATTTTAAAGCTTCACGCTGTGGAACTCTTATTGTAAACTCTGCTAGTATGACTATCATTTAGATACAAACCTGTGTTTCTGTTTGTTCTTTAAACCATTCTGAATGCTGTGAGTTACTCTCATGAAAGCTTGCTTTCATGAATATAGGATGAGTCTCAAATGCTTCTGATACTATTTTTTTTTTCCTCACTTCAGGGCACAAAAGCATGGAGTACAGTGTTAGGGTATCACACAACCAGGTCACACAATGCTGTGTAGTTATAAAATGCTGTTTAGATCGAGTCAGACTTGCTCTAGTGCATAGAGCTGATCTTTTCATTAATTATTTTGGTTTGGGATTATTTTTATTAGTTTTCATTCAGTTCTCCCTGTCAGCTCTGCTGCTGGCTAGTGTAGGAATGAAGGAAGATGGGGCCTCTTCCTAAACCTGAAATTAAAAAGTATGCTTTCCTTTGTGTTACAATTGTGAAATTGCAAACAAAAGGTCCTCAGCTATTAAAGTCATGACAGACTGTAGCTTGGGGATTAGGAAAGCATTTACCAGCATCTGTCTTCAGTGTGTTTGTTCAAATCTACTTATTAGATATTGTTTAATATGTTGTCTAAAATCATCTCTTAAGTAAAAACATTCTGAAAAAGTCTCACTTCTCATCATACTGTTTATTTCATTACATGGGAAGATGAAGTATTTTGGCTTCCAATGAGAGTTTTGGTTTTGCTCAGTTATCTGTTAAAAATTTGTATCAAGTTAAAAATCTTGCTTCCTGGAAGTTTTTCATAATGGAGAAGAGAGAGAAATTCTCTCCAGCTCTGGAATTCATGCTGAGCCCTGTTGTTCCTAAGTCAGAGCAAGGGCTCTTTCTTGGCAGTTGACAGAACCATTTATGCTCCTTAACAGAGCCCAGAACAGTCTTGCATTAGGATAGGTTTGTTAATTTGTATTGAATTTCATGTGCTTAAGCATGTTTGCACTTTGCTTTCATAATTATGTACGTGTTGTAACAAGTAATTTCATAAGTGTGTATCAAAAGGCCATGTTTGATATTGTAACCTGTGCTATTACAGCAAATGCTTCCCCTGTCCTTAACTAGGATACATCTACAGCAGTAACACCACTGATAAATGGAGCCCAAACATTCCATAGTAAAAGGAGCCTTATCTTTCTTACAGCTTCACTCATTAACCTGAGTAGAACAGCAGTAATGTGAGTGGGCACAGTACCAATGTTTGTACTCTACCTTGAAATCTTTCACAAGCTGTATGGCAGTGGCTGCTAATGAGCGTTGTTTATTCCACGTCTTTGAAAAACGTGTCCAAACCAGTCAGAATCTGGAAGCACGCTGGTCCTCTCCTCTTGTTAGATATTTCTCTTCCTCTCACCTCACGTATTTTTCTTCTCTTGATTTCTTTTGTTGTTGGTTTGCTCGAGGGGAGCATTTTCAGGGTTTTGCACTAGGTGGCGGTGCTTTGCCTTTAATTTTTCATCACTTTCACATTGTCTTCAGTGGTAAGGCCAGAGGTGCAGGTACTGTTGTGCTGCAGTGGCAGAGTATCCCTATGGTTCAGGGACTGGTAGAATTTCTTTGCCGTTTAAATTCTGAGTCCGCTTTCAAATCTGGAGTCGTGGTAATTTTGATGCCATCCAAGGCCATTAGGAGTCAATTATTTAGCTGAACAAAGATTTCCTGGGTTAAGCATATGGGAATAGGTAGTGCTTAGGCATTCTTTTCAAACCCTGTCCAACTGAACCTTCCTGATTGCGACTTACCTTGCAGAGAAGGCAGCTGCTGCTCACAGATAAACCCTCCCAAGTCCTCTCCTGGAGCAGGAAGCAGTGAAGCAGATTTTCCTTGTTGGGAATAACATGAAATGGATCTCTTCATCATAAGTCGGAAAGGTAAATTTGTTCTTACCTGTAAATTATGGTTCTGCTAGTTCATGCTATGCCAATCCAGACTTCAGAGTTACCTTGCCAGCCAGCAGATGAATAAGACTTTACACTTATGTAGTACTTTGATTTTTTTAGTTTATTTTTTCCTCCAAAGCATTGTGCAAACATTAATTGCTTAATTGCACAAATACAGAGAAGACATTAAGGAAGATGGCTGTTACAGCCCTGGTTTATCCAGTCTTCCTCATTTAAGAGTAGTTACCGTGCACAGTATACCAGGTATACCATCACTTCAGGACAGTAATGTTATCTGGCTTTTCAGTAGTGATGCTACACAGGATGGCTTCCTTCTGAAGGGTGAGCCGTAAGGATTGGTGTAGGAGAACTAGCAGAACCAATATTTTCACAGACAAGGACAAATTTAACTTTCTGCTATTTCCCTCTATACCAATCCATGTTCTAGAAATAAAAGCATTTGTGACATTTTTTAATCGGTTGAAGGGGGAAGAACTGCTTTGATAGACTCTTCCTCTGAATCAATGGAGTAGATGAGCAGGCAGTAACGTTTATTTTAGTGAAGTGCAGCTGGATTAGAAAATTATTCAGCTCTGCTATTTTTGATTTAGATTTGTGGCTCTATGCAAGGCAACCAGATTTTCTAAAATATGCTCTTTGAAAAGTTATTTCCCCATTTCAATTCAAAAAGCCGCAAGTGTCAATTTAGAGATGATAGTGGAAGTGTAATAGGACTTGATTAAGAAGTTGCATCTGCATACTTTGTGTGTGAAAATAAACCATCATCTTGAAAGTTGTTTTCTTTCTGTCTACCAGATGGCAGAAAAGAGCTCTGCATGGTGGGCTGGTGTAGATGGGACATAGCAGAGCATGAAGAGACCAGGCTTCAAGAATAAGAAAACTTTCTATGACTGATTTTTCCTTTAATAGTTAAAACTTGATTTAAGTTTTGCATGCCTAACCTCAAATATTGCAGAAGTGAATGCTATGCCCTTCAAAGACTTTGGAGCTGCTAGTTGGACATTCCAGCAAAATTCCCTTATTGTAATTTCCAATCTTTCAGGAAGTATTAATCCAGCTTTCTTCACCTGTGGGTAACAGGCAAAAAAATCTATGAAGCTGGAGGCTGTTCCCAGAGAGCTGTCAGTTCTCTGTGCTTCCAAATAGCCTTGTAACAAAACATGGCCTTACAATGCTGTCTGCCCACTACAAAAAAAATCCCAGAAGATTCCTTCAACTGTCCCTTTACGTGGATGTTCTAATGATTGATCAGGACCCTTCTCAGAGTGTGAAATCTTTCTTATGACTGTTGTCCTAACATAACCAAAATCCAAGCACTGCCATTCTTGGTGGAGTTTCATTTAGGCTGGCTCACTGTATATTTTGTTACTGTTAGCTTCAGCTGAGTAGCTTTTAAGGTTTTAGATCCTTGAACACCGTGTTTCTGGTATCTCTACTATAGAATCTTTGACAATTTTTTCATGATGCTCTGTTAAAAAAAAATTCCTGAAATCAAACTAAATGTTGGGTTTTTTATCTCCAGTTTCCAAAAACACTTCAGACTTTATCGAGCTTGTATTTCTTTTTGTTGTTAACATATTAGTCTAAGCTTTCATGACAGTGTGTGAGGAATTTAGCTGGGCGTTTTCCTTTGATGTTCATTAAAGTGGTAGAACTCTACCTCCTCTTTTTGGCTGCTTAGTAGAATGATGACATGCAGGTGAGTTGGAAGCCTGTTTGCTCTGAGAGGGTGTGAACTATGGGTGATAAAAACCCATCAGAATAAAACTTCAGAATAGATTTGAGAAATAACTTCTAAGCATTTTTTCAGACGTATTACAGATTTACAGAATGTAAATGTTTTGATGTCTGTGGAATGGATTAAGTGCCAAAATTTTCTGCTAAGAGAATTGCAGAGGAATTATACCATTCCTACCTAAAATTAGTAGGTATCATGTAGTCAGAGCATAGTGGAAGGAGGAGGACCAATGAAAATGTGTGCTTTATGGATGTTTGACCTTGAAAGCCTATGGTGGTTGTAAGAGGTAGACTGTAGTAGTAGTAAACCAGCACTATGCACAAGCTTCAGATCAAAACCAAGCTAGATTTCCATAGGCTATTTTCTTGCCGTATGTTTGTTATCGTGTATGTTGATAGTCATCTTTTTTAAGTCACTTATGAAACAATAATCAGCAACATCAACAACAAATCTTGTGCTGTAAGCAGAGTGGTGAGCTCTTTACTTTCCTCCTACCTTAAATGCTAGGCACCTATGGGGACGTGCTGGGGTGACATCTCAGAAGGAGTGCGAGTGGAGGTTCCGAACACGGACTGCAGCCTGCCTACCAAAGTCTTCTGGATAGCTGGAATTGTGAAATTAGCAGGTGAATATATTTTGATTGCAATTACTAAAGTAGTCAAAATAATTATGCAAAGGTAGCTTATAGTGTAGTCCGCAGTCATTTGGTTAACAGAATGCTGACACCATTAAAAGGTCAGAGCTGTATCACAAGATTATATTTTCCACCATTATCACTGTTGAGCTGTTTTACAATATCTTCAAATTGGGTTGGTTGGTTTGTTTTTCTATTGCTAGATTTCATTGTAGTGCTGCTGGATGAAGGATAAAAAATTGAAAAATAGCAAGCAAGTCTTGTTAGAAAAATCACTATCTTGGCTAAAAGCAAAGGTGAAAATTCAAGGTTCACATAGCTAAAATATCAAAAAGCAGAGGCTGTGAGTAACAAAGGAATTCTTATCTGGAACATTGGAAGTTCCATGCTAACACAAGGAAGAATTTCTTTACTGTCAGAATGATGCAGCATTGGAGCTGGCTGCCCAGAGAAGCGGTGGAATCTCCTTCTCTGAAGATGCTCAAGACTCATCTGGGCGCCCAACTATGTGGCCTGTAGTCTTTAGCAAAGAGTTGGACTCAGCGTTCTCTGGGGGTCCTTCCAAGTCCTACAATTCTGTGATTTTCCCTGTGTGTAACTTGTGAAGGTTTATGATACAAGAGTTTTAGTTAAAATGCTCTGATAACATGCAGCATGTGCCTTAAGAATAACATTCTTTAGAAAGTTCTAGTCTAGAAAATCTAATGTAGTATCTGTTATGACTGGTAAGTTTTAATTGATCTTTTTAAAATCTTACATTTTTCATGTGATTTTACTTTCAGGCTACAATGCTCTGCTAAGATACGAAGGCTTTGAAAATGATTCAAACCTTGACTTCTGGTGCAACGTTTGTGGGTCTGATATCCACCCAGTTGGTTGGTGTGCAACCAGTGGGAAGCCTTTAGTCCCTCCTCGAAGTATGTAAATAGTAGTCTTACTGATTGCTACAGTTAAGTCTTCTTTAATTTGCTGGTGGTTCTGATATCAGCATTCTTTGCCATAGCAATTCTGCCAACAATTGTTCGTAAATCACTGATCTAATGGAAAAACAGGGACTTGACTCACACTTAAAGCGCTTCCTGTGGTACCCCTCCAGAATGACTTTGTTTTTAAGATCAAGGTGGAATTGCTTAGCTAGTCAGTGTTGTGAATATCTAGAAGTTTTATTTATATTTTGTGATTAAACTCTTTGCCCTAACATACCCATACATTTAATCTTCTGACTCCGCACTGAACTGTTTTCATTTGAGCTTTTAAAGTCATCTAGGATTTCTTATTTACCTATTCCAGACTGTAACGTTGTCTGTAATGGACACACAAAAAAACAGTGGCTTATTTTGTCCCCTTCATTTGCAACAGCCATCCAACACAAATACACAAACTGGAAAGCTTTTCTAGTGAAACGACTTACTGGTGCCAAAACACTTCCTCCGGACTTTTCTCAGAAGGTAAGGCTGATGCAGTATCAGTGATGTACTGCAAACAAAGGGGCAGTGCAGAGAGAAGGGCTGTATTTGTTAGTGGCACGTTAGCTCCTTCTGCAGAGAGGATGATAATTCCTTAGTGCAGTTTTCACAGGGATCTCTATTTTCCATTTATCTCCATGTTTATCAGAAGGCGGTTCTCTTTGGAAAGCTGTTTCCTCTAGCAGAAGTAATTTTCTTTAAAAACTAGTTAGTCTGTTTTAATTTTAAAGTACTCAAAAATGCTAATAAGCTACCTTGTAATATGTAAGAAAAAATCTGATTTCTCTAATTCAGCAATGATTTCAGTTGTGAAGTGTTTCAGGAACTGAACCATCTGTCGCTGTGCGCAGGTCTCGATGCAATGAAGCTGATATTTTCAAATGTTAATAGCTTTCATCTGCTCCCAGCTAGATTTGTTTGCTGTCTTTGTCGTGTATGGTAGCTGCCTGTGTGATGTTTTCTATGTTTATTTATTGATATTGTGAGATGGCATGTTGCTTTTTCAATGGGAATCTGAGAAGTACTGTTGTCTTGCTCTGCAGCTAGTATTCCTCTCCATTTTTTTCTGAAGATGTTCATTTATATTTAAAAATGGCTGAGTGGAAGCCAAATCAAATTGGCAAGGCCCAAGCACTGGTGGAGATTACAAAATGCTGAGTTGACTGGAAAGCACTTTTAAACAAAATAGGTTCTCACAGTGCAGGATAATTGCTCTGTCATTCTGTTCCTTTATTTTTGGTGTACGATGGGGTATGTTTGAGTGGTAAACTTTCATTATGTTTGAATTTTATTTTTCATTGCTAATACGTTAAAATATTTTGATCTTGCATTTGAAGAGCTATGTTCTGAGTGGATAATAAAGAAATAAATCTGTTGAAATTGTTGGTCAAGGTAATTTAATCTGTTATTAACTGAACAAGCTTTCATCGAACCAAGGGAACCATTTAACCGCCGCGAGAGCTGTATGAGGCTGTACTTAAATGAAATGATGCCATTGTAGGATCTATTCAGGTTAGTCTTGATAAAATATTGCATCTTGCTGCAGTTGCAAGGAGGTGGCAGATAAATCACGTGTCGTTTGTGCCAGCTGCTTAGCAAGTGCCTGAATTAAATGGGAAGTTCTTTGATGTTGCGCTTTGTAGAAGACCAATCACTAAGCCAAAACAGTATATCTTTACAGAATCTTTTTCCTGTTATTTTAAGGTGTCTGAGAGCATGCAGTATCCATTCAAAACTTGCATGAGAGTGGAAGTCGTTGACAAAACACACCTGTGTCGAACGAGGGTGGCTGTTGTAGAGAATGTCATTGGGGGAAGGTTGAGGTTGGTGTATGAAGAGAGCGAAGACAAAACGGATGATTTCTGGTGCCATATGTACAGTCCACTCATCCATCACATTGGTTGGTCTCGAAGCATAGGACACAGGTTCAAAAGATCTGGTAAGCCTGTTGCTTGTCAGAGGTGTCTGTGGGCAGTAGTGGCGTGGGGAGAATTAAGCAATGCTGTTGCTTTATACAGTTAATAAAACTAGTTTGGCTAATTACTTTCTAACGATGCCTAATGGTTTTACCAATTACACTGCCTTTGTAGAGTTTCAGTTCAGTGTACAATTGGTCTGCAGGAAATTGAACTGCAATATTCAAGCATGCTACAAATTTCATTTTTTATGAAAAAAATGAACCTGGAATTATACTGTTCTGCTCTGCTACTTTCTGCATTTGTCTCTTTTGTACACTGCAACATGAGCAAGTATGCAATGGGATACTAATTTCTGTCTCTCCAAGTGTAAGGAATATTCTGTTTTTGTATTGCAAGACCTAGGTGTTGTAGGGGCTGTTAGGAAATGAGCAGGGAAGACGATGGTTTAATAGATGGTGTATGGTTTAGATCCTTGTTATCTCAAATACTTTTAATTTGAAATATTTAAGGTCCATAAATAGGAAGAAGTTTTTTTTTTGAATCTTTCTGTCTTTCATTGTGAATGTACACCTTGTCAGAAACAGCATTTCCATAAAAGATTTCCCAGCGCAGCCCTTCAAGACAGTTTTCTAACTACTTAAATTTTCACTGGAGCTGTTTATAAACAAGAGTAGAGACATAAAGAACAGTGCTGTTTTCCAGAAGTAACGTCTTAATGTTTCTAATAGGATTTCAAGGACTTCCCTTGCAAGGTGGGATTCAACACTTGGCAAAAATAAGCTGTATATGTGTGCAGAGAGTAGACATACTGTATAGAAACTGTGATTATATAAATGTAATCTGTTAGAAAAGAGGTAGTGTTGCCTTTTTTTTTTTTTTTTTTTAAAGCTTCTATATATTGGTAGCAAAGTAGTGATGCAGTTAAGCAGTCTTGGATTTTTTTCTGTAAATGAGGCTGTGTTATAGAGGTTTTTCAGATGGAAGTCAGTGGGGAGAATGGAGAGTGCTCCCCAGATTTGTGTGGAGTCTCATCGTAGACTTTCCACACTAACAGGTGATTGCACTCCAGCAGTTAATATGTTAAGAAAAAGGTATTGCCTACTCTGTTACCAAAAACTGCTGTTAATATGCACTGCTGTTCCTTACAGATATTACAAAGAAACAGGAAGGACACTTTGATGCGCCCTCACATTTATTTATGAAGGTGAGTTTGCTACCAAGAATGTTCTTATGTCAGTCAATTGAGGACCTGGTGTGTGTGAAACAGACCTGGAAGTCGTGGAAATATGCCCAGCAGAAGCACTGGTGAATTTTAATTCACACAGTTTAATAATCTGTCCTTCTTGTTGTAAGCAGAGGTGACAGTGCAGGTGTTTCACCCTGTTCCTGTGCTGTGACTGGCTGTTAGATTCTGAGCTTCTGGTGCTGTCATCTGACTTCGTGATTATTTTTTTTAGGTGAAAGAGGTTGACACAGCTGGAGAGTGGTTTAAAGAAGGAATGAAACTGGAAGCTATAGACCCCTTAAACCTTTCAGCAATATGTGTGGCAACTATTAGGAAGGTAAGGAGGCCAGTGTTTGTTGTCAGAAGATAGGCAGGACCATTTTACATTCACCTTTGTTCAGGTTAGAAACAAAGCTCAGGAATTGAATCCATTAAGTTATATACAACTACTGTGAAGGAGAACATACTCATGTATGTTTGATTTTAATCTCTGGAGATTCAGCCTTACGTTTAATTTATGCTATGCTTGTGGGATTAATTTTCAAGACAGTTTACTGCTAATTATCCCAAGTATTTTGCTATTGTATTCAAAATAAAAGCCTCATCTTGCTTGCTTGCTGGAATCTATGAAGATAAGCTTCTTCTAGATTGATTAAAAGGGATCTCATCAACATTAAGTCTTTATTAAAAGGGAAAGAGAATGGACAAAAAGAGTAGCTTAGCAACTTTGCATAACCTTACCAATGAGTGTGGTCATTATTTCAAATCTCTTTTTCTTAATAGTGTGCAGAATATCTTTCAAGCTAGAGTAAACTGAAACATAAAGCTTTAAGATAGAACTGATATACTCACAAAAAATAAACTAGAGCTCAGAAAAAGGAAATGTTCATCTCATAACTTTGCAGTTATCAAAGGTACATTTGACAGTAGAGCACACAATCTTGGAGACAGGTATGATTTCAGTTTGTTTTGCTTTTCCTGTTTTATTGTAATTGAATGTTCTTCTGAGTACTTTCATTATTAGTTATTTTTCACTCTTGAAACATGGCATGCTTTCTTTCTAGCCTTATCACACAGTTAAAGGTATTTAATGTAAAATTTTGTTTTTCTTTACAAAGGTTTTAGCAGATGGCTATCTTATGATTGGGATTGATGGCTCAGAAGCAGCAGATGGGTCTGATTGGTTTTGTTACCATGCCACTTCCCCTTCTATTTTCCCTGTTGGTTTCTGTGAAATTAACATGATTGAACTAACTCCACCCAGAGGTACATATAGAATTCTGACCACATTTTATTTTGAATATTTTTCAGTGATATTGTATGTGCCATATGCTTTGTATTTTAAATCAGTCTACAAAATTCATTTCACTTTTTAGGACACTCTCGAGTCAGAAACAAATAAAACAGTGCAACTTGAAAGTAATCTTCAAAACAGAGACAAACTTCTGAGAAAAAGAGAAATTGAACCTCCTTATGATACACTGGCTAAAATAATTTGCCTTTACTGCCGTAAGTTGAGGACAGCCACTAGTTGAGCAGCATAGCTTGATGTGAATGGGAAGTATAAATATGCAAGTCGCTGCATGGTCTGCTCGTAAATTGCTGTTGCTTGGCGAGTCCAGACCTCCAGAGGTTTAATGGACATTGTAGAGAGTCTCAGACTTGGGCGAATAGTGACAAAGCTGTAAATTTCTGTAGGGTGTGCACAAACCTGACCTGCAGGGAAGTGGCCATTGGAGCTGTTTGCCTTCTGTGAGAATAAGCTGTCTGTCCACCGCACGTGTGCCTACAGGAGGCTCTTACTGCCTCCACCTTTTGATTTGTATTATCGAGGTCCAGCAGCTTGTAGAGAGGATTTTAATTAGGCATGTAGCAGCAGATGGTTTTTCTTCATTCTCCTTGCTGGCTTCTACCTGTATTTATTGAGTGATTTTCTAGGTAATAACTACATAACACAACGTGAGGAATGTCTTACTTTTACTATTGCACACGAATAGTAAAATTTGTCATCCTTGAGTATGTGTTCAGTGCATTTGAGGCAGATTTACTATTTTCCAGTTAACTCATCTAGTGAATGTATTGCCTAGAAACTCATGAGCGTGGTCATACCTGCAAAATGTGCTGCAGGAGTCTCTTGCAGTTGTGGTAGTTGTTGCATGGGGCAAAAAGTGTCCATATCAACAGCAGCTAATTTAGAAGTGACTACGCTAAAAGATACAGAAATCAAATCCCCTTTTAAGATGAAACTCTTTTTTTCACTCTTCGAAGACTTTACACAACAGTGTGCAGATTCTGTTACCACATTTATCATACTGTTGTGTTTCTCATATTTTGGCAGCTTTGTTTACCTTATTGCCCATTTTATATTGCAGTTTTCCCCAGCAGTGCTGTATCATCCACTGAGAGATGACTGAATCTTAAAATCACAGAATCACCCATGCAATAATCTAAAAGTCATTTGAGAGAGAAGTTAGGAGTAAAATACAGAACGTAAGGTCCTTTAACACAGCTTTACTACTGATTTAATACGATTGAAGTGATCAAAGCATCTTAGCTTTTA
The DNA here is from genome assembly GCF_951394365.1 of Tetrao urogallus. Taxonomy (NCBI): domain Eukaryota; kingdom Metazoa; phylum Chordata; class Aves; order Galliformes; family Phasianidae; genus Tetrao; species Tetrao urogallus. The sequence continues at coordinate 964,656 of NC_136831.1, read as the reverse complement.
TGAGAGGTATCTTCTACCCTCCAAGTTATGAGCTTGCAAATGCACAGTTTCTTAATTTTGGCTGTTTAATTAGGACCACGTGCACGTCTTTAGTGCCTAAGGGCCTTGTGTATGTTAGTCCAGCCAGAGGAGCTGTACATTCACAAGCATTAATTCTCAAAACTTAGAGATGACCCAGTTAGCTTTCCTGCTGCATGTCTTCCTGCAGACAGTTATGTACCACAAGTGAGCGCCATTTGTTACATTACATCCAGCAGTGTGGGTACATTAAATAAGTTGCTGTTAAACCCCTGCAATTCATGCTTCTAGGTTTATTCCTTTCTAATATCTTCATCTCTTGCTGAAACCAGCAGAAGCTGAAGATGCTTTAATACTCGTAAGACTTTTAGGCGCATTCAGCAGATGAACAAAAGCTGAATATATAAGAAATTGGTTTTTTACCTTTCCAATAACTTAAAAGATTGGGAAAAAAAGATCCTGTAATTCTTTCTTCTATTGCTAACGTTAACTTTATTATTTAAGGTTTTACATATCCACACTTGTTCCATGAACCTGTTCCTAACGCATCAAATTTTTCAGTAGTGGAGCTCTTTCCCCACAGGAAAGACACTGGATGTGCTTAATTACGTTATGTGTTCCGGGTCATTTGTGTGGGGCATTGTAGACATGAAGGATCTACGTGAGCAGAGAGCTTCCAGTGTCGACAATTGATCTTAACATCAAATGATGCTTTGTGTATTATCCAGAAATTCATTCATCTTTGTTGCACAAAGGCAGTGTCCAGTTGACTGTGTTGTCCATTAGACCAGAGCTCAGAGAATGGAGATTTCTGATGTTAATGTTTTGCTTCTTTGTCTTTTTAGCCATAGCACAGTGCCACTGTTGTATTCTTGTTGATGTTCTAACATAGGAAGCTCACAGTTGATTTATGAAAGTATTGTTTAAAATTCACAGGTTATACGAAACTCCCGTTCAAATGGTTTGACTACCTCAGGGAAACAGACTCAATAGCAGCACCTGTAAAGCTCTTCAATAAGGTAATAAGCACCAAGCATCCATGTTGAAATTTAATTTGGGATTTTCTTCACGTTTTAATCTGTGTGCTTATGGGATTGACCCACTTTCTTCAAGTACAGTTGTGGAAAAACTAAGCCAACAGATTTTAATATAATTTAACAGCCCTTATTTCTAGGGGCTGAGTATTTCTGGAATGTTAAATGCAGGACTGCACGGAACTTCATAAATGATGCTTGAAAATGTCTTAAGCTAAAGCGATTGAAATGTTTGCTTCAGCACCGTGTGCTCAACTGATCTCATTAACGTGGTTGGTGCCCTGATGTGCCTGCTTTTCCAGGAAGTTCCAAACCATGGGTTTCATGTTGGAATGAAACTGGAGGCCGTTGATCTGATGGAGCCTCGCTTGGTCTGCGTGGCCACAGTAACTCGCATTATCCATCGTCTGTTGAGGATACACTTTGATGGCTGGGAAGATGAGTATGACCAGTGGGTGGACTGCGAGTCCCCAGACCTCTACCCCGTGGGATGGTGTCAGCTAACTGGCTATCAGCTGCAGCCTCCAGCACCACAGTGTAAGTTCTGCATTGTGCACTGATCCTTAATCGCATGTGATGCTTTTCCTGCCTTCGTCCTTCTTAGGTTAGGTCACTAAGTGTAACAGAAATAGAACAAATCATTGCTATTGCTTAGAAGTACGCAGATCTGATCTCTTCCATCTTGACTCTTAAAGTACTTCTGGGCATTTCTGTGGCAACTCAGCAGTTTTCTGTTTCGTTACTGGAAGATGTTTATTTCACGTAGGAAAAAAGCCCTATGACCTGACAAGTCTGGAGAGAGAATTTGTAGTGGTTGAAGTTAGCAAATAAATATTCTTTGTGTGCTGAATGTGACGGCCCTCAGTGTGTGCTTGGCTACTGCTGTGCAGAAGTGTTTGTGTGAGAAGGCTACATTTCATTTAGGACATTTACACTTCATCAAAACTTGGTGTGCTGGGCCAGTTCTTATGGTAATCGATAGCTTTAAAGAATGTTTGTTTAATGGAAAGGAGGTAGGAAGAGTAATGCCAGTACTGTTAGTAGTGCTGGCTACTGATAGCAGTTTGATTGCAGTTTAATGGCAGGTTTCTCAGAAAAGCTTTGTGGTGTTCTGAAGTGTATTTCCAAAATAATAAACTTTAATTTTGTACTCCACGCTTTTTTGCAGCATCAAGAGATAACCAGTCAAGTTCATCAAAACAGAAGAAAAAGTCAAAATCACAACAGTACAAAGGACATAAGAAAAGTGGGTGACAAAATAGTGCTTGCCATTTCCCTGTTGCTTAAAAAGCTTGTGGTCTCTCCCTCAGTCTCTCTTCTACTTAGAAGTGCTGTTTCTGTGTAAAGCAGGCGTTAAGCTAAAAGGTGCAGTGTGCCATGAAAGGAATTTTGTAAATAACCGAGAATATCTCTTTTTTAATTATTTTTTTTTTATAACTTGTAGCAGTCTAAGTACACAGGGTGAGCCCTCAGCCCTGCTAAGAGCCACGGCGTTTTTAATGATGAACCAGTTAAAAACTTGTGGCAGCTCTCTTTTGCCACGCAGGGGTGAGTAGTTTGTCTTCACGGAAGTTGATGACCTCATTCCAGGCAACCCAACTATGTCTGTTATTTTTGGAGCATCAGCTCGCTCTGCTGACTCATTCTCTTGGTGCTGTCTTGGAAGAGTGGAGTGCAAAGATGCAGTGCTTCGTGCTGCCAGCACAAGGACAGATCAGCTACAGCAAATGTATAATGTGTTGTCTCCATTTAGCAATTTGCTTGGCTTCTGTGCCAAGGTATTTTCTGCTGGGACAGCCTAGCAAAAATTAATGTCTTGGATGCTGAAAGTTACTTTAAGTGCAAGTCAGCAATCCTGGATGACAGAAATCTTGAACCGTCCTCTAATTTGACTTGAGGAGAGAATTTTTTATGCAAAATCCTGTATATTTTTGTATGCTCACTCCCTAAATGTGGGTACTGCACCTTTAAAGGAAGTGCTGGTCTGCTTCATTTATTTCAGTGTTTTTTTTCCCTCTGCTCATACTTCGGTAATTTCCTTCTCCATTAATGAAATGGAGGAGCAGTTGTGGCATTATTGCTCTCCTAACATCAGTCTTTCTGCCTTTGATCACATTTCTATTTTCCTTATACAAAAGAAAGAAGATTAAAACTACAAAAAATGTTTTGCTTGAATGACATTTTTCTCAGGGACTTTTAGCAGTTTGAGGCTGTGATGGAAAATTTTTGTCAGTGTTTTTTTCTTGTCTCATATGGACTGCTTACAGTAATTAGACAATGTGCTTGATTGTAAATGGCAAGTAATTCATCTTACTTGGATGAAGACTAAATTTGGAAGTGGGCAGTAAAATGAAATAATGAACAGTAAAGTAAGCATTCTTCTTAGCAGTATTTTCTGTAGCTTTCTTAAACCAGGGTTTTAAAATACTGAATTACTGAGGGAAAAACCCTGGAGCAGGACTTAAGGTTCAGTTGAGGATCAGGAAGCATCTGCCTTCTGTGGGATCCCATGCATTAAAAGTTGAATCTCTAAAATGGGAAATCTGATGTCTGTTCCCAATTTAAATCATGTGAAGTAAAATGAAGAGTGAGTTGTGCTTACTGGGATGTTACAGACCTTACCTGTTCATCGTCTGCTTCCAGTGACTTCGTTGCAGCTGAAGGAGGAGATGCTGGATGGAGAGGAGTACAGCTTCCTGCAAGGAGCGTCTGACCAGGAGAGCAACGGATCTGCCAGCTTCTACATAAAGCAAGAACCATAATGCAGCATAAGGAAGCGAGGGGCGCAGGATTGGTGATAGGAAAGGAGCCTTTCTCCAAGTCTGACTGGTTTTGTTCCCGCTTTGATGGTGCAGCGTGGATGGCTGCACCGGGGGCACTTTGCTATCTGTAGATGAGCTAGACTCGGTTCAGAATTTTTTGGAAGGACGGGGAAACTATTTTAGTGAAAAAAGATTTTTTCAATTTATTAAAAACGGAGAACGGACACTTTTTGTGTTGCATTTGAAGCTTTTGCAAGAGTTTTGTAATATTTTCAAGTTCAGATCTATTGTGCATTGTTAACAAGAACTGAAAATCTAATTTTTTTGTAAGATTAGAGTTTAAATAGCACGATCGTGGGAAGCGTTGGAGGAAGATGTAGTTGCGAATACAAATGAACTGTCACCACAAATGAACCTTTTTGGTACAAATTGGGAGATACTTAAACTCTTGTGAACTGCACTGGTCACACCTCTGTTTGTTTGTTTTTAATTGTGAAATAAGGCATTTGAGCCCTGATCTGGAGGCACAGATGGTATGAGGAGGATCGCCCTGTAGAGCTCTACTTGGTGAGTAGCCCCAGCTGCAATGGAGCCATCACCTGGGGAGATTTTTTAACTTTTCAATGTGTTTTTATTTAGTTTAAAATGCGTTTTTTTTATATGATGCTTTTTAAATTAAAATATATAGTTCCTTAGGGTCTGAATCAGTGCCCAGTGATATCAGTAGCCTTGTGTTCGTTGGCCGCAGTGGGCACTGGATTGGGACTGCAGCTCTCTTGTCTCCACGTGGATATCTGTTGTCTTGGAACGCTCCAGCAAATGTTTACAGAGCCCTATCTCTGCCAAACTGGAACTTCAGAGGATTCCCTGCTTTGGAAGATGAGAGATAACGATGGATTTAACCTAGACAGCAACCGAGGCCTCCCTTGGTGGTGGAAGGAACTTCTCTGTATTCTTCTGATTGTATCTTTCCATTCAGAAAGACCTCGTTTCCTTACCATCTGAAAAGCTTATTTCTGAACATTCAGAACTGATGTTCCCTGTGGTTTCAGTTGACCTAAAAGGAGCCAGATGTTCAGCTCTGCACAGCCTGCAGTGTTCCTTTCTTGCTGCAGTGTTGTGAGGTGGAAATTGAGACTTGAGAACGTTACACGGATGGCACACAGCATAGCACGTCACTCACCAGCTGGATGTTTGTTGCCTCGATCCTTGCGTCTTGCTTCAGATATCCCATTAATCCCACCTGCTTTCTGTCCAGATGTTTTAAAGGCAAAAGTTAAGCAGAAGGGTGCAAATGACTGACTAGTAGCGTAATACAAAGTATTTTCACGTGAGCCCTTAATTATTTGGATTTTCCTTCCTTGGTTTTAGACTTTGTATGTTTTTGTAGATGGCTTCATTGATGGAGTTGATGAGTGAAATTATCAATCACCCTGCAGAGCTGTGACTGGAAAAATGTGCATCAAGAGCTTTAGCTTTTACCAGTAAGGTTCATTAACTAAACTCTCAGGAATTAACTGCGTATGTTCTATAAGTGCTTCTGGATCTTAGTAGGTCCCCTTCAGAGCAGTACAGTGATTATTTGACTCTTAGCCACAAGGTAGGGCTTAGAAAATTGGTGGTCGAAACAGTTAACTTCTGTGTTCCTGCAGCCTAAGAAATGCTTTAAGGACATCAACCCACAGAGCCCCAGGAGACCATTTCTGTATACTGTTGTCCAAACCTAAAAACAGAAAAAAGTGCATAGAAAGTTGAAAACCAGCAAGTTGATTCTTTTCTAAAATATTGCTCTAACTTTGGGTACAAAGTGTTGGTAATATGCACCGGTTTACCTCATTCTATGCAAGAGGGGTTAATTATGTAAAGTTTTGTATTTACTACTGGAATTTAAAAGAAACAAGCTGTCCTGTATAGCATAGGAATGTCTGGAATTTTCCCTTACCAGTAAAAATGTCCATAATGACCCCTTTTTAACAACAGCTTTGTACACGGACAGCACCTGGTTACTGGATTATAGGTATCTGTAACTTCAGGTGGTGACTCTTCGGCTCTCTGCAATAGCCATAGCAAAGGGACTTTCTCTTGTTTGGTAGGCTTCACATCCGTCCTCTCGGAGCCTGACCCTCATGGGGCATTTCTTATGATCACCCTGAGTTGGAGGAGTAGGTTTAGAGACCATTGTTAATGACGTTTTGAACCTTAATTTTATTATTTTTCCTATGCTCTTCATTTATGCTGCCATAAAATCCAGTTCTGCAAACATTGATTTGATTTGGTAAGTACATCGCTGTTGATTTTATTCATGTTTTTTGATGTGACAACTTCCAAATCGCCACTGGCAGCTGGAATGAGTTGGGCACATCCTTGCTTTCTTCTCTCATCAGCTGCTTTTCAGTACAGTAGAAAAACATGCATTAATTTGTTTCTTGATGTGAAATTTGGGCTATGATGGCAAGGGATGTTGCCAAGCCAGGAAACCTTGGGCTCCCATGCATTGCCCAGGTCAGAGCCTGGCTTCCCAGGCATGGCCGACCTGTGAGCTTAGACTGCTGAGAGGCAAAGATGGCACTTTGAACGCATCTCCTGTGCTGGAGAAACGTAGGAATCGGGTTGGAAGTCTGTCGGTCTTTAAAGCGTTCTTTAAAAACAGGTTTCTTTGATCAAACACTACGTGTGAGCTGCCCTGCGTTCTGGTGTGCACGGGACTCTGTCGGAGTTGTGTTGAGGCAGGAGTGACGTTTGTGTCCGTACTCAGAAGATACCGGCGTTGTTAATTGTCAGCTGTGCTGGAATCTGTCCTAAGCAAAGCCGTCAGGGATTCGGGTCGTTGCCTCGGGAGGTTTCTGGACACCTGAGCAAATCCACGAGGTGTTCAGAGGATGTCTCTTCGGCTGTGGGTTGCAGGTCCCTGCTGGAACCCATGGCGTAGGCTTTGCTGTGCATGGAAGCATCAGCAGCAGAATGCTTCTGCTGTCCTTGGCTTTGCTCTGAGCAGCCTGCTGGGCGGAAGGCAGAGCAGTGTCCGATGCGGAGCTTTCGCTGGGGTCAGGCTGGCAGCATTTGGCAAAGCAGGACGCCGTGCCGTGCAGCTCCCCTCTGTTGCTGGGACCCTCCTGGTGGTCTTTGAGTTCTGTCATTTGAACACAGCTCAAACCCTTTCCTTGCTGCACCTGAGGAAGCGAAGGCGGTTATCAACTCTTTGTTCTACGGATACTAACACGGGTTTCAGTGTTTGTTTGTTATTCTTGTTGTTTTATGTGATGTGAATACCCTCTCCTGTCAATATTTGTACAATGGTGCTAATATATTTGGTAACAATCCTTTATTGGGAAGGGATTTTTAAAAACTGTGATTTAAACTGAATTTTTCTTCCTTTTAATTTTCATATTTAAAGCCACAGCCATTTATACACATGGGCGTCAGCTCCGGCCCTGGGGAAACGTTGGGGCGGGAATGGAGATGAAACAAATGGGGTTTTTACATCATTTCTGTATGTATTTGATATATAAATCAATATCTGTACAAATTTATCTTTTATTTTCTTGGTAACTTGTGTGGTCAGTGAGAGAGTATTTAAGACTTTCTCATGCAATGTACATAAGTGGAAAAAATGCTTTTGGAGAAATTAAATGTTACTTTCATTTTTATGAGACCGCAGATTTTCAGCATGGATGTGAAAAGCATTAAAATTATAACTTTGTGTACAAGATGAAAATAATTCACTAAATTTGCCTTTTTTACACAAAATAAAAACATTACAAGTCAGTTCTTGAATGTCGTTTCCTTGAAGAGCTGCTCGTTGGCACAGAGCTGTGCTGCAGCTCCTTCCTTCCCTCACAGTGCAGACCCAGGAGCTTCTTACAGCCCGGAGGTGCTGTGAGCGCTCAGCTGAGCAGCCTGCAAGCAGGGGGTAGGGAAGGCGTTTGTGTGAGCCATGCAGTGTCAGGTGGAGGCTTTATGCAGTGCAGGTTTTACTCCTGGCCTTAGGTTTCACAGCTGCTGTTAATAGCTGCACAGTGCGCTGGAAATTGCCATGGGGGAGCGTCGGGTTTTCCTTCCAGTGCAGTTCTGTGCCAGGAGATGCAGCGTCCCTTCCCTCCCCATTCACCCAGGTGGAGAAGCTTGTATTGAAACACAGCTCTTCCTTCTGCAAGGAAAACCGAGCGCTCCTCACACCGCACTGAGTTCAGCACAACAGGTCTGTTCTAGAATGAACACACCGTAAGCAGTTCATTTATATCATCCATTTATTTTTGATGGTTCTGAAAAGTCATCAAGATAACCGCTGTGCTAATTGCTCCCAGATCGTTAGCTGGAGTGAGATGAGAGTCAGAAGGCACAATTCATTGTGGAAACTGGCATCACTCATAGATCCAGTCATGTGCACACGATCTGTAGTCGATGAGCTCCGCTGGTTTGAACCAAAGGTTGATCTCCTTCTGGGCACTTTCTACAGAGTCGCTGCCATGGATGATGTTTCTGTGGACCAATGCAACGTTGTTTAATATAAAGAAAAAAACTCTACAAGTGGAAACGCCATACGGAAGAAGTGGGGATGAAGCACCTAAAGCTACAACCCTTATCCCGGGTACAGCAATTGCACAGCTCCCCTATAAGCTCTGCTCACTACACCCAGCAGGGTGGGGGCATGGGGCTATGCTACTGCAGCAGCCACTGCTTGATCTTACATGGAGCTCTGCCACGCAGCTGAATTTTAAGAAGTTTTGTACCCAGCCATTATCCTAAGTGGTTGTTATAGGCTGCAGCCTGCAAATAAAACCCCATCAGACCAGGTTAGCCACCAGCAGTTTGATTTCCCTACCCCTGTTAAGTGTGATCTCTATAGAGAAGCAGCTGAGCACCAACCTTCCCACTTGGATGCAGAAATCCCCACGGATGGTGCCGGGCTTCGAGTCCGCAGGGTTGGTTTCCCCCAGCATCACTCTGCCTGTTTTAACCACATTGAGCCCCTCCCACACCTACAGGGGAGAAAAGACAGCAAACCAACATCAGTCCACGCTTATGCAGAATTGCACACCTTGCACAGTGAGAGCTGGCCCAAGGTGAGGGCTTCACCACAAAACAGAAACCCCTTCAGGTGGGTTTCTGTGGGACAGTGACCCTCGCCTTCTCTCCTTTTTTTACCCCCAAACTTTAAGGGTTTTTTTTTGTGCAGAAAATAAGTTTTGGGGAATGTTAACACAGGGGAAGCATTTCAGCAGGAACTTTAAGCGCGCATCTTTCACAGATCTGAGGAAGCTTTCCCTCAGTACGCGCACGCTGCCTACCATGGCCACAACGGGGCCGGAGTTCATGTACTTCACCAGGCCGGGGTAGAAGGGCCGATCCTTCAGGTCGATGTAATGCTGCTTGAGAAGGTCCTCAGAGGCCTGCGGGAGGACAAAGGGAGTATGTGAGTAGGGCAGCCCCCACCCCATCCCACCAAGGGGTCACCGCTGTAAGATTTAGCACCCGCGGCTGTTTTCAGCGCCCCGTAACGCCACCGGCACTGCAGCAGCCGTTCTCCTCGCGAGGTGGCGGTGGGGCACAGCGGTTCCGGCTTGGCTCCTCTCCCCCCCCCCGCTGACCCCGCGGTGAAGTGCCGGGCAGGTGGAATGCCGATGGCCGCCCGGTTCGGCCGGGCCGCCGCTGCGCTACTCGACGTCGGGAGCGCGAAAGGCCGCCGGGACGGACTCGTGTCCCAGGGCCCGCGGGGGCGACGTAAAGAAAGCGCCGGGCACGGCCGGCAGTTCCGGCCTCGACTTACGTGCACGAACTTCATGGCCACCAGGCGGAAGCCCTTCTGCTCGAAGCGCTTGATGATTTCTCCCACCAGCCCCCGCTGCACGCCGTCGGGCTTGATGGCGATGAAGGTGCGCTCGCAGTTGGCAGCCATGGCGCTGCGGAACAAAAGCGCACAGCCTCAATCAGAGCCCCCCGGCTCAAGGTCGGCCCGCGGCCCCTCCGCCATTGCGCCGCACGGCCCACGTGGCGCCCGGCCCGCACTGCCCCGCACGGCCCCGCACGGCCCCGCCCCGCTCCCATCCCGTCCCCCCCCGGGCCGATGCCCGCACAGAACCGCCCGCCCCGCTCGGATCCCGTCCCGCCGCGCCGACCCGACCCAGAGCCGCGCACACCTCCCGCAGCTCCGCAGCCGCCGAAGAAAGAGGAGGAGGAGGAGGAGGAGGGGGGGGGGAGGCGGCCGTGCGCCGGAAGCCGCCCTGCGGGAGGGAGGGGCGGAGGGGCGGCTGCAATGCGGCCGTGCGCGGGGATTGGCGCTGCGGCTCCGCGGCTGGGGCTGCAGTCAGCGCTGCGCTCTGCGGTGAAGATGAGGGATGAAAAGCGGAGCTCGGGGATGGACAGCGCGGTAATAGCAGCGAATAGCAGCCGGGTGACAAAATGTTGGGTTTTTTCCCCCCATAGTGAGAAGCGAAGCGATGCAGGATATTTAGCTTCATCACGCACCTTGTGCAGCACCGCCTGTCGGCACGAGAGCCTGACGGCCTCACCTGCACTTTGGTACCTAATCTGTTCCCGCTCATTAGACTCATTAATTAATTAGCCCTAAGGCAGTGTGATGAAAATAACCCTTTATTTCACGTAAGAAAAGGCAAACATTTACTTTGGAGCATCTCCTCTGCGGGACTCAGCGCCTCCATGACCATAGAGAGATGATCTCAGTTCCATGGTGCTTCAGTATTTGAAATAATTGAGCGCTGCGGAGTGCACACAACTACTGACACACGAGTGCTGCTTTTAAGGAATGCTACAATAAACTCATTTGTGGATAAATGAGCTGATAAATGGCATCGACACCCATGCAGTCAGTGAATGCTTGCTGGCTGATGCTCTCCCCAGCAGGAGCAGCCGTCCCTACTGAAAGATGCTCAGCATTATTGTGGACGGATTTCTTTACACGATTAAATAAAAAACAATTCTGGAGTCGCTTCTGAAACACCTCATCCCAAAGCAGGCTGTACTGGACGTGCAGCCATCACAGGCAGAGCCATCACAGCTGTTAGCAGTTTGGGCAGCAAAGCAGATTCCATCCCATTTTTCCCCGTGTGCTTCCTGGCTGAAAGTGGATCACACTCATCCGTTCTCATATTAAATCTTCTTTTCACATAAAAAGGGGGTTTCAAAAAAGCCTGACCTATAATCCTTCCTTAAAACGCTACATAAATCCGGTGCATAAATAAAGAAAGCACGTCAATCTGGAGACAAGTTGTCATTTCACTGAGCTCTGCATGCAAGCACAGCACGTTTTGGAATGAGAAATAAAGAGGTTGCTTTTCCCGTAGCTGCTTTGGCTCTGAGCGTCCCCTTGCCTGGACGCCCCGTGCCCCCCCCCCTCCGCTCGCAGCGCCGCCCCGCGCAGCCCAGCAGCCCCGCGGCACCCCGCGCTGCCCCCCGCCCCGCCCCGCCCGCGCTCCTCTCTGCCTCCCTGCAGCTGCGAAGCATTTCGTGAAGCCGCCTTCTGTGTTATTAACGAGGAACGTTTTGCTTCTCTACCATTTAATTTCACCTCTACCACCCGCATGAACATCCGAGACGCTTTTTAAAGCACGTTCCTATCTACAGCTCGGTAGTTTTCTAACCAAAGCAACAGCAACCACCGATCAGCATTCACAGCGGAGCACGTGGCAGGTTTGTGAAGCAGGTTTGCAGGAGGTGGTGTGCAGGATGGAGCTAACTGGAGCACAGCCACGAGACCAAAGGCCGCCTCAGTTCTACTCGTAGATCCATTCGTGAGCGCAGCTCCTGTAGTCAACCAGTTCTTCAGGAGCGAACCACAGGTTGATCTCTGCCTCGGCGCTTTCTAGAGAATCGCTCCCATGGATGATGTTCCTAGGAAAAGATTGATACAAAAGCAATGTAATCTCCAACCTCAAAGCAAAGAACACTCCATCTTTAAGTGGTCTCCACTGCACACAGAAGCTGTACGTAACGGTAAGGCAGCAGCAGGCACAGGGCAGGCTGTGCCAGCTTTGCTCAGCGCTTTTGTCACTGTGAGCACTGCAGCCTTCTCTCCATCTCTGGACGCTGCCACAGTGCCGCAGGGCGGGCAGCCTGCAGCACAGCTCTGCCACGCCGTGACACCGCTGCGCTCCCTATCTTCAGGTGCTATCAATGCTGTGCAGATATACCTTGCAACTTGCACACAGAGGTCGCCACGAATAGTGCCGGGCTTGGAATCCATGGGATTAGTTTCCCCCAGCATCACTCTTCCAGTCTTAATCACATTAAGACCCTCCCACACCTTGGGGAAAAAAAATGCATTAAGATGATAAAATCTTATCTGTAGACGAAGTAGAGTTAATAATGTGTTCCAGAACAATGCAGTGCTGTCCATCACTGCACAAACCACCATAAGCAAGGCTTATTTTATCTCCAGTTTTTCTGAGATTCTCAGTACCCATCTGCAATGCTCATGGGAAGAGAATGACTTTGACTCTCAGGCTGTGAAGCACTCTTCCAGAAAAGCTTTCTGCTCACTGAGGATCTTGACATCCAGTTCAATTATTTCACAACTACATCATAAAGGAAAAAACTCCTAATAAAATTAGACTAAACAAGGTTTTCAAAGTTACTTTAACTTGAAAGTAATGTCTATTTCACCATCGGTTCTCTGCTTGATTAACACATGCTATTCCATAGTGGATTTTTCGTGCAGCTTTACTCTCTCACCTTTGGTTCTCAATTTCCCCTTGCCCTCTTCCTCAACACATTGTTTCAATTGTGAGAAAGACTATGGAAAAACATATATTTTTTTAAACTGACTTTGCAGTGCATCTTCCTATTATGCTTCCTAACCTCATTATTTAAATCTAAGTTTCTAAAATCTCTGTTAAAGGTAAGCTAGTATCCAGTAGGTAACGCAGGCCTCTTTGTGAGGCAGCTGAGTGCCATGTTTTCCTCGTCTAAACGTCATTGGTAAGGACTCACCATAGCTACGACAGGCCCGGAGTGCATGTAGTGCACCAGGCCGTCATAGAACGGGCGGTCCTTGAGGTCGATGTAGTGCTCCCTCAGAAGGTCCTCAGAGGCCTGCATTAAAAAACAAATAATCAAAAACCCCCACAACAACAGAAAGCTTTCTGTAAGAGTGTGCTGCAATCACGTAGGTTAGCTGCAAACGCACACTTCGAAATCAGCATTTCTACTAAGTTCCTAGAACTGTTAGTAACTGTGGGTTTCAATTGTTGGCCTTAGCTATATCTGAACTTCCGAAGGTCTCCATTGCCAATGCAGGTAGCTTATGTGACCTGGCATTTGTTGAATATATCCAGAGATATCAACTGAGAATAGGGTGCACCTACAAGAATGTTCTCCTCAGACTAAGGACATCAAGTTACTAAAATTAGCATGCTTAGCATGTCTAAAGCATTTAGCCAGAGCTGGCAACTGGAACTTCTCCAAAACACCCAAAGACTTATCAGAATTCCAGGTTTAACTCTTCTGAGCACTCCTCTTTATCATTGCTGCTCTGTTTTCAGGTTGATATTCCTATTAAGAACACAAGAGAAGGACAGCTCACATGTGTCAGCTTCATGGCCACCAGCTTGAAACCCTTCTGCTCGAAGCGCCGGATGATTTCTCCCACCAGCCCCCGCTGCACGCCGTCAGGCTTGATGGCAATGAAGGTGCGCTCTGAGATGGAAGCCATGGTCCTGGCCAGGGGCAGCCACGGTCACGGGGTCAGCAGCAAGCGCAGCCCCAGCCCCGGTCTGGTGTTATGCTGCAATCATTAGACCTGAAGTTCTTACCTGGCGAGCTGTGCACATCGGCAGCACCTGAAGGTCGATCTGCACGATGGGCACAATGCTACAGAAGTAACTAGGCAACAGTAAGTTTGCAAAATACAGAACCGTGCAATTAGCAAACGCGAAGAGCAGAAGAGCTGTAAATAAAACAAAAACAAAGGACCACGGAGGGACTGCTGGCTGCGATTCAGGGCAAAATATCAATCCATAAACATCATTTTCATCTGTCAATGGCTGCTCTCCAGTTTCGGATCACAGCTCGCTCAAGCACAGCACACACACGTGCACACACACCCGCACACAGGTAAACGCGCGAGCACAGCCAGACCCCGCCCAGCCCGGACAGGCCCCGCTCCTCGTCCCGCTCCGCGCCGCTCCGTCTCACCTGCTGGCAGCCCCGCACAGCTCTGGCGCTGCCGCGGCCGTCCAGCCCGGCTTAACCCCGGGCCGCCCCCTGGCCACCCAGCCCGCACGGTTGCCATGGCGACGGCGCGGCCTCCCGCCAGCAGGGGGCGCTCGGCGCGTCGGGTCTGCCCGCAGCCCGCTGCTCCCGCGGCTGAAAGCAGCGCGTGGAGCGGCGCGGATGCTCGGGCTGCGCTCCGCGGGCCTGCCTGAAAGCGAACGGTTTTTCCGCTTACGTTCTGTTGATATATAGACCTTTTTTTTTTTTAGACATTTCACACTGCTGTGACAGCTCCTAACGCTGTAGTCCTCACAAAGGCAGAGCAGTATTTAGAAACAGAAAAGATCCCCACGAACTGGCAAATACAGGCAAAGGCAGCAGCGGGCAGCCGCTTACAGCCCAGCTGCCGGGCGATAGACGCAGAGGGCTGCCATGGGGTCAGCAGTGCAGGCGGCAGCTTCAGCCCAGCGCTGCGTGTGGCCCCTGCCAAGCCTCGTACCCTCATTAAATAGGGGTCGTCTTCGGCACTTCTGAGCTAGTCCGTGGTGAGCAGCACACGTTGTTCATTATGTAGTGCATAAAACACCACAGAACTGTTATTCATGTACCGCTGCCCTGCCCCAGGCAGCCCAGCCAAGCAGAGAGGTGAGAGAAAGGAGACTTCCAAGTGTTCAGTCAACAGAGTTCGAATGAATGAGTGAAATAACCATCACTGAGCCCCAGCTGTTCACTCACCTCAAACCAGGGCTTTTAAATAAGCCGGAGGTAACAGCCTGTGAACGGCTCCAACCATCAGGAGGATCTGCACGCAGCTCCCAGCCCTGTTCTGTGCACAGCTCTGTGAAGATCTCGGCTGAAATCCTGCTTCCATACCACCCCAAATCTGGGAGTTCTCCCTCGCCTTACATTTTGTGCTGTGCCCTCTTGCTCCTCACTGCCAGCCTCCATTGACTGCCCTCCATTGAGCTTACTGCTATTGTCTGATTATTTCAGCCATAATCCTTCACCCGATTCTCGCTTGAACCCCGTGGTGCTTTAAGACAAAAAAGGACTATAGAATTAATTTCTTCCTCTGGATAAAGTCCCAGCTAAGTTCTTCTCGTCCCAAACTGATTTGTCTTCCCTGGTAAATCAAAATCAATTTACTTTCAAAGAAACTGTTATTTCTAGAGATGTGGAATATAATTTTATTATCCAAAACCAAATTTCTTTTTCAAGGAGTTCTTTCTCCATGAGTGTGAACTGCATTCTACTCATGCTGTCACTGCTTTCAGGTAACAAAAGCAACACCTCCGTGCTGTTTCATATGCTCCATTACTTTACTAAACTGATGGGGCCTTCCATGTTTCTTAACTTGCTGGCAAGCAACTAGTATACAATTCCAAGTCTTGCTCCATTTTTAATACATCCCCGAGTTTCCGATCTCACACTGATTGTGTGCATGATAAAACATGATCAGAAATAGTAAGACTGCCAACAAGATCCCTATGCCACCTGCATTTTGCCCCAGGTAGTTTTGCTTCATATTTTTAAAAGTTCGTATTTTTAAATACTTCGTTTATCTGCAGTAGAAAACTTCCAGGTGACCAGAAATAAAACAGGAGCACAAACAGCCCCTTCTCCCTGTGCTCCTCGTCTGACTGCAGTGGTAGCAGCCTGCCTGCTCTGGGATGGACTCACTCCAGCTACTTGAAAATAAAACCACATCTATCAACTTTGCTAATAGAAAGAGGATAAAAATAGTATATCCTTAGAGACCCCTTCCCTTAAAGGCTGTCAGCAGACACCTTGACCCACTTTTGCTCTCTGCCAAAAGGAGCTAATGTATTTGTGTAATTAGCCAAGTATGATGGCAATGCTGCTAAAACTATACAGACAGAAGAGTCTTTGCAGCAATTCCATTGGTACTGTTATCCTCACAATCATCTGTGGGTGTTTATAGCTGTCCACATCACGCAGAAGCAATGCTGAACAGTGCAGTGAGGTCTAGGTTGGAAGATCCCCACTATTGGATTGACCTTCCAACAAGTAGAGCCAAAGGGGCTACCTCTCAACTGCCTGCGTTCCTCCTGCAAAACTTATTCAGGATCACTTTAGGGAAGGAAAAAACAGCAAACATAAGGCAATAACACCCATTCCAAATTCTCAGCGTCTTCCTCAATACCAACAACTGGGGTAAACGTGAAACCACGCGTGATGTGGAAGGAGAGAGGTTTTCTCAGCCAGCTCCCCTGGGCAGGCAGTATCAGAGGGCTGCTGTCCATAGCAGCTGGCCTGCCAGCCAGCAGGGAGGAGCTGCTGTTCTCTCAGTGCACGACTGCTAAAGAGAAATGCGAAACGACATCAAAGAGGCAATTTCCAAAAATGTAAATGAAAATTTTCCGTGAAGAGATGTGAGCAGGGCAGCATACATCGCGTCTTTTCTCAGCTGCCCCGGCTGCGGCACGTTCAATACCAGTTTCACTTCCATGTGAAGTATCAGTGATGTCTGAGCACAGACATTGCGAGTCCATCGCGAATCACACGCGAATCCAACACAGGGACCGAAATCCGCGCCCATCCCCTGCATGCAGCGCCCTGTGCGCTCCGTGCGGTGCGGAGCTGCGCTGTGCCGGCCGGCCCAGGAAGGCGCACAGCGCGCCGCTCTGCTGAATGGCAGCGGGAATCACTGCGGCCACCACAGCGCAGCGCGGCGCTCCTCACCGCCGCACGTCCGGTGCCCTCCGTGACACGCAAGATATTTTCCTGAGGGAAAGCAGCCGTTTCCGCAGCGGTGGATTGTATTGTGAACACGGAGATCTCTAACGCTGTCACGTCGCTGCAGATGCTTTCCAGTTTACAACGAATGCCAGAAATAGCTGGCAGCATTCCCTTGAGAAAGCACGGAACTCACCACCCCAAATCCCACGAAATCCATCTCTATCAGCAAGCGCGACCTTGCTTTCCATTGAAGGTTCCTGCTAACAGTTTGGATTTCCGATATTAATTTATCAGAATACAAGGCCTTTTTTTTTTTTTTTTTTTCCTGTCAGGGATTCGAAAACAGCGAACTCAGCGTCGTTTCAGTGCCGCTAAGCCCTGAAAACTAGTTTTAGCCACGTCAGTCATCCCTAGGTGAATCACTCGATGCGTTTACGCCCCGCGCTGCGCTACGTGACGCCCTGACACTCACGGCCGCAACGCGGCCCCCTCACAACGAGCGCCAACCCGCACTGCGCCCAGCCCCGCCCCCGGCCGCCTTCCCGCCCAGCCCCGCCCACGCGATCACCCTCAGCCGCTCCCCGCTTCCCGCCCAGCCCCGCCCGCGTGACCTCACCGCCGGGCCCCGCCCCCGCCACGTGACGAGCGGCCCCGCCCGGCCCGGCGCGGCGGTGAGGTCAGTGCCGCGCGCCGCCGCCGCCGCTCTCCGCCCCCCGCCCGTCTCCGTCCCTCCCTCGGCCCGGCCGCAGCCGAGGCCCCGTCGCGCGCCGCCGCCGCCTGAGGCCGGGCGCTCGCCATGGAGCTGGCGGACGGCGTGGTGTACCAGGAGGACCCCGGCGGCCCCGGCCCCGCCATGATGTCGGAGCGGGTGTCGGGGCTGGCGGGCTCCATCTACCGCGAATTCGAGCGGCTCATCGGGCGCTACGACGAGGAGGTGGTGGCCGAGCTGATGCCGCTGGTGGTGGCCGTGCTGGAGAACCTGGACTCGGTGTGCGCCCACAGCCAGGAGACCAGCGTGGAGCTGGAGCTGCTGCGGGACGACAACGAGCAGCTCCTCACGCAGTACGAGCGGGAGAAGGCGCTGCGCAAACAGGCCGAGGAGGTGCGTGGGCCGGGGGGGCCGCGGGCGGCGGCTCCGCGCTTCCTCGGCGGGGCGGCGGCGCTCGACGCCCCTCCGGCGCCCCGCTATTGCCGCTACTGCCGGCTGCGGGGCCGGAGCCGCGGGGCGAGCCGGGGCGAGGCCACCGCGGTCGGGGCCGTGCGGCGCTACGGAGGGCTCCGCGCCGCCGTCCCCGCCGGTACCCGCGGCCTTGCGGCGTCGTTCCGAGCGCCGGGCCCGGCGGAGCGGCGCCGCGTTGTGGGCTGGCGGACGGGCGTTGGCTGCGCTGCCCGCCCGCGCGTCCCAGCCGTGTGTCCCAGCCGTGTCGGGGCGGCCCGTCGGCTCGGCTCGGCTCAGGGCGCGTTCCCGGAGCGGAGCGATGCGCTGCAAAACGCGTGGGAGAAGCTGCTGTCCTGACTGTGGCTCGTCAAAGTTGGCGCATCAAAGCCGCGGCTAGCAACAGGTGGTGCGGAGCGCTCGATATCGAGCTATGGCGTCAGATGTTGCCACAGAAGAAGGGTAAAAATACCTAAGTGTACCCCTACCATTGACTTGTGGTTTTCTGTTTTGTTTTGTTTTTTCCTCCTGGAGCATAAAGCAATACAACAGAAGGCAGCTGTGCAGGATGGCTGCTCTCAGCCCATTGTCCCTCATTGTAGGAAATTGGATTGACAGCATTACCTGTAATAGAACAAACCATCTTATGAGTCTATTTCCAGACTTCGTGTCCCGTGTTTGTCTCTGGGGTTGTTTACCTTCTAAATTTTCCAAAAATCAAAATAACAACTGACTGAAGATGAAGGCAACTGAATTTGCAAAGTGTCGTTTGCGCTGTACGAATGTGTGTATGTTATGGATGTGAGTGAAAAGTGTTGCCCTGTAAATGTGGTGTCAGGTGTTCCCAGCCTCCTGGACTGATAAACCGTTCCTTGTCCCTGTCCTACAGCAGCTTTAACTGCTTTGTGGACTTCGGTCTGGAGGTTGTTGCTGCAAATTCCTCATTCTGATACAGGCAATAGAAAAGGCTTCTTTTAAAACATTGTTCTTAAGAGGGTAAGAAGAAGGGAATGATGTATGTTTTCTGAACTAATTCACAGGAAAAATCAATCAAGCTTGAAATGCAGGCAGCACTCGCCAGATTGGAACAAGCAGGCCTTGGGCAGCAAAACAGAAACCACAATATTATGGTGAAATAGAATACAGTATTAATTGTTATTGTGGCTCCTCAGACACTCGCTGTGATCACTGTTTCTTTGTGTCATGATAAATGAACTTAAAGGGACCAGCGTTATGCTGTCTGAAAAACTACTTCTCCCAGGACAGCTCACTGATGCTTTCTAAAGTGCAGCTGGATCAAAGACCACATTTTCTGCTGTAAGCACAAAGGTCATCTTCTTGGGGTCGCTTATGCTGTGTATACATGACAGTGTTGTATAAAGCCTTGCATGCTCTTGGGAGATGTGCTGTCAGACTTGATTGTTGTGACACTGGCGCAACGTGTGGTGTCTCTGAAAGAAAAGGAAGGAATGTGAATATAGCACTATTTTCTTGGACACAGCAGGTTATTGGCTATGTGTTCTTGTTTCTGTTCATTGTGAAGGTTCCTTGTGTAATCTGGTAGTGAAAAGACACTTGGGAGCCATGCAGTTGGATATCCCATGTCTCTGCTGGGCTGTCCTGAGGGACTTTCTATTCTGTGAAACTCAGGAGCCGCCTTTTATTTTCTGCTTGACGTTGTAGGAGTTCTTATTTGCAGCAGTGCCTCGATGAATGTTAATGGTTTGCTGTTTGACTGGAAACATCTGTGTACTGATGTCCTAATCTGCTGCTTAGTTCCTGAACTGAGTGTTTAAGAAACGTTCTCAAAATTGTTTGTGGACTTCTGTTACAGCGACTTTAAAATAAGGAAGAATTCAGAAGTACCAGATCTTTTCAGTTCCCTTTGACACTGATTGTGATCTTTCTAATTGCTGTAATTTGCCTGGCTTTTAACATGGTGCACTTTGTGGTAGAGCTGGAGAAATAGAGGAACTTCCTATTGGGTTGTTCCGCTCACAGCAGCACACAGCTTAACCTTCCTACCTAGTAATGAGGCAGTGAGCCCTACAACAAAGAAGTGGGAGAGGATAAGAGATCTGGTGTTGTGTGATCTTACGTCTTTCTTCTGCAGGAAGAACTTGTTACTGCTGTGGTTGTGCGTGTCTAGCAGGAGTTTCACTTGGACCTGGAAACATGGGCAGTTTACTACAACAGCATCAACTTCATCCTTGGTTGTTTTCATCTCCGTGTATTTTTATCTGCACCGTGTCTAGCTGAGCTGGTTCTGTAGCTGACCTTACGTGTGTACGTGAACACAGCTGCCTTTGGCTGGGAGCATCGTCACAGTGGAAGTTACTCAAGTGTTTGTCACAGGGTGATGAAGGCAGCCAAGTGGGAGGCACCCTCGAATCAGATATGCTGAGTGCTGCACCTGGATCACGTGTCAGGGAAGCATGCCAGCGTGTAAGGGAGGAGGCAATAAAGACAAATGTAGGAAGAAATGCCTAATTCTGGTGACTGTATATTACCCAGTCACCAAATGATTGTTTGCTTGGGTGGTTGTTCAAGTTGTATATGCTACACTGTTCTGTGATTCATGTTCATTGCAATAATTATTGCGGTACGCTTAATATAGTGATAAATCTATATAAAGACTTGTATATCATATTGCTTTGTACCAGAGGCCTTTAAGAGCAGGTCAGACAAATGTCTGTCTGAAGTGACATAGTTGACGCTGCCTGAAGAAAACAGGGAGGAGTAAAAGGGAGTTACTAAACATAGCTTATGAAGGTATCTGAGGTTTGCATTTCAGCAGAAGGCACAAGCAGAAGGAGGTGTGCTTGGATCCCATGCTTATACCTCATTATATGTCAAAATTAGGATGCAGACAGGCATTACTCATCACAGACCGAGAGCCTTGAACAAGGTGGTCTTCTAAGGGCAGGCTGAGCCCTTTGCTTGCTCAGTGTCTTCTGTCATTGGAATGAGTGTTTAAAGACATCTTGCTGTCCTTCAGCTTGTTCTTTGCAGGAAAAAAAAAGCCAGAAAACTCGCTTCTCTTGGGAGTTGTAAGCTATGACTTTGTGGGCTAGAGAGGAAGTCACTTGGAATTGGAAATGCCAGGTTTTGCCTGCTTCAGTATTTCGTGTAACCAATAGCTTGGGTTGAAATGAGAGAATATCCAGTAACATCCAGTGAGCAGCCAGCGTGTTCCTACATGTGCTGCTGCATCTTCTTTAAACAGTGCCAAAAGTGAGCAGTGCTCCAAGCGAATTGCCCACGTCCTTGGCTGCAGCGGTCGCCTGCCAGCCTGCTCTTCCCTTGGCACTCACACAGGCTGTGTCAGGGCAGGCGCTCTGTGCGCTGGGCCATGGGGAGCTGCGGCAGCACAGACACTCCGTTTGGAGCTTTGGTCTGGAATAGCGCACAGCAGAGCGAGGGGGGGAAATTGACCCAGCTCTCCTCGGAAAATTCTTTTTGGGATTTGTAACTTAGATTCTAACTTTAACAAAAAGAAGGCAAAATCCATGGAAAATTTACCCAAATCATTTAAAACAAAACCACTCTTAATGCGTGCGATTGAAGAACACGAGGGTAAAACGATGAGTTTCAGTAGCAGCAGTGATTCTGAAGGCTTTGAACGGCTGTTTAGTCAAAAGTATAATTGTTACCAGCCTTCCCCAAGTTATGGGACACATCTGACTTATCATCAGAGAACCAGCTAGACAAAGATGTTACAGTTTCATGTTACAGTTCTTCCTCCATGTTTCCCATGTTTAATTTAGCAGTCCGTGTTGGCATTAAGCCCTGGTGCCAAATTTGTGTCAAACTTTGAAGTCCCTTTATAAAAGGGAGTCTGCTAAGAATGAATAAGCTGCACATGACTTGAATTTTCAATGTGGAAGGGGCAAAGCCATTGTGTCATCTACAAAGGAGAGATTGAACAGGTTGTGAGTTTGAGATTTTTGTTCATATGCTGTCAAACAGATGATCCTGAACATCTTGGAGGATGTGACATACAAAGACTTTTTCACGTCTGTCTTTTTGGAGCAGGGAAGAACTCATCTTTAAGTTGCAGAACCCAGAGCAGCTGTACCTGGACTAGTGTCAGCTGCTGCTCAGTTGCTTCAGGCACAGTCATATGAATGCCATTTGTGGTCCTGTGATAGCTGTGCAGAGCTTGCCTGAAAGGAACTCTTGTTCCACTACATAGATGTTGATGCATTTCTACGTTTGAGATATTTTTTAATAATGGTTCCTCCCTTCTGATGACCCCACTAAGCTGAGCTCTTTCATAGAGTGAAAAGCTATGATCCCTGTGTTGGTTAAAGCTTTGGAAATATTACCTTCAAATAACATGTAATGTACTGTTTGAAAAGCTGGTTTGTAAGGGGTTCACATAACTCTGCTTGCACATGTTGCTTTTTCATGGTCCTAACAAGGGATGGTACCTGATTAAACCAATTCCCACTGCCACAGTAAGCTGTTACCCTGTAACTGATGGAACTGTAACTGTTGGGAACTCCGGGACTTTGTGAGTGATGCCTTGGTAAACCAAAGTAGCAGAGGATGTGATGGGCACTGCTGGAGTGCATCCATAAGCAGCTGTGTTAGCTGCTGCCTGCTGCAGCGGGGGCTGTTGTGGCTTCCCGGTGAAGGTGTGCTTGGCCAGTGCTCATTCAAATCAAAGGATGCTGAGGGCTGTGTTTGTGTGCAGGGTTGGCAGGCAGTGCATGGAGGTGGGATGGAATGAACCCATTCACTCCTCTTGGTCCCAGGTAGGTGTCTCTGAGAGCTGATCCTTGGTAGCAGTGATGCAAAGCGAGCTAGGCGGGATGCTTGAGCAGTGGATGCCAGAGTGGAGCATAATTGGTGTCCTTCATGGTTAAGTGTGGGCTGTAGATCTGTTGTTTTGGAAACCTGCTTATTACCGTTCTTTGCAGTAAAGCCCTCTGTATGTTCTTCTGTGTGCTGCTTGAAGTACAGGGCTTTCTACTTTAAAACAAATCTGGGAATGGCTGTATCTGTTGCTTCTGTATGATCTAGTAGCTTTGGTTAGGCTTCTAATTTTTGTTTATTTAATTAGATCTAATTTCAGTGTATTCTTCTGTCTAGAAATTCATTGAGTTTGAGGATTCTCAAGAACAAGAGAAAAAGGACTTGCAGACCAGAGTGGAAGCATTAGAATCACAGACTCGACAGCTTGAACTAAAAGCAAAAAACTATGCTGATCAAAGTGAGTACAACCAGATTGCACTTCATTTAATGTGATATTATTGTATTTAAAATTTATTTTGTACATGGGTAATCATATGCTAAGTATCTGTGCTGATTCCTGTGTTTTCACAGGTAACTTCTGTGCAGTTTGTTTTCCTTAAGATTAAGGCAAAACAATTAGACGCAGGCTATGTTATTGTTAACCTGATTCTTCTGGTGTCTGTTCTTTTGCTTTCCATTTAAATCATGCTATGCTCTTGCTTAACATCTTCCTCAGGAGATGTTCAGAATTTATTTTATGACAAATAACTATGGAATAAACTTTCTCACAAGCAAACTTGTTTTATTAAACCACTGTCTGTCCTAAAAATAAACGTGGCCTTTAACTTTAGAAGTGCTGCTGGGTTGATTAATGCTTCTTGTTCTAATTGGCATTTGTATGATTTTTGAATTATTATGAGGCATTCAGCTTTTACAGAAAAACAGTTGAGTGCTTCTACTATGAGATGTTCTGTGAAATTACAAAACTTGAAGAAACTTTGGAGAAAATGTAGCAATGGTTTGTTAGCCTGAAGTAGCGAGGTAGGAAGCGAATGTAGTGCAGCTTAAGCTTCCAGCTGGGCTGCTGGCTGAGCCAGTGGTTGATTGATCATGAGTTTGTCTACTTCTAGTTTTATGAACAGTAGAAAAGTAATATATTAAAATGCCTTAAAAATCCCCTTGTTTCATTTCCCCTGCCCCTAGAAAGACCTGTGCTGCTATTCATTATTTTCCTGTGAGTCTGTTAAGAGTTCAGTGAAGGTTATGATTTTTGTTTTCATTAAATTTCATCTAGTAGAGTATAGAGATAACGTTCATATTAATTTAAGTGATCAATTTGTCCAGCTGATGACAGGTGCTTGAAAGCTAACTTCTATTGACCTAAGACTGGAATGTCTGTTAATACCCAGCTTTTATTGCTGGGCTGCATACAAATGTGGTGACAGCCTGTATCAAGCCTGGACAGGTCAGGATAAGATCTGCTTCTAGAAGCAAGCTGCCAGCTGTCAGGATACCCCTTCCTTCAATGATTGTTTCTCTTTTGTTCCTTCTTAGTCACCTTTTGTACCTGTAGTGCAAGAAGACAGAGCTTTCTTTTGTCAGCTTAATTATTCTGTGAAGTCTAGTTCTCATGGTTGTGAGTGGGTCTGCAGCCAGGTAGGAGTACTGGTGCACTAGTGTTGTTATGAAAGTAGATGGCATGCACAGCTGAATCTTTCCAGAGTTTGACCTGTCAGAACAATGGGAACTTCTTGTCTTCCTGTGCTGTGACTTTTGTTAGCAGACTCCATGATCTGTTGGTGACTTTGAATGCTGTTGGCAAAACTTAGCAGCAGTTACTTTTACAGGTCTGTTCAGTTTCATGTTCTCAGGTTCTGTACGGACAATTCCTCTGATGGAACCAGGATTATTAATTTCCAGTAGTTCATAGATCAGGTCAGGATAAAAACTGGTTGTTGTATAGTATACTGCAGTATCAGAAATACGAGGGTTGTTGTGAATGGGAATGTGTATGGTTGAAAGCAGCAGCCAAAAACAAATGTTAGAAGCAAAGTAGGGTGGTCTATTTTGGTAACAAAGGGCAGTATGTCCAGAATGCCTGCTCTCTGTGTCCACAGCCCAGGCAACTTGTTAGTGGGGGGACCCTGTGCTCTGACAGCAGAATTATGGCATTGAGATTGTGTCATATAACATCTACTGTCACTTTGGTCACTACAATAAAAGAGAACAGATTGCACAGGAAGAGGCTTTTGGGTTCCTGCTAACATGTGGCAGCAGGCTTGGGGTTTTGTTGCAGAAATTGCACTTAGTGTTATGCACATCAATATACTCCATCGTGAACCACTGTGAATCTGTTGACATGAAGTGCTTCTTGCCTTCAGCATTGAGTGTTCTGTATGTACAATTTTAGGCCTTTAATTACATCGTGTACGTATTGTTAATAAAACTGTTTGCATGACAAACTCATTTGTTCTGGTGGAACCACTGAATTGTGGCTAGAACTATTTTTTTGTGAGAAATACTGCTGTTGAAACAGTTACCACAGTGGCATGAAGTTCTGGAGTTAGGTTCAGTTTAAGCCATTCAGAAATCTTTGTGATGGAGAAAAGCCTTTTGTCTTGGTGGCATTTCGAGAAATGATAGAGCTGTGTGGAACATTGGGTTTTGCTTATGATTTGGGTTGGTAATGTTGTTTAAGACAACATGAAAGCCCTACAAATCCTTGAAATGTTGCCGATGCCGTGAGATCAAAGAGGCACGAACATGGCTGAGAGCACCTCATGACTGTTATGCAACTGAACTGTTTCTGGTGATCTACATTTCCAGGGTATGAGAGCCATACTGCTGTGTATGTTCCTGAACTAGTCTAACTTTACTGTATTCTCTTCTCTCCTATTTTATAGACAAATCCTACGATACCAAAGATGCCAATATTTTAATTCAGTGGTTGTGATTTTGAGTCTTCCAGCTTTGTTCCTTTTTCTCTTCAACTTCCTATACCACTATCTGTGCATTTAAATGGGTCTGTGGTATTGCTGACTGCTACCATTCTGAGCAGTGGTAGAGTTATCGCTGGTAACGGAATTGGGGATGCCTGGCACAGGGATCAGTAAGCAAATACAGGAAGGCCAAGCCAGGTTTTATCAGAGTACAGAGTCTGAGATAGCAACATCAGTTTATTGGATACCACTTAATGCATTACCTGTAATTAGTGTCGGTGGAATGCAGTAGATAGTAGATGAAAATGGGATGTGAGAATGCAGTTATTGATCTACTTTCCAGTCTCAGAATTAAAGCATTCTTGAGCCTTACAGACAGCTCTGTGAAACACTCTTGTGTGGTTTTGCCAAAGCATGAGCCTAGGTGTGGAATTTAAACACTTCTGGGTGTATTATATCATGGAGATGGACTGGGTAGCTGTCTGCTGCCTTTGGGCTGGAAATTATAATTCTTGCTGTTAAAGTACTGTGCACAAATACAGGAGTTCAGATGCTGGGTGACCTTTTTGATGCCTTCTGATGAAGAATAACTGTAAGAGTGAGTGATTTGTTTTGGCACAAAATAAGTAGTTTAAACTCTTACTACTGCTTAACACTGAAGTTGGAGTTAGTGAAATGTTACAGTAGCCATTATTGGTATTTCTGCTGTTTTCCAGGAGATGCTTAATAATGTAGAATGGAAAATGGGTAAGAGGTGGGAGTGCATCTTTGAAGGTAACTCCGTGTGCTAAATGGTATCCAAGCCTTGAGCAGAGTAGATAATATTCTCTCCTACTTAAGAGTTTATGTGCTATACCTCACAGCAACTGAGTTACCTCACAAATTAAATGAACAGCAGTGAAAAGCATGAAAACAGTATTTACATTGTTTTGCAGCTGAAAATGATGTTTCACTGGAACAGGCTGCCCAGGGAGGTGGTGGAGTCTCTGGAGATGTTCAAGACCTGCCTGGATGCCGACCTGTGCGACCTGCTGTAGGGAACTGCTTTGGCAGGGGGGTTGGACTCGATGAGCTCTGGAGGTCCCTTCCAACCCCTACAATTCTGTGATTCTGTAAAATTGTCAGTTTTTACTGACTTAGATTTCCCCATGTGAAACTTAGAGATCTGGTTTTTTTTTTTTTTTCCATTGCAGTATTAATGATTTTACACTGAAATGTATTGAAATAATCATCACTTATGTCTGTATTGCCTTGCAGAATCATTCAGTGCCAGTTGCATCAAGGTTTTCTTGTTCTTCCTCCCGGTTCATGACATGGGGAACTAAAAAAGAAAATCTTCTGTGCACTTAGGTATCATGTGAGATTATGTTTGTGGCCACATCCAACCAGCTGGGCTGGAATAAACCTATCATTTGAAATTGAAGAAGTGGGAAAAGCATCTTATTTTGTGTCAACCAGTTACTAGTTACCGTGGTTCAGTTTTTCCTCCATATGTTACAAATGTATTTGTTTGCTGTCAGCCACAGCCTAAATCAGTGAGCTGCCACACTGCTGCTCTGGAGGAGGAATAGGAAAGGGGAAGAGGTGGCAGCCTGGGCCAGCAGTGCCCTGGGAGTGCTGGGAGCTGCAGGAGGGAATGAAAGCCTGAGTGGCAGGGGCAGATGCCCGTTGCGTTAGTGCCCATGCATGGGATGAAGCACTTGTGTTTGTGTTCAGTGGCTGTGGTGTCAGTTTGTTCCGGGGGGGCGGCAGGGGGAAGGTGTGAGGAGTTGCATTCTGGATATGCTGGTAAGCTACTCCTGCTGAAAGGAGCGCACAGGTGTAAGGGTTTGGTTACAGAAACGTGCTGCTGTTGTGTGGCTCTGTGGCCTGGCAGCCCATCGTCTCAATTTGCACTGCTGGTTTTCTCTGTAAGTTTCCGTTGTGCCTCTGTCCTTGGGTTGGTGTTACCTGAGCAGGGAAGGTCGTTGCCAGCCCTCCCAGGGTCCTATGGGAGCTACAAAGCAAGTTAAATAGCATGAAGGTCCTACAGATGTTTAGAGACAGAGTCAGTGCATGCAGTTTTCAGAAGCTTTTGTTGTCAGTCTTTAGGAAAAATTTACTGTTAGCTGAAATGTCTTTTGTTTGTTTTATAACTTGATCAGACATGAATTCCTGTGACAGCAGAGGGCACCTCTGAGTTCTACAGGGAAGTGCAGCGCAACGATGTGCTGTTGTTTGTTTCTTTAAATCAGAGGTTTAACACTTAAATTCTTCCCCTTCTCTTCCCTCACATGTTAGGTGGGTGTCTGAGGCTGACACCAGTCTCCTAAGCATCTTTTACAAGAACTACAGATACATGCAGAATGGATTCATATTAACTTTAGCTGTAATGATGCTGCTAGCTCTGCTCCTAACTACTGCTAAAATGTTTCAGATTTCAACCTTGAATCTGGCAAGTCAGACACACAGATATCAAAACCTTGCAGTAATAACCTGCAGCTTGCTTGTCTAGCTGAGATGGCTTTTTAGGAATGTCACATCTTTTTCACGTTAAAGATGACTGCAGTGTATCTTGTGATACAAGAGTGGAACAGCTTTGGAATCTGCTTTCTGGAAAAATCCTTTTCAGGCTAACTTATTTAAAAGGACTGTTGGGTTAGTTACAAGAGAAACTGAAACAAATCTCTGTGTCTGGATAGCTGAAAAGCTTCCCAATGGAGGCAGTGGGCTCTGAGGATGAAAGCATTGGTTGCTGGTCTGGGTCTGCCCAGTGCTGAAGTACAACCAAGGTAGCGTACTGCATTTGACAGAACAGCTGGAGCACAGATATGGTTCTGTGCCTTGTAGGGTTATCAAGCACAAGTTTCATTACAGAGTTCAAGATAGCTTTTATTGGGGGGAAAACTATGCATTAAAACAAAACAAAATCCAGCAAACACAGAATGTCTGACTTTAGAGCTGCAAACATTGTGACCCAGCTGTTGGGCTGGTTCTATTTCCCACATCAGGTGACACAAGATAGCAATTGATATTGCTTGCTGCAGGTCTCATTTGGGACATGAGACCAACATTTGGCAGCTGATGTAACCACACAGATTGGTTTTCCTCAGAACTGTTGCTTTTACTGCTTCAGGAGAAAATGCAGGGCAGTTACTGCCAGGAGTCTTCTGCCAAGGTTGGTATTCTGTTTTCATCTGAATGAGTGTAGAATTTTCATCTGTACCCTCAGTACTGCATTTAGCCTCTGCCAGTTCTGTGAAAAAGGTGAAGAGCAGCAGTAGTTTCATTGCAGCTGTACTTATTGCTCCTTTTTACCAAGTCATTTTCCACTGTTTAATCTTTGAGGGTATCTATTAGCTTCCTTAGATTGAGACATTACCTGGGGTTTGTGGTGTGGGAATCGACAGTCCACTAGATGGAGCAGAGCGTACGGTTAGCTCAGGAGCCCACAAAGACTCGTGCTGCTGCACTGGAGGCTAAAATGAAATGGAGTAGGAAAATAGAGCAGCAATTGACCTGCTTCAAAGTAAATCTGCTAATGTGCCTGAGCAGTAGTGTGAGA
Source organism: Tetrao urogallus (assembly GCF_951394365.1). Taxonomy (NCBI): domain Eukaryota; kingdom Metazoa; phylum Chordata; class Aves; order Galliformes; family Phasianidae; genus Tetrao; species Tetrao urogallus. The sequence continues at coordinate 935,596 of NC_136831.1, read as the reverse complement.
GTAGGCTGAAACCAGCTGACATTAGTAACTGCATATGTGTGTTTTTAAATTAAGGGAGTAGTGTGCTAGTGGTTTGGATGGCAAAGTTTACTGTAATCATTCTGTTGTGTTTCCGGGTCTTATCACTTTCAAGCTAAATACTTGTTTGATAGCTTCAGTCCCTGTTTCAGTCAGTGGATGTCGTGTCTGTTCTTTAGCAGCTTACTGGATCATGAAGTCCTACTGGCTTTTAGGATTGGTTATACTTGATTTGTACATTTGCAGTGGGACCAGCTTTCAAGAGCAGAGTTAGATGAATGCTGTCCAAGGAGAGCCTTCGGGTGGTCATATGCCAGGAAGGGTTCATTAGTGAGCTGGGACCTTGTCCTGCCTCATGTAGCAGGAGCTTAGTTCCATCCCAAAGCATCCCACGGGCTTGATTTAGTGTTCTAGCAGGCCTGTTTTTCTTTCTCCCCCTCAGGCTTATCAGCAGTTTGAGGCAGAGGACAACATACAGATGGAGGGTGTGCCAAACTTGGTAAAGCCAGCAGACTTGGGAGGTAAGCCCTGATTCCTGAAAAGGCAGGGTGGGCAGCAAGTCACACAGGTCTCTGTAGTGCTGTCAAGATGTAGGCACTCCAGAGGCTTCTGTAATTTATTGGAATACATAAACTCCTTATTTAGGCTTGCTTGGTTTGATTTGAGAGGATTTGTGTTCGGATTGGTGCTTGAAGTCATTGAATGTGTTAGGGTATTCATAGGGCTGGAGAAGTTTGCAGTTGGACTTGGAGCATGAGTCTGTAGTAGTGTTCCTATGGGATGCTTTCATACTGGAGGTTGGACGCCAGAGGGTACCCTGGGTCATCCACTCCTTTATGCAGTGGCAAAGTGAAACAGAGCTGACAACAATTCAGCAGTTCAGTTTAAATGTGCTTCTGTGTGCTAGTGGGAGGCTTTTTGTCTTCTGTTTTGTTGCAGTTAACTTCCTGTTCCTGCTGATGGGAATGCATATTTAGTAGTGACTCAATGGGTTTGTTAGCTTCTGGGGCCAGAACCTCACATCTTCAAAAGCTTTCTGTGCTGTTCTTTGCTAGATTCAGGTACTGTGTGCGCAGTGATCTGGAGGGAATATGCGATCTCTTCCCCACTATTCAGCTGGGAGTGAGTTCGAGTGGATTCGTGTGGTCAGGATCATCTCCTTGATGCAGAGGCATGGTCTGGCCAGGACAGGTTACCTGTTGGCATTGGAAAGGCTTCTTTTGAGGTCTTTTGATATGGATCGGAGGGTATGTAAGCTTAGTTTACTCATGCTTGTGAGTGAAGCTCCCAGCTGTAGGGCTGTAACATGGGTGCATCCCTCCAGGAGCCTTCGTGGCTTGGAACTTCCGTGCATAATAACAACAATTCTGTGACTTGATTTCAGGAAACATTTAAAATTGGGTGATAAAAGGAGAAAACATCATGCTTTGTTATGGAACCACAGCCACTGTGCAAGTGCTTGTTACATGGATAGCAGCGGGCAGTGCTTTTGTGGATTTCACAGAGGAAAGGAAGGGTATTTGCAGTGTGTAGTGTGGCACTTTAATTAATTGTTGTGAAATACATCGTGTAAGGTAATTCTCCCAGAACCCTCCTGATAAAAAGTAATCTGGAGTCAGCTGTCCAGATGCTGGTGTGTGGTGCTGGGTCGGAGTGCATCACCAGCATCCTTTAGCTGCTGGTGAGGCTGCATTGAGCTGAGGCCCGGTGTAGGCTTGGGATGGGGCAGGCAGTGGGTGCTGCAGGGCTGCCATGCTGCTCCATGGCTCCTGGACACCATTTCTGGGAAGGCTGCACAAAAGGCAAAGACAATCAGTGACGTGCTTTGTGTTTCCAGGCTGCTTACCTGTCCTAAAGCAGGTCTTGCACAGCTGAAAGGTTGCCAGATCCATGGTCTGTGAGGGAGAGAACTTGGATGCAAAGCCAGGAGAATGTGGATAGAGAAATGAGGAGTGCTGGAGCTGCTGGGCTCTGTCTTGCAGCTGTGAATGAATTATTGCTTGGAATAAACCAGGCTGTCTGATGGGCATCTCTTGTAAAATGTTTTTCTGACTACTATGCCCATCAGTCTGAGATCCTGAGTAAAATTTGTTTTGTCATGTCATGCTTTGTAATTACAGGCTCTGACACTTCTTTCCATGGGCGCTTACTGTAGATTTCCATCTAACGTGCTCCTGTATGAGGAAACTTACGAGATCTATTGCCTAAAAATAATGAACTAAATCCTTCCATTTTTTAGATGTAATGTTTGTGTCCTTCGTTGCCTCCCTGAAATGCAGATTTGCATATGTATTGTGCAGCAAAAATACATAGACAGATGTAAAAACTGTTGTGTTTTTGACTGCTGCTTAACCCAGAGAGCTCTTATTCATCCTGATAGTGGTGCAGAAAGGAAAGCATTCAATCTTCCATTAGTATAAATGAAGCTTGATTTAATACTTTTGGCGAGGTATTTATAGGTGGAGTGCAAAAGGTTGTGTGAAGGAATTTAATGTTCTTATAAAAGCAAGATTAGATTAGGAGCTCAAGGTGTTTATTATACAGACCGGAGCGAAGAGACAACTGTGTACTTCTGTTCCAGTATTTAACTCAGGCAAAGATTTTTTTTGATTGGAACCTACATGCAATAAAATATTGAGGCAGAACACAGATAGTTGGAGCAAAAAGGAATGAGAATTGATTTTCAGAATACCCAGTCAGCAATAGCAAAATGTGCAAATAGCAAAGAAAGTGCTGGCATTTGTCTTCAGATAATGTGCTTGGCAATGTGTCCCTGGGGGTGAGTAACTATAAATTCTGAGTTTCCCAGGGTATTTAAATAAATGGAATATGGAAAGGGAGCCTCAGTTACAGAACTTGAAACACCTGCTTATATCACAGAAGTATCATGCCATGGTATACCCAAAGAGAATGTTGGAATGCACGTGTAGAACTAGCAGCAAAAAAGATCTGTTATTTCTAGTTCATCTCTTTTAATACTAATGTATTTCCTGAGATGTTACTTAAATCTGCTAGATGTATTTTCATTTCTTGCAATGCTTACAGAAGTATTCAAATATTTTTTCAGTGAATTGATTACCTTAATACTCAGGGAAATAGGAATGAATTGACTTGCAGCTATTAAAAATACTTTGTTAGATAAATTTGCTGTAGAGAAATTTGCTTTAGGAAACCATTGTAAAGCCTTAACCAGAGCTCACAGTTCTCATCCTATGTTGAGTGCAGCTAAGTGATGCAGCTTCTGCTTTTCTTTAGGTCTTCTTTGTTCATGTGTGGGAAAAATCTGGAGTGGTGTAAGCAGTGAGCTGTTCTTGAATGTGAAAATGTTTTTGTTGGGCTGGAGATCAGCTGGGGAAAATAATTAGTGCTTTGGATTTCAAGGACTGCAATTTGTAAGATTGGGATGCTATTTTCAGGAAGTTCCAGCGACAAGAGGTTAAGAATAGAAAAACTGCCTTACTTCTTTATTCTGCTCTTTCCTATTCATTACTAAGAATATTCTTGTGTCTGGTCTAGTTGACTAATCCTGAACAAATCAAAACTTTTTTTTTTCAGTTTCATGAATCTAGTTTTAATTCCTCTTTCAATTTTATCTTCTAGTTAGCAGACTTGAGGAGAGGGAGGCAGAACTCAAGAAAGAATACAATGCTCTTCATTCAAGACATACAGAGGTAGGTCATTACATGGAGATGAATTGAGAGTACCTTTATGGGCTTTCCCATAGATGAACGTTCTTGTTCTGAACTACTGGGAAAACTGTGGGATGTTTTTGTTGACTCGTTAATGCTTGGATGTTTGTATTGTTAATGTTCATTGTAAACTGATGTTGTTCAACATGTACTTTTCATCTCATTCACATCTGTGTGCATGTTTTTCCATGGTAGTTTGCTTATACATTTGTCAGTTCTGCAACTTTCTTAGGTATTCAGAATTTGAAAACAAACAAAAATTTGCTTTTTCATGTGTTAAATATGATTACTCATCAGAGTGCATTAGTAATCTTCAAAGAAATAGAAACAGAAGTACGATCCTGGCTCTCTATCAGCAGTTTTCCTGAAGTGTTGGTCTTGTGCTGTTCAAGAAGCAAACAAGCTCAGAAGCAGTTCTACTGAGAGTTGTGATCAGAAGTCCATATCGTGCTTAGTGATAGCTGCTACAGTGATGGCAGTGCAAGTCTGACTTCGTCTGTGAAGTTAAATAAAACAATAGCAGCACTACTGAAGTCAGATCTGGAGCGAAAAGGGACTGAAATGCTTTGTCTTCTCCCATGCAGGGAGGCTTGCTGCCTAGCTAGTGTATTTATTTCAGTAAGGAAATCACTAAGTTTTGTTAATAATTCTGATTAGTTGGAATAGTTCATCACTGAGCACAGTTCCTATTCTTCCCTTATTCTGATTGCTTGCTTTCTTCCCTGAGAGCTCACATAGCTGGGTTAAGATCCCTGCTGGCAGAGGGGAGAGCAGTATTGATATTCCTGGTTCAAAAGATGTAGAGAAAGAAGCAAGTGTGAATGTTGGTTTTGGTTGCCCTTAATACATGGCAATTCTAAGGTGAATGTCCTGTAACAGAGCCAACAGCTGGAAGCGGTTTGGAACTGCAGCTGGTTAAGAGTTCTGAGTATTGCACCGAACTTCTGCTCTTCGTATTTTCTTAATTTGTGTTTGTTGAAATCTTACTGTAGTCAGGATTGAGTTTGGTACTGAATAGTTACTCCAGAGTGCAGCATCTGTTGAAAACCAGAAATCTAACTGAAACAAGAAGTGACAGAGCTTCATGCTGCTCCCTTGCTTAAGTTCTGCCTCATTTTGAGCTGGAAGCACTTGAAGTGCTGTGCCTGCAAGGGCTTGGTGTGGTGTGGTTAGAACCTATGAGCGCTGTCACAGTGGAAATGGCACTGTTTTTGTTGAATCTGCTTTTGCAGTGTCGAATTAACTAAGTGTATTGGGCACCATTAATTCAATGCAATCTAATGAAACATTCCAAATATCTTTTTACATAGGTTTTGCTCCAAAATGGACAGCGGCCTCTACTGGTTTGATTCCAATTTATTAAGTGCTTTTATTCTTCTGCTTTCTTTGGTGTAGGGGAAGTCTTCGTTGGGCTTTATTATCACCGAGGTGACTATGTCCTCCCTTAGGAAGGAAATAAGCTGTATCAGCGTTTTAATGCTGGTTTCTGGCATGTATTTCTCACTTGTGGAGTGTCTGTAATAATCCTGTTCTCCCCTCTTCCCTTCTGAAACTTCCTGCTTCCCTTTCTCCCAACATACTCAAATGTCTATGTAGGTCTATGTAGGAAATCAACTTTTTTTTTAAATGCCAGATATTTTGGCCAGTACTCTGCCTACTTTAAGCCCAAAGTTATGAAGTGTATTGGGTTAAATGCTTCTGTTACAGTAAGTGTTTCCGAATCCTCTTTTTATGTTGGCCTTTTCCTAGGAAGGAATATTTCTTTCCTTCTCAATTAGCATCACCATTGTCTTTGCAAGTGATCAATCTCTGGTGCTTATTGAAATAATGATTAACCAAATAATGAACAGAGAATTCATTGTTTTTTTTTTTAACTCTAAGATGTTGGCAATGATTGCTCTGACAGATGTCACACTGAAAATGCAACATGACTGTAATTTCTGCAATCTTAACTTCTAGCAGTTGTTCTCCATTCCCTCTGCTTTTGCTGCTTGCTTCCCTTCATCTCCCCTCCCAGAAATACAGTTTAGCATTTCAGGCTTGGATGGCTTCTTCTCCCTCTGGCCTTTCTTGAGGCCCTGTGACCATGTCTTCTTTCAGCTGTGGCTGGGCTACTCCTATGAGTTCTACATTATCAGAATGGACCAACACTTCCTTAAACTGGCCAGACCATGGGAAGTCACACCTGCAGCGTGATGCGGAGTCCTGAATCTCTGATACAGCGCGTGGAGTGCTCCATCCAGCTCAGCCTGCTGGGCATGGTGCTCTGCATAGTGGCTCCGGGCTGCCAGCCTGCTCTGTGAGGAGCTGCCTGCAGCTGCGGAGACAGCAGCACTGCCCTGACTTGCTGAAGTTCAGGAGACAGGATTTAGCCTTGATCCTTTTGTCTAATTAGACCTTTCATCTCTTTTATGTACAGTGAAAGATGAGTGTGAGTGCAGCGTATTCCGTAAGCTTCCTCCCCTGCAAGTCAGTCTGTGCTTGAGCTAACTGGCTTGATGATAAATGTATTAGCATGTGGTTACCTGAGCAGTTGAGTGGCAGACTGGGGGGCGGATTGCATAGCTGGACACTTGCAGTAGGTGGCTGGGAGGATGACATCTTCAGACAGAGCGGATGTATAAACGCAGCTTGAACGTGTTCTCACATCCCTGCTGTGACAAGTGATGTGCCAGGTCTTGCTCTGATCTTGCTCTGCTTGGGTACCCAGAACAGATGAGCAGTAAAGCAGTGTGCTGAGCTGTATTTTAACTTCTGGAATTATAACTTTGCAAACTATTGTTTCCCTCTTTCTATAGCTATAAAGGACCAGATGCAGGAATTGGTCATACAGTCACAGTGACACTGAGAAGGTTAAAGGGTTGGCAGTGGTCTAATCCAAAAATCTTTGAATCCTTGTTGTGTAGACTTCAGAAGAGAATTCTGTTTCTTAATTGTAGCTTATCTTAAATACTGTTCTATTTCACATAAAATTGGTTCCTTGTATTACCTGTTAAAGGGGACCTGTTTCCTGCATACTCTTGCTGGCATTTGTTTACCTTCATTGCAAAGAGCTGCAGTGACTTGCAGCAAGCCCAATGTAGGATGACAGTATTTTTTTTCTGTATAGTTGATAGGGAGCTTGTTTTGTTTTGTTTTGTTTTAAAGGCTTGGCTAAAAACTCTGTTTACTACTCAGTTGGAAAACTGAGGCCAAACAGTGCTTCAACGTTTTCTTGGCAGTTGAATAACACCTGTAGCACTTCTCTGCCCAGATGCTCACAGTAAAGCCCTTTCCTGTTCAAGCAAGCACTTACAAAACAACAAAAACAACCTTTGGGATGTTAGGCTAACTAAGATGGTTCGATATCTCTTTTCCTGACACACAGAATAAGGGCTTAGTTTAATGAAGCATAATTGGGCCATGCAAGTTGCTGGCTGTTTTGCACTGATACAATGTGACAGAACAGTGAGCCTGTCTCTGGCACTGGACATGCACTCTGTCAGGTTCGTTTGGGTAAGCACGTGTCCTGAACCAGTCCACTGCTGGGAAACTGGAGGAGAAGGCTTAAGTGAAGATCTCTATTTGCAGCCATGGCTAGGCTTGGTGCCAGTCTTAGCATCCTTAGGTTAGACTTGCTGTTCCACAAACTTTTCTACAGCCTTATGCTAAGCATTAATAGTTTGATGAGTAAAGCCTGAGTTGAGGATCTTCACATGTTTTGTGCCCATCAGTGACATCATCTTTTATGTGGGTTAAGATGCGTCAGGTTCATCAGTGGCAATGGTGCTTGGGTGACAAGCTCATCAGAAACACAGGTGTAAGAGAGTTGCATGGAAACATATTTTGGATTTCTATACTGAATCACAGAGATTCTAAAAATATTAATTACCTTATTAGATCTAGATTATGTGGGACACACAAAGATCTATATATACGGTGACACATTCCCAAAGGCAGGAGCTGCTTGTGTCGAACCTGGCTGGCTGTGCCAGGTGAGCAGTGATGCTGTTGTGCAAAGCCTGAGCTGACAGCAAAAGAGCTGCTGCAGCTGTCCTAGGGGAGCTGGGGCACTGACACAGAAAGGAGTGAAGGAAAGAGAAAGAAAGGTGCAAGGATGTCCACAACCTGGTTAAAGAAAAAAGTCCCAGTTACCATCCTGGGACTGTCTTCATATGTACTTGTGTGTCTGTATTGGGTGAACATGTTTGTAAGGGTGGAAATAGGAACCAGTGCCAGGATGCTTGTTGCCCTTCTCTGAGCACTTGCTGAAGTTCATGAGGTAGAAGAAGTAGTGCCTTACAGTTCTAGATTTTGTCACATTTATGAGGAGACAAAACCAACTATTTTTTTTGAGATGGAAAGGTAACACATGGCTATTGCTTTATGCTCAAGGGAAGTGGCTTTGCTGTTTATGTTGTAATATGTTGAAAGCTCATTATAGTCAGTTTGTGTGTGCTGTGCTCTGGGATGTGCTGATGTGAATTCTGAAATGCCGTTAGCTATGTAAGGTAAATTTTCCAAGTTCTGAGTTATCTTTAATCCTTTCAGGTATTGGTAACTGAGCAATGTATGTAATCACAGAAATGGTGGAGTGGTCAGTGTTTGTTATGGCATCTCTGGAGTAATCAGTCATTCAAAATGTTTCTGTCCTTTTGTAGGCAGCAAAATGAATGGTCAGTAGCAAAAGGTTAAGAATGATGAAATGATTTGACTCCAACTTCTGTGAAGGAAGACAGTAGCTGGGCTCCTGTGTTTATTATCTGCTCTTTTCTGTGACGTGTGAGAACAGTACATGCTCCAGTTAGTCAGTTGTCAGTAATAATCAATCTTTAGATGGATGTGTAGTTTTAAAACAGCAAAATCCATGATCAGATTTTGAGCTCTCAGAATTCAAGCACATAAATTTGTTAGACTTGTTATGGATGAGGATGGTGCACTTTGAGGATGTTCTGAGATGTTGGAAGGGCTGCTGGATGTCATCTGGTTCGAACCCCAGTAGTTTTGGAGGGAGTCTTCAAAATTGTGTTGTAAAGGAGCACTTGGGGTGCTGACTTCTCTGTTAATTGCAACACTGAATTAATTATGTCAAGTTTCTGACTGAACTGATTTTCACAAGCCCACATGCTGTGTCTATTGCTGCTCCCTGTGGGCAGGAAAGGAGGATGAGGAGCTTCACTCCTTGGGGACCTCATCCTGCTGTTGTCAGCCTCTGTGTTTGTGAGCCTGCATGGAGGCAGTGTGTGGGCTTCACACAGTGGTGCTGCTGTCCTGGTTTTTGGGATGCTGCAGGCACTGTAGTCTGGGTCTGCAGAGGAACGGCTGTGCTGTATGTGCATGAGATGCACACCTTTGCCTTTCTCATCTTACTTTTGTGTCTTTCCAGCTTACAGGCTTTGTGCTGAAGTATGCAATCTAAGGATTTGCTGCTTTTGCCATCAGCACTGTTTTCACCCGCAGAGCAGTGCTCAGCTACTAAGTCCTTTAAGTTGACCTGCCCTCTAGCCTCTGTATGCGGGTAATAAATGTGATGAGATGTTTCAGTAAACAAAAGAAGAACAGAGTGAGGGAATGGTAGAAAGTAGGTTAGATCACATACTTTGCTGTATATTTTAATGACCCAACTGTTTCTTTGCATGCTATCTTTCCCTGGAAAGTTGCTGGTTACTTACATGCAGGTTGAACTCTGATCAGTAATTCCCTCTGTGATGATGGGGATGAATGGATGGGATGCAGAAGGGTCTTATTTAAATTTCAAGGTTATCCCAGAGGGGAAAAGTAACCCATTGTGTTTCTAAAATCCTTTGAATTATAAATTTGTTGCCACGTAGTGCTGTGCATGGCAAGCATTGGAACGGCCGGCTCTGGCTGCATGATGGGAACAGCTAAAACAATAAGCATGGGTAGCTGAAGGTGGAGTTCTCATTTCATTTCCTTTGAATGCTTCTGCATGTGAACGAGCTTTTAGAAATAATTCAGAGAACTAATGAAATGGTCGTAGTAAACCATTGCATTCGTATCATTTTGTTGGAGGATAAACTTTGTAAGCTTTTGACAGCAGTTAAAGTATATTATATAATGTTTCTCTAAAAATAGCAAGATAATTTTTTTTTCTGTTCTGAATTATTACTTCAGTTGAATGTGGGGCACAAAAGATCTGTTTGAACCTTAGCATGTAATATGTTGATTTGTAGACTCTCCACCAGTTAGGGTATTTTAAACTAGTTTGCAATACAAGAATATTTTAAGATGAAGAGTATATATTTGCATGCAGCCCATGCTGGCTGCTGGTGTTTGGGGGGAAGCTGACATCCAGGATAACAGCACTGAGCTCCAGTCTTACTGGCCTTGGGCAGCCCTGACTTGCAAGTATCATGTAAATGGAGGTTTCAGTCCCAGTGTTTGTAAATACCCCTCAGAAGCAAAGGTTATGTAATGTTGGTTGTGCAGATCTGTTTAATAACACTGGTCTGAAAGTATGTCACCACCTAAGCTGGACTCCATGATCCTTGCAGGTCCTTCTAACTCAGGATATTCTGTAAAACTGGTTTCTTAATTTCATTCTATATATATATATATATATATATATATATATATATATATATATATTTTTAGATGAAACCTGTGTCTTGAATATGTTTCAGAGAAAAATATCTGCTGAACTCTTGTGTGGTTTTTCAGTTCTCAGTGCCCCGTTCAACGTCCGCGTAGGAATGCTGGAAATGCACGGTGTCAGGGCTCTCTTCATACTTCCCCAGCTTTCATTTGGAGGCTGGCCGTACCTGTGACTGCTTTGCACGTGCATCCCAGACCAACTGAGTGCTGAGCAGCTCCATCCTTGGGCAGATTGGAATCGGGTTGTTAAATAAGTCATGGCTGTGGGAGTCAGCGTTGGCCTGTGGCCATCTCTTAATGGGAAAGGAGCAAGCAGGCAGAACTCCTCCTGTGCTGAAAACCCAGAGGCACTCAGTGCTGATGAGAAGTCAGTCTAGATGGTTTGAAACCAAAGCTTGGAGTTCTCAAAGAGAAGTTAAATTGATACTGGTTTTGAAAGAAAGAAAGGAGATGTTGAATTCATTTATGCTCACAGAAAAAATCTGATTTTGTGTTATTCTTGGAGCGTATGCTGTCTCATCTTCATACTTCTTTTGCGGGTAGGCAATAACGAGCTGTACTGAATGTCACATCATACACTTGAACATCTGTTGACATGATGAGATTCTTAGCCTCTAACATGCATTTGAATGTGGCACTTGGGTTCAGAAATGTTGTCTGTAATACCACGTGTGCTTTGGATGCTATTGCAGTGTTCCTTGTGCATGAAAGCACAAGTTCTCTAATTTTTTAATTATGGGATTCTCTTCTGGTTTGTGGCTTTAAACACTGTAATGTTGCTTCTTTTGTTCACCTATTAAATGTTTCTGAATGCTCTTTCTACTTTTAGCAGTAGAGGTAAAGGTTAGGTTTTATTGGCCAATAATTATGAAACTGTAGTAGAAATAACTAGCACTAAGCTGTTGGTTTGTGTTTTGTTTGTTTTTTTTTTTTTTTTTTTTTTTTTGCTGTTTCTCTGTCATTTTAAACAGATGATTCACAATTATATGGAGCACTTGGAAAGAACCAAACTTCATCAGCTAACAGGGGGTGATCAGTTAGAATCCACAACGCACAGTAGAATTAGGTAAGCTATTTATTATGCTCTCACCCTGAAATGAAAGAAAAATCCATTCGTTTGTGTTTGCAAGACTTTGTCCTTTAATCCTACAACAACGATTTGGCTGAATCAGGAAGATTTGTTGTATGATTGGAATGCAGCAAGAGAATAGTGTAGAAATCAGTAGAGAAAAGCCTTTGCTGTTGTACTGCTGAACGTTGAGATATATCCTGTGTATGCTATCTTAATTTCAGCTTGTTTGGGTGTTTGCTTAAAGGTAGGTACCAAAAAATATCCCGGAATAATTGCAGTCCGCTGCCGCTTTGTGTACAGGTTGATGGAGGTGGGTATCTTGATACTCACTTGTTCTGGGGGCTTGATGTGAATATATTATGCAGATTTGGAGCTTTCCAGCCTATGAGCTGCGTGCAGAAGGAGGGGAGAGCAGCTCCTGGGCTGGCTGTGCCTGCGTCCGCATCAGTGCTGCGAGGAGCTCCGGTGCGAGGGGGGAGGAGAGGTGATGTCATTGCTGTGGAGCTGCTGCAGAAGAGTGGAAAGCTGCTGCTGATGGCATTGTTTTTGTGGCAGCGGCTGAATGACAGACTGTGCCGACAAAGATACACCCCTGGCCCCCGCGTAGCCTTCCTGCTCCCGGCGTTTCACCATGCCAGCGCAGCGCCATGAATCCCGGATGCATGCTGCTATTTGTGTTTGGCTTCGTTGGCGGGGCGGTGGTCATTAACTCGGCTATCTTGGTGTCTCTCTCTGTTCTGCTGCTTGTGCACTTTTCTATTTCTACTGGCGTGCCAGCTCTGACGCAGAACCTCCCAAGGATACTCAGGTACTCTGACCCACTGAACCTTGGCTGCTCGAGCTCTCGCTTTTTCTCTGCTTTCTTTCCTTTTCAAACAGGAAGAGCGAGGATCAGTGAAAGATGTCGACCGTGCATGAATTTCAAATTCTGTTGTAAATGTAATATTTATGAGCAGGGATATGGTAGCACGGTTCTTGCAATTTATTTGCCTTTTGTTTGAGTACAAGATCTGCCTGTATTTTTCTTTTTAAAGAAAGCTATTACAATGATGTGCAGTAATCTGCAAAAAAAGCTGAAGTCAGTGTCACGGATAAAGCCTGCATTTGTTGTGTTATTTGGTACTTACGGGCTGGATGTGCGCCGCCATAAATACATGCATACTGAAGCCTTTTGCTAACACGTTTCATTCCTTTTTAATCTAATAAGTTATATAAGATCCCCAAATTGATAGACTGTTCAAATACCTTATAATTAATTGCTCTTTTTTTTAAAAAATAACCTTGATTATTGGTTGGGGGGGAGTCTTTCCTCATCTAGGCATTAGAGCTCTCACAGCCTATTCACTATTGTTCAGCCAAATGTTATCCTCTCCCCTTTTTCTGTACTTGTATGGCACGCTGCCAGCTCTGCCCTCCCTCACACTACGTTCTGTGTCCTGGTTGCCTGGAGCAGAAGCAGGCATACGTTAGAATATGGTTACCAGAAGTAATATTTGTTCTTTTTGCCAGAATCACAGAAGGAGGAAACCGGAAAATTTGAAATGTAGCTTTCTGACCCGAAAACTTGGAATACTTCAAAATTTAATAACAAACTTTATTGAAAGAGAGGAAAAATGCTGAAAGCGTCCTCTAAAATAGCCGTGTGACTTTCTGTAATACATGGTGTGTGTGGATGTTGTATGGGAGAATGCTTTTCAACCCAAGTCTGAGCGCAGGAACATTTTTCCAAAGGTTTAAAATCTATCAGTAGACAAAAGACTGTAATGCAGTATAACTAACAAAAACATGCACTCTAAATACAGAGAAATAAAGTATTTGCAACTCTCCAGACTGATTTAGTTCTTAAAGCTGCATTTGTTTAAAAAGGGCAGAAAACAAACCCAGACCACAACAAAAGCAGCAGAGCAAAATACTGAACTTCAATTCAGGTAACTTTTTCAGGCTTCCTATATTTAAGCAGTCAGATGGTTTAAGAAAACTTGTCCTTCGTGATGAGCTTTTGCTTCCCAGGTGAACATATGTTGGGTCCAACTAGTTTTTGGAAGCTATGCTTTTCCTGGCTCGTCTTTTCCCAGTAATGCATCTTAGGAATTACAGGAATTTAAGCTCAGTTCCTTCGCTCGTTATTCATCTGAAAACGGTAGAGATGTAGGATGAGGGAATCTAATTGTAAACCAGTTGTATTGTTTTTACCATTAGTGGGTTATTACAGCACAGCATCTGGCTGCATGTTCTGAAGGTCCCAATACGTTGTTTCTGAGCATTAGTTTAGGATTTTAAAACATAAGCCTGCTTCTGCTCACTCTCATACTGTCAGATATTTTTTGGACGTGGAGGCAGTAGAAGGGGCTCTTTGCTCTGTAGGCAACAGCCACTAAATAAGTTGAGATTGTTTCACTCTAATTAGATCACTTAATGCAGGCATCCTCGTAGGGAGCCCTAATTTCCAACAGAAGCCCCTTTTCAGGCTTCATTCTCCTTGCAGTTTTGCAGTGCACCTGAACTGCTTTTTTAAACGTATGAAAAAAGGACGATAAAGTTTATAGAAAACTGTTCCTCAAGGAAGCACTTTTCAGTTGGGAACTCTATTTCTGCTCCCCATTTTGTTCAGATTCCCCCTTCTGACACGTAAAAGGAGATGAGCTTTGTGGTTATCCTGCAGGCAGCTCTGTTTGCTGAGTCGCTGCAGGAGGCGTTTTGGAGCGCAGGGCTCTGCACAATGCGCCTTTATGGCTGCCTTTCTTTGAGGCTGAAGGGATTTTTTTTTTTTTTTTTTTTTTTTTTTGCTGGTCAACTTCTCAACCAATGGCATGTTTTCAGCCTTTCTTTTATCGTAATTTAAGCTTCTGTGGTGTCTTTTGTTCACAGTGGAGTTGTGGGAAATGTAAAGAAAAGCAGCGACAGCTGGAATCCAGTCCTTTAGTTCTTTGGCCATTATTTTCCTGAATGCTTTTCAGCAGAGTTACTGCTCCAACAGCTATCAACTGTCTGATGCTTTTTATTTTGTAACCTGGACTCATTTTTGCATTATTTGCTTTGCTGCATATTTTGCTCTAATTCTGAATTTCCAACTGAATTTGGACCAATGTTTATGAAAGACCAAGATGTGTGCATGTGAGAGTTTCCAGACATCTGTAACAGCATCTTCGTACCTCTCTTTTGGGAAGGTTCTTGATAAACAAAATCACTTACTATTCATATATGCACTATAGTGCATTGTTTGATGGTGTCAAAATCTGCCAAATGGCACTTGACTGCTTAATTGCTAAATAATTCTATTTTATTAATCTCTCCTTGACTACCTTCTTACCTAGGCTTAAAAAAAAACTTAGTTTTTCCTATGCTTTTCAACATTTCCTGCTGTGCTTTTGCGTATAACTTGTATGTAGTCACTAATTCTGCTTAGGAGTCTGAATTTATGTCTGTTTTGTGAAAAGCCTTGTAAAAACTGCTGTGACTGAGCTTTGACTGTCCTTATAATGCTGAAATACATGGGATATTTCAAATGCTCCTATTTTGTTTGCACTGTGTCTGCAGGGACACCTGTAATGCTTTCTCTTGAGAAAAATAGTCTGCCATCGCTTGTGTGTGTTTATCTTCTGTCTTCAGTATACCTAAAGCTTTACTTGAGTTTCACTAGTTGATTATGGCTCTTTTTTTCTGTATTTCATTGTTCTGTCTGAACAAATACTCTGTTTTATCTTAATGCTGTGCCCAGCTGATATTATTCGTTTTCAGGGCTGGCTGTAGCATCCTGTGAGTAGCATTCTACACAGTGTTTTTCCCTCATGCTACTAAGAAGAAGGCCTTTTTGTTCACTGATAACATTACTGATAGCAAGATTGGATATGGGAACGTTTGGGGAAAATGCAGCATGTGAATCTTTGGAACTTTGAAATGTTTGTTGAGGAGAAGTGACAAAAGATAGCAAGAGCGGGGATGAAGTTCTTTGCCTTCCTTACTGATGAGTAAAGCTGAAGCTGTAGTTGTGATGTGCAAGCAGTGCTGCTGCTCACAGAAGCAGAGTGGTGTGGGAGCACTGGCTGCTCGTCTCTAGCTTTTCTCAAGCCATTGTATGACTGTAGGGTGAAGCAGAGACTTGAACTGATGTTTGTTAAAACTGTGGCATTTCTGCCTTGGCTGGCTTTGACGCTGGTAATTCCCTGACCTGTTTGTTTTTCTTCATGTTACACAAGTTCATATAAGTCAAGTGATCCTAAAGTCGGACTTCAGGATAATAGCTTGACTTTCCCAAATGCTTCAGTTAATGATTTAGTTGAAGTTTGGTGGTGTGTATCTTGCACAAAAACAATGTGGTGTTTCCGGTGGTTGATGGAGTCTAATCTCCCAAAGTTGACATTTTCATCTGTTTGTTTCTGTGGAACTTCAGTTTGCTACAGATTAGATTTGGTGCCATCAATACTACTGCCTAAAGCCATGCAATAGTGTATTTACAATCAAATAACGCAAAAGGAAAAATTAGTATATGCTGTAATGCAAACTGCATATGCTGTGTTCTGTATTAAGTAGAGAAAAGCATATGCATGTTTGACCCTGTAATTTTAGAACTTCCCTACCGATTTCAGAGGCATACAGCAAAAGGTGTGTGACTGCAATGGCTGATGGTGCAATCTGTCTCTTTTCAACAGAAAGGAGCGGCCGATATCGCTGGGCATCTTCCCACTGCCTCCTGGAGATGCACTGCTGACACCTGAGGCTCAGAGAGAAGCAGGGGAAACACCTGGGTCAGAGCACTGGAAATTCCATGAGCTAAGCCAGCCACGGTCCCACACAAGCCTGAAGGTGAGTGATCAGTGTCTTGTGCTTTGGGAGGAACACCAGGACAGGGTATGGTTCATTGCTGGGGAGAGGGGGAAAGTAATTGAAAGGGAGAAGGTAGAACTGTGATTTGTTGTGCAAACCAATTAAGGTGTGGCAATTCAAAGGAGTTTTGAGAGTAGAAACAGTTTGGATTGCATTTTCCAAACTGTTCCAAAGTGGTAATACAGTTCTTGTGTTCACAAGTGTTTTTTTCCTGTCTAAGGACTGTTCCCAAAGGTCACTAGCTTGTTCTCTACTGACCAGATATGCAAATAGAGTAAACAGATCTGCTGATTTAACGTTCTTCTGGAGGGAAAGCTTGGATTACTATATATTCTGAAACAGCCTCTGCCTATCTGTGCATATAGTATGGGTATACCACAGAGGTGGGTGACCAAACTTTCCTAAATTAGCCTGTGATATGATTTCCCTTACATGTAGCTTGGCTGTAATTCCTCCAATTGTTCTGCATTCCAGCAGTGGGAGGGTGGCACAGAGCAAGCTGCAGGAAGGGAAAAAATGCTGGAGTGCAGCAAGTCTGGAAGTCTGCAGTGGGTCTGGAAATGCAGCTTGAGGAACTGCGGACTGTATAACCTCAGTCTCCTTATGTTAGTGAAAGGGTCTGAGGAGAAGGGATGCACTGTTATTTCTGATGTGTGGAGATGAAGTGATGTAGTCTCCTCCGAATTGAAATTAATTACCAGTGTGGGATACTAAACTGATTTAAAAAAAAAAAAAAAAAAAAAGCTCTACAGAAGTGCCTGGAACTCAGACTTCTTTTCCCGAGAGGTCATATGGAGGTAATGGGAAGTGTAAGTAATGAGGGATTACAAACAAATATCAGTGGCAGCGAGAGTGTGAGTCTAATAAAACTTGTCGCTCCCAGCTAGGGCCATGTTGGATCTTAAAATCTTCCTATTCCCTTTGTCCCACGCCAATTAATTTAAGCAAATTGACAGAGCTCTCCCTTTAGAAGAACTGATTGGGATACAGATTACATAAAACCACGAAGAGGTAGGGATGGGATACAAAGGGACATTTTTGATTCTTTGACTGCTCAGAAAACTGCATTGATTATAGTATGTTGTCATAATCGATGTCTTGTTGTAACTCCTCTCAAAATAGTTAATTGTTAAAAATAGTTGTTGGTGAACAGTACGAATTGTGATCATTTAAACCTATTTATTCTAAGTTGCTTTGGTCCAGAGCAGTTCTTTGGGTGTGAGTATAAACCAAACAAACACAGTAGTTTAATCAGCGGTGTTTATTGGAGGGGGAAGAGGACAAGCCTGAAATAAAATGCATCAGATAGTAAAGTCAGAAGTGTGAAATGTGACATAAGTTGAGATTTCTGCAAGCCAAGGACCATTCTCTTCAGTGTTTTCTTTTGTACTGTCAAGCCATTTTTCTTGAGTTTTGCATGTGAAAGTTGGTGGTCAGTGCATGCTGCAGCAGTTAGTGAATGCTTTTGGAATACAAAGATGTAAAAATGTTTGAACAGAGCCAACAGCTCTCTTGAGGTTTTATTCTGTGTTTGTGAGAACTCTGGATTCCCGTGGTAAGGGGCATCGTTCCCTCCCTTCTGTAAGTGGTTGCTGAAGTATGAATCATTCGTCTGTCGGCGGCTGGACCGCACCTGTTCAAAAAGCTAGCTGGGGAATAGTGTCTGTTATTTCTAATGGACACCGAGTATCTCATGTAACACCTTAATATATGGCTTTTGCTGCCTTGAATAACTGCACAATAAGTTATTCTGAAGGTGTTTGTTGGTTGAGATTTCTGAATAATTTTGTCAGAACATTAAACAGTAATAGCTTGTTCTGGAATTTACTACCAAGGGGATGAAAACGAAGTAAATGATAGGAAGATGCTTAAAGCAGCAGAGTTTGTTTCTAAGCGGGAATGTTACTTTGTCACTGTTCCTGTGGGATGCAGGCTTTCCATTTATGCGGGTGTATGTAAATGTGTAACTTCCTCCTTGCTGTGGTGAACTGAAGTCTTTCCTGGCAAGGAAGTAGCAGAAGTAAAAAAAAAAATTAAAAATGACAACTGCTGGTAACCTCGTACTTGACACAAATGAAAGAAGACACGTCTCTATTCAGGTCTCTGTTTTTTAGTGAGGTTGAGAAGTCATCTCGCATTTTGTTCTTGAAAAGGAAAGCAAGCAGTACAGTAAATTGAAGCGCCACAAAATATGAAGTTCTGTCTCATTAAGTTTTGGAGACAGTGTCCTAAATGGACCAGTTTGCATTCATATCTGCAGCAAGATGTTGTTTGCTGGTATGCTGCTGTTTAAGTGATAGTTAAGATGTCTGAATGCTAATACAGTTCTCTGTGCTATATTTTTATACCAGTTAAATACATGTTCTGCACCAGTGCTTCTGAATCTGTTCTTAAAGAAGTTATTTTAAGACATCATGCATGTTCTGAACAAGTACAAATTCTAGAACAGCTTTGGAAAGACTGTCAGCAATTAACTTTGCAGCTAGAAGAGTTACTTGCAGTGGTACAGCCTGCTGTCTGCAAGGCTTAACAGAATAACGCAATAAACTTGTTGATATACTTTATTAATTTAGATTTTGAAAAAGCATGGAAGCAAGGATGTGTGTTATGTAGCTATAATCTCCTTAACAGGAGAGAAAACCACACTCACAGTCTAAAGATGCACTCAGTGGTGCAGGATGAAGGTATTCTTTCTATTTCTGTTCTTACACGTTCTTCAGCAAAATGCGGGCGTTTTATTACTTGCTCTTTAATGAAGAACGTAACTCTTCCAGTCCTTCTTATTGTTAGTGTTTTTCAATAATTGTTCAATTTTAGGATGAGCTCTCAGACGTTAGCCAAGCAGGTTCAAAAACCACTACTCCAGCATCCACGGCTGCTTCAGATGTACCTGCACTGCCTGCTGAAACTCCTCAAAAGGAAGATGCTGAAGGATTTGCTAAGGGTGCAGATATGCAGAATGAGAAGCCGGACGTAAGCAAGAATATTGAAGTACAGGTAGCTCAAGAGACAAGGAATGTGTCCACTGGTAAGCTGCATTTCCTTTTTAGTGAATTATTATTATGGATCTCATGCAGTCGTTGTGAAATTTCTTATTCGTGTGCCACAGATGACAAGTGTGTTTTTGCTCATTTTTTAGGGGTACCAAACATTGGTAAGAAACAAGTCTGTTTTTTACTGGTGATGTTAGAATTATTTCTGATGTTCCCATGTGAGCAGCAGAAGTGGCACTCATCCAGGCAAAGTCTTGAAATGAGATAGATGTCTACTCTCATAGGAATTGAGTTAGATTCAAGAGAAAATGGCTTAGAAATTCCAGTGTGCTCAAGGATATCAAAATCCATGCATCTTTTCATGTGGTTACCTAAATAAGTCTTTAAATGAGTCTTTAAATGAGTCTGTTAGGTTGGTGGTCAACGTGGCATTATTTTTATGTAATGCCCAATCTCACAATTCACAGTGATTTTTGTTTTATTTAGACACCTTACTTTTTCTTTAGGTGGAAATGAAAATGAAGAAAAATCTGAAGTTCAAGCAATCATTGAGTCAACTCCAGAGCTGGATATGGATAAAGATCTCAGTGGATATAAGGGTTCCAGGTAAGTTGATTAGTGTGATTTGAATAGGAAAAACAGTTTTAGAAGGTGCCAGACTTCAGTTTTGAACTCATGACTTGTTTCGAATTATTAAGACTGAGGTCGTGCATTATATAATAAAATCTCCTACTTCTGTGGCCCTGTTTCTTTCCCCAAATTCCTCTGGAGGTTTTAAGTGTAACAGCAGTTCTTTAGTCTGTTTCTGCACCTGAACTTCATTATATAGCAAACTTCAGAATGCTTCAGTATTCTTTCCATATTTTGATCAGAAGTTCTACACCAGGAGGCCTTTTTCCCTTAAATCTAGTTTTCAAGATGCTTGCATTTGCTTTCCTGGCCTCTTGTGCTTTCTTTCACCTGCACATCTAAAATCTGGACTTAGGACTGATTCTCAGAGTACTATAGCATTTTTTTATCAGGTTCTGAAGGAGGAATCCCAGTTGCAGCATGCCTGAATCTGATTCTTTTGCAGGCTATTGTTTGTGGAGGGTAACATTAGAAAAGATATGAGAACAGAATTTAGGGCTCTAAGCCAAAAGCTTCTGAAAATGTTACTTGTTTTCATGGGGAACTATTCATAGTAACATAAAGGGAACTTGAGATTGGGAATGTTTTCATTCTGCCTTCTTGGTGATGTTTGTTTTTTCTTTGCATAGCACCCCTACCAAAGGCATAGAGAACAAAGCATTTGACCGTAACACAGAATCACTCTTTGAAGAGCTGTCATCTGCTGGTTCTGGCTTAATTGGAGATGTGGATGAAGGTGCAGACTTACTGGGTAAGAAGGGTTATTTAATGATGCTGTTTGCAGGAGCGTTCCTTGGGAGTGAAATGTTTCATTACACTTAGTAGGTTTGCTGTTAGGAGGAATTTAAAAGTATCTGAGTCTTATCTGAAGTTAGTTAAATTGGGATTGTGGAACAAAAAAAAGGAAAATGTGTTTTTTCCTCCAACATACCTGTAATCTTCACAGGCACCAGGTTACTGTTCTTTATTCCAGTTTTCCATGTATGTTTTCTGACAAAAAGTTTTTGTCTTGAACTGAAGCAGTCTTTTTTCTACTGTTAGATAACTTAATGCAGGTTATGCCCATCTGTAATTGCTTCACTTTATCACAACTCTGTGGAATATGATTTATAAGAAAATTACAGTATAATGCAGTGATGGTAATTTGAGAATGAAACTATTAATTAAAAGCAGGGAAGGGGGAAACATTTCTTCTTTCCCCATTGAGCAGCTTGCTGCTGCTTGTATGCTTACTAAACAGATTGCAAGTTTGGGGGATGCGAGTTGATGAGGAGCAAAAAGGCCATTAAAAAATCTTCCTATAAATTATTACTGTCTAGTATTATCACAAAGGGTTTTTGGACATATCAATGTTTAGGCCTCGTTTTCCAGTATGTAAAATGCAGCTGCATCTCATGTGTGTATCTGTTAGAAATGTATATAGAAAATCATTCAGCTTCTGTTTTCTGACAGTGCAGAGGTAGATATGCATAGCATTTAGAATTACTATGTGTGCAGGCAAGTTTCTGGCTAAGCATTCCACCACAAACCTACTTTACATGAAGCAGGGGACATTTCTGAGAGCATTTCCCACTTGGACTAACAGACCTATTTTCAGTCTGAGAGAGGATTTCTCTTTGTTACTCTGTACTGCTTGGAATCCTGAGCAGTGAGAGCCATGCCATCCTTGCCAAATGTATTTCATCCCAAACTCTTGCATTTTCATGTGGGCAGCTCATGTCTCATTCTGCGTGCGAAGCCAGAGGTGCTGGAGAAGTAGTATAAACATTGGAACTTCTGCTCCTTATCTGCATGATAGAAATCAAATTTCTGTCCAGATTGCCTGATGATAAATACTTTGTTTTCCTTTGTAGGCAAAAATAATATACTACTTAGTCTAATGTATCAGAGGCTTGTTCTTGTCTTCATTAGCACTTTCAGTAAAACTGCTGTTAATATCAGTGTATGCAAAATGAACGTGCTGTAATGATTGTTATGCAGAATGTGACCTAATAGATGGACAATATAAAGACCATTTCACTTAAAACACGACCGTAGTCCAAAGCACTTTGTACCACTCAGTAGCCACATCTGCATCCAGGGTAGCTGTGTTTCAAGCACTTGTTTTGAGGTCTGTAAAAGTAGTTAATTGGGATTCTCTAATGTTTTCTCTTGGGCTGCGTACCCAGGGGAATATTCTGGTGTGTATGCTTCTCTTTTAAAAAAGAATTGAAATTTGTTGCTTCTACAGTTAGGCGTTCTTGGCTGCTGCTCTCATGAAATACATTCTCTGCATTTTTCCCTGCTTGGTAACATTTTTATTTTTTTTTTTTTCCCTCGCACTCTTTTGGCTATTTTTGGTTTTTGGTTATTTGTTATATTGGTTTAGTTTTTGGTTATTTGTTATAATGGATCCTGAAATGTTTGAAGTGTCCTGGCTACTTCTGTGACCTCTGAAAACGTTTAGAAAGAGCTGTTGGAGTAACATCCCTCTATGGCTGCAGTGTAATGAGTTTCTCCCATTAGCAGTGAAGTACCACCAGCTAATCTACCTTCCTTCAGTATTCAGTATCGTTTGTTTTTGATCCAAAACTCGGGGAATTTAGACCTGCATGTCTATTTTTAGAGTAACCTTTTTTATTGCTATGAAACTGTCTTTTAAGTCTGTTAGCAGAGTTACTTGAGCAGTTGTGTTCATAGAAAATAAGCCTCCACCATTAAGAGACTTTTTTGTGTTGATCTTGAATCAGCAGCACTGCTGTCATCATTGTGGTAACAGTGGAAGGTTTAATCTGAAAATACTTCTGCTGTGCCAGCTGTGAACAGGCCGTATCTGCCTTATTTTCAAAACCCTGCAATTGTTTACTTTGTGCATGCAAACAATAGGGGTGAGAAATTAATTTCCAGAAATGCAATAATGTTGAAGCAGCTACGTGAAGAGTTAAGTTCATTTTTTGTAGTAGCATATTCCTATGAAGCATACTGAACAGTTGAGCATTTCTGATTACCTGCTTCTAAATTCTTTCACAGACAATAGGTTTCTATTCAATTACTGAATTTTTATAAGTCCAACCAAGAGAAATGCTTATGACAAATTTTATTTAACATCTTTCATATAAAGTCCTGCTTCTAACCACGTCACATTTCACTTCCAGTTATTGGTGGTGGCTTTGTTTTAATTCACTCGTACTTCATAAGTTTAAGTATTTTACTGCTCTTCACCCATATTACCCCTTTCATGAAATGTTTCTTGTTCTTGTTTTTGCTTTACATGGAATGCATGGGCTTTAAAGACCATAATTTCTTTGGTAAGGTATCATTTGCTCTGGGGAAATTTGCAGGGCTTTCACAATGTGAGCTTTAATCAGCATGTTTTGTCTAACTTACGTACTTTTGACTCTTACCTGATGTAAAAGACATCAGAACACTGTAAAATTAACGTTTTGTGGACTAATGCTTCCCCACTGATGCCATACTTGTTTATTTTCTGTTGAGTTGGTAATACTGTAGCATCCTCAGTATGTATTTAGGTAGCATTAGCCTGCTAGCCAGGCCTGCCTTTAGTCTTTATTTGAAGGCAGGTTGGGAAGAAGGTGGAGGGGAAATCTAACTGCAGGAGGTAGATCCTGAAATTTCAGGTAGCTTGTAATTTTTTTGCCAGGCTTCTTACTTAAAATTCAGCTACTGTTGGATAACAGGAAAACTGAGCCTTTGAGAAAATCAGTTTCATCTGCTAACTCTGTGTTTGTTTCCTTTGGAAAGGAATGGGTCGTGAAGTGGAAAACCTGATTTTGGAAAACACTCAGCTGTTGGAGACAAAGTAAGTGTGAATGTCTGTGTAAAAAATAATAATAATATATTCCTGTCCTCCTCTGTTACGTGGAGACTTGTATCAGTCTCTGCATCTTTCTATCTTGAGGAATGTAACTACTCAACAAACTGTTCTGAATTCTCTGCTTTTTTTTTTTTAATTGCAGTGGTACAAATGTATTTTGTGAATGTTGGAGTTGGCAGGAGGATTTGGTCTGCTTTAAGAAAATCTTTGGTTTTTTTTTATAGTAGCTCTACATGAGAAACTTAAGCATGGTCAAGAGTAAAATGAAGCTGAATATGCTGTGAGGCCATAGTCAGTCCTTGTAATGATGTTTTAAATGTTTGTCTAGGAATGCACTGAATGTGGTGAAGAATGATTTAATAGCAAAGGTGGATGAATTGACCTGTGAGAAGGATGTCCTACAAGGTGAATTAGAGGCTGTAAAACAAGCAAAGCAAAAGCTTGAAGAGAAGAATAAAGAACTGGAAGAGGAGCTTAAAAAGTATGTTTGATACTGTGATTCTGAAAAAGAAAATTGCTGTGGTATTTAATGCAGCTATATGTTTTGTTTTCTTTTTAGAGCTCGTGCAGAAGCAGAGGAAGCAAGACAAAAAGCTAAAGAGGATGATGATGTAGGTGTATGTGTGCATGTGTATGTTTGTATTGGTAATTCACAACTGGACATAAGACTGCATGCATTGAGTGAATGCTGTTAAGCTAAATTGCCTAAGTGGTAAACTTTCTCCATGTTAAAACAGATCTAAAGGGCCCAAGTAAACTTAAATTCACTATCTCTATCTTTCCCGAAGAACTGCTTTTATTCAGATTGTACTGAATTTGAAAGGATGGGTGGAGAGGATGGTATGGCAGAAAGCGCTGGGTAAAATCAAGTTAGTTTTTACAAAGCTCCAAACAGTTTTGAATCTGGAATTGTGCCCCAAACTGACTCTTGTCTGAAGGCAGAGGCTGACTCTGCAAGGCCCTGCTGTGCTCCTTTGTTCATTCTGTGTTTGTTTTTCTGTGTTCAGAGTGATGTCCCCACTGCCCAGCGGAAGCGCTTCACTCGTGTTGAAATGGCTCGTGTTCTGATGGAAAGGAATCAGTATAAAGAGAGGCTGATGGAACTTCAGGAAGCTGTCCGATGGACTGAAATGATAAGGTAAAAGACACTTAGCTCCTTGGATTTCACTGGCTTTATCTGTGTGTGATCTGGTCAGTAGACTTGTCTGCTTGCCAGCCCATAAATAAGTTCTTGAAGTTATGTTCATGTATTGGTTTGCTAGAATGGGATCTTGGTGACACCTCCAAAAATGTATTGCTGCACGTGATGTGAAATAAACACCCCTTGAGAAAGTGGAAATGGTTATAAAAATTTTGTAATCATCAGTGTTTCTTAGGGGAGAAGTTACCATACGTGTGCGTGCATCTTAAGGCAGTGTGCTCAGTTAGCAGCTGGAACCTCAAAACAGTGATAGTCAGCCTTCAGGTTGAGTGTAATCCATGCATAACATCTTGAATAGTGCAGGAGAAAGCACGATTTTAAAACTGCAAGATTTGTTAAATATTAATTAGTGAACTTGGTCTGGCTTGCATCTTGAATACTGAGTTACCTGGAGGGGATGCCACCCCCAGGCGGTTCCATGGCCAGCAGTGTCGTTTGCTGCCGCCTGCTGGTCAGGTACCGTGGTGACATTCGTTTTCTTCTATTATTGTCCCTAATACCCACGAGCCGTTCTGAGTCTGAGGGAAATATGTATTCCCAGGCAGCTGTGGTTTGCTTTTCTGTAGCTATAGTTATTGTCTCCTACAGAAATCTCATCTCTGTTATTGGGTTTATGACTTTAGGGGCAATTGCCATCATTTATTTACTATTGTGTCAAAAAGTAAAATTTTAAAATAAAAAGCAGTGGTTAAAATACTAAGGTGGAAGAATTTAAAGTTTGTTTTAATCTGTTTTCATTGTAAAATGTTGCATGAGTTTTCCATCCTGTTTACAGAGTACTTACTAGATGTTTGTGATGCTTGTATGTGTTGGTGATGTCAGTGTTGTGCTTGTTAGAGGTGCTGTGTGAAGAAACTGGCTTTGATACTTTCAATATCAGTTGTTCTGTTCTGTAAAAGTAGGTTGCACTCTGTCCTGTTCCTTCCCTTTTTAGATTTTTATACTCAGTAAATTTAAAATGTGTTTCTTGTAGAGCATCAAGAGAAAATCCAGCCATGCAAGAAAAGAAGAGATCAAGCATTTGGCAGTTGTAAGTATTAAAATAACAGTCACTAACAATGAGTATAAAAGACCCTAACCAGTTAGCTGGCACATTTTTATATGTTAGCTAATTATCTTTCAGCAAATGGAGATGTCTTAATTGTTTTCCTCTTGTTACCTAGCATGCCCACTCGGTAAGACTGTTCTTGAAGACAAATCCATCGTAAGCTGCATCATCTAATGAATGGCTGTGCACTTTGTGAAGTTAAATGCCAAAGTGCTGTAACTTCTTTGTAGCTGAATATGCACCAGAACTTATTTTGATTTTTTTGTTTATGATGAACAATAGAAATTTGAATAGCTTGTGTGGATTGCATTTATTTCAGCTTCCTTTTTCTCTATGAAGTATGGTTTACTCTGTCAATTTTCCTTTCTAACTTGAAGCTCTTTAGATCTGAAATGGCATTATTCACAACAAGATACCTGGCAAATAATCCTCTTGTGGTTTGCTGATATCTAACATATTTCTAGCTCAGGGAGTGGTGGAGATTTTAGAATGTGCTGTGCATGAACTAACGTGCATCATAAAACTGTCTTCCACATGTAAGTTCACATCCTAGTTTTCTTGAATTATTCATTCAAGATCCTGTTACATTTAATATACGAATGGTCAGTAATTCTTCAAGAACATCTATTGACATGAGTTTCTTTGCTTTGAAAGTATTTGAGTGTGCAATGACTGCTGTGTTGGGCTCTACTTTTAGTTCAGATGGCTTGAGAAGGCTATCCTATGTGATGCTTTGCCTGCACAGTTGAGTCTGAATGTACCTTAATCCTAACAGTTTTCTTGTTTATTTTATTCTAGTTTTAGCAGGCTCTTCAGTTCATCTAGCAATACAGCTAAGAAACCAGAACCTCCTGTCAACGTTAAATATAATGCTCCAACCTCACATATTACTCCATCAGTCAAGAAAAGAAGCAGCACCTTATCTCAATTGCCAAGTGACAAATCTAAAGCCTTTGAATTCCTCAGTGACGAGTAAGGCACCTTGGTTTCATAATACTAGATGTGATCTGTCCAATATTTGCCCTTGTTTTGTTCTCTTGAGGTTAAACAAGCAATCTTGCTGCTAAGAGAGCTGTAATGTTCTGAAGTGAGTGCTGATATCTGGGAGATCAGTGTAGATTAGTTGCACAGCAATGACTGATTCTGGGCAGCCAGCAGTAATGTGTTGTTTAGCATATACCACTGCATTTATAAAAGTGCTTTTAGTCATGAGGCAGCACTCAGTACTGAAATTATTGTTATTGTTATAAATATTATAAAGCGTTATAGCTAAGTAATAACTATTCAGATACTTTCAGTTTAAGGTTGGTACAAAAATACAACATGTATCAGGCTAACTGGTATCTTTATTTTTTCATCCCATGCTTCTTTTTGGCAGTACGTGCTTTTGGCTTACAACTTCATGACTTCCAGTAACTGCGTGAGCCATGCAGTTAATTTTTATGTAAGGGTACTGACTGTAGTCTTTCTGGTTTGCCCATCTTAACCAGGTTCCTTAAAAATAGCCCACAGGAAACCTGGTGTTATACAGATGAGTTTAATGACAGCTTCAGTGATGCACAGAATTTTAAAGAGTATAAGTAAAAGGTTCTTTAATAACGATTCTTTCCTAGAACTGAAGCCAGTTTAGCCTCACGCAGAGAGCAGAAAAGAGAACAGTATCGTCAGGTGAAAGCCCATGTCCAGAAAGAGGATGGTAGAGTGCAAGCATTTGGCTGGAGTCTACCTCAAAAGTACAAACAGGTATTATGCTTATTTTCAAGTGTAATGGTGGTGATTTCATTGTGAAATTCTGACAGACTAGGGAACTGTTATTTCACAGCTGAGCTGATTCCAGCACTTTTGTTTTGCTCTAACTTTGCCATTTGAAGGCAGCCTTTCTGAAAAAAAAAAAAAAAAAAAACCCACAAAGCAAAACTCTTTAAGCATATTTAACAAAATTAGTCAACTGATTCTGACAACTGTAAATATCTTTGGATGTCTCTTTTTTTTTTGTCTAGGTGGCAAATGGTGGCCAAGGTGACAATAAGATGAAAAACTTACCTGTACCTGTTTACCTGAGACCTTTAGATGAGAAGGATACCTCTATGAAGGTAAAATATTTGGAGCTGTTTATAGAGGCTGTATTTTAGGCAGCCTATAGCGTGATTCTGTTTTATAGTTTCAATCTTCTTTCTGTAGTGCAGTTATAGTTAAATTCTGCAAAATTTACAGTTGCCATAAAGCTCAAATTAATTCAAGCTTCAGTAGAAACATGACTTTAACATTAATGAATTCCTTAAACCGGACTGCTGAAAGATCCTAGTTTTGATATTGGTGTACTGAATGCCTTTGTTATTAGCTTAAGATAAACGAAATCTTTTTCTTCCAAGCTGTGGTGTGCTGTGGGAGTAAACCTGTCAGGAGGGAAGACGCGGGATGGCGGGTCTGTGGTTGGTGCCAGCGTGTTTTACAATGATGTGGCTGGCACAGATGCAGATGGCAACAAGCAGCGCACAGGATCTCAGAGTAGCTTAGACAGACTAGACCAGGAGCTCAAGGTAAGATCACTGTATGGGATGTTGAATAGCTTGTATAGTTACATACCTTTATTGTTTATCTGCTGCTTAAACCTGATTACCAAGTACATTGTCAGTGGTCATAGTTTTTCTCAGGAAGTCATCAATGCAAGGTACTTGCGTCAGGAGGAAAAAACCCAGAATATTTTTAATTCTTCTCTGCGTCTCAGCTTGTTGTTAAGTCTCAGGAGGCAGTCCATTTCAGAACACAGCAGTGTGCTGCTTATGCTAGTAGAGCTGCCTGCTTTGAGGGGAACTAAAGATACTAAGGTGTCTGAGACTAACATTAAGTGATGGCACAATGTGTTCATGAACTTAATAAACTGAACAGAAATCTTACTGAGAGCATAGAAATGAAGTCTTAACTTTGGTTTGAATTGCATTGCAACATCGCAGTCTGTGGTGATGACTGTGGTAGCTGACATGTTAATTACTTTGTATTATGCTTTTTTGACTGTGTGGTTAGAACTATTTTATATTGTGTCTATGCGAGTATGAAATATGAGAGTTTTTAATGTTCTCTACGGGTTTGGAGCAAGTAACTAATTTTTGCAGTGACATTAAAGCTATGTTGGCATGTGGTAAGTGATCAAGGACAGTAATATATTTCAGATCAACGGCAGTACTTTTATTCTTGTCCCTCTTGTTGTAATTCACTTCTGCTCTGCTTCGTTCTCCTGCAGGACCAGCAGAAGGAGCTGAAACATCAGGAAGACTTATCCAGTCTAGTCTGGATCTGTACGAGCACACATTCTGCTACAAAAGTTATCATTATTGATGCTAACCAACCAGGAAATATTCTGGACAGTTTCATTGTTTGTAATTCTCACGTGCTTTGTATTGCTAGTGTACCAGGTAAAGACTGCATAAGCAAGACCTAAAACTTCTTGGAGTGCATCATGTTTAGATTTTCTTAAGCAGTGATAAAATCTAAGATCAGTGTGATAAAATATTTCTGTAGCATGGTGTTAAGGAATGTTTAGCTTGAGGGAAATCTTTTTTTTTGTTTTGATTTCCAGTTGGCTTTTGACCTGAATTAAGCAAAAGTTAGTGAGATGTCAAGAACTAGGGAGAATTGTTTTTGTCTGCTGTATTACAAATGGTAAAGCAGTGCCATTGTTTCACAGAACTGTGGACGTAGCTTAGGAAAAATACATTGGATTTTATTCTTGCTTAAGTAGTAAATCTTGGAACCACCTGTGGAGGGAATCTTTGTTACACTGAGGATGTATGTAGAGCATGTACTGAGGGCAGTGTAATAGAAAGTCATGATTTTGGAAAACAACAAATGGTGCTTTTGGGCTGCTTGTTTCTTGTAAAAGCTTTTGGTAATAGTTTCAGTGAAGTAGTGTTGTGTAATAGGCTCTGAAGAAAATTCCTCCCAAGGAAGATTTGAACAAGTCATCTTTTGGTATTGTCAAAATGATCAAATTCAAAGGAGGCTAGTTTCAGGTATTTGGGAAGTTATGAGAAATAGGAGGCCACGAAACTGGCGAGGGAGGAGAATAACTAGGAATAAGTTCTTGAAAGTAAGCTTTGATGTTGCAAGTTATGCTACATTGAAGTTGTATATAATCTATGAAATCAAGAGAGCATAAAAAATAGTTTCTTGACATTTATAGCATTTTACTGTTTTTAAGTCTTAAAAGTATTTGAGAGGATCTGAAGACAGAAAAGAACCTGCATTTTTCTAGTACAAAGGATGTTTTGGAGTGAAATTATCTGTAGAGATGTAGGTAACCTTGCATATAAGTATCTGTCATGAAATTTAATTTGTTTGAAATGGAATTAAAGGAGTTAAAGAACTCTGCAAATTGAAATTGTGGCCTATGACTTTCAGATATCAGCGTATGTAGGTACTGCTTTTGCTTTTTGAACAGATTTATTCAGTGATAGCATCTGTAGCGTCCCTCACGTTAAAAACTCTTTTGTAGATGGGAATTCTGCTTGTGAAATCTCATGCTGGAAAGTTCCCTCAGTGTGAAAGCTTAGATTGTTGTTAGATACAGAGGTGGATGGCCTTTATGCTCATGGAAACATGCAACTTTAATCTTTTTCAGGAGCAAGGGAAACAGACTATCCTGTGGGAGAGGAAGGGTCTCAAGAAGTGGATCCCAATCAAGTGGACAAGTCATCTCTGTGTGGAAGTATGACTAGCAACAGCTCTGCAGAAACTGATAGCATGCTGGGAGGAATAACAGTGGTTGGCTGTACTGCAGAGGGTGTTACAGGAGCACCTGTAGCTCATAGTGCAAATGGTGCCTCACCAATGGCAGAGAAACAGTCAGGTATGAAAATCTTAGAAATGCACTACAGATGTTCCTGATGTAGCTGAGAAAGTGAATAGGCCAGGTATTTAATAAGCTGTCTTTAAAAGGTGGTGTAAAACAAGTACTCTATGGGAAATGGCATGTAAATCTGACATACTTGCAGCTGAAAACTTTGTGGAAGTGCTATCACATGGGTTTAGGCAGTTGCTTCTTTCAAATCCCTTTTAATGAAGTCAGTCTTTAGTATGGTTTGAAGAGAAATTTTTTCATCTATTATTTAAAATGCTGACCTCTTCTTGACAAATGTCTGGAGAAGATGTGGATGTTTGCTTTATCCTGAAAGGTCTCAGTAGAGATCTAAGTGAAGCTGCTTAAAGTGCATTTGTTGCTTTGATACCAAAACTTCGCCATTTCTGATCTTATTTTTTTTTAGCTGAGATAGCTGGACTGTGACTGTCTGGTTGTTTGTTACAGCTCATTGCTGCAGATGCAAGCATCAAATTCTGGCTGCTTTATATTGTTGAGAATTCTGTTGCTGTTTTTAGTTTTTCGAGTCTTGTGTTCCACAGATATTGCAAATGAAAGTAATTCAGTAGATGACAACATTCCAACTGCAGAAGAGGCAACGGAAGCAACAGAAGTCAGTGCAGGGACAGAAGATATAACTGATATTGGGCAAACTGGAGTCTATACAGAGCACGTCTTTACAGATCCTCTGGGAGTGCAGAACACAGAGGCATCTCCAGTGTACCAGCCTGGGTATGTAATTGGAGTCATAACTCTTGAATTATATTTGGTAAGAAAAACATTTTCAGAAACGCATGGGGACAGAAGGTACTAGTTGTTTCTCTTGCAAAGGAGGTTTATGTAAGTAATTCTGGCACAAGGTGTTACATGCTTTGCATACATGAGGTGGTCATCTCTGTACAGTGTCTCTTATATGTGAATTCATATGACATGAGTACGGACACCTCCAGAATGCTGTAATGATTGTCCACCAGTTTGTCACCAAGTCGTTTTAGAGGTTTAACATGAATAGCAGTGGCCTAGAAATGCCTATTCAAATTTCCTGTTTCCCTTCCTCCTGACTGACGAGTTGTTCCAATGTATGTTTTCTTTCTCGGGATAATCAGTCTGAGTTAGTTACAGGAGTGGAGAACAAGCTTGAGAGTAAACAATATTTCAAATGGTAGTGTGTTTGAAATCTTCGTTCTCCTCATACAGGTGGGCATTGCAGTCATTTGATCAGTGTTTTTCTTATGTGCCTGGGATGCTGCGGCTGTCATTCCCCTGAGATACCAGTAAGGCTGTCAGGCTTGAACACACACCGGGGAGGAAGAAATTATTACATTTTTGTTAGTATCATTAATGTATGTTATGTACAGTTACTGTTCCTTAAGGACTGTATGTACTTCAAAAGCAAGTGTGGATGCCAGCAGCGACAGAGTGCATACCTGTGTTACTCTGAGTAAGCCACCCGCTTTATTCAACACATTTAAACTGTCTTTTAGCACTGAATCAGAGCTGTATAAAGATGTTGCAGTTTTGCCAAATGAGCAAGATCTAGTGAGAGAAGAAGCACAGAAAATGAGTAGCCTTTTACCAACAATGTGGCTTGGAACACAGAATGGATGGTAAGAAAATATTACTCTTTTATTTGGAAAGTTATTTTAAACTTGCATCTTGGGCCTATACAGGCTAATAACTGTCTTGTGTCAAAACTAAGTGCAAGGAGTTCTTGGGAGCCTAAACCTTATGCACTTGACTTCATTTAAGCATTACAGAATTCCAAGTAAGCATTGCAAGCGACACTGCAAGCTCTTATTGACTGATAAATACTTTCCTGCAGCTGAATGTTTAGTACTGGGAGTAATTGCAGTTGATAATTCTGCAGTATTCAGTACACTCTAGAAAGCATTTATCTTTTTACTACAGACATATGTACAAAGGGCTTTGTAATGTTTTTAGATATCTGGAAAATTGTTCTGTCTGCTCGTATAGTTCTTCCAGTCTTACGTAGTTTTCAGTAGAAGATGAAAACCTGTTTTTCCTTTATCTGTGGATCTCAGTTATGTGGTTCTTGCCTGTTTGTTTTTCTCTTGCCCAGTAGACCTTTCATAGTGCTTTTAATCCTTCCTGATTTGTCTTTGCAGCCTCTATGTTCATTCGTCAGTGGCTCACTGGAGGAAATGTATTCATGCCATTAAACTTAAAGATTCTATTCTCAGTATTGTGTAAGTCTTGAAAGAATGTCATGTAAATCATAATGAGCTGTTGTTAAAATACTTAGTTTTATATTTCTTCAGATATTGTGGATGTCAGTTCCTGTAAGTGCATGCATATTCTGTGAGGGGCAGTGGAGAACACCTGGGGAGTGAGAGAAGGAAAAAGAACCTTCTAAATATTGAAAATGCTGTAAATCAACTGAGTTCCTTTGTGAAACTGAAGACAGATTGTTGTCCTCAGGGTTCTCTCTGGACATGGTAGCTACTTTTTTTAAAACTATCTGAACTGAATTTTGAGTCACTAATTACTGTGCCTTTTTGTGAGCTAGAGAACAAAACCACTAGAGCTAATGCTAGTGTAAGAAGTATACTGAAATCTAAAATATTTATACTTTAAACCCGCGTTTTGAGAAATGTGATCTAATGATGTATATTCTTGTACCTCCTTTCTTTTACTAGACATGTGAAAGGAATAGTCCTAGTTGCACTAGCTGATGGAACACTAGCAATATTTCACCGAGGAGTTGGTAAGCATTCTGTTGGGTCTTGGAAGTGAAGTTATGGCAGTACTTCTGAAGTAAATGTGCCATTTATAAATAACATCTTAAAAATGCTCTCCTAATGACCATTTTGCAGACTACTTGATCTCCCATTTCTTTTGTAATTTCAGGTACTTACGCTTTTTTAGTACTTCAGGGAAACTGTAAATGCATGTTAGGAATCTTCTGTTCTTGATCTGAGACACCTGTGTTCTTATTTGAACTCATGACCACATATTCTGTCTGAAGTTCTTTAAGGTGCTTAAAGGCATACAGAGTGAGTGAAGCCTTGGATGTGGTATATGAGCTGTGTGCCCCAACGTATTTGCCTTGCACCTCTATGCATCTTCTACCCACTACAGATTTTCTTTCCATGAACAGCTAAACTAAAT
This sequence comes from Tetrao urogallus, assembly GCF_951394365.1. Taxonomy (NCBI): domain Eukaryota; kingdom Metazoa; phylum Chordata; class Aves; order Galliformes; family Phasianidae; genus Tetrao; species Tetrao urogallus. Next base: position 901,729 of record NC_136831.1, on the reverse strand, counting down.
TTTAATGCTTTCCAACCTGTCTTCCAGAGTATACTGTTCTTGTTGCTCACAAACATGGCTATAGTTTAACATGAAGGATATAAAAAATGGAACTCCAGTCAGTGTTGTAACTAGAGGAATTTGCTGAGATTCAAGTTAGATTTTGGTTGGATCTGTTTGTACTTTCACAGCACCATAGTGGCATTTTTTATGAGTTACTTGACTGTCTCTTAAGAGTTACTTGTTTAAATGTTAGGGTACCTTTTTAATTACAGCTATCAAATGTTAAGGTTTTCTATTCTTTGTTGCTGTTAGTACGTATGTCATATTTGCAGGGGCTTTTTCTTGTGTTATTTAGAAATTAAGTGTGCTACTGAACTTTTCCACCTTAAATCTTTAGTCATAAAAAATACACCATATCATCTCAAAGTTCTTTCTTGTCCTTTTCCCAACTGATAAGGTAGCAGAGAATTCTTCAGAGCCATTTATGCTATCAAAAATCTCAAGGTGGAACAGTGTTATTTGAACATACTTCAGTTTGCTGTCGAAGTGAGGGAGAGACTTCATGGCTGTCTGTTTTTCTTTTTATTGGAAGCATAAGACTTTTCTGTCTATATGTAACTTCTACTACAAGTGTCCTAAATGCACAATATAGGAAAATGAAGTACGCATTAAATTGCCCTGTTCTCTGATGTTAGTCTCCTTTGGATTATAGGTCTGCAGTGGAATCTTTTCCTGTTTTCTTTTTTTTTTTTTTTTAAGGCTTTGTTTAATCTTTCACAGAGTAATCCTCTGGTTCTTTCTGCTTTTGTTAAGGCTTTCTTCTTTCAGGTAGTCCTTCTGTCTGTTATGTGGCCAAAAAGAAAAAAGTGACCCTGTCAGCCCTTCTGGCTGCCTGTTTCTAGGTTCTCATACAATGCAATGTAAGTGTTACTAATGACCTTTGAGGAAAATGTGGGCTTATTCTGACTCCCACAGAATTTTTTGCACTGTTCTGCTACATAGCTAGAATTCTTTCTTATCACAGGAAGAAAATAAGGAGTATAGGTATGTGCACTAACAGCAGAAAGCCCACTGATAGAGTCTGCATTGATCACTGTCTGTTCATCCTGCCCAATAGTTGACTTTTGCTCCGTTACTGACCTTCAAAATTGTGTGTGGCCAAGTCCTGTAGAATTCTGTAAGCATCTCTGAGAGTTTCTGTCCACATCGCTCTGGGACAGACTCTGTTCTTCAGCCTCTGGAATAAAGACCTACTGGGGAATGTCTGAAGAGTAATTGGAATTCATCTTGTGGCTTCTCTCTGCAGACTCCCTGTTCATTTGCTCTTTTCCCTTGTGTAGTTGAAATTGCTTTTCTTGGTGTTCAGGAGAATTAAGAGGTTGCATAGCGCCGACACAAATACTGGAAAAGATGCATCTAGGGTGAAGTTGTGATGTTTTCTTCCTTTTAAATTCTAATGGTTTGTAATCCCTTCAAGTATCTCAAGTAAATATCGGAATGATCTCTGTGTTAGCTTAGCCTACAGCAGAATTTCATTTGGTGTTGGGTGACCAATTTTAGTATGATTTCCAGTGGAGATCAGGTGCCACTCTAAGGTCTAATGACATGTAAAAAAAAATCTTGATGTACTGGCCAGCATTTCTATGCTCAGCCAAGCAGTAATTGCCTAGCGCCGTGTGGGTTGTTGCTGCTTATGTATACTGATGCCTGTCCAAGTAAAGCATTTAACACTAGGTAACTTTCTGTTTTTACAAGTGTTTTGACATGTTTGGAATGTGAGTCATAGTACAACCTTATATAAAAACAGAGTAGCATTTGGGGTGTTGGTAGTTCATATGAGTAAATGCTGGTTTTTTTTAAAATGTGGAGCCTACCCATGCATTTGTATTGACTTACCCAGATCATTACAGTGCTTTTGAAAAATGAAACTATTCTTAAGGTATTTACCTGTGCTTTTAAGTTACTTTTAAACTGATAGGAACCTATGCTTTGTTTTTTGTTGTATTTTTTTTTTTTTTTTTTTCTTATTTTGCTTCTGTTTTTAAAGATGGTCAGTGGGATTTGACAAACTATCACCTCTTAGACCTGGGCCGGCCGCATCATTCTATAAGATGCATGACAGTGGTGCATGACAAAGTCTGGTGTGGCTACAGGAACAAAATCTATGTTGTTCAACCAAAGGCCATGAAAATAGAGGCAAGTTAAAATGGTGTTTAAAATAATTCTGTGTTTTGTCTTAATGCCATCTCGTGTTACAGCAAACTCCTGAGTAACTCCAGAGAGTGCTTATTTGTTCATCAGCACATAGATAGGCAGGCAAATTTGTTTTAGGGAGCAATTCTTAATTTTCCAAAGATGTAATGATTCTGGAAAAATTTAAGGTAGTTCTCATTTGTTGAAACTGATTATGCTGGGGTTTAGTTCTCTACTTTGTCCTGGCCAGAAACTAGTAAGTGTCCTTTTAGGTCTTTGTAGAGCTTGCAGTGCTAGATCCAAGCTCATTCTTTTCATTTATGCATATTTACTTATTCATTATGTTCTCCACCCACCCACAACCTTCTCCAGAATCTCTCTACATACTTTAGAGGTTTGTAAGTGCTAATCTTGAGTGTACTCTCCCTCCAGTTATAGAGTATTATGTTTATGTAAGGTGTGTAAGCTGGCTTCTGCAGTGTTCTGAGTATACAAGTGCATGAAAAGCCTGTGGTTTCTGAAAGCAATTAGCAATATTAATACTTCAGCTTCTTATCCTTGGTCTGTGAAATGCATCGGACTTTGGGAGGGTGACTGCTCAGCTCTTCTGAAAATATTAAGGGCCCAATTCGTAATCTGTTTGTGAAGATTACTGTGTATGCAAGGAAACCTTTAAGAATTTATACATTAGTGAACTGTTTTGCTGGATAGTTTGTGTTCAACAGGTGTGAGTTTGTATGCAATAGCAAGGCTTGACAGAACTGGGAAGAAAAACACCTTTGGTGCATGTGTATGTTCTGCAGTGACTAAAGACCCCACACTGAAGAGGATCCAGGATAAAACAGATAGAAATAGCAGTAGGCTGGGGTGGTTACGTGAATGAAGATGCAGCAGTAAAGTATGGCTTTCAGATCACACTTCAGGGCAGGCAGTCAGCCTTTTTACTGTTTATCAGCATCATACTGTAATACTAACTGAGCTAAGCACTAAGGGTCTGCTGGTGGTCTTATAAATCAGAGGGTAGTAGATGACTTAAGGAAATTGCCAGTACTGACCATGTAAAGGTGGCACAGAAGTCCTTTGTATTCTTTTATTTATTTTCTAATTCAAGATCCCATCTTTTATAGAAGTCATTTGATGCACACCCAAGAAGAGAAAGCCAAGTGAGACAGCTGGCATGGGTGGGTGATGGGGTATGGGTGTCGATTCGTTTGGACTCTACCCTGCGTCTCTATCACGCACACACGTATCAACATCTGCAAGATGTGGACATTGAACCTTATGTAAGCAAAATGTTAGGTAAGTTGATAAGAAAAACTGTAGCGTTCTTATACCTCTCGCTGTCTGGGGCTTTCTTTTCCTGTTATGAGTCAGGCAATTCTCATTTCAAATGAAGTTGAAGGGTGGGTGGAATGCTAGTCAAATCCTGCTGCATGTGAAAATTTGGTTCTGCAAGTAGAAACTTAAGTTAGCCTGTGTCTGGTAAGGTCTGATCCTGTCAGATGTCTGAGCTGTCCCTTAAAACTCAGAACTAATGAGGAAAGTGATGTTTGGGCAGGAATAACAGGCAGCAAAATCTTTACGACTAGAACGATGCCTCTCAGAGTGGGAAGAACCCATTACTTTCCTGCAAAATTTGCCCTTTTCTAAGAAAGTACAAATGCAAAATAGCAAATTCTTACTGCTGTCAAAGCTAATAAGCTTCCTGAATTTTTCTGTGTTTATATAAGGGTAGTTTGACTACCTACGTAACCTGAGAAGGTAATTGGTCCATTAGAAGTCCTTCACAATTAACTATTGTGTCATTGGTGCAAAGGAGAGTAGTGTGTAGCCCACATTCCCCTTCTTCTGACAGCTTTCTTCTGTTTCCTGTATAGTTCTAATGATAGCCTCTGAAACTCCCTTGTAGAGGAAGCAGTACCCTTTATTTTAATGGGCAAGAAACTGTTATTTCACAGTTGAATGGCATTTTTTTGTTTGACAGACTGCCGTGGTGCTGCAAGCCCCAGAATAACTTACTGTGCAACATTAAGGAGCTGTTGTGTTTTTTGTGTTTTCTCCCAGTACACGTTTGTCTCCTATATGGGTTCACAACTTCTCAGAAGTTTTAGCATTTTATTTTGCCTTTACAACTTGAATGTGCTCCTCTGCCTTGCTTGTTTGAGGTGGGAGGGAATTATTTGTCTGCATGAGTTGAGAACTGAAGTTAAGAATCTCTTTTATGGAAGTAAAATTATTCTTGCTCATAATTTTTGATGAAAAGCATCTTTTGTTTTTAGGTACTGGTAAACTGGGATTCTCATTTGTGAGAATCACAGCTCTTATGGTGTCTTGTAATCGTTTATGGGTAGGAACAGGAAATGGTGTCATCATCTCCATTCCATTAACAGAAAGTAAGTAAAATATAAATAGCTGCTATTCAATATGCTGTAAATGCAAAGAAAAAAGAACACTGAGGGTCATTCAGATGCTTGCTATTGGGTAGAAAACTTTACTGACAGGTCTGAATCTTTCAGGTTTGTGACAGAGTAGCTGCTAAGCATTATGGAGGCCCAAGCTATGTCCATGGTTACAAGTCTCTGAGCAAAAAACAAAACAGAATGAAAAAAAGAAAACCAAAAAACAACCCATCTCCAAAGCATCTTGCTCTGATTTGAGCGGAGTTGCTCTGGCTTGAATTTGAAAGGCATCCACGCAACCTCAGAGGTGTTGGGAGTCGTAGCAGCGTTCATTGAAGCTTATTTGTGTGTAAAAGAGTTTTCTAACTGATGATGTGGTTGCCATGTGATCACCAGAGTAGATTTTTGTTTGGTTTGAGCAAATTGGTATTGTCACTAGTACAATTCAATCAGCTTTAGTTCTTGAGAATTCATCGCAAAGTTGATATGGAAGATTGGAACAGCACTGGCACCAGTTGAAGGACATGGTTGGAGATCTGGGAGTTTCCAAGCAGTTTCTTTAAGTAGAACATAAATTTCTGGGTAGAATTCCAGCACTGTAAATCCAGTTATCTGCTTAATAACTGAGTGATTGAACTGTTGTTGAAAATACCGAAACGGCTTGGGGATAGGAGAGGAAATATGGTTGAATCCTGGGAGAAGGCAGCAATCCTGTTCAAGGGCAGACTGAATCTTAAAGGATAAATTTGGGAAGATTCTCTATATATTTGGCCATTTAAAGCAAACAGCAAAAAATAATCCTTGTGCTACTGATGAAATCGTAATCTAATCATAAAAGACATGGACAGAAGCTCCAGAAAATAAAACACAACAAACTTTGTAATTAATGGTACTGTGTTCTGAATAGAAAGTAGTGCAGTCTGATGGGTGACACTGTGGGGTAACTTAGTGGCAGAAGCTCTTTGTGTTGTATCTGCGTTGTTGAACAGCACATACATGCATTGTTTCTCATACTGTTCCATTGCATTGTCCGTTCATTTGATAACTGTCTTTTTGCATTGCATGTGTACTAGGGAAGGACAGGCTTTCTGTCATTGATTTGAACTAGTTTAAATCATGCTGTCAGAAATTACAGCTCTTGCATCAAGCTTAATTTAATGTTTCCAGTAGAGTTTGTTTTAAAACAAAGTGAACATGGGAAAAAAAAAATCGCAAGGAAAGTTATTCAGATTAATTTCAGTCTTGTTAGTTGATCATGAGTTGGAATAACTGTTTGTGGATAGCCTGATTGTGGGTTTGAGAACCCTTATTATAAATATTCATGGCTTTAAAAAACAGTCACGTCCTTGCATAATCAGTCGCGTATCTCAGTTCCTTGGGTCTCATTAGCAGGGTACCTTCCAGATCTGCAGATGCTGTTTCAAAAGGGCACTTGAAATCATGAGTAGTTACGTATTTGGTAGTTTTCTGCCAAGGAAAGAGAGAAAGGGGAAACATTGCTAATGAATAACAAATTCTATAGTGATAAAGCACATGAAAGTGGCAGTGCTTCTGTTGTCCATTTTATACTGCAACTTCTATAACAAGATGCTGTTCTTTGACTTTTTATTGAGTCTTCTGTAATTAAATACTTGCTGGTTTTTAGGAGCTAAAATTGAAGCTCTGTCTTATCAAAAACCAAAGTAAAGAGTGGTGGGTTCTCATTAATCCTTCTCCTCTACTGTCATACCTATCTATTTCCCCTTTCCTCCTTTCTCACTTTAGCTGTAATCCTCCACCAGGGACGTTTACTGGGGCTGAGGGGTAAGTGCAGATCCTGAACAAAAATCTGTTTTCAGGCTTCTAATAGCCACTTTGAGGCTGTTTACCACTCCCTATAGATTTACCCTCTGTATGTTCCTAAATGTTTTTCCACTTGCAGTTACTGCATTGCAGCAGTTTTATGTTTGCTAAATGGCCACCAGTCTGCTCAGCAGTTTAGCATATCATCCTGTGTTGCAGCTGAACTTTCATACAGACTTTATTTTTCTTTCAGCCAATGTGATACCATATCTTATAACTCTGTCATTAATCCACATCATTTACTGTCTTGTTACAAATCACTGTTTCTTTCACTTCTTTGGTAGTCTGTAGAATGGAGATGGCTTGTATGTCTAGCATGAGTACTTCTGTTTAATTGATTTTAAAACTTCTCAAGAAAAACTAGACACAGAATGATAGCAGGGTGGCTCCTGCGTGGCCGCAGGTGGCTGTTGAGATTTCCATACTTGCACGGGGATTCCCTCTGATAAGTTGCAATGGAAACATAAGTTACATGTTGAAGTATATTGAATTTGCTCCTACTGAAGCACATTAGAGGTACTTATTTCCTAGAGAAGATACAGTCCTTTCAAAAGTTATTTTTTCCAAAAGTAGGATATTGAAATCTGTTGTTTATGCTAGACTAATAAGAATCCTGCTCCATTTTCTAATGTACTTAAAATAACGAAGCATGCAATCTCTTTTTTTTCCAGCTCTGTCTTGAATTGGCATTGCTGCCCTCCTGTTTCATTTTTATCTGAGTTGGCTGTAGCTTTTAGATGGTACCATAAGGTTCCTTAACAAATAACCATGTCTGTAATTTGTATTTTCAAGTAGAAAACACTTGTGTTCTTCTTTTACAGCTAATAAAGCAGCCGCAGGCTCTGGAAACCGTCCAGGTAGTGTAATTCGTGTCTATGGAGATGAGAACAGTGACAAAGTGACTCCAGGAACCTTCATACCATATTGCTCAATGGCACACGCACAGCTTTGCTTCCATGGGCACCGTGATGCTGTCAAATTCTTTGTTGCAGTACCTGGTGAGCTTTTTGTTACCCTTCCTCAAATGAAGCTTTTGCCCTCCTTTGCTTCTTAAGTGCAGCTTTTTAGCAAGTGTATGAAATTGTGTACTCAGAAACAGGTTTACTACATTTTGATTTGTGAGACTTTTCTGATTCTCAGGTACAGGGGGGGAAGGGCTTGGTGACAAAGAAGAGTTTGTTTTCATCTGGGAAAAGGTGCTGCCTGAATCTGAGCACTTGCCTGCTGAGAGAGTGGTCAAATGCTGGGTAATTTAAGGTCTGATTTAAGAATCTGACTTGCTGCAAGAAAGAACAACTACCAAGGGAGAAGCCCCCAAAGGAAAGAATTTGGGTTTAAAAAAAAAAAAAAAGCTTAGAGTTTTCTAGAAGCTGTAGTACTGATGAAGTTACCCTCTCAGCAGTTGTGTGTGCACTTGGCGCTGGAAGTAAATGACAGAAGTTTGCTTACTGGGCTGATATGCTGAATCATTTCAGCTGTGTGTCTGAAAAAGTCCTTAAGTCTGTTTCAGTGTCATTCTCTAGATCTGCCAGTGCTGTGAATTCTACCAAGAGGCATTTCATTGTGACTTGCACTGAACTGACCTGACTTATGTCTTTAGATATCTCTTTAGAGAGAGGAAATCAGAGCACAGCTACCTTCTTTTTTTGCCTCTTGCTGAAGAGGTGCTGGAATCCCCAGCTGAGTATATTAGGTGACCAAGTGCAGGTGGCATTACTGTGAGACATGGCCTAAAAATGTGTTCTGTGTTTTTATACAGGTCAGGTTGTTTGCCCACAGAGTAGTGGTGGAACAGAGCTAACAAGTGACAAGCCAGCCCAAGAATCCTTCAGCCAGGGTCCCTTAAAATCAATGTTGGTGATAAGTGGTGGAGAAGGATATATTGACTTCAGAATGGGTAAGAAATACTGAGCTTAAAATCCAGCATTGGGTCATTAACCTTATCAAAACTTCACTGTGACTGCAGAATGCATTTCTGTGGTTAGTCAGTTCTTGAGTGTTTACTAAGCAGGTAGATAGAAACATCTTTATTCTCCATACACGCATCTTCAGTTTCCACTTCTTCCAGTAAACCCTGACCTCTGAGAGAAACTGTGAAACATTCGTTTGAAACAGTGCATGGCAGTTCATGTATTCAATCTTATTTTGAAAGATGGAAGCCTTCTGACTCAAGCTGCTAGAAAATGTCCTTAGTTAAATGACCTTTTATGGTCAGTTTTCATATTTAAGTAAAGTATGAGGTGAACAACACTCAAACCCAAATGTACTCGTGTTTAAGGGGAAAGGGGAAGAGTAACTCACTGTTATCTTTAAATGCCCATCCTGTTATGATCACTACATTTTTTGGATAGCATTTCTGTGTGATGCAGCCCATAAACAATCTCTTGTGTATACACCTTTTAATTGACACTTCAGGAAAATATAACAAGAATGTTCAATATTTAGAATCTGTGGCTGGAGAGTGTGAGGGGAAAAGTGCTCCGAAAGCACTCCCAGCTCTTCATTCTGACCTCTCATTGATCTCTAGTGTATAAAAAACAAAACAAAGCCAACAAGAGAAACAGATACACATGTAATACCAACAACCCCAAAACAACCCACAAACACCAGCCCAAATTCTGTCATGTCCAGTGTGAAACATGTTCCAGCTGCTAACCCCAGTGGAGTGCCACAGGACTGTGGCAATTCTTTGCCACGTTGTAGTGGGATGCTAAAATTCTGTACTCGTTTTAGGCAAGGTAGGTGTAGGCATGTAGCAGACGTGCATTTTGTCCTTGTCAAGTCATACAAAGACATGTACTTAAAGTTTCAGAGGTATAGCTGCATTGACTCAGCCATTACCACGAAAGTGTAAGCAAACTGGATCGAGAACAAGTTTGGTCTATTCTATGTTTAGATTCCTCACAGCTCCAAAGTAATCTAACGAGAAAATCAGGCAAATTGTGACTTGGAACTGTCCTGAAGCTGTAATGTCAGTAAGCTCCAATGTAATCTGTTAGAGCTGATGTTGTTCTGTACCACAAGACTGGCACTGGAGCGGTGCTTATCGCAGCCCAAATGTTTGGTTAGTGGTTGGTTTGTCCCCTTTGATCCAAGCTGCCTTTAGCACAGTCATAAAGCTGCTCTTCTCTTTCGAAGTGATTAAATAAAAAAAAAAAAAAAGCCATAGTTAATATTCTTCTAGAATTGAAGAATGTGGCTGTCAGAATAGCAGGCTCTGAAACAACTATGCAACCAGCTTTCCATTTGTAATGTGTATATTCAAGTTTGTGAATATTCTCTTATGAACGTATGGCAACTACTGTCCTTAGCATTATAAACCCAGATGTCATTTCTGTGGCTCCATTTGGTGTCACGTCTTCATTGTCTGCCTGAATCAAAGCTGATGTTTTTCAGGTGATGAAGGTGGAGAATCTGAACTTCTTGGAGAAGCTCTACAACTTGAACCTTCTGTAGCCAAAGCTGAGAGGAGTCACTTAATAGTGTGGCAAGTAATGTATGGCAGTGAGTGAGCCTGTAGGATGCAGCTTGGAGACCTTAAGCTAAAAAGAAAAGGAAAAAAAAGCGCTTCTGCATGTTTTTTATTTTGTGAGACCTGTTTCACTACATGATGTTGAAGCATTTCTTTGCTGTCTAACTTTTATATTGCAAATCTGTCAGACCTTTAACTATACAGGAATTAGCTTGTGCTGTTTTACTGCACCTTTGTTACATGGAACAGTATAATGAAATCAGAACTTTCTCAAAACTGGTGTGCACACCATAATAAGCAATCAAGACGTTAGTTTTACTGTACCACAACAATCTAATGTAGTTCATTCCTTTGGTAATCTCACCTGAGTTTGGCTTTACTATGACTGAGCTTCATTTCACTGTATAATGCATTGAGTAAAACAGCAAAGTTATTCCCAGAGTATCTAGGAAAAAAAAAAAGGGCAAATCATAGGATTATCAGGGCTCATCCGAATATTCAGTGAGAGCTAAAGCAAATTGTTCCAACTTTTGTTTCCAAACCTTGAAAGTCTCGCTTACGTCATGTATACAGATTAATTTGTTACTTTCATCAAAATTTCTGGGGGGAAAGAGGAGATTGTATAGAAGTGACAATATTTAAATAAAATGACATGTTTTCACTGTTGAACCTTAAAGTTTGAGAACTGCTGCCCTCAATCAGCGATTTCAAACGCAGCATTTTTTCCCATCTCCCTGACACAGATACATGTGAACAACTCTGTTTCCAAAGGGTGTTCTTAGGATGATTCAAGTTTATAAATAATCAGAGTTCTTCAACAGGGGATACACCTTGTTTTTATTTTTTTTCTTGTCTTAACTCAGTGTGTCCTAATCACCAGAATGATCTTCTCTGCCTAGCTGGTCGAACTCATGAGTCACTACGTGTGTGAAGGTTAAAGACCTCGATTAGAGCACGAGAAAAGACTGAGAGTGTACAGGGAAAATGCATCCTGCCCAAGTGAGGTTGTAAATGAACTTTAGTGCCTGATGGCAAGGTACAAAGTGTATTTTTTGTAGCTGCATACTCCCATTTAGTCCCACCCAAAACATGTAGCAATGTTAGCAGGTAACACTAAGATGGAGTGAATTGTTGAAAGTCAGGAGACTCTAATATCAGGCTGACATTTTGTCTACTCACCATCTATTTTTTTTAACCATAAATGTGAGTTGAAGACTGTCTTCCTTTTACATTGAATTTCCTATACTGGTGTCAGACCTAACTTAACCAATTCTTGATTTCTATTCTTTGGAATACTGTAAAACATAAATTTGCTCTTTCATTTGTTCTCTAAAAAGCAAAAGCTGGAGGGGTTTAATGAACATCCAGCATTTACCCCAAAAAGACTGGGACTAATATGCGAATGCTGAACGGTTTCAGAGAAGTAGGTGTAGAAACACTTTTTAAAACTGCCTAAACATTTTTATGCAATAGGAGCAGTTCTGGTCTATCAGGCAGACATGTGTTTATATATTTTCTTAATTTTTTAAATGAACACATTTAGCTGAGGTCTATTGTGTAAATATATATTTAGGCAGCTTTTTCAAATGCATATCATAGCTGATAAACCAGAAAAACTCCATTCAGGTCTATTGGTTAGATTTATATGTATAAATACTTTTTAAGCAACATATTTTGTATGCAACTGTTCCTCTCGTAAATATGTATCTAGGACACGAGTTATGTAGTAAAAATCCTTATTAAAGAAGTCTAATATCTTGGTAGTATTTTTCTCTTCAGAATGCCAAAAGTGACGAGAGCACATTGTTCATAATTTGCTTTCCAAATTCGTCTTTGAAGTCACTCTTAAGGTACTTCAGCTTAATTCTAAAGTCTGGAATAGGAATACAGAAAGTAAACTGACTGAACGCTCTCGTAGAGGCCTGTTTAAAACTCACGTAGTCACGTATGCTGAAACCTGAAGCACATCTGAATTAACTTGGGAAATTGGATGTCTAAGAAAAAAACTGTCTACACTTCTTCACTGTGAGTGGTGCAGCTCCATTGCTTCTCTTGCCGTCTTCCTAAGTTTGTTTTTCTCCAGCTTCCAAAGCTTGTGCTCACTGCTTGATTGTCACGTTCTCATGTTCTCAGAAGAAAAACAAACGCACAATTCTGTTCCTTGGTGCCCGTATAGCGTTTTAGTTGTGGTAATGATCTGTTTTGTGTGGACGGTTTGACTGCCTTGAAGCAGAGCAGTTTAATCTGGCAATTTAATCTGGTCTTTCACCAAACACATCGGTCCTCCGTGCCATTCAGTCACCTCAGCAGGCCAACTTCTGCTGGTTCTCAGCAATGATTGCTTCTGTCCAAAAGTAGAATGGATTTTAAAGAAGACAGTAGGTTACCTGTGTACCACTGTGGTAGATGAAAGGCGTGTGCACTTCTCTGTATTTCTCATTGTAGAATGTTACCCCTGTCCGAAGGTAGAGCAAAATGACTCCCTGTTCTCATCACAGTGCGCTGGGGTTTATGAACTCCCTGCCTGAGGTGATCTGAGTGGAGCAAAGCCCCAGGCACTGAGGTGATGCGCACCCCTGGAAATCGTCTCCAGAATGTTTGTGCATACACTCGTGATCAAAGCATCGTGTAGGGAGGAGCCGATCTCTTGACAGCTACAGCTTGCTGATAGTTTGGAAACATTTCGAGCACAAAACGTGCAGCGCAGTGCTTGCCCAGGTGAGGGTGTTTGTGTGTAAAGGTGGGACGCGTGGTGTGAGCTGCTGCATTGCCCACTTCTTGTCAAGGTCTTCCTGCGTTGGGTCAGATAGAGCTGGCAGAGCATAGACACTTTATCATAGGCTGCCTTAGTAACAAACAAGTGTTCAATCTGTTTTATTATACGAACTGTTCTAAAGGACGCGTGTCTTTTAAAATGCTGTGTAACTATTTATTTCCATGTGAGTATTATGAAAGTTACCAAAGGATTAAACCTGACTTAGCACTCTTGTAAGGGACCCTGTCTCAGCAGGGTCTTGTGAAGGCCCTGCTCGGTGAAACGCGGCACGGTAAACTCAAATACAGCTCTTTAAGGAAATGTTTTTCTAACAGGGTTATGCCATATTGTAACGACCTATGTTGCACCTCAAAGCATTTTTCTATACACTAAATGCCTCTCCCGCCCTCTAACAAGATTAAGTTTCCTTTGTTAGTTTTGTTGATGCACATTTCTCAATCTTTTAAACATATTTTAAACATTTTATGGTCTGTAATTTTTGGAAGTTTTGTCTGTTGAACACTTTACGCTGAATTTTACTTGCCTCTGTAATCCGAGATGGATACTACAGCGTTACACTTGCTGTCTGTTAAAAGTTGAGGCTTCTTTTCTGTGAGCAGGAAAGCTCATATAGCAGTGTAGTTATTTCAGTATTTATTTCTATTATTGAATCCATGGGGTTCAGAATGTAACTTTGTACATGAAATATATATATAAATATGTATATGAAACATGCATTGGGTTGGTGTTTTCTTTGTGGTCTTGTGTCTTGGGGTTTTCTTGCAAGTCATTTGCCTTGCTGCCTCCCCAGAGCAGGTGCACAGAACAGTTTCCCTCTTCTCAGCGCGTCCTTTCACAGGGATCTCATGGCACTGTGCTGACTGCGTGTATCAAATAGGAAGCAGCATCATCTGCCTTCGCTCTGGCAAGGTTAAAGCTCATTTCTCCCAGCCTGCTGTGCATGTGGGTAAGTAACTTGATTCTTCAGATTTTCCTACAAGGGATTATTAAACCAAACTGAGGGATTGGTTTTTTTTGCCATCCACTCCCTTTCATTTTTCTCATGTCTGTATGAAAGTTCCTTGAGCAATGCAGTCTGTGGATGTTATTTAGCATTACAGTCATCTCTGTGCCCCTTAATTCTGCTGTAGAAGAATACCAGGAAGGAGCTTTTTGGCCTTGGGCTGTGCTTGGGTACAGGACTTATGAGTGCTGTCTTGTGTGGTTGTAAACTTCTGCGAAGAGCGCTGAGATGACAAACCCAGTTCTGAGCAGAGTGGTTCCTGTGCTTTTTGGAACGCCTGAGCGTGGCGTGGTGGGGATGGTGCACTGCGTCTGGTTCTAAATGGGATGAATCCACTCGGGACTCAGAACAGTTTGTTGTATTTAAACACAAGGTGGTGCTCTAAGAACCTACAGGCCACGTGGAGACGTGGGGAGAGACGTCATGGTGCTGGAGGCCGCTCTGCTCCCTGCCTTCTGCCAGCAGGCAAGTTTCAGGTTTCCTTTAGCAACTCTTCAGGGTGAATTCCTTGTGTCAGCGGTTGAAGGAAATGGGAATTTGGGCGTCTGATTATCAAAAGGCTCAGAAAACTGCTTGCCCTTGCCTTCCCCCAGGTTGTTGTTTAGGTCTTGCTGCAGGGATTTCTCTTCTTCACTGCCCACAGGGCACAGAGCTGGGACCTGTTCAGCCCACTGCAGCCAGAGCTTGGAGTAACCCACTTCTTTGTTCTAGATGGTGGGAAATACGGGCAGGGTTCAGGTGGGTGCTCCTCACACCCGTTTTCATGAGCAGAAGCACCGCTGACCTTTTTCCTCCCATGGCCTTGGGGCTCTCAGGCGGCTGCTGAGTGAAGGAGAGCAGCGCTGTCCTGGGCTGCTGCCTCTGTGGGGCAGCTCTGCCCCATGGCTGTGTCAGCTGCCTCAAGTCTGGAGCTTAAGTAAGGGGGGGGGGGGGGGGGGGGGGGAACAACAAAACAGTGAGTTGGAAGTCTTCCTGGATTCCACATCTGCTTTTCACTTCCACTGCTGTGTGTGCAGAGGCCAGCATAGGGAGTGCTGGGTCCAGGTGGCTCCGGGGCCACTGTTGGTGGGGTTTGTGCCCTGTGGTGCCACTGTCCCCAGGGGGTGTTTCTCTGTCCTGTGTCTGTTCCCAAGGCCCCTCTCCAGCCCCTACGTCTGGGAGCTCCCATCCCGTGGCACTGCTGACTTTCATCCTGAGCTGCTCTTGGACTCACTGTTGAATTGTTACTATCTCACACCCACTCCTTGTCACATCTTCTGGGAGTAGGCAGAGGCATTGAAAAACCTGAGGCCAAAAATAGGGAGAGAGAATTGCGGTTTTTCAGTTCTGAGTCAAACCTAGCTTTGGGGCGTCCCTTGTCTCCACAGCCAGCATTGGACCTCTGGGGTCCCAGTGCCGTGTGCCGGGCTCTGAGCGGGGCTTTGCACCACCAGCAGCCCACGTCCCCTATATTCTGTGTGGGCTTTGGTCCGGGTCGCAGAGGGTTAAGTCACACGCAGTGTCAGAACCTGTCCAGTTTCATTCTGGTTGTGAATACCTCCCAGGGCTGAACTGTTTTCGTGTCCTACCTGGGAGCAGAGCAGGGCTGTCCTGGAGGCTGCAGTGTTTGGGTCAGTGCTCCCAGGGAACAGCAGCTCCGTGAAATAATTCTGCTTCTGCAGGAATTAAAAAGGAAACTTTCTACTCTATCTCACACAGCATCCTCTCTTTGCAGCAGACAAAGATCAGGCACTGGAGAGGAGCCCTGGGGCTGGCGCTGCTGTTTCCATCAGCCGTTTCCATCGTGGTGTGCTGTGCTCAGGGCCGGGCAGGTGCTGTGCTGCTCTGTGTGCTGCTGCTGGAGCTCAGCTGTGGGGCGGCCACGGGCTGTGGGGGGGCTGGGGTGCATTGTGGTGCCACATCACATCACCGCTATTTTTAGTGCTCCCACTTCTGCTGCATGGTCCGATCTGTCTCTCTTTGGTCTTTTATTTTCAGTTTCTTGTTGCCGTTTCCCAATCTTGGCCCAGCACCAGGTGGGCAGCAGCTGCCGATGTATTTTTGTCTCTGTGGTGTGGAGGGGTCCTGGGGGGGGGGGGGGGAGGTGCTTGTGGAGCAGCTGCAGCCAAAGGGGCACAGGACTGTGGGGTGCAGAGCTGTGTTTGAGGCACCTCTTGCAGCAGAGCTGTGTGGCACAGAGCTGGGAGCAGCAGCCCCATGTCGCCCAGAGCCATGAGGAGGATGCAGAAATGGGGCGATGCGTTGGCTTTGGGGTGACCTCCTGATCGTTTGGTGGAAGCAGCACTGGGGGAACCCACCTGCTCACACTGTGGCTTTTCAGTGGTTCTGGGGATGTGCAGGTGTCGGCTGGAGGTCATGTGGGAGACAGAGCAGCGGGCATCCTTGGGGATGCTGTGCCAGAGGATACAGCTCCAGTGCTGAAGGGTGCAATGGAGCTTTTTGGCAGCAATTACAGCTGTGTTCAGCCTGGCAGTCATTTTTCTAAATATATCTCTGAGTATTGAGTGGCTCAGAATCTGGGGCCTGGGGGTTCTGTGATGGCTTCTTACTGCTGTAGTGGAAACCATCCTCATAAGCCGGCAGGTGCTCACTGTGCTGTGGAACCCTTCAGACCTTCAGGAGCCGCTGTACATTTCCAGCTCCAAAGGCTCAGGCCAGGCTGAGAGAGAGAGCAGCTCCGTCCCTCGGTGCCTGCATGTGAGGGCAGCAGCACACAGCAGCACTCTGCTGTGCAAATCCCACCCCCTTCCCTACAGAGCAATCTGGGCTCAGATGCTGTAGAGCTGTGGGTCGCTCTGTGGACGCAGTGAGAGGACAGTGCTGTGTGTCCCTATCTGATGGCTGCACCCCTGGAGCAGAGGTTGTGCCACATCTCCTGAGCCCTGCATGAGCAGTAATGCAGTTGCCGCTTGCTGGCTAAGATGCAATTTTGGTGTCTGGGTGTGGAGGTGAGTGCTGCAGTACCCTGAAAGGGGTTGGGGCAGCAGTGTTTCCCCCAGCACATGGAGCTCCACACGCACTGCCGTTCCTCACAGCCTTTCTTACTGTGCAGACCTAAAGCGCTGTGCTCTTAAGTCAGAGTGTGAATGTAACCAGAACAGGATCGAGCGAGCTGTAGGAGCTGGCAGTGGTGGCACTAAACAAGGTTAAAGCCATCTGATAACAACATCCCATTACAGGAGATGAATTACCAATATCCTGCAGTGGTGAAATACCAAACTTTCTTGTGACAAAGCATTGATTTTCCCAGAAAGGAAAGCGAGAGCGAGCTGCAGTGACACGGCAGTGTGAGCAGTGGGGATAGCGATGACAGCACTGAGCAAATATCTCCTGCACAGAGCCCAGCTCCTGACCTTTAGCAGCGCTCGGGGCCGTGCGCCCGTTTAGGATGTCACAAATCATGACAGGCTTCCTCCCAGCGAGTGGAGCACAGAGGTAATCAGAGCAGTTTGGAGGGACGGATTCCTGAGCAGCTCCTGCACTGACTCGGATCAGCCGCATGCCAGCAGTAAAACCAACAGGCGGCGTTGGGGTGAGGGCTCTTAACCCGGCATTGACATTACCAACCCAATAGAGGAGATGGCCCTGTGCTTGTAGTGCTGCAGAACTGCAGGCAGGATACAAACATCCGTATCAGGATTAACCATGAGGATCCCAGTAGTGTGTCCCACACTGAGTAGATGGCTCTGAGACTGCTGCCACCTCCATGGGGAACAGGAGCCCCTGGGGCTCAGCCTGAGGTCTTGTGCTCTGAAATGAAGACTGTGCTGTGAGCGTGTCTCTCGCAGTGGCGCTGAAACTCACATCATAGAGTGCAGGACTGAAGAGCTCTAAGGTAGCTTGAAGACTGACATTAATTACGCAGTAATTTTCTACCTGTGATCTATGATGGACCTGTTGCTGATCCCCAGACAGATGGCGAGTCACACAGGATGGGCTTCTCCTCTTTATTTCCATCTGCTATATTTCATTAAGGCAGCTAAAAATAAAAATATCCTGAATGTTATTTTTCCATGCAAGCTACTGCTACAGCAATTTGATACGGCCATGACTGGAGTTTCCGAGCGACAAGGAGTTCTTAACTGATTTGTGATCCTTGGCATGAAAAGAGGCCAAGACCCTCTACATCATGCTCAGTGTGAGCGTTGTGCTTCCCTCCACATCCTGCAGAAGACTCAATTCACAACAATTTCTCTGGTAGAAGGGGAGCAGCACAGGCGCTGCTGTCTGCTCTGAGCAGAAGTTCCCATTTTTAGGTTCTAATTATTGCAGATGGTGCCATGAATGGTGATGCAATCAGTCACTCGAGATCCTTCAGGCATGAAGTCCTCTTCTGTGTGCTGGGAATACGTCCCCAAACCGCTGCTCTGAGCTTTCAGTTGGTGCAGTGCACAGAACCTCTTAGAGCTTTGTTTTGGGCATTGTTGGGATTTGGTTTCATGGATTTTTCAGCTCTATTGCACCTTTGCGCAGCGAAGCCCTGCTATTGCACACACAGCTCTACTAATCTCAGTTCCCAGACCTGGCTGATGCTTAGGCATCACGACTGAGGATGGACTCTGGCACTGAGATTTTAGGCCCAGGCTATTTTTGTTCCTGGCTCCATCAGGTGTCTGAATGCTGAGCGTGGACGCACGCAGGAGATGAGCTCTATTACTTCACCTTACTTCGAAAAGCCAAAAGAAGGCTCTTTAAAGCCCTTTCAGGCAGCACAGCTCGCAGCACCACGAATGTTCTGTCTCACTGACGGTGCCTGCAGCTCTGCTCGAGAGCCTTTGTTCCGACCCCTCCTTTCTCCTCACTCCATGCTTTGACAAACAAGCTGTTTCCTCACCCTCCTGGCAGCGCTCCCACGAGGAAATTCCTGCTCTGCAGCCCCAGCATGGAGCAGCCGCACCGTCCGGCCTCCTCTTGGGTCACGTTGCTTCCCCATTCGCCGGGGCCCAGCCCTCACCCCAGCAGAACCTTTGGCTCTGTTCTTGCGCCTGTTCTTCCCCCTCCGTTTATTGGAGTTCCACCCTAAGCTCACATTGACTGGGGCCCCAGTTTAGCAAGGAATTTTATCATGTGCTCCACGTAACTGGCTTAGACCTTCCATCTGTTTTTAGCTTATCAGAGCAGCGGGGGGAGCCGCCCGGTTCCGCACCCCCAGCTCTGTGTGCGTTGGCCATCGGCATTTCTGAGCAAAGAGCGCACTTGCCTGAAGTGGAGCAGGAGCTCAGATAAGGAGCACTGCTGTGCTGGCCTCCATCCAGCATGGAGACACGTCTCCACAGAGCTCGTGGTGCTCCTGCAGTGCTGTGGAGCTGTCAGCTCCGCGGATCTGACACATTCCAGGTTGTTGGGCGCTCCTCCCACAGCTCACTGCTGGCGTGTAGCTGGGTGCCCTGCACTTTGCTGCGCACACTGGGAGTCCTGAGTGAGGAATATAGGATTAATTCTTAGTCTTGGGAGCAGAAAATGAAGCCAAGATGGGCAAAAAGCGATGAGCCCAGAAGTACTGGATTCAGTGTTTCATTCCCAGTGGAGTTGGGCACAGCAGTGTCTCATTTTGCTGCTGGGCAGCACTGTGCCAATGCAAGGTGTGACGGCAGCGGCTACAGGAGCAGAAGGAAGCCTGGACTGCACACAGCCACTTATAACTTCTGCCTGCAAAGTTTGCCATATTTAATTCACATCATATAAAAATTCCGTTGGTGAAGGCTGAGGAAAACTGAACGTTGAGTGAGGACTTCTGTTTTCCTGCAGAGCTGCACTGGAGGAGCTGGGCTGTGGCGGTCGGATTTCTGCTGTAGGTCAGAAGTTCATTGTATCATCAGATTTCGTGTCATGGGGCTGTTTTGTTCCTAATTGCAACCAGGCAGAACTCAGCCCACGGCCCAGCTTTTACTCTGGGCTCCTTCCATAAGATGTACGTTGCAGTCAAAGTCATAGGCAAATCATTTTAATTGTATTTTTGAGAGAGAGTCATTACCTTCCAATTCTACAACAGAGCAGAAAATGAAATTAGCTGCAGGCTAGCATTCATGTAAAATACAAAGCCCCATACTTCACTGGGTTGTTGGTACAGCGAGTTTATTTTGTGCAAATTTAATGCAAGCATGGTGCTGTGCACCTCAGGGACCTGCGATCAGCTCATGGGCATCTGGGACTTCGCAAAGCCCTGAGAAACCCGGAGCAGGGCCTGAGCAGGGAGCGTGGCCCAGGATGGGCTGCAGGGCTGAGCTGGAGAGCAGTGAATCTGAGCAGCAGCTCAGTGCTGTGCGTGTCCTGAGTGATCCCACTACACAACTGCATTCATTATTCACACGTCTCAGGGGGAGCGGCTGTAGCCACATCTGAAGCTGAAATAAAAACAGCTTAGCACTTAGCTCTTGATTGACTTTTTGAATAATTTAAATCAGTCAGAGACGCCCGCCGTGCACTCGTGCATCCTCCTATGGGCATCCGTTCCTCTGCAGAATGAAGCGAGGCAGCGTGCGAGCTGCTTGGGCAGCCAGGCCTCAGCTCCAGCACAGTTATCGTGGAGAAAGTGTGCTTAATGCAGGGGTGTAATGGGGGCACTGACTGAGAATCTGGATGGGCGTCCCTAACGAATCCTACAGATAGCAGAGATCCATCTCCCAGTCCTGCCCTGCCTTTGTGTGGTGCCAGGAGAGCACTGCCTGGCAGACACTCTGTGTTCCTCAGATGCTGTGAGTTTCTCTCTAGCCCAAGAAACCTGCAGCAGCAATCCGGCTTCCTCCGAGATGGAGGCACGCTAATTTTAGGCACCGTGTGCTGTGCAAATCATTGCTGTGGAGCTGGCTCTGATTTTTAAAGTGCCGACTGCCAAACTGGCTGCAGTGCACAGACTTCACGTGGGCCTTCAAGGTTTGAAACTGTCTTTGGGTTTTGGTGCTGTGCTGCAGAGTGGGGAATGGGAGCTTACAAGGGACTGCTGGAAATGGGAATGGCTGCGTTGGAGGTACAGTGATCAGTAGGGAAGGGGTCGGTAGGGAACGGATGGCCGGTTGGAGCATGCACTGGCTTTCTGGTGGACTGGAATTAGCTCATAGAGCTTTTATGTCCAATTTTTCTCTTCCCTTGGACACTCCCCTGATGAGCTGCCCATCCAGTGCTGGTTGCTGCATCATGCCCAACATCTGTAGGTAAAGGAAGCGTGTTGCTGTTGGCTTCTAGATGTATTTTCTAAATATTTGGTGAATTCACAGAATTCATTTCAAACCGTGGCTGAATGTGATTTCCTAGGAAGGAAGGATTTCTTCAAAAATTATTATTAGACTCTGATTCATGCGCTCATCTAAAAGACAGGGAGCAGCAGGAGCAAGGCAGGAGATGCTGCCAGTGAGCTCAGGCTTAGCATGGGCAGAAAACTGCTACATTTCTCTTCAATATTAAAAGATTCAGCGTGCAGAGTTTCATCTGATAGCTCTCATAACGTCTCTATTACGAGTCATATAATTACTGAGTTGTTCTTTGTATTTCAAAGAAACCGTTCTCCATTACCACAGGCAGCTCCAGAAAATCTCAACATTAGGATGAGGTTGGGGTCTCACCCGTGGGTGCACAGAGCATCATTTGGGAGGGCACTTTGAATCCTGAGTTCCAGCAGGAACTCATTTCAGCTGTAAAAAGACTGTAGAAGGTTCTCCTGTGTCTCGAGGCTGCTCTGGAGTGTTTGATGTAAGTGCTTCGGACCTTGGGCTTGAACCATTGCAAGCGTGCAGAACTGCTCCTACAGATCTGCTGTGGGCTTCAGCAAGGACCTGGAGAAAAGAACGTGCACAGCATCATGCAACAAAAACAAGGGCAGTTTAGCAAAAGTTGGTTTGAAAACGCTCATTAATTAAGGCCGTGCAAATCTGCATACGTGTGGCTCGCTAACACACTTTTTCCTCTCTTCTTATCCGAACATGAGTGCTGGCTGGTGTGAATGTGATGGAAGTGCGTGGCCGTGGGATCACAGAGTGCTGTGGCTCTGCAGTGTGCTGCTCTGTCCGGCTGCAGCCCTGACCTTAAAGCAAAAGAAACAAGTGAGTAAGCCATGCTATTTATAGCAGAGCTAATTATTTTGACGTGATATGACAGCAGCGGAGTCTGTTTTCTCTTCACTCAATTAATGACAACGGAAAAAGCATTCGATGCCCTTTTAGCAGCGTTCACTGGCTGCAACACAAACCTTCTCTGCATGCTTTAAGACAGGATTTCGCAGTCCAGAGATGGGGGTGCAGCACTGTGTTGGTGGAGGAGAGGCTGCAGGGTGAGGAGCTGCATGGAATTGCTGTTCCTAAAGGCAGAAGCTGCTGTTTGGTGAAGTCATGCAGCAAGGACAAGCTGCTGTAGAAAATAGTCTGGGACAGAGCTCAGCTCTTCTCTGGGGCCGCTGGTGGATTCTGAGGGGCTTGCAGCAGCAATCGCATGTGATGTTAGGACTGGAGAAACAAGCACGAAGCAACTCTGTGCCTGAATGACCACATCTGACAGGCTGGGCTCCTGTGGGATGCTGTTGGGGGGGAGCTCCAGCACGCAGCTCCCAGCCGGCCC
Organism: Tetrao urogallus; assembly: GCF_951394365.1. NCBI lineage: Eukaryota > Metazoa > Chordata > Aves > Galliformes > Phasianidae > Tetrao > Tetrao urogallus. Next base: position 879,515 of record NC_136831.1, on the reverse strand, counting down.
TGCTCACAGGGCAGTGCTCCGCTGTGTGCTGTGTGCTCCTGGCGGGGCGCTGCACTGTGGGGTCACGCCGCCCTCCTGCTGTGGCACTGAGATCCGTCTCCCGTTGTGCCCTGTGACCTTCCAGGCTCTCAGAACTGCTGTTTGCTGGGCCCTGTGACTGTCGCTTTGTTCAAGTTTTATTTATCTTTGTTAAGCGGGTGGGTCAGGCGGCCGCAGGTACAGTGCGATATTCATGAGAGCCTCTGATTTATGCAGGCACGGGGCTGTGCAGCAGGGTTACTGAGTACTGAATGTTGTATGCAGCTTTCATTCCTTTCCGTGACCAAAGGACACAGAGTTTCTCCAAGATGGGATCTGTGAGAGCCTCCTTCACACAGCTGTGTGTGCTGAGGGCAGTGCTGGCAGAGTGCGATGTGGGGAACTGAATGCAGCCATCAGCCGTGCTGCATTACGGGCTGAGCGGCCTTTGGCGTTGCACCTCCCTTTGCAGGTGCCTCCATCACACGTGCCTACTTTTTTAGGGGCAGTGATGAGTTTTTGCAAGGTCACCGGCATCACTGTAGCGGAGTGGCTCAGGGCAGAGGGAATCTCTCCTGTCTGTATGAGTTGGTGAGGGATGAGCTTCAGGTCGGGCACCTCAAGGCAGCAGTGCTCTGCCCGCTGCCGCCACCCCTGCGGTGCTGCTGGTGCTCAGCCTGGGCGGGCGGCTCTGTCCCACACCTTGAGCTCCCATTCTCACAGGAGGGGAGTTCCTTTCCACCTCCCTCTGCCGTCCAGGAAAACAAAAAGGTGCTGCTCACATCTCCTCCTACATGCCGTTCTTTCTCAGCTCCCATTAAACTCTTCCCACTCGGGGCGTGGGCAGCGGCACGCACACATCTCCCTGTACCATTTTCCCATCCCTTGGGAGCAGTGCTTGCCATGGGGACAGGCGAGGGCTTATTTTTGCTCTTTGTGAGGCTCTGCTGAAGGGGCCCCTCATGCCACCTCTCCTTCCCCAACACTCCCATCCATCATAGTGGCAGCACCATGGATATGAGCACTGCAGGCGGGTGCGAGGCCATGCTGCCAAGCCACGCTCAGGTTACCACTGCTTCTGCTAAGGAAATGTGGAGCAGCTTATGGAACAGCAGGCTTTGTGGTGGGCAAAAAAGCTCTGCTCATTCCCTGCAGGACAATGTGCTCTGCACCTGGACGGGGGCTGCATGGTGCTCAGCCACTGTGCCCCATCCACGTGCCAAGCAATGCTCAGAATCACTCCTCCCCCTTGCAAACACACTGGGAGAATCCATCTGGGCTCTTTCCATCATTAAAACTTGCCATGTTTTGCAATTTGCACATTTTCTCCATGAGCTCGACCAGCTTTGCTTATCCTGAAGCTGGCAGGGCTTGTGGTTGCAACAAGAAAAATCCCCATCAAAATACATTTTGCAGAAGAGTTGAATCCAAGAGGCTCAAAGTCTGGTGGTGTGCCAGGAAGCTCTGCAGAACGTGGCCCTGCTGCATCCCATGTCCACAGCCAGCTCCACTGGGACTTTGGTACCCCCAGGCATGAAGAGCTCTATTGAGGGAACCTCAACCCTGTAAAGAAGAGCACATTTCCAGCTAGAGAGAAGCCCACCGCTCTCCTGTCAGCCCTGCGTTGCCCCCTCAGCAACAGCAGCCCTGGCGCACACCTGGCTGGCACAGAGCCCATGGGATCAACATGAGGGCAGGGGGTGCTCAGGGCAGAACACATTTCTGGGGTGAGCTGGGATTCCCCCACACTCCTCAGTAGCACCAGCAGGATTGCTGTTTGCAATGGCTGTGAAGTCGCAGAGCCAACGCTGCAACCCATGCTGGTGGATCTGTGGCAGTGCAGCAGAGGGGCAGACAGGCAGAGCCCTGTTCCTTAAAGGCCTTTACATATTTACGGCAAAGTGCTTGGGCAGGAGTTGCACGCTGCTCATCATCATCCTAGTAACATTTCCAAATCAAATTCTGTGGTCCGACCCTGGTGGTAGACTCTTCATGGTGAGTTTAAAAGAAACAAGCAGCACGAGCCCAGCTGTGCTGTACTGCAGACAGCGCTGGGCAATTACAGCCACTGGGGCACACATCTGTCCTGAAGGCACTGCGCTTTCCTATGGAGCTGCTGAGCAGTGCTGCATGGGATGCTGTGGCAGTGGGTGTGACGGGACAGATGTTGGGATGGCGATTATTTCTCTGGATGCTCTTTCCCTCCACGTGTCTCCATGTGTCCCCCTCAGTCCCACGCTCACTGTCAGCACAGGAGCTGCTCTGGGTGCTGCAGCTGCCCTCCCTGTGCTCCGATCACTGCGTGTGAGCCCAGCAGCCCTCAGTCCGGCCAGGAGCTGCAGCTGAGAGCAGGAAATCTCCTCCTGATGGAAGTCTGAGAGGGGGAGGGCAGTGATGTGCTGTGTGCTGCATGCACTTAAATAACCTCATCTGCTGGTTAGCATTCAAAAGACCTAGTTTAAAAAAAAACAAAAGGTTTGCAAAGCACAGCTGCATTTTATGTAGATCTATCCAAATCTGCCTGTTTTTGTCACAAGATGGCTGAGAAGGCACTGACCCCAACTGCCCATCCTTTTCCGTGTTCTGTGTGGATGTCCTCTCAAAGTGGCAGCAATGGAGCACCAGTGTGTGAGCTGTGTCCCAGTGTGCGGGCAGCCACTGCAGCCACCAACAGCCAGACTTGACCGAACCGCCCCCAAATGATTCTGTGAAATAAGTGTGGGTGGCCCCACCTTGCTGCCCATACGGCCTCCATGGGCCGGATCACCACGGGGCATCACCAGCGCTTCGTGTGGGAGCTCTGCGGTGCGGGGCTGCCTGCATGGGCACAGCCTGCGGGCACCGCAATCTGTGCCTTGCCGGGCTGGGAAGCGAAGGTCATGAAGTAATGGGATCCGGTGCCATTTATGAGCAGTTGCTCGTCGCTGAGAGCAGCAACATTTGATCGGGGGCCGCCCTGTGCGGTGCGTGCTGCCCTGGGTTTCCTTGCCTGCTTTTGGGACCTGTGGCACCAGGGGGAACCCCCACAGCTCAGCTCTCCTGCTCTTTAGCACCTCTCATCTGCATGTAGATGTGAGCCAGCACAAGGCAAAGTTTCCTTTTAAAGCCTGCCGCTGGATTGTGGAGTTTAGTGATTTCACCTCTTGCCTCTCCAGCACCAGTTGGTGCCTCTGTCCTGCTAAAAACATGACAGAGGTTTCTTAAGATATCCTACTGGCATCCAGACGGAGCAGCTCACCCCTGGCAGCACTGCTGCTCTGCGGGGATTACTGCGTCCCTTTGGGTGATGCTGTGTGGTGGCACTGGGTGCTCCCTGCTCTATATTTGGCTGCTGTTGAACACGCAGAGCACCGGTTCTGAAGCTGTGGGTGATGCTGAAGTGCAGGTAATAAATGGCTTATGTGATCTGGGCAGAGCCGCTTTGCTGAGTATGTCTGAGCCACGCAGGCTGCTGCTCTCTTTGCTGGATGGCTCCCTGTCGGTGTATCCTTTCTGTTTGAAGGTTACAGGTATGCTCATCAGTTGTGTGCTTTAGACGAAAGCATCACCAGGGGAAAATTCATGCTGGGGGTGTTTTGTGTACGGGTCAGCAGTTGATTTAAGCAGTCAGCAGAGATGGTCTGAAGATTCCAGCACAAGGCAGCAGCTCGTGGTTTGTGTGCCATCCTCTGCCATCCCTGTTTGCCTCCGGGCACCTCGAGCACAGAGTTCCTCTGCACTGCATTGGACTGACAGCACTTGGGCTCTCCAAGCAAACTGTCCTGGAGCCCAGCACCGGCCGAGCCAGAAATCGGCAGTTTCTGGGATTCAGCGGCAGCCATGAATAACAGCTTCCACAGCCCAAATTTGGACCAACTGCCATTCAGATTTCTGGTCCAGAACAGTGGCCAGAGGGGGACCTTCCTGGGATCAAGCATCCTGCCCTTGAAAGCTGCAGGAGCTGCTGGCCTCCTCCCACCCTAAACTACCCAGCAGATTCATTTTGTCCCCCCACCATTCACAGGGGCTACGATCCCAGCAGCACAGCAGGATGAAACCCCAGCTGTGCTCTGGGTAAAATCCCCATCTCCCATTGCCAGGACTCTGCTTGTTCCCCAAAGGAAACCTTTGGGGTCACAAAGCCCCACTGCTTGGCTAGGGGTGGGGAAAGCAGAAGAAAGATTAAAAGGATCAAAGCACTCAGTGCCAGTTTTCAGATGGGGATGAACGAGTGCTGTCTGAACCACAAGAAAGATGAGATTTGTTCCCAGCTGTGCATCTGCAGCTCATCCTCACGATGGGACAAAGAAAATCTCGACCCAAATAGCTCCCAAGCACTCTGGGCCCGGGTCCCTGCCCCTGTCTGCCCTGTCCTGCTGGCAGCCTCGGCTGCACGGCTCCATCTGCACACACTGCTCTGTGCTGAGCACAGGGGACGGTCAGCAGATCACGTTTTTTCAGAATATATTCCTTCCCTGCAAAGCTGATGACTATTCCCATATTTTTAAAAAGACTTAAAAAAAAAAAAAAAAAGGTTGTTTGTGGTGCTAATGGGATGGGATGAGCTCAAGCTTTATGCCATTTTTAGCACTCTTGGAACCAAGAGAAATGGAGGAACTGAAAATATATGCTTAATCGCCCCCAGGAAAGACTGCCATAATATTTTGGGTTGCATAAGCAAACTAAATTGGAAATCTGGAATCTATTCAAGACCTTTTGATCAGGGAGCTTTGCAAGTGCAGAAAAGTAAAAACACAGACAGATGGGGATTAGAGTTGAGCATCAGGAGAATAATTTCCTCTTTTAATTTCAGTTCCGCCAACGTATAAAAGCATTAACAATCCCCTTACATAACTGCGTCGCAGCGGCCGCGGCAGAGCAGCCGTGCTGCCTCCGGGGGATTCACACCAGCAGGGAACCCCGGCTCCAAACCTGGGCTGTGTTGGGACTGAAGGCGGTGCTGAGGTGGGCAGAGTGGGACCACGGGGGGATGGCAGCTCCATGGAGATGTGGCTGGGTTGGCAAAACACATCTGAACCACCTGCAAAGCCCAATCCGCCCTGCTGGGTCACTACAGCAGCTTCAGAGGGAGGAGGAGGATTAGGCTGAGGAGCGAAGGAAAACATTTTTGCCAATTGTTTGCTAGTGGGAACAAGAGGCCGCGATGCTGTCAGTCAGAGCAGGCTCTGTGCAGCAGCTGCCATGGCCCTGAACTGAGGCCGAAGGCTGGCACGGCCGCCAGCTTCTTCCCCACACCGCTCTCCTCATCCCAGAGCACATTCTGCATACGGTGCTGTAGTGGTGCAAAAAGTACTAAAGAGATGGTTTGGGAAGGACTGACTGCTAGCAGGACGTGCAGCACACATGTGGAGCACACCACAGTACCCAGAGACACCGAGAGCTGCTGGCACTGGGACTGCAGCGTCTGCTGCCACTTCTTCCAGGGAGCACAGCTCTCTTCACATCTTTCAGCAAGCAGATGTAACTGCAGTTACCCCTGAGTGCATCTCCATCTCACTACATGAGCTGAGGTGAGAGCAGGACAGAAATTCTGTAGAGCAGCTCTGCTTCTCCTCATTTCAACTAATATCTCACCTGGGAAGAGGGCTGTATTTCTGTCATCGTGGATGGAGCTCTGTGTTGGTGTGAGCTTGGTGGAGCCCTGCAGGAGGCCCAGCACAGTGCTGGCTGAATGACCCCCACCTGCAGGAGCCCCCGGGGGCCGATGGTGCAGCTGCAGCAGTGGGGGGATGTGTGAGGATCCCCGGTGGAGCAGGACCTGATGAGTCCTGAGCACAGCCACGTGTCAGAGCTGGGGCTGGCGGCTGCTTCGGGCCCTGAGAAATCAGCTGTGTGTGAGCGGCTCCCTCCATGCTCATCAGCCACCATAAAAACAGGAAAATCAGTTGGAAGCAAAGCGAGTTCTACACGACTGGCACATCATCGCCGTTCAGATGGGTGATATGTAGGTGCGCATGAGATCACAGCCTGCTATTTAAAGAGGAAACCTCTACTTACATAAATGTCTGATTATGCAACTGTCATGGAAACCAGAGATGAGAAGGACACACGGGGTGGGTTTGTCCGTTCCCCGAAGCGCCGAGCTGCTCCGCGCTTTGGGTTTTGCTCAGGACTGGCAGAAATACACGGTGCTGCCGGGCGCCTCGCTGGAGGAGACGTGGCGTGTAGTGAGAGCTGAGCCATCACTTCTGTAAAGGTGATTTGCTTTGGAAACTCGAGAATAGAAGTGCTGTAAGTTCCTGGTGGCACCTGGTGACCCTCACGCCGGCTTAGCGCAGCCCAGCGCCTCCGCAGCCATAAGCCATGGCTGTCATGACCTGACCATGTCCAGCATCTGAAAGGACGCTTCTCCAGAGCTGCACTGACCTCTCCTTCATCTTCAGCCCCGAACTGTGCTGTCTTTCAAACAACAGCTCACCCCGCTGTTTCTGCACCCCGCCAGCACTGCCTTTGCCAGTGTGTGACTTCACTTTCTGATCTCCCATGGGTCAGCCTTCCTAGCCACGCTTGTTTTTGCTGCTACACAATGAAAGCAAAAATCAGCATTCAAATTTCTTTCCCTGTTTAAGAAACCTCAGGCATCGCATGCGCTAAATGGCTTTCCTGTGACTTTAAAGGAATGTTTTAAGATAAACGTAGTTATATCTGTGTTTCTCCACCTTTACCTATATTTCCACTCTGTCTTTGACTCACCTGCTCTGCTGCCTTCCGAGAAGGAGATTCTTTTTTTTTTTTTTAAATTTGAATTGGATTTAATTTTGGTTTGGTTTCCTATCGTGACCAGAGCGTGCTTATTTCACACAAAACCCCACTGTCGACAATACTTTGCAGCCACTGCTGAACTGAGACAGATTTGGCCCTAGCAATGAAACAGAATGGCAATGGCTTGATGTATGAGAAGAACACACCAGCTATTCACCTTCAGTCACACAACAGCACCACATGGGTTGCGTAGGCAAACAGACTTTTATCTTTTTTTGGAGCGGGTCAGATGAGTTCTGAGCTCTTCTATGCGTAATTCCTGAAAGCAAGAACCCACCTTGTTATGCTGCCAGGAACGATCTCCCCCCAGTAGCACTGCCCTGTGCCCATCGCTCTGCAGCTGCTGCCCGCGTCGCTGCTCTCCTCTCCTCCAAGAACAGAGGTTCCCTCAGGAGTAATCCCTGAATTTCATGTGCAAGAACCTCCGAGATCCTTCGAAATAATTTCAGCATGAGATATCATTAGCAAGCTAAAATCAAAGGCACGAAGGCTTGCATATTTAATAGATGGAAAAGGCTTTCTGCAAAACGAGAACCACATCGGGGGCGTTGGGAGATTTCCCCGGTGCAGATTCCAAACGGGGCCACGGGTTGGGCGTAAAGCGCACAGCTGCCATGCATGCAGCACAGGCAGTGATTACATCCTCTTTTTCTAAATTATGTTATCAGGAAACATCTATATGGTTTGCATGGGTCTAGATTACACTCTCAGAATAGAATGTTCTCTGCACAAAGAGCACAGTTGTGGTAGATCAATGAGAATGCACTCAGAACCGTCAGCTAAAGGTAATGCGAATCCTTAGTGCAGGATCAGGGAGCATGGTTTGAAATTCCTATTTTCCCAACTTTGCCTTCCTCCCTAGGAAAGCAACACAGCAGAACCACTCAGAAATTCATAAGGTTTAAAAATAAAATACTTGTCTCTTCTCATTCTCTGCCCAGTTTTCCCTGGGTGCTGTTTCCCGGCTCAGTGCATGAGCATTGTGTTTTCTTCAGGAGATCTCAGACGGCTGCTGGGTTTGGGGCTGCTTCCCACTCCTGTGCTGGGCGGCCCAACGCCCGGAGCTGCGTGCTGGGAGCACAGCCCTGCTGCCAGCCCACTGCTGGGCCCCGTCACATCAACCTCCCAGAGTTCCACATCTTCAAAGTCAGCAGAGGCCTCCCCATAGGAAACAACAGGGTGATCCTGGGGTAGAGGTGAGAATGAGACACAGACCTTTTGCCTTGCTGCCCTTTAATGTGTGCTGCTCGTTTCCATGGGGTGAGCAGTCTGGCTGCCTTTGGACATATCCTGCAAGGGAGACTGACGTAAGTGCCATCAGAGTGTCCTCTGCTGGTCCCCATGATTTTCTGTTATTGAGGAAAATGGGAAAGTGATGTGAATCTTCTGTCAGCCTATTAATCCCACGTCCCCTTCACGGACATTAATTCAAATGTGAAACCTGAGCTGGATGAGAGCCCTGCACCCACAGCAGCGCACGTCCCAGGCTCTGTGTGGGTCCGTTCATTACTGCGTGGCACTCACTGATCGTGGCGATTGTGGTGGAAAACTTTCTCCTCAGCGACTCAGAACAAAAAATATCTTATATGGAATGTGTCCATTTCTTCAGCTCAGCTAATTACTCGGGTACCGGTACATTTCACTTCTCTGCAAGCAGTGCAGGCGAGCAGATTCCATTCATAACTCACATACCGAATGGCTTTGGCACCTTCCATTTTAGTGGCTTACTTTATTAATACGGAGGTGGTTTTTGTTGTTGTGTTTTTTTTTTTTTTTTTCTGAATGCTTTTTCCCTCGGCAGAAAGCTGCTCCCTTTTCGTCACAGCCTCTATAATGAATTGCCATGCACAAAGCCGGTCATACAATACGCAGCAGCAGCGCCGAGCGAGAATCTTTGGGAAGAGTTTCCATAGAAACACTGACGTCCTCCTGGCGAACAGGACACCGAGTTCTTTCAATGGGAGGTATGGGGTTTTAAAGGAGCAGTTGGGTGGCAGGGAGCCAGGCAGGCAGAGCCATGACTCTGCATCTCCCAGCAGAACGGGGGGGCTGCAGTGGGTGGCAGAAAAATCACCAATGACCCTCACGTTAGCAAAACATCGGATTTGATGGAGGTGCCGAGCACTGCTGCGTACAGCTTGGCAACTAATTAAACTGCTGGGCACAGAGAGCACAGGAGCTGGGAGCCGAGGGCAGCAATACCAGGCTGAGAAATACCTGCTCCTAAAACCTTGTTGGGTTTTGTCACTGATTTGGTCACCAGAAGCCTTGAACTGAGCACAGGAGCCATAATGCTGTTGAGCCCCCGGGCCGGGCAGGGTGCATCCTGCTGTGTGCCCTCAGCTCCAGCTCTGCTTGGAACAAGACAAGTGCTTGGCTGACGTTCCAGCTCCACGTTTTAAATAGCCACACGTCTGCCCGCTGCGCGGTGGCAGAGCAGCCCTGTCTGGAAGAGGCTGTTTCTAGAAGGAAAACAGTCAGAGGAAATGTTTTTGCCAGAAATGCTGGAAATGGTACAAAACCAAAAGGGAGCGTGCAAAGAGAACTCCCCACCAAATGCAGTGCGTGTTGGGCAGCAATGCTTTGCTTCAGAGCGATGCCCAGGTGAAATGAGAGAGGACACAGAGCTCCTGCTCACCGGGCAAGGCGTGCGCCAGGCTGGCACGGGGCCGGGCTCCCAGGGCTGCTGTTCCATCCCTCTGCCTGAGGCTGGGGCTCTCCTCACTGCTGCGCCTCACAGCTCGGCTCCCAGCTGCGATCTCCTTCATGGGTCGGACAACCCTGGGGGCAGCCCCACACACACACCTCTGTTACCCTTACGTGTGCGGCTCCCTCTGGGCTGCAGGTGTGTGGCATTCCAAAATGCCGGCTGGGTCTGCATGCCTCTGCTGCTGTGTGTCTCCTGGCTGAGAACACAAGGCATCCATAACTCCATCACAACATGTCAGCAGCCTCAGCTGTTCTGCACCTTTCCAAATCTGCTCTCGGGAGTCTTCAGCTCTGTGCCGAATGCAGCCGTGGAGCTGCAGACCATAACCACTTGTCCTTTGCTGTTCTCAGAAATGGCAGCTATTCATACTGCTGATGTTGCAGCGCTGAAACTTCCGTGATGGAAGTTAAATTATTTCAGACCTATGTGGTCTGATGCTACTTGCTGTTCTGGTTGATAATTTCATAACTAAGACATTTGTTAACCTGTTGGGGTCCAGAAAGGATGTTTGATATCAAACACGGAATTGATCTGTTTGCAGAATGTTTGTGTGGAGATTATTTCACCTAAACCTGCTCAGCAAGACCTGCTGCAGGCACAGGGAGGCCAAGAGTCAGCGAGCCAAGGGAGCCTGGGGAAGAGCCCCAGTGCTGGGGATGTGCTCAGGCTCTTTCAAAGGATGATGGCAGGAACTAATTTCAAGGAAGCAGGAGAGAATTAAAAACAGACCTCCACCCTTAACGGTCCTACCTCTTTCAGCCATTAGTCTCAATATTTTGATGCAGAATCAGAAATGCTTTATCCTATTTTGTAGTTAGGAAAACAACACCTGTGCAGGCTGGTGACAGTTCACTGAGGACATCCCCAGAACGCAGGCACAATGACCCAGTTCAGAGCTTTGCACACAGGACAATTTTGTAGAGGTGTTGGGAATAAGGACCAATTTAGGATGAAAAAGCCACTTTAGTTCAGCACTTCATCCTTACTTACAGTCAGGTGAATGTGAAGGCTCATTATGCCTTCTGGATTACCATAATTCCATACGGTGTTCAGACAGCAGGTGATGAACTCGATTGAAATGCATGGCTCAGCTTTGCATTTGGCTTTGCATGCAGTGGGAAGGGCAGAGGCAGCCTGCAGCACAGCAGTGCGACTGCCTGGGGCACGGCCAGTGTGCAGCTGAGTGAGCTCAGTGCCCAGGGACACCTCCCTCTGTGGGGCCTGCAAAAACAGAGCACTCTGCTGGGATTCATTTAGGAAGAAGCAGTTAAAGCGGGAGAACACAACTGGTCTGACTGCAATTGTGGCCTCCGAGCGCGTTCCTGTGGCACTTCTGCAAGAGCGAGCAATACACGGCATGGTCTACTGGACTGATATGAAACCACCGCCAGAGCCATTCTGAAATTCTTCTAAGGCAGATCTTGCAGCTCCCCTTGTGCCAATCGCTTCCAGACTCTGAAATCCAGAGGTGCTGGATATATGCGTGGTACCAGGGCACTACTTTGGGTGAGGGGAATCCCACTGGAATGAGACACAACCCGTGCTGCTGGCAGGCGGGCCTGCAGGCTGTGGGCACAGCACTGCCCCGCTCCTCCTCCCAGAACTGAGCCTGGTGCAAGCATGGAGCAGCGCGTTCCCTGTGCTGCATCACTCCAGCCTCCTTTCCTGCAGATCCCGCTTCTTTTTCACATCGGCGCTGATCCTAAATGTAGGACACAGATGCTCAATCCTGCCTTCTGGGCTTTCATCCATCAGCTTTGCAAAGTTTTGGTGATACAACAGTAATAGAAAGCTGCTTGTGCTTAACGACACAACATGGGGAAAGCCTTTCCAAAGGGTTATTCATCTCTGTTCGCTACTTATGCCATCTGAAAATGAAGTACTTCTTTTGGTAGGGAAAAAGAATGCACGCTCCATCCTTCAGAACATCGCTGGGCCTCCAGCACAGTCAGCAAGCTGGTTTGAACACTGATGTTTGGTAAAGATCACTGATCACTGAGCGAGGAGCTCTCTGCTGCCTGGCACAACAGAGATCCCAGTGCACAGAGCAGGACAGGAAGGAGGAAAGCATTCTGCTGAAGACAATTTGATAGCAAAAACTAAGCAGGGCCATAACAATTACAGCCACCTAGTGGGCAAAGGTTTGTTTTGTCTCATTTTTGCATCCGCTTTTACTATTTTTCATGAATACATGAAATCTGAAATACTTTCCTTCTGGCGCTGTGCCTGGCAGCGTTTGGACAGTCAGGTCCCACCACGCACTGCTGCTCTGACTCGGCCGTACTGGGATGTCTGCAGCCAAAGGGACAGCACTGCTGCTGCAGGCAGATCTCCTTTCCGTGAGCAGCTCTTTAGATTTTGAGGTCAGGTCCGTGACGACACAACCTTTCAGTTCAGCAGATGTTGAGGAGCCAGCAAGGCTCCCAGCTGCCCCAGCAGCCGCTCCCTCCGCTGCTCTGCACACATCCCTTGGCTCTCGATGTCCTCCATCACTCCAGGAGCTCTTCAGGCATCGCAGGGTAATTCATGTTCGATAGCAACTCTGGTGGGTTTCTACTGAAAAAGAAAATTGGAAAGTAAGTATTTCATCTAAATCTTTGCATATCAAAAGGAAGAAAAAGCACATGCCTCTCTTTCTCTTCCTTTTATACACAGCATATGGGCTGAAACTATGAACTTCAGATCTGAATTTCAGCAACTCCAAAGCATCTCGATTTAGCCCGTAATAAAATCCACACTGAGGGTTCACAACAGCTTTTGGATCCACCTCAGAGAGAGGGAAAAGGTCCTCTGTGAGGGTTCACTCTTTTAGAAGCGGGGTTTTCTGTTGTTTTTGCTTTTAAACTTCACTTGTACTCAAGATTTAAAAAATGTATTTACAGAACAAACCTCTGCATAACCTCCCCAGGTTTTTGGTTGCACGCGATGGAGCAGAATAGCAGACCGTGGGATTTTTAACCCTATGACGAGCTGTGAATTTTGGAAATCCTCTTTGGCACGCATTCAAGCCAGCCTTAATGAGAAACGCCCCATGCCAACCTCATGACTCAGCCCAACCCGCAGCTTCTGACACCCATTCCACAAGTCATTGGCCTTCCCTGGGAAGAAAACAAGGCTGCCCCTCCCTTCCTTCCTGCAGCCGCAGGGGCTGCTGCTAAGCCAGTGCATCTTTAGCATCAGCAGGATTTGGTGTTGATCTCGTGCCTGCGGACTCTGAGAGGAGCTGGTGGCCGTGGTTCCTCCAGCCTCGCAGCCCTGCTGCTCTGAGCAGCTCCGCTGTGCCACCCTGGTTTGTGTTCAGGGCATGGGAGACTTTGTGCAGCCAGCGTGCAAAATCCTTCTGCAACTCCGGTGCAAATCTTTCTGAAGACAGCTACGCATCAAATACATCGTGATGTTGCTTCTAAATCCTATATATATATTTGCAGGAGGTACATACCCACGTACTTTCTGTACTATTATTTATACGGTGCATGAATATCCAAGCAGTCGCTACCCAGAGGGAGCCAATGTTTGCAAAGGGAAATGCTGCTCAAATACTGCGGTGCTGCAGAACTGGGAATGCTGGGGAAAACCTCACCTGTGCCCACTGCACGGCCCCAGGGAGAGGCAGCAGCGATGGGCAGCGGCTCAGCTCCGCCATTGCGAGTTTCTTGACCTCTAACACTTTGTTTTGTTTTTATCATCATTTTTTAATCTTGGCCTTTTCCATGCATGAGCTGCACAGCACAGCGCACCATAAAAAATCTCAGATAGAGCCAGATCTGCGATGCAGTTACCAGTACCTCATTAACCTTTATCTTGACAAGTGAAAATAACGTGCTGTGATTCAGGGTAAATTTTTCACTTGCAGAGAAAAAGTGGTGCCAAAAGGAAGCAAACAAGCTAGACATGAACCAATAAAAGTCTTGATGGTAGAAAACAGCAGGGCCGGGCTGGCTGGGCACACTGCTGATGTGCTCCCATGTGCTCTGGGTGCCATCAGCACAGGCACACAACCCACTGAGCCCCAGCAAAGCGGGTCCTGGCAGGACGGAGCTCAGCCCAGCCTCTGTTCTTCTGCAGCCTGCGGTGGCCGGCAGAGTCCCCCAGAGGAGATGGCAAGGCCAATGAGTAATAAGGAGTACTGATGTTTTCCCAAGCAGAAACCAGCCTGACTCACCACTATTTTGTTTCTTTTATTGTTATTTGTATTGCTTTGATGCCAGACATCAGATCTCAGTTATTGAGCTCAGGGTTTTATCACCATATAACAGAAGAAAGTGCCATCTGAAATGCTTCCAAACTGAATCAATAGGAGGGAAAAAAAGGAAAAAGCAGAGCAGCTTGCTGCAATCCAGGGCAGAACACTTCCCGACACCTGGCTGCTGAGCTTGCCATGAAGTCAGTGTCTGCTCCTGGCAGGGCTGCCATCGAAGCGGCTCTCTGGAGCTGGTATCTGCCATGGAAACATCTTTCTTGAGCCAGTACCTAGTGCAGGGTAAGACTTGGGTGGTTGGTGATACCTATCAGCCTCCGCCGCATCTACCAGGCACGATATGCATCTATCCCTGAAAGCCATCACTCTCATCCCAAAGAGTTTAATAAAATACAAGGACCCAGATTCAGTAAGGCCAATAAAAGCAGAACTGCCCTCAGATTCAGACAGAGGAGTACAAACAAAGAGAACCTTGATGACTGAAAGACAAAAGATGACTGGAAGATCAATGCAAGAAAACTTTGCGGGAAGTCTGGGGCTGAATGGGAACAGTAGAATGGGATCAGCGTATGTAAGAGCTAGTGGGAGCTGTGCAGGAGAATGGAAGGAGCAGGTGGAAGAGCTGGCAGAGGACAGCAGGGAGAGGGGCTGGGCTTGGGTGTGTATGCACCAGGGGAAGAGTGAGAGCAGGCACAGGGCCGGGCGCTGCAGGAACCTCTTGCATGGCTACAGGAACCTCTTGCATGGCTGCACGGGGCACGAGGATGGCAGCTCCCAGCCAGCACTGTGCTCGTGGTGGGCACGGCAGGCAGCACGAGGCCGGGTTCCAGGCAGCATCAGGCTGTGCCTTGGCCTGGGAAGGCATGCCTGGCATTTTTGTCAGCGATGTCTCTGGAAGTAAATCATGAGCCCTTCTGGAGACTTGTGCCTATGTATTAGGACAATTATTGCTTTCTTTCAGCCTTGGCCGTGTAAAAACACGTCACTTATTTTTTTGAGAACTCCTCATCTCCTTCTCTCAGTCACCTTATCTCAGCAGGCAAAAAGAAATCCCCAAACCCAGCTTCTCAGACATTGAAAAATGTTGATGATGCTACAGCACTGAAATAGTTTGCACAGAGTTCTCCATGTTGCACATACTGCCCTGCCCTCTGCAGCCACCTAGCAGGCTTGGGGATGAATGAGGTTTCCATGCATGAGGCTGAAGGCAAAGCGGGGAGATCTGCCCGGAACACCATTAATTGTCCGTTAGCAGTGCGACCCGGGAGGACGCGTGATGATGTCTGTGGCACTTCTGTGAGCCCACAGCAGGGAGCTGCTCTTCCTCAATTCTGCTCAGAGAAGATGGACGGCAGCAGGGCTGTGTGATGGACGGAAGGACAGACGGACGGACGGATGGATGGATGGATGGATGGATGGATGCAACTGTGGGATCTCTGCTCCTCTCCTTCCTGCACTGTTTGCATGAATCCTTCCAAAGCTTTTTGGGTGCTTTCTTCTCCTTTCAAGCGGACGAAATGTGCATGCTTTTGGTTTTCTTTTCCCCCATTAATTTCCTCAGTTCTGAAGCAGAACGGATCTAATTATCCTTCCTTTCCCAGACAAATAGAACAGCTTTGAAAAATTGCCTGTTCTTTTGTACACCTGGCATCTGGAGTTGGTAAAAACTCAGAAACTTCTTAAATGCTCCTTGTGGTTGAGAGGAAGGGAGGGTGATATTTAGTCAGTGATCTTTGCCCTCATTTTTAAGGAAAAAAAAAAACCAACAAACCATCAATTCTGCTGCTGGCAATTGCAAAAGCAGTTAGGCTGAGCTCTCTCTTAAGTGAACAAACACTTACGGATCTATTTATACCTGCCCTGAAGCAGACTGCTGTAGGTGGAAATGCTGTAATTATTTCCTCTCCCTGCTTCCCACTGTCCTATAAAGATCTCCTGGAGCAGCTTGTTAACAAGTCACTGCTGTACATGGGTGAAATTTGGATGGAACCCATCTTAGCAACAAGCCCAGTTTGGCTCCAGCTGCTGAGAACAGCTATGACAAAGGTGAGATGTGTGGAGCTGCTATGGAGATGGCTCCTGTTGCTTAGCCCCATCTATCTAGGAAGGCAGAGAATTACAAATTAGGAGCCTGGCTGGCAGCTGAGGGGGGACAGGGACTTGATCAGCACTCGGGGGATGCAACAACACTGTTTTCCTGTGTGCTTCTTTTCCCATCACTGCATGTTTTCAAATTAATTTCCCTCCTCAAAGAGTCTCTCTCTGTGATTATCTTCCTGCTTTTCTCCCTCCTCTTCCCTGGGTTTATTTCTCAGGGCAGATGATCTCCACTTGCCACTCAGGTTAACTCTGCTTTCAGTATCAAAGATCATTTAAGCTGAAAATAGCTTTTCAATGGGTCCACATCACAGCCCAGGGGTGCCTGGTCAGCAGCCTTCAGCTCCATCCAGCATGCAGGGCTCTGAGCATTCCCTCACCGTGGCCGCAGCCGCTGCACCCCATGTCAGGAAGGGAGGGGGACAGCGTTGGGCACAGCTGGATGGGGACCAGGTGGGAGGAGCTGATGAAGCAGGGAAAAAAGCCACGAACATTCAGCAGGGCAGCCGGCTCTGTAAGTTTTGAATCGATCTTCATGAAAAGGAAAACAATCTCTTTAAGGGGTCATAGATTTTTATCACTGTGTTGCTACGGGTTATTAGGAAACGGCAAGTGGTGATATTTAATATACAGAGTCCAAATTACTCAGTGGTATAAAATAAGGCCTACGCCATTAGGACACGAAGCCTTGCCCTTCAGTTCAAAGCAACGCAGCATGATGCTCCTGGAGCAGGAGGATCAGCGCTGCAGGTCCCGCTGTCCTGCCTGCCCGGGGCACCAGGGGGTGGGCTGCAGGTTCCCAACAGCCGGCGCTTCTGTGAGCACAGCCGGCTGTGCTGAGCATCTCCATGACCCTAAATGTGCAACAGTTTCACTGCTTTGGGAAGGTCACAGCCGAATCACTGAATCATTAAGGTCCCACCGCCAGTGCTGACGGTATGCCATCATCACATGTGGCAGGCGGGGGGCTGAGCCACGGACTGTGATGAGCCCCACAGAGGCAGCCCTGGCAGAGATGTCACAGTCCTCACTACGCTTCAAACCTGAGCAGATGCAAAAAAGGCAGCAGTTCAGTGAAGTTCTACCGCGGTGTATTTCAGAAGATGTGCCAGATGGCTGACAGTGAGTCTTTTAAACCCTGACTTCTCTTCTGAGCCAGCCATACTATCATCCATCAGACGGTCTCTTTGGGCTGACATTGCAGAGCGTGTCTGTCTCCTTTAGATTTGCCTTGCTCCTGTTTATTTCTAGCTGATTTATTTATATCTGGAACGGATACAAGTGGCACAATTTCTTTGTTTCATTAAAAGATTCCTTGATCTAAATTTTAAAAGATTTGTCTTCAGAGAGATGAAAGTCAACCAAGCGTATGCCTTGCATCCCCGGCTTTTTCCATATTCTGGGTAAATCTGGGAGAGACATTTTGTTGCACAGCAGTAAGCTGCTGTCGAGGCTAAGGTAAACCTGGTCACCAAACTGCTGGGTACTGACACGTTCCTCGTTTGGCCTTCTTAGTTATCATTTTCTAAGGGGTGAAACAGTGTTGACGGAGCTTAGGCTATCAAAAACGTGTCAAGGTAAAACCAACAGCCAACTGCGAGCATGGAAAATTACACCCAGTGCCCAGCAGCTCATGCCAGGCAAGGAAAATACCATTTGCACAGCTGAGCACTGTCAGTCCCCGTACCCTTGGGGCCGAGAAATCCTAAACTTGACCCGCGGCAACCTGCAGCTCGCTCCTGGGCAGACTGCATGCAGCCCTTCTCTCAAAGGGGCTGTTCAGCCTGGGAACCTCGTTTATTAATTTTGTGTGTGTCTCAGCCCCTCCGCATCCCCTCATTTTAGGGGTCGGCTGCCACTAGGACAGAGCTGCTAGACAGAGCCATGCCTGCTGTCTCTGGGAAGCACTGGGAGCCGTTTCCTTCCAGCCAGCCCAACTGCTCCACGAATCAGTGGGGTTTGAGCACGTGGTGCTGCCCTGCAGCCTGTCACTGCCAGCGCTGCGGAAGGACAGGCTGTCTGTGGGCTCTCTGTATGGGATTGCTGCGTGTTGCTGTGGATGGTTTGAGTGTGTCCTGACTATGAATCACTGCGCTCTTTCTGACCTACTGTCCTAATTGAGCATCGTGTGTTCTTTAGAAGCTCACTACTGCCTGCCCTACCTTTTGGCAGTAAAGCAGCAGCCTGGAGCTGCAGGTGTTTGCCCCGCTCCTTCGTTCTGTGACAAATTAGAGGAGATTTAGCAAAACGATGTGCTGAATCACGGATCCTCCCTGAACGTGACCCCACATCGCTGCCCCTTTGTCTGGCTGTCGTCAGTAGTGGGGTCAGGCCAGGACATGGCTTTTCCATCAGCTGTGTGAATTTTTCTGCTGTGCATGTTCCAGCAAAATCAAAGGCCTGAGAAAGGGATTCTGTGGAAGCTTTTTTGTCAGTGACTCTGCCCTCATTAGTTATAGTTTGGAGCAAAGCCTCAGGGCAAGACCAGCACAGTTCTCCTGTTTGATTGTGTGGACACTGCCGCTTCTTTGGAACCCCAAAGCCTGGCAGATTGGCAAGAAAAGCTGCAGCTGCCTTGCTTCTCCAGCACGTTTAACAGTGTACCCCTTCCTGACCACCTCGTGTCTTCTCTACATTAAAGGGAGAACCACCTGCATGCTCCGAGACCCCGCAGTGACGCTGCCTGCTCACAGCCCTCTGAAGGACTTCCATCCAAGGGCTTATCTCCACTGCAGAATGAGCTCAGGTTTCCAGCCAGGGGTGCCCCAGCCTCCCAGCCCTGCCCTTGCTGAGCAGTGCAATGGAAAGTTGGCATCGAGTGACCCACCAGGCGCTGCACATTAGGGTTTAAATGCTACTGGTGCTGCAACTGCTGGCAGGGCTGTAGGGATAGGGACATCCGTGCTGCCCCATGTTTCCAGGTCCCTCCATGGTGCTCTGTGAGCCACCTGGGTGCTGCCTCCACACAGCTGCATTGCAGAATTCCCTAATTTCCTCTGTTTTGGATACAAGCTGCTGGTAAGATAGGTGAGAGGTCTGTTCAGTGCAGCCTGGATAAGCAGCAACAACCTGGATGCTTTAATATTTTTTGCTGCTATTTTTTAATGTCTTTTTTTTTTTTTCCCTGAGAATGTGTTGCTTCCATCACCACTGGAGATTCCCCCCCCCCCCCTTTTTTTTTTCATTCTGTCTTTTAAATCTCTCTGTGTCTTGCAATAGTACCACATTCGTTTGCATTGACCAGAGGAGAGCAGACCCTCACTTCTGACCAGCTTCTGACCCAGCTGCAGATCAGGTCTGGATTTCACACTGTCCATACATAAATATATATCATATACATGTCATGTTTTTTTACAAGGAATTTTGCTCTTTTACTTCGAGGACTCACCTGTTTCTGGAAATACAGCTCCAACTGAGCCTCTTCTGACTCTGTGGGAGGAAGTCCTTGAAGACAAGCTGAACCAACTTGGAAGAGAACTTACAGTGGGACCATTGGTCAGTGACTGTTGTTCTCCCCATTACATGGTCATGACCCTTCTTCTGCTCCCTTCCCCTGCCTGTGTGGTAAAGCCCAAAGAGGTGACCCCGTGCACACAGCTCTGCCCAGGGCTCACAGCCCTGTTCTGCCACCGCTCCCTAAATATGTATTGCTTCTTCCACCCCGCTTCACAAACCAAACAGCATTCTGTTTTTAAGGAGCGTCACGCACTGACACCTCCTACCGGAGTTCCGTGATGTGAGGCCATTTTCAAGGAAAGAAAAAAAGATTTCCTGCGTTTGCTTCTTTGTGTTTGCACTGCTTTTATTAAAATGGTCTGCCATGAGCTGCATCGTGGATGTAAAATGGTACAGCCTCAGATTGGACTGAACTGGAGGTTTTATGGAAAAGCATTTTGTGAGAAAACTGTTCCCAGCTATGTAGCCTTAGAAACTAGGGAGGTAGCGCTGGAGGTCAGAGAGGGCTATGAATATGGAGAGCCTGGAGATGGGAGAATCACAAGGGAGACAAGTGTGCAGCCAGGATGAAAGATGAGAGCTTCAGCAGAGAATGGATGAAGTTAAGGGAGAAGGGAAGACGCCGTGTGACAGTGGGAGGATTTGTTCCACCCAGCCCCAAATAGGAGCACGAAACACAGGTTTGCTTGGAGTGGTGAAAAATCCATCAGAAATTTTCAGATATGATTGTGAGACTATAGAAAGCTCCAGGACATCCTGGAATACTGCACCATTTATCCCAATCGGAGGGTGAGTCAGCATTCAATTACGTGCAGTCAATTTTACATTCAGTTTTCGATGCGTTGGCGACAAAGCAATTTAGATAATACGGTCATACAGCAGAATCACCTTCCTTACAAGTCTGAGTTACATTAGCTGAAATAAAAAGTATGTCAGCGCTCATTTTGCAGCGAATCAGATAATCACCGCGTGGGATGCAGAAGAAATCTCTTCTTCCCATTGCCCATGTAATTGTGCAACGGCTGCTTTCTCTCCTCTGAAGCCGTTGCTTATGGCTGTTCCTGAGACTCGACAGCTCTGCTGCTGCGTGCAGACGCCGTCGGCAGCCCTGCACACCGATCCCCGTGCTGCATAAGAGCTCCTACTGGTTTTACTTGAGAGAAAGCATTCTGCTGTAGTGAAGCGGGTATTCCACATGAAGGTATGTGAGGTTTGGTCCTTTGTCCATCACATGGTGAAGACCTGTGATGAGTGAAATAGAAGCTCTGTGTTCTCTCCTCGCCACGGCTTTATTGGCATGAAAAGCCACAAGCCCAATGAGCTGGGAGATCTCTAGATGTGGCTCTGGGTTCAAATGACGATTGCCATTAGTTCAGGAAAAATGTTACGCTAATTTTAACTTTTTTTCTCCATCTTTTAAAGCAGCTATTATATTATTGTAGCAATTATACTTTTGGGAATCAAAGCTTGGAGAGGAAATGAGTGATTTGCTATGCTTTAAACCGGTGATATAAACTGGCTGATCGTTTCAGTATCGCTGAGAAATTCAGACTTCCATGCACTACTCCTTACACGGACAGGATAATGGAACTGCATTAAGAACCACTCCTCACATCCCAGGAGCAACCACGTAGCTTGAACCTTAATTCCATTCCACCATTCCTACTGCCATAACTCCACAGACTTTAAAGCGTTGAATAAGAGCCAGACATAGAGCACAGGCAAGAGAAATTTCCATTGGATTTTTTTCCATGGACAATGCCCTTAAAGACCCAAGGTCAGACACTCCTCCCCCATAAGCTGGCATCTCTTTGTCCAGCTAGACCTTTGTGTCTACTTCAGGCTCCTGGAATTCCCTTGGGGGACCTCAGCATTCTCTAAGTGTGAGTGCATTTTAGCTGTCGTGGCCAAGTTTACCCACAAATACTATTTTTTCCCCTTCTGATTTATTGCACAGAAAGGCCA
The DNA here is from genome assembly GCF_951394365.1 of Tetrao urogallus. NCBI lineage: Eukaryota > Metazoa > Chordata > Aves > Galliformes > Phasianidae > Tetrao > Tetrao urogallus. The sequence goes on along the minus strand of NC_136831.1, from coordinate 858,309 downwards.
ATGCTGCATGGAGATGTACCTGAACTCATGTTTAGTCTTGAAAGTCCTCTGCTTAGAAACTGTGTCACAGGTTCAGAGCCACTAGGTTCCTGCTCCCCTGAAAGGAAGCTGTTAATGTGAAGAGAGTTCCCAATGATCTTCCTCTCGTGAGGAGTTTCATACTGTACCCATCACGATGCTGCCATCTGAACTTCCTTTACTTGGAAGCCACCATCACTCAAATTGTCAGGGTCTGGCAGCACAGAAGGTTGCCTTGGCTCTTCTCAAATGAATGCTCTCAAACTCAGGACATGTCACCTTTGGCTTCCCTACATTTTTCATCACTCAAGATTCCTCCCTTGTCTTCTTGGAAGGCTGGAGAGCAGCGCAGGGCTGGCCTTGCAGAGCCAAACCTCACATGGCAGGGACAGCCAGAGGGTGTGAATTCAGAGCAGCGGTTCAGGCATCAAGGGAAGCCTGCGCTGGCTGGATCGCTGCCCCAGTAGGGGTGAGTGTCCACTTACTTCCAAGAGAGTCCCCAGGCATTTTCGGGCACCTTTTTTACCCGAACTGAAGATAATCAGAATGACAGAAGATCAGGAGAAGAACTTCTGTGTTTGTCAGGCATTTTTATAAGCAAATGCCCCTCCATTGCTCCTTTGTTAGTTTAAACAGACCGAATGAAAGCACTTTTCCTTCATGGTCAGTTTTTAATGTTAGCATCTCCTTTTCACGTTTAATATCTCTCAGTTAAAAGGACTGACCAGCTTGCCTGAATTCCACCTCAGAGGAAACAGATTTAACAGTTTTCCTGGAAAATACCAAGTAAGCAAAACTCTTCAGCAAGTTCTTAATGAAACCTACTTTTAGAAGTAACTTTTTAGTCTGCCTTCATCTATCATAAATTAAAAGGGCAGAAAATCAGCCTTTCATCTTCAGTGTTTATTTCTGGTCCCCATAAAACAATGAAGGTTAGCAGTCCCCAAGCTTAACAAGCAGCTTTCTGTCTCTTTAAGGCTGTTTATGAATCACTGTAACAAGAATAACGAGTAATTTGAAGCTGATTGACGAAGCTATGTGGCTATCAGCTAGGACAGTCCTCGCCTCAGAGCTCTGTCTGTCAGCAGACCCTGCAGAACTGGCTGGCGTTAGACTGGCTGTATCCAGAGCAAAAGTTAACTCGAGAAAAAAATTATATTGGATTTTAATAAAACTTTCCTCTGAGGTCAACCTCTCTAAGGTATAAAATCAATTTCTCTTCCCTTCTTCTACTTTACTCTGTTTTCTCATAGCTACAGAAAATCCTCATCCTCACGGAACATTTCCCATTGCCTTTTTTCCACCTCGCCCTTATCACAGTACCTGCCTGTGAGCGCTCATTGTCTCGGCCGTTTTATTTGGACTCACTACCCCCATTTCACACTCTGTGCCTGGCTTTCTCAGGATCGGTTCCCCTTTCTCACACCATCAATTATCAGGCTGTTCTTCTGCAACAGATCCTGCCTCATAGCAGCTTCAGGACACAAAACCTTTTCACTTCATCCCTGAAGGTGGCTGAAACAGCAGAGCTTTGGTGCAAAGTCTTAATTGAAGCATGCCAGGTTTCTCCTAGTTTTGATTTTTTTTCTTATTGAGCAGATGCCTTCTGTGTCATGCCTGGGACTCCAGTAACTTCAGCCAAGTAAAGCAGAGCATCAGTGCGCTTAGGAGTGAATGCTGTGAGCCCTATGCTCCTGCGGGTCAATCCCCTTTGCTTTTATTTGCCCAGCAAGATCATGTTTATTCTTTCTCATTTTCTTTTTTCTTTCTCTCTTCCTCCTTTCCTCCCTTTCTTCCTTTTCCTTCTTCTTTCCTTCTCTCTTTTTTTTTTTTTTTTAAAAAAAAAAAGAAGAATCACTAACATCTAAGAAAGCACCAGTTTAGAAGTTTCTTTTGTCAGACTGTACTGACTGCCTGAAGCAGGAGGTAGCCATATCTTGCTTCCTCATCCTTGGCATATGAGCTCCAGCTCTCCATGGCCAGGTTTTTAATGTGTTGGCACGCCAGAGCCAACATCATCATATACTTTAAAGCAAAAGATGCTCTGTTGTGGGTGTATGGCCGCACACCCAGCTGGGCAGCCTAACCCCAGGGTGTTTTGTGGGAATTCGTAGCCCTGTCTCTGGGGCTTCCCAAACTAACAGCACACTACAAAGCAGGGAGGGCTCGGGGCTCTCTTGAAGATGACCTGGAACCCATGGACTTCACAGTTTTGGCTGAGTTCTTTTCTGGGTTTCTCTTTAGTCCACCAAAGTGTTATGGCCAAGCTAATTTTGTGGTTCCCATCTTCTGGTCAGAGAGTTCCTGAGGCCAGGCATTGTCTGGTACGTGTATGTGCCATCACAGGCATTAACAGGGAAACCACTGCTTTGGTCGGTAAGGTGAAATGTGAGAGAATCTACACCACATTTCCAAATTACTGAGAGGAGACAAATATTGGAGACCAGTCAGGATTGGGTGCTTATGCTGATACATGATGGGGAATCGAGACACACATTAAAGTCAGCAAATGGACAAAACTGGGCTAAAGAGGGATGAATGCAAGGGGAAAAGCCTCCCACCTTTTTAAAACCAAAGCCCAGGCTCCCATGCTAAGGGGAGAACTGTGTTGTACTGTTTTCAGGAACAAATGTTACAAAGCTTTATATCTGCTGTCAGGATACATGTTGCATATTCTGCAGGGGTCAACAACATTCATGTAGCAGAAAGGGTGAAAAGGACAAAGACGGATGATGAGAGTGAGCCGTGCTTGCTGCTTCTCTGAAATTCTCGTCTATGTTGATGTAGGTTATTAAAAAAATCCTGGATATTTTAAGTTCCTTTAATAAACGGTATTTTAAATTGATCAGTGCATCACACTGGTTTAGATTTTAAGAGTGCTATCAATTACTTTAAGGATCTGGCTCTCCAGATTAGATTGCGGAGATGTAGACTGCAGAAATTGCAGCTCAGCTTCTGGTGCTGACGTCGAACAGCCACCACAGGATACAGCTGTGAAGAAAGAGATGAAACCCCTGCCAGGGTAATATGGGTTAAAAGTCTCCTAATCTCCCTTTCCTGCAATGCTCTGAGATACTTCTGCCGATTTGTTCTGCTGGGGAGAGAAAGTGTCAAGGTCTTCCAGGAAAAAATAGAAATATGTATATATATTTACAGTGAATCTTCCGGTTGAATAGAATTGGCAACCTGAGTAAAACTTTGCTGCAGGAACTGTTATTTTGTATTGATTGCATTTTTAAAGATTTTTCTTTAAAGGGGGAGGCATCTTTTGCTATTGTATTCACCAAAAGGCCTGAAAACCTTGCAGGCCTCATTCTCACCTCTTCGTGCACCAGAAAGCCAGTTGAGGTTTCAAGAATACCGCTGATCCTGGATTAGACTTTGTTCTTAAGTGCCAGTAATTTAACACTACTACGGTTTGGCCACCTATCTTTCATGTGTGCTCTGTGGAAGTTTAGAAGTCAGAATTTGCTTTTCAGACAAAAAGGGATAAACCGAAAGTTTCTTTGGAGCCCCAGAGGCGGGCCTGATTCCTGCCAGCCTGCAGCCTTATTCACAGGGCAATCACTCATCTCCAGCATCGGGTCTCCCCAGCAGCATGCAGTTTAAGCACCGACCGCATTAGAAGCATCCTTCACGCGAGCCACAGGAAAGCACATCTCCAGCTTTACAGCGTCTCACAGCAGTCTTGATTATACAAGAATTAGCTCTGTGTGTTTAACTCAGCTCCTAACGCTCACGTTAAGGCCATCCGGCAGGAAGCCTCGGCTTTTACAGCCGTTCATTTTCAGCAGCGCTGTTATTCGGTTTTAAGGTCGCTTCCCAAACCTGACCTGCAAACACGGCCCTGTGAGGAGGCGCGGCGCCCCCACCGCAAAGGGAACGCGGAGCACACAGGTGAACTGCAGGCTGCACCGGCAGATGTTATCCGCCCATTTGTCCTTGGTGTCCCCACCAGATCTCTACGTTCTCATTTTAAAAACCGCTCTTTGCCTTTCCCGTCCCAGCGCGGTGCCAATGCCCACATCCCCAGCGGGACCCGCAGGTCCTGGCAGCTCCAGGTGACACCGCCTGCAGTCACAGCGCTCTGACAGCCCACGCAAGCCTTTATAGTGAGATAATATATTGAATAATAGTAATAATAGGAAGTAGCAGCTATTTGGAGCCCGAATTGGGATTTTCACGTTGCTTGCAATGCCTCCATCCCCAGGAGGGGCAGCGCCCGCTGATGCACCCGAACGAAGCCGCGTTTTGCAGAGGCCCCGGGCCGCCATTCCTCCCGACGTTTCCAAACCCGGGTCCCGTGCGGCGGCGGTGCCGAAATCTTTATTGCCAGACAAACAGCAGAACCACCACGACTCGTCGCACCCCCCGCCCCGCCCCGCCGCTCCGAGGGCAGCGCGCCGCGCCCCGCCGGGACATTTTCCCCTCAAACGGGCGTTTGACGTCGTCCTCCTCGATACCGAGTGACCAATGGGGAGGCGGCGCGGCGGGCAGGCAGCCAATCGCACGCCGTTGCTACCTGCGGGGAGTATTTTTAGCCCCGGCGGCGCGGGAGGGCTGCGAGGGGTCGCGCTGCTTTGCGCCGCGCGGTGAGGCGCCTCAGCCTTTCCCGGGCCGCGATCGGGGCCTCCCAGCTCCGCGGGGTCATCGCGGCGGCGATGGGAGCTGTAGTTCGGCGCGGGCCCCTCCCCCCTCCGCGCGGAGCCGAGGGCCGCGAGGGCAGGGTTTGACGAGGGCAGCTTTGACGCGGGCCGTGACGCAGCGCTGCCGCGAGGCGAGCCACGCGCTGACGTAGAGAGCGGCGCTTCCACGGCGGTGGGGGAGGGCGAGGGGCGGGGCGGGGCCCTGCGGGCGGGGGCGGGGCCTGGGGGGCGGGGCGCGGCGGGGGGCGGGGAGGGGGCGGGGCCGAAGCGGGGGGGCGGGGCGAGGGAGGCCATATATAGGGGCGCGCCGCGCGGCGGGGCAGGAGCAGAAGGAGCGCGGTTGCGGCGGCGGAGCGCGCCCGTGGTGGGGGTGTGAGCAGCGCAGCCCTCCCCCCCCTTTCCCTCCCCCTTTTTTTTTTCCAACCCTCCCCCTCCCCTTTTTCTTTCTTTTTTTCTTTTTTTTTTTCTTTTTTTTTTTTTTTTTCTTTTTGCGTCTCTCTTTCCCCTCCCGTCCTCGCCGAGGCAGCCGGCTCTCGGAGATGGGGGCCGGCTGCTGAGCCCGCCGCCCCCGGCACTCGCAGCCCGCCGGGATCGTTCGCGCCGCGCCCCGCCGGGTGAGTACCGGTACCGCTCGTGGAGCGCCGCTCGTTGAGGGCGGGGCGGCCCCGGAGGCCCGGGCGCCGGCGGGGGCTGCGGCGGGCGCGGCCCTGCGGGGTGACGGGAGCCGGGGCGGCCCGGGAGCGAGGGGGGCACGGCGGGACGGGGAGGGCGGAGGGCGACGGGCGCCTCGCGGAGCGGGGCCGGGAGGGGCCGCGCTCGGCGGGGAGGAGGCGGCGTTCCGACTGACGGAGCGCCCGCAGGACGCGCTGAGCTCCGGGCTGCGCCGCGGGGAGCGGGCCTCGCGCCGCGCACCTGGCTTCGTTTTCTCCCTTCTGGGCCTGGAAAGCGCCCTTCCTCCTCCTGCTGCTGCCGCCGCCGCCGGAGCTCTCTGGGCTGTGAGCAGAAATCTAATGAGCCCAGCCGCCTGTTATGTAACGCCGCTGCGGCCCGGGGCCGTCGGAGCGCTGTCTTCTAAGCAGGGGCAGAAGTTGGGGCTGCCGCCCCGCACCGCCCGGCCCCGCACCGCTCGCTGCCCGCGGGGCTGCTGGCTTCCCGGTGCGCCCTGAAAGGCTCGTTCCTTTCCTAAGGGGACGCAGAGGCGGGGAAGCAGAACAGACGGATTAATAAATCATTTTTAAATGTCCCTCTGAACCACCCAATCAGCTTTTCTGCACCGATTGTGTCCCTTTTGTAAATATCTTCTGTTTGCCCTTGATCTTTTCCTTATCCCCACCCAGTGCTGATCCAGCAAACGTTTAAAGGTCGCCTTATCGTGCAGGCTTTCACATATTCCCATACCATCTTGGGGAGAGCGCGAGTGGCTTGGAAATAGGGTTCCAGCCTTTAAAGGAGATTATTTGGAGCAGGAAACAACAGCATAAATACAAAGCTTTTTTTTTTTTTTTTATAATGGGATTTTGATATTGACTTTGATTTCTCTAATCTTTACTGACAGCCACGCTGAATTTTATCCCTGGCGATGCAGTGCAGAAAAGCACACCCTTAATTGAAATTCATGCTGGGCGTTTCACGAAATCGACGTGTTTTGTTTCATTGGAACTTTGTATGCCAAGGTGTCCCCGGGGGCTGGGCGCCCTGTTGGAGCTCTGCAGGTCCTCCTTTGCACTGTGTGCTGATACCTCATTCTGCCCTTTTTTGACTTCAGATGGCTGTTTTCTCTTTTGTCCTTTAAAGGACCAACAACCATATTTTATATTAAATATAAAATGGAGTCCTGGAGAAGGAGGAGGGCGACTGTTTTTTTACTGGAGCTCTGCAGAGCCCCGTTGGCTCCGATGTTGGCTCTAGCTTTTTGAAATCTGGACTATAGGAAATGCAGTATGTATACTTAAAATGGAATGGAATAATTTGTAGGAAAAATAAGTAATTAATTTCACGATCATTGCCATTCCCAGTGCAGGAAATCGATGCACCTATTTTGTATGCGTTGCCTGCATTATCATTTTAGCTCTTCTGAGGAAAGGAAGAAGTGTTGTCTGTGAACAGTGGACATTTTCTCTTCGCTTGATGCAACTTCACCAGTGCAGCGTAGTCCTCAGCATAATTCCAGCAGTCTGTGCGGATGGTTGCCTTGGAATTAAAATGTGTTGCATACTTTTGGTTCTTGTCTGAAGTTCTCTAAAGCAACTGGAAATATTTCTGTATCTCTGCAGCTTACGGTGTGACCATCGTGTTTGCAAACTTTAAAGTGATAAATGATTGTCACACTAGGAGCGCAATCTAAACTAATAGTCCAGTGCTGAATTTTGCAGCTGAGCACTATAAATCAGCCAAGTGCGGGTTGGTAATTGAACCCTTGACAGACCTGGCAGTCCTGTGATGTCTTAAGAATTACACTTGCTGCTTTGTGAATAACTAAACTGCAAGCTCATGTTATTTTGAAATGCCCCATGTTGCGTATGTAAACACATGCCTGGTGCACCTTCTGCAGGGCTGCTTGTAAGTCATACCGAACGTAGCTGACACCCTCAGCTTTTGCAGGCACAAGCATAAATAGTTTGTGGGTTTTTTCACTTAAAACATCACCTGTTTTATGCAGAAAGTGAAGCTGAAAGAATAGGCCTTGAACCTTGATCTTATCTTTCCTTATTTGGATGTGTTTGCTTTTGTTTTTTCTTAAAGGAACAAGAGCACTCAAGGTGAAGGATAATAATCAACTAGCATCAGCACTTTGAAGGAAATTTTGTTTCCCTGTGGCATCTTGAACACTTTCTTCGTGTTTTGAAACAGACTTACACCTTTGTGGCATAGCAGCTATGCAGCTTGAAATCCAAGTAGCACTCAATTTTATTATTTCATATTTGTACAATAAGCTTCCCAGACGACGTGTCAACATTTTTGGTGAAGAGCTTGAAAGACTTCTTAAGAAGAAGTATGAAGGGCACTGGTATCCAGAAAAGCCATACAAAGGATCAGGGTTTAGATGTATACACATAGGGGAGAAAGTGGACCCGGTCATAGAACAAGCATCCAAAGAGAGTGGTTTGGACATTGATGATGTTCGTGGCAACTTGCCTCAGGATCTTAGTGTTTGGATTGACCCGTTTGAGGTTTCATACCAAATTGGTGAAAAGGGACCAGTGAAAGTGCTTTATGTGGATGATAATGAAAATGGATGTGAGTTGGATAAGGAAATCAAGAACAGCTTTAACCCAGAGGCCCAGGTGTTCATGCCAATTAGTGACCCAGCATCTTCAGTGTCTAGTTCTCCTTCTCCTCCCTTTGGTCACTCTGCTGCTGTGAGCCCAACTTTCATGCCCCGCTCCACTCAGCCTTTAACCTTCACCACTGCCACATTTGCTGCCACCAAGTTTGGCTCGACCAAAATGAAGAATAGCGGCCGTAGCAACAAGGTCGCCCGCACTTCTCCCACCAACCTTGGCTTGAATGTCAATGACCTGCTGAAGCAGAAAGCCCTTTCCTCCTCCATGCACTCTCTCTACGGGCTTGGCTTAGGCAATCAGCAGCAGCAGCAGCAACAGCAGAAGACTTCTGCCCTTTCTCCTAATGCCAAGGAGTTTATTTTCCCCAACATGCAGGGTCAAGGTAGCGCCGGTAGCGTGTTTCCTGGTGACAGCCCCCTTAACCTCAGTCCTCTCCAGTACAGTAATGCCTTTGATATGTTTGCAGCCTATGGAGGTCTAAATGAAAAGTCTTTTGTGGATGGCTTGAATTTTAGCTTAAACAACATGCAGTATTCTAACCAGCAATTTCAGCCAGTTATGGCTAACTAAAAATAAAACAGAAGTGACATCCAAGTGAATACTATTGTACAAGTAAAAATGCACGTACCCAAGGGTGTATCTTTTTTTCCACCTCTTGAGATATTTTTTTTTTTAAGGCTTGTAGTATGAATACATTCAAGCTTGGTTAGAGAAATACAACATGCATCATTTTTTCATTTGCCAACCAAGCACAAAATTATTTTATACTGACTGTACATTAAAAAATATACTCTCAAAATATGGCCTCTTACAGTATTTAAGATATAGCAAGGACATGGCTAATTTTTTGTGTGTATATATATATATGCACGCAAACATATGTATATATATATTAAAAAATTGGCACTAGTAAGTGGGTTTATTGGTCTTTTTCTAATTGTATAATTTAATTTAGTACAAAGTTTGTAAAATATCAGAGTATATATATTGTTTCTACAACATGGTATTGCATTTATATCTTTTTACTACAGTGATCTGTGACAGCTGCAGCAGCTTCATGTTGTATTTTTTTTACTGAAATTGTAAGATATCCATCTTAAAGACATCGATTCTAAAAAAAAATAAAAAGTTGTGTACAGAATATTCCTTAGTGGTGGAATCAAAAATGTACGAAATATTTGCTTTTTTCAAAAGAAACACAAATTGTATTTTCTGTTAAAAGTTTAAAGATTTTTGCTATATATTATGGAAGAAAATGTAATCGTAAATATTAATTTTGTACCTACATTGTGCAATACTTGAAAAAAGGTATAAAAGTATTTTGAGTCAGTGTCTTACATGTTAAGAGGGACTGAAATAGTTTATATTAAGTTTGTATTAAAATCCTTTAAAATTACTTGGCTGCTGTGGTCTGTGCTGCTGCTGTGCTGAAGGTCGCGGTGCTGCGTTGCTGTGTGCCCAGCGCTCGTGGTGCAGCACAAGGAGCGATGGAGGGGCTCCACATTGGTGCACCACAGTGATGGTTGCATCCTGAGACGCTTCTGACAGCGCTGCCTGATGAACCGCTTGCCTGCGACTGAGCAAATGTTTGCTTGTTTTCTGTGGCTTGCTGAAGTCAAAAGGCGGTGAGTTGTTTTTGCCTTGAGAGTTCAGACTACGAGCGGTGTGAGTGCGGAGTTGCTGGGCGATGTGAGCTGTCTGGAAGGTACTCAGGTGATTCAGTGAAGCTCGCTTTCTGTGTAAGCAGTGGATTTGAGCTATTATCTCGGCAGGTCCCAGACAATGCATCAGCGTTCTGGTTCTGTACCGGGGATGAGTAACTCAGCTCAGCTGAATAGAAGTGCTGATGTACGGTTACTGCGCTCATTGTAAACTTCCATCTTATATGCCTCTATTAAAATGAGAAATGTAATGCAACTAGAGTGTGGCAATCTAAGGTTTTTGTTCTAGTGGATTTCACCAACTTGAACTTCGTAGGTTTTCAAAACATGAACGTGAGTGGGAGGACGAAGAACTCAGAAGGTGACAAAAACCAGATTTTCCGTGGCATCCCTTTCTCTTTTCTGTCTTTTTGACAAATGCTGTTCCTTGCTAACAGATGTTGTCATGGGGAAGAGAAACTTGCTTACTTAATGCCGAACTCTTAACCAGCAACTTGTTTTCCATCCCAGTTCCAGTTGTACGAAGAGAAGATGTGTGCTCGGTGGGTTGTGCTTTGGCTCACAGCAAGGAATTCTGAGCTACAAAAGGAGCACGGTATTAAAATTGTCTGAACTTTACGGTTCTGAAATCGGTGTTTGAGAATGCAGATCATCCTTTGCTTGTCTGATGCACTTGCTTTTGTGAAAGGCGTGAGTTGTCCCAGCGCCAGCCCTGTGCCACACACACCCCCACCCAGTTTGGTGGGAGTCGAACAGAGACTTGGTGGAAATAACCTGGCGCTGTGAGGAGGAGCGTATTTCTACAGCACTGAGGTCTTTGCTTTGGCCAGAGTGAAGCTGTGAGAAGTATTGCTCTAGCAAATGGATGGGTTGGAGGTGTGAGGCTGACCATGCCGTCAATTTGTAATGCCATGACAACCAATTCCAAAGCAATAGTGGAGTGAACGTTTTTTTAGGCATTCATCTGTCTGCTGCTTTTTATTGAGTTTGCCATCTGGTTTATCTTTTCTCTGACGGCACATCAGTGGGCAGAGCTGTACTTAAAAGCGTTATCACTAATTTTAAGTGTGTGCTTTTGCTTCTAAAAGGCCCCTGAGCCGTGTGTAATTTTTGAAAATACTGAAACATGCAGAATGTTTGATTTGTGTGTTACTCTGTTTATATGACTAAAGTTTAAGGCTCCTATAAGTTCAGTAATCACAGTGTAGAAATCGCTAACCTGGCAAAGAGGTTGAGCAGCTGTGATGGTGGAGGCTGTGTTCTGTAATTATATTCCTGTGATTTAAGCTAAGATCATTTGTTTTAAAGGCCATCCAGCAGTACTACCCTCTTCTGATTTGTTCACTGTCACCATCACCAGCTCTGCAGTGAAGGCAGTCGTTGCTGGGAGAAAACTCTGGAAAAAAAAGATGCTTATTATTTTTTATGTGACTGCATACAGCAGCACCTCATAATATAAAGCAGATCTTAACAAGCAGGTTTTTGTCCTTCTTGGGTTGTTTATGGTGCTTTGCAAGGAGACAATCTGGAGAAAAAGCATTTGGTGTTCTTGTAGAATGCAAATAACATTTTTAATGTGTTCTCCTTCTCCTTCTAGAAATTAAAGCTTTTACTGTTTTCTGTTCAGTCCACTTCATCCGTTTATTTATCACCTTTTACTAAAGCTTAGTGCTGAACTTGTTAGCTCAAACATGGACTTTGCAGCATACTGTTCTAAACGAGTGTCCAGTCTCGTTTGATTTGCATGCACCCAGTGTTCTGTTCCTGCAGCCGTGCTCTCAGGTAAGCGCATTGGCTTTCAGAGAAAGGGCCTCAATGGAGTGAAGGTGAAAGAAGGAAGCATTGCTCAGTTGTGCGAGTTCTCTTGTGTTTTCTCTTGTGAGCATGCAGTTTGCTTCCTTACAATTGCAGGTGCCAGTTAAACCTCAGAAGATGTCTTTTATTTGCAGTGAAGAAAAGGCGATGCTGTAAGTACGCGTCTCCCATAGCGCATCCTGTCTCTTCGCTCAGAGTCTGCAGCACGAGCTTCAAAAACCGATCCCTACAACGATCTGAGGTAGCAGTAGTGTTCTGCTTCACTTCTGAACCAGAAGCAGACCTGACTGCAGCCATGTCAGTGTCAGAGCGGCTGCAGGCCCACATTTACGGCAGCACAGCCACCTCCTCCAGTAGTTACTGCTCACACCTATCTTTAGTGTAGATCTCTTCAAACATGCAAGGCGGAATTTTCAAGGTATTTCTGCTGGTTTTATAAAATGTCAAAATCAGTAGTTACCGGGGTTTGTTTTCTCCCACTGTCCGGTTATTTTGTTAAAATGTCCATTCTTCCTCTCTTAATTAAACGGAGCGCAAAGCCTAAAATAATAATTATTAAATCTGCCAGATTTGTGGAATTTGACAGACCTAAGCCATGCCTGCTACCCTACGAAGACAAAGTTACAACTGCAGTGAAGGTTGTACTAATTTGCTTTTCCATTTAAGATTTTTTAAACAATCATGCTACATTAAAACAAGGTTAGTGTTCGAGCGTTGGTGTAGCCATTGATGAGGGGTGGCCACACATTCATTTGTAAGGCTGACTCAGTTCAGCACAAGTTGATTACTTTTGAACATTGTAATGGGGGAATCTGAAATTGAGTTCAGGGTCTGCTTGGCACGGTGGGGCAGGGAGGGCTTGACAGCTACGGTCTGGGCTGCGTTTGTTGTGTGGATGAATGACAGAGCTCACTCTGGATCTCGTTGTAGTAGCCAAAATTAAATGATGTGATTGTTTTCATGAGGGAGAGCCGGTTCACGGGTCAAGTTCACAGCGCATCGTGCTTCATTGCCACGCCATGTTCTCCACGTTCCACCTGCGGCGGTGAACCCGGAGGCCATGGGCTGGCCTGGCATTGCAGTCTCGGTGAGTGCAGGTTTTTGTGGTTCTCTCAGCTTCAAGCAAAGAGTCACAACTTACACAAACTGTAGTTCGAGTCACAAAAGGATCATTCCCTGCTCTTCACCATGCAAAATCAGCAGGCTCTGGAGCATTGCTGGTACCATCTTGCTGCAGGCCACAGGCAGATGCTCGCCCAGCAGCAGCATGGCTCTGTGCTCCCCTGCACCACAAACACAGTGGCCTGCGACAGCAAACCGTCCTGCTGCGCTTCGGAAATATCAAGTAACCAAACAACTAGTTGTTAAATCAGCTCTTTCAGTCGGCATGGGATCAAACCAGAGTTCATTCACTGAGCTCGTGCCCCAGACTGTTCTATTAACTTTCAGTAATAAATACCCCAGAGTTTGTGTTGGTAGTTTTGGAGCAGATGAAGCAAACCGACGGTTCAGCATTCTTTTTTCTACCATCAGCAAGTTGATTTAAATTGAGTGTACAGAGTTGGCTCCGTTCCTCTCATGAGCTGCATAAAAAGTTTGCTAAATTGAAGTGCCAGAGCAGTAAAATCCTGCTGAAGGGACTGTTTCCAAAGCTCTGCGAGAGGCATGGTTAAACTGTTACTGTGGCAGCGTGTGTGTGACTTTTGTCCTCTTGGCTTTATTTTAGTGAAGGTAGTAAGGAGTTTCGCCTCGCAGAAGGGAAAAAGCATTAAGGCTTCAGGAACATAAACCATGTTCTCCTTGGCACTGCGAGTTCTTTACCTCACAGACAAAATATGATCAGTGTGCGCAACAAATAGCAGGTGTAAAATATTTTTAGAAAAACCTTGGCATACAGTGCAGACGTCCCCTACCCCCATCCTTTATTCTGTCATCTTTTGTTTGTTGAAAACAAAACATCAGTGGCTGCAGTTTTGAGGGAACTCGCTGTAGTTTTTATTCGGTAATTGAGCGCTTCAGAGGCCTAAAATCAGAGATCCTCTGCTCCTCTGAGAGCAGAGGCACCATTATGTTCAAACAGGCTGCCAGCCCTGTGCCCTCATGGAGCTCATTGAGCTGCATTCCGTGTTCCCCTTAGCTTAAAGATTACCCATAGCATAAAACAAAAGAGATCTCTGGGAATGCAGTGCCTTAATTATGGTTTAGTACCTTCTTGGAGAAGCTTCTTTGAGAGGGGTGATAGCAGTAAGATTAATGCAATCGAGAACAACCCTGGAAACACACCTTTTTTCCTTGTCAGAATATAATAATTCCTGCAATGTGATGGAAAGTGCAGCAGCAGTAGAGAGGGGCACAATCCTAGGCTGCAGCAAATGAGGACAAGCCCAACTGCAGCAGCCCTGGATGCAGAAACAGAGGAAGAAAAACTGCTTGCCTTTGGAAGGCCTCAGGTATGCAGGTATCTCCAGTGAGATCCCCTTACCTCCACTGCCAGCACTTAGATGAGGGCTGCAAAGGAGGAGATCCTGGCTCCATTCCTTCCGGTCACTCGGGTACAGTGCATGCACTGAGCTCCCCTGGGCTGGCTCCACTTCACTATATAAAAAGACAGCATAAGGAACTACTGAATGTCAGAATGCAGTTAATTACATTCCATTCTTGCAGTCTTATTAAACTGGGTGAAATTGCTGCTTGGACAGCCGTGCCCAACAGTACAACAGCCTGGCAGGTTGCAGTCCTGTCGGTGGGAACAAGAGGTGGCAGCTCAGGAGGAATGTGGTACAACGGATGACAATTTGGGCACCCGCATTTCAGTTCTGACTCTGGGTGAGTCATTGCCCTTTTCTGTGCTGGTTTCCTTCTCTGTCACCATTGAAATTCAAGTTAGATATTTGCTGGCTATTGCTGCCTTTTTGTTGTCAATTCTGCTGAACTTTATCCGATTTCTGTGTGCCACAGGAGCATCTGAGGTTGACCTGTCACTCCCCCAGTTCTACTGCCTTTAGCTGAGTCTTCTCTGTTGTACAGTTCAGTTAAGGTATGTGACCTTCCACTTAGAAGTAAGGCATGCGTATACAAGTAAAACACTTAATTCTCATTGTCCATGCTCTGGAGTTTGGTTCACCCACCATTGGAGCAGAAAGCCTCAAGAGCTGTGAGATCTCACATTCCAACTATTGTGATTCTTTAAAAGAATTTCTGTGGGTGTTTCTATAGATATAGAAGTATATATTCCTCCAGTACAAATCATGTGAAAATGTTACACCAGCCTACTCACTGAAGTTGCTGCTGGTCAAAATTAGGCTTGCATACAGATTTTACAAACTAAAACAAATTCCCCTTTGATTTTCAATAGACCATAATGTTAAGCATCCTGCACGCAAGCACAGAGATGGGACGACCGGGTTCTGCTGCTGGCTGTGAACTCTGGGCAGTCTGCAGCAGATTGATTCAGCCTTGCCAGAAGTGTTTTCTGTACTTCTGAGCCACAGCTGAGCTTTAGCTCCCTGCTGACTCTCAGATGCTGTAGCTTATTTCTGCAGCTTATTTCTGAAGCCAACAGGTTCTCAGTCCGTCTGCATCTCTCAGTATTGGCCAGGTGTAAAGAGCACCTCGGTTTGGCAGTTTAGTGGGAAGAGTGCAGATCTTCCTGATTCGGTTGAAAACGTTAATGCCTGGGGCAGTTACCTGCCCTGCAGGTGCTCTGTGAATCCCATGGTGTAGTGATTAACTGCTTTGAGCCAGAGATCATATTTTGGTTGAGAACAACTGAATTTCATTCTTGCACAATACAGAACAGTGTTCTCGATTTGGGTCTTCTAGAAAGTTACAGTGCTGTCCTTAAAGACTTCTGTCAGTGTTGTCAAACCGAGTCACTGGAGAAGCTCCAATCCAGGCCTCCAAGCGTATTTTAGGAGTTATGAGCTAACTATAAATAATAATCAACCTTGCACCACATCAGCTCATCTTCTGGGTATAAATGTAAATAAATTTGAGAAACGTCAAGCTGTTCTATGCAATGCTACAAAAAGACTTCATTGTTAAGTGAAAGTTTAGATCCATAGGAAGTCACGGGCTCACAGAATGGATGTGGATGAACTCATGAGTGCTGGCAGTTAATCGCAGCTGCTTAACTGAATCAGATCTCTGAGGGACACTGAGTGACTGGGGCCACCGCCGCCCTTCTGTCTGCTGCTCTCCTGTACTGCTGTGCAGTTTGCATTGCAGATCCAGCGGTTGGTAACCAACCCAAACTGACTCCTACAAAATGGGAAAGGACAGAAACACACAGAGACAGATCAGCCACCGGGTCTCTGACCTCTCACTCCTAACCTTTAAGGAAGCTCTCCAGAACTTCAAAAGACATCTGAGTACTAGAATTCCTGACTCTAGGATATAAAAATCACACAGATCCTGCTTGCATATTACACTATAATTTTTGCTATTGCCAGTCATCCCAAGGCAATAATTATTCTCATCTCTCTCGCCCCCACTCCGTGCCATAAATGACATTATCAGCTGTCCTCTGGTGAGTATCCTCCCTTTGATCAACAGGAACCAATCGTTCTTTCTCCCAAATTGCCTAATTCATTAATATAATGAAGTCTAACTCAGAACAATTATTCTCAACCTGTATTTAGCTCTAAGGTTATTGCTTCTATTTCAGACCCAAGGAAGCCTGATGTGCCTGAAAGCATTTTTCCAAGTGTGCCAGCTGCCCTAATGAATGATGTCCCGGCTCCTTGCCCTTGTTCACTTTCATCTGGCACTGTCCTTCCTACAACAGGTGCTGCACCATTGTCCCTATTCCTGCTCAGCTGAGCCTACAAACAAAGGCATAGCCTTGATGAGTTAGTGGAGGTAATGTTAGCCCAGTTAACAGAAGTGTAAGCACCATGTGAAATTTGGTGCCCAAAGTAAGTGAAACGTAGGCTCTAGATCTCATCTTCACTATTCAGGTTTCTTTCAGTGTTCTGCAGTACAACCTCTCTCATCCATTTGATATTCCTAGATCCTTTCCTCAGTTTTTCATTCTACTTTCCTGCAAGATCTTCCTTAAAATTTATTTTTCCCAGTTTCCTTCCCAAACCAAGCCTACTCCCCACTCAGCTTGTCTGAGGTCTCTGCCTCACCACGTATAATTTGCAGTGCATTATCTGATTGAGACTGTAATCTCTTCAGGGCAGGGCTGGCTCTCTCTGTACTCACAGTTCCCTTTGCTGCTCTCTGAGGTTGAATAAAAAGGACAGAAATAGAAGAGTGTACAGACACTCCCAAATAAATCGTGTATTTTGTCAGCTGTTTTCAGGAAGCAAATTAAAGACTGATTTTTATTAGCAACCTGGTTTACACTGCATCACAGGAGGCTTGAGAAGAAGTAGGTGCTTCAGGCAAAGCAAGCTCCTTTACAAACAATTTGTGGAACCTATTAGTCTAAGAATACCCACACTTACTGAGAAGATGATGCTCCATCACTGCAGCTCAGCACAGGAGGAGGAAACCATGCTCACCTCCAGGACGGTCTAGAGGGGGAAACCTTCAGCACGTGAGGTGTTTCTGCCTTTAGCCACCAGTGACACTTTTCCTCACCCACAGGTAGTGTGCTCTGTGTACACTGCATTGTACATTGGTCAGAGATCTCTGGGTTTGGAGTTTTGCTGCCAGCACAAATGAACTCTGCGTACTTGAATATCTTCCCAGTGAAATCAGAAAGCGAGCAACGTGGAGGTGGAGATGGGGACCATGAACCCTTGGTGTGACTTTCCCAAAGCACTCGGAGCTAGAGCTTTGACATTGCCTATTTTCCGAGGAGCCCCAGGGACATTTAACACCTGTTTGCCCTTCCCAGTCCCCGGGTTATGTTGGCCTGAGCAAAGGAGTAGGAGAAGGGCTCCTGCTTTTCTGGCTCCCAGCTGCTTTCTGGGAGCACCTAGCTGTTCTCAGGTGCCCAGCTTTCAGTGGCTTTGGTGAGCTTTTCCGTGGGGCGCTGTTCTCTTGGACACATTGGTCTCTCATCAGATATGGAAAAACATACTTGCTTTCTGCTAGCACTTAGTCATCTAGACAGAATGGGCTTGTTTTCCTCGAGGAAGCTTAGGATCACATAACTCTTACAGGCGCAGGGGAAAACATCCGTAGATGTCGGGATTAGTCATATAACTGCCACAGATATCCTCACCCGGAGCCGCCGCTTCCCTCCCCATGAGCACTGCTGGGCTGCAGCCCGTATCAGATTCCCAGCCTTCCCCATCACGGTGTGTATCTGGGCAGGCTGGAAAAAGACAGGCGGGTCGTTCGCTCTTTGACCCATACAACAACCTCTGATTGATTAGGATGGGCTTAAACTGGGGATGGCTGCTTCGTGGGGCTGTTGTACGGGGCGCTGGTGGAGCAGGAGGACACAGAAGCAGCTGTTGGGAGAACAAGATGGCAGCATGAATCTGAATGGGGTGTACAAGATGGCAGCACAAATCCGTGTGGGGAGAACAAGATGGCATGGATCTGCTCTGTGGGGCAAGCCGGGAGGTGCTGAGCAGGTAACCAACCTGCACAAGCTAAGGGCGCCACATCAGCTCCTGCTTTGCAAAACAATGAGTTGCTCATAAATTACAAATCAAAAGAGATTTTTTTTTTTTTTTTTTTTGGTAGTTATGTTTGCAAAAATGCGCTTGTGTTCGGAATTGCTGTATGCAAACCTGAAAGCACCTGAGCTCGAGGCTGTAGGGCTGTGGAGCAGAGCTGGCTGCACTGCACCATGCAAACAAACTGGTGTTTTTAAAGCAGACCCAGAAGAGTCTGCAAATGCATTTATTTGAGCAAGCAACCCAACTGCTGCTACCAGCGATGCGTTTGCAGAGCAATTGTGTGTTTGCTGAGCTCACAGGCCAATGAGTTCTGTGTATGTTACATGGTTTGCACAAATCAATATGTAGAGTATGCACACATGCCCACATCTGGAAGGAAGACAGGGATTTGAATAGTGACCTACTTAGCACCTGGCACTGCCTGGATCTTCAGGGCAAAAATATAATATTTTCCTTCTTTTTAATGAACTGCTAGGTTTTGTTAGGCAGGCTGCAGCAATGCATGTTTCATGGGGCTTTTGACTCCTGCAGGACGCAGATAGGGCAGGAGCTGGGCTTGGAGTGGCCTCACTTACCTGGGCCGGGGGGGCTTCATGTCCCACACACAGCAGCACAGCTGCCCACTGCCAAGGGCACAGCAGTGCCTTTCCATTCCAGCTGTGGAAATAGGAAAAGAGAGCTTTATCCAGGAAACAAAACCACCCCAGCAGTAGAAATAGACAAGGGCTTCAGCCTGCAGCATGCCGTGGTGTGGGGGGTTGTTTTCAGAGCTTCATGGAGAACCGGAGGTTTTAGGGCTCCCTGTGAAGAACCCGGGGCTTTGGTGGAGTGAGGCTGGAGGAGCTGTGTTACCCCAGCACCACTCAGGAGCAGCTCCACGCTGCACTCACTGCACAGGGAAAGGTGGGCCAAAGTCTTACGACCTCCCAGTGCCCAAAGGCTCAAACCCGTGACAGAAGGCTCATAGGACAATTACAAAAAAACAAAAAAAAGGGAGAAATGGGGGAAAAAAATACCTGACACTTGTCTTCTCTCCAGATTACAACTGTAACAACACGTGAGCCAAAATAATTCTGCAAAAGGTGTTCTCAGGAGTGGATTTTTTTTCCAGTGAATGTATACATAAATAATAGTAATGAGAAAACGTGTGTGTGTGTGTTCTACAAAACAAAGGAAAATTTTCTTCATCTTGAAGCCCATGGACAGTGAACAATTTGTGAACAAGAGGAGCAGCTCCATCGATCTTACACTGCATTTGTTACAAACCATTTGCTCATGTGTAAACCCTCCTGCCAGGGCATAAACAGCAAATCCTCCCTCCATTTTTCTCCACTGAAAAATTACTTTCAGTAAACATGGAGAGCAGCATCAGTGAGCAACAGGCGCAGTGGGTGTGGGGATGGCTGCAGTCCTGGAGCTGAGATTGCGGTGGAGCAGCTGCTGGCTGCGGGCTTCCTGCATGCACACGGGGCAGAGCTCCTTGCATGGCAGGAAAACAAAAGCCAAGCCTAAAAGGCCATTTTGCAAAACCCCCTTCCTCCCCAGCACACCTACAGTGAGCAAGCGAACTGCCACTACTCCTATGGAATAATTGAAGCATCTCATCCAAAGAAACCTCTCTCTTTTTTAAAGCTCACAGCAAGTCCCTAGATGGCAACACTGCTCTTTCTGACCCTGGTGTAGTACTGTGAGCTTTGCCGTGGCTGACGGATCTCCTAAAGCTCCTGCTTTGGAGATTATGTGATTAAGTGATACCTTAAACTTCCATTCACAAACGAAAATGGGAATAAGAGAATGCATTTAATGCTGGTGGGGGCAAAGAGCAGCTTAACGCTGGGGTCCCTGGAGGCCTCTGCAGTCTGATGGCAAATTGGAAGAAGAACTGAAGCACCCAAGGGTTGATTCAGGCAGGTGCAAGAGATTGGATGTGAGGAAGGAGTCTCAGGTTGTGATGAGGGAGGTTTAGATTGGGCGTTAGGAAGAACTTAACGAGAGAGCGGGGAGGCACTGGGACGGGCTGCCTGAGGAAGCGATGTGAAGGTCTTTTCCAATTTCATGTCTCTTCCTGGAGAAAGAGTTATCAGAGACCTTGGTGATGAGGACACCTTTGGTGTAAGTCTCATTTTGCACCTGTGGAAGTGGAAAGCCGTTACCTTTTGGCGCTCAGTCTTTGTGCGTTGGCCATGACTCTGTGGGTCCATGAGGCTGCACTCAGTCTCCCCCTGCAGCAGCTCTGTGTCTGTAGTGAGCAGAAAAGGCAGCCCTTGCTTTGTGCCAGAGATGAGATCCTTTTGGCCATCTCCTGACCGGGTGACTTCTTGAGCGGGCACAGTGGAAACTGAACTGCAAACATTATAATCAAATTGGAGTTTCCTCCTGAGTTGATTACCTAAGTCGCATACATCTGTTAGCTACAAGAAACAACAGCAGAAACTGAGAGTCTGATTGCAATATTCACTTTTCGGATGATCTGCAGGTCAAGTATTACTCACTGAAGAGATCCATGAGTAATTTTGAATAACTGGACAAATATATTTAGAAACCAAGCAATCTGCAAACAGGGAGACGAAAAGTGCCAAATAAATTATACATTGCGTCCTTTTCTTGCAGCTCTGGAGATGGATTTGATTGCCTTATCACATCCTGACCACATCCATTTTCCCCGATAAGCCTCAGTCCATCCAGCTGTATCTCCAGGCAGCCAGGGACAGAAGCAGCGACGTGACCCAGCTCTGCAGGGTCTGCTTTCCCCTCGGAAACTCTGAATTACACGGCAAAGCTTCTGCGGAACAGTTAAATTCAGCAGGGCGAGGCCAACTGACCCCAACGGGGGAGAACCTTTCACCCCGGGAAGCGTCGGCCGGGGCTGCAGGCAGCGATCCCGCAGCGCGATCCCGCACGCCATCTCGCGTCCGGCCGGGGAGCAGCCGCGGCTCCCGGTTTGCGGCCCCTCCGGCGTCACCTCGGTGCCGGGACGTGAGGAGTTTTCACTTTGAGCCACAAGTAGCGCGCAGATGGGAAAAGGTGGCTGTGCGAGAGCCGGGGTGCCGCTCGCCGGGGCGCGGTGGGAGCAGCTGCTCGGGTTTGGCTCCTGTAATTACATTCCTGTGGTCGGATGCTGCCGAGCAGAGCTGGGCTCTGCCCTGTGTGCTGAGGTGGGGACCCAGAATACAGAGAGTAGCAAATCTGGGGAATCTCAGTCCCAAATTTGATGATGGATCAGCCAGGTCTCAGACGAGGATAGATTGCTTGAAGGTATCACAGCAGTGCAGTTAGGACTCATTTTTCCACCCAGTGTAGATTATTAAGCAATATTCTATTTCATCTGCTGTTCTGTCATCCTGCTGCCGGGTATTACGATATCCTGCAGCTTATCATGCAGTGTCCTTGCAGCCAGCTTCCCTTTTTGCAGCCCCAAATATCTTGTACAGCAGCAGAGCTGGTAACCAGCCTCTCCAGTCCCTTTTTCCAACCACTCACATGAAGCAGCCCTGGCCACCATGCAGGGCTCCGTGGGGCACCGCCGATGGATTCCCCGATGAAAAGCTGACCTTCTATTCTCACCCCTGTCCTGTGTTAACCAGTCCTGGACTCAGGAGACTGCCTCTCGTCTTGCTGCAAGGCAGCCACTTTGCCTTAACCTTTCAGGGTGAGAACTTCCCCTGGAGCCTTACAGAAATCGACGTCAGCTCCATCAAGCCGAATCATTCCTGTGGTGGCTTCAAGGAAAGCTCTGCAGCATCTCTTTGCCCTGCTGACATCTGCAGACTCTTCCTCTCTGTATCACACTCTGGTCAGCCTGGTGACTTTTACTGTCTCTTACCCTTTTTACCAGACTTGCTGAGTTTTGGTGCCCAGTCCCTAGGAACTGAACCCCAAATTAGCCGTGTCTGTGCCACCCCCAGCCCTCCGCTGCTGCAGCAGACTGAAGCAAAGGTTATCTGCTGCAGTTAATAGTTAAGCAATTTCTTACTTTTACCCTTGGGTGAATACCATCTGATTCTGGAGATTTATGACTGTTGCTTTTCTATTTATTTCAAGCAGTAGAGGAAGTGATGTCCTTTGCACGTGTTACAATGCCCACTTTGGTCTGAGTGCGCTAGGAGCGGAGCAAAGGAGGGAGAGAAGCTACAAACTTCTGAAGGGGCAGCTCTTTTTTAATACAATCCAACCACCACGTTGCTGTGCCAGCTTAAGGTGCAGAGATGCTCCCCTTCCTCTCTCTTTTCCTCATTCTCTCTTTTTCCAGCCTCCTCCTTTCTGTCTGCGTTTCTGGCCATCACTGACAAATGAGGGGGTGAGAACTTGCGCTGTGAGTCCTTAAGCAGCGCTCGGTGCTGGCCCAAGGAGAGCTGGCTGAGGGGAGGCTGCGACAGGCAGAGAGTGAAATGCCACCACTGGGGTTTGCTGGCTGAAATCCAAACAGCCTTTGAAAGACTTTCCATTCCGTTTCCAAACTCTCAAGTCTGAATGTCTTATCATTTGCTGAGCCATAAATAGCTGTGAACTGAGCAGGCTGGGCTGCTTTTGGAGCTGATAGTTACGTCCAATAATGCCACAGCGTTATCTTCATATCCCACTGGTGTTTGCATTGTAGATCAGGAGCCCAGGCTGGCTTTTTTGTTTTTTTCCCAAAGATTTAAAGAGCTGGCGGGACATTTATTCAGTTGTGCAACCTCCATTCAGAGTACTTCTCAGGCCCTGGACACGGGACTCATTTTTTGTCCTGTGACAGCAGCTGTAAATCTATAAGGCAGCTGGAGGTCACTTATAGTCAATAAGTAACCAGAGCTCATGAAGGGAAAACACAAAATATTTGGTATAAAAACATGGGCTCCACATTCACAGCTCCCACCCTGGGCGATGTCCTCACAGCTGAAGAGCAGCAAAGGGCTCTCATGGACTCCAGAAGCCCCCAGCACTCATGATGGGGATATCCACTCTGGCCATACTCTTTTCCTAGCAATTGTCTAATACTGAGAATTCCTTGCTCTGCACACACCACGTGAATTACAGCAATGTGGGGCAGGAGGTGCTTCAAGTGGGGGCAGTGGTGCCCATCTGGTGCCAGCTGAGGCCCATGGCAGGCACAAGTTCTTGCAGGAGCCCCTGATTTGCTTCCAAACAACTGTGAGCTAAGCTCTTAAATACCTCTGCCATCTGAATCACACCCCAGTGGTGTCACCATCTCTGTTCCTACTTCTGGAGCTGATCACCCACCAAAGCTTCCGCCTGACCTCGTCCCCAGCCCTTGCAATGAGAATATTTCCTCCTTCCCAGTTTCCTCTTTCTCTTGACCTCAGCCACTCTGGGTTTGTGTTGATGCCACCTCCTACCTCTGTGTAGCTGCCCTGCCACCCGTCCCTCATGCCAGCCGGGACCTGCACTCTGGGTGTGCTGTCACAAGCTGCTCACCATCACTTTTTTGCTGTTATTCTGTCCTTCTAATAGAGCTTGGCTGTGCAGATGGTTTGCGCAATAACCTGTGACTCATTTTCAGATCCATATGCTGGATGGATTCCATCTTGCTTTAGCCGCAGGGTTTGCTGATTGTTGTGTTACACTTTTCACTTTCAGACTGGGAAGTGGGCAAGCGGCTCTGCGTGCTCCCGATCTACCAGCACCTCCTGCTCCATCCCTCAGCCCCGGGGGGGACCCCGGTGGTCTCCATCTCTGTGGTCCTCTGTCCCTGCATGTCTCCATCGCTGGGCACCCTCCTGCTGCAAAGCTTGGTGTGGGTTGTGGGACCTGCAGGCCTTCCCCCACAAGGCACTGGTCCAGGCGATGTGGGTCAGTGGGTCCTGCCCACCTCCTGGGCCAGGAGAGACACACAGGCTTTTCCTTTTCTCCCATGTGTTCAATACAAATGGGCGTTCCCCTTCAAATTTCTGACAACCTTAGGATCACCTTGAGACGTGCGCCCAGGGAGCAGGATGGACAAGGGAGTGTGAGCAATGCGAGAGAGATTTTCTGATCAGCAGCCACACACAGGCACCCATTAGCCTTGCTAGGGCTATAACAACACCCTGTAGTGCTTGGCCCTGTGCGTGTACTTTCCACAGCTGGAGGACTGGTCAGACTTGAATTTTAGGCTTCTTAAGGATTTATGAAGAGGCGGAACTAAAATTTTAGCTTGGAGTGGTGAGCTAAGATCTCCAAGGTCAGGAGGTAGAGAGGATCTGGTTGGGGCAGCCCTGTGCCATGGGACAGCCAGGGACTGAGTTCCCTCTGCATGTGTCGCCCATGGCACGGCTCCTCCTGCCTCAGGGTCGTGCAGTTTGGAATGCACGTGTGAGCCCAGGCTTAGGCACAGCGCCGTGCTCACTGGAAAAGCCACGAAGGGGCACTTTTTGCTCTCAGAAATTCTGGAACAACTGGGTGCGCATCTCCAGAGCCTCTCTAACACTCCCACTCCCATCCTTCAGCTTTTGGAAGAAAGAACCGTACAAAGTCAATCTTTATTAAAGCTCTGTCCCCCAGGGCCTCAGCGTTGGAAGGTATGGCAAGAGCTCACCACTTCCTACTGCTTCCCTGGGAAATGACAGATGCCACAACCCAGGCTGATCTGGCAGGGCTGCCCACAGCTGGGGGACACAGGGCTGGCAGCGCTCGGCTCCGGAGAGCAGCCCTCAGCAGAACACAAATGTTATGAATCTTGAACTGGGATTTTTTTCACATGCACTTCAGAAAGATGCAATAGAAAAAATAAGCAGGTGTTTACCTGACCAGCAATCTGATCCAGGCTCCCCTTCCTCCCCCCCAGCCTCTTCTGACATTGTACAGGTAAGCACAGACTTACATCTGCTCCTGCTGCTGGTGTGTTCTGAATGCAACCCAGGCCCAGGCCACCAGAAGAGCCCATCCTGGGGACCCTGACCATAGCATGGCTGCTGGGCACAAAACCCTTTAGGAAAACAGGAGATGGGCTCCACCTTTACCTCCTCAGTTTACCCTCCCTGCTCTCCGATTCCCTTCCCAGCCCTGAGATGCCCTCACGCCGCAGTGGGGCACATTGGGCAACGAGGTGACCCAACCCAACCAGGAGGTGCCACGGATAAGACTCACCGTGCAGCTCTCCCCTCTTTGCCAGATGGGATATTCCCCATCGGAGGAAGGACTTTTTCCAGGAACAGCCTTTTCTTTATTTAAGGATTTTTGCATAGGCAAAAGTTACACGTTTTGGGCATGCAAATGTCAAAATGAGGACACACACACTCACACCCACAGCTCGCGCTGTCTCTCAGGCTTTTTATTCATGCACATGACTCTGTGCAAAACGTTTTCGGCAGCTTGAAAGTGTGCCCTAAAATGATCAGATTGATAAATGCCTTTAAAGCGTCCGCTGCGTGTCTGTGCAGCCCTTCACTGCCTTCATGACTGCACACAAAATGCATTCTGCAGACTGTGTGGCACTTTCCTATTTTGAACTTCATTCTGGCTGCTTTTATTTTGCTTTCCCAACTACAGAAACAGGCTTTCAGATGAAATTAAGCAATACATCGCTGCATGCGATGCTGCAAATGTAAAGGATTTTCAAAAGCATGACAGCTGGCAGCACAGAGCCAGCTCCTTGCCTGGAGTTTGCATGAGACAGACGACGTGCTGATTAAAACAAAAATAGGAAAGTGCAATAGAGTAAGAGTGTTTGCTGACATTGCTATGATAGAAAAGTAATTTCAGGGGTGAGATTGTGCCTTGGCCTTTTGCATGGACCTGCTGTCCTGCATTTCAGATCTGGGGAGTTCCTCTGTGGGAATTTTCTCAAATGAGGATTACTAGACAGGCAGCAGATGCCATTCAGAAATGAGGTACAATGCAAAGGATAACAGCTAGGAATTAGAATAAGGAAGCTGATAGTGCATAGATTGGTTAGATTTGCACAATTGTAAATACAGACAATAATTTACAGGCTTTTCTCTTGAAATATATTAGTGCTGCTACGAGAAGGCAAGAGTATGACTTATTTATAACAACTTACCATCACATTTCCATACTGTAAATGAGACAGATTAAGTTGATATTATATATTACTTAGCTGTGTATCAATTAGCTACACGAATGCTATGAATTCCGTCATATATGATAGAAGCTATATAAAAATTGTATAATTACTGCAGTGAGTCATCTAGTTAAATGGCATTCCTATATGGACAAATTTATTTCAATGCAAGATTAATAGCCTTTTGCTGCTGTTTTATGTGCTTGCCAAAGACCATACTACATTGTTGCTAAGCATCATTAATGGATTAAAATAAGGGTTCTGCATAATTCCTACAGTGTATCTTCAAGCAGCTTGTTTAGTTTGTGCACTAGCCTAGCCCTTGTTAGCCCTACGTAACACACAGGTCTGGAAGGCTGACATGTGTGAAAGAGGTTAATGCAATCCTAGAAACTCTTTCAGAAGCTCACAGGTTTTCTTGTGGATGACTTCACGGAGTTTCCGGACGCGCCGGATGCTGGAGGTGCCCACAAAGCTGTCTGGCTGTAGGACAGCCATGCCGTTGTGGACATCTCCCATGATGATGAGCTGACCGTCCACCGTGGTCATGTTGGGACACGGGCAGCTCCAGTCCATGTTGAAGAGCGTTATTTCCAGGGGTTCCTTCCCCAGGAACTTTAATCCCATTTTTTCATCTTTGAGAATCTCCTCCACTGTCACCAGCGCATGTCCTGAGTCCTGGTCTTCGGTCAGTTCAGTGATGCGGCCCAGGATCACAAAGTCGCTTTTGCAGAAGCTCGTCACCAGCTTCTGGCGCGGCTTGCAAGCTTTGCAGTGCGTGTTCTTTGGGAAGGGGCACATCTCTTCGCAGGCCTCCCTGCTCTCAAAGTTGTTCTCGTTACCTCCACACCCACCATAAATGAAGGACTGGCACTGCTTTGTCAAGCTGTTGTAGGCCCATCGGGGCTCGTAGGCTTTGCAGTGACCTTGGAGGGCTGGTAGGTTGCAAATGTTGATTGGGCCGTTCATGCACGTTAACATACAGTTCTCATAGGTCTCAAAGTGGTTGAGGTTGCTGTTACAGTTCCCGTAAATGAAAGTGAAGCAGTTGTTTTTCTTTGCGTCATAATACCACCTGGTCTGCTCTTCTCCACAGTCTTCGCTGTCTGGTTGCTTCAGGCACTCATCGGTTGGAAAGTGTGTTCTGTTCTGGGCAGCTTCTTTGGATGCGGGTTCTCCTTTGATGACGGACAGTGGGAAATCAGCCCTGAGAAGGCCGCCGCTGTTTCTGGCAGTGCAGGTGTAGATACCCGCGTCTTGCAGCTGGGTGTTGTAGATGACCAGCTGGGCTATGTTAGTGACCACAACGTTCCCTCTGACGTGATTTGGCTTCATAATGACTTTTTCTTTCCCCTCAACCTGCTTCTCCCACGTAATTTCCGGCTTGGGTCTCCCTGTAACATCACAGAGGAAGCTGACAGTCTCTCCCACATAGACTGACTGATGGACGGGGTTGTTCACCAATGCCGGTGGCAAGATATCGATGATCGTCGTCTCGGAATAGGCCGTAGTAGGGCGAGCTGTTGTTTCTGGTGGGATTGGGCTGGTGTTTGGCCAGGTGAGATGGTATCGACAGGTGACTACGTTCAAAGTAATGCCTTTTATGCAAGCTTCTGCATCCATGTAACACTTGTTGTAGTAGGTGAGCCCGTCAGAAGCACAGGTGAAGCTGGGCTCCTTCTCACACCTGTCCTTGCACTTGCAGACAGGCTGCCCGTCCCAGATGTCGCACTCTGAGCCTTGCTGGATGCACATGAAGCGGTCGCAGGTGGCCTCTTTGGGCATCCCCACCGGCCCTTTCTTCCCCTTGACATCCATGTACCGAGCCGCCACGCAACTCTTCGTCCCGCAGACATTGGGGCAGCACTTCTCGAAGGTCTCACATTCCTGCAGGGAAAGAAAGCAACCTGCTCGTTACTGGGGACAGAGCTAAGACCTCTTTAGGGACTCAACAAGCAGAAAGCCCAGAAACTTTCGAGGCTTCAAGTTCAGTGGACCCAGTTTTGCCACAGAGATCCGTGGTCCAAACCTCAGAGTCCTCGCCAGCAACGTGTCACCCTCTCCAGCAGCTCCCAGGAGGAGGCTCAGCATGCGGGGGTTTGCAAAGGTCTCCGAGAGAAGCCTCTAGAGAAGAGAATGCATTGCTACTTCTTAAACATCGTCAGTCTCTCCTAGAGTCACATGGATTCCTTGACTGCAGAGCTAACAACCCCCCTTCGGCACTCTCCGAAATGCCCGAGGACAAGCCTTGAGAAACAAGAGCGGATGGAAAGACTTATCATATGGCTGTGGGCAGTAATCCGTCTTATTTTCCAGAAAAGTATGTAAAGTATTATTTGAATTCCCCGAGACTAACAGCCTGCTTCTGGGGGTGAAACTGCCAAGGATTTGTAATTGTTCACATTGTAGAGGAAATAATAGAATATTTCAAAAGTAAGAGAATTCTTGCTCCCAAAATAATTTTTCTATGGTGTTTAGAAAAACAAACCCCAAACAGCTCGTTATGGCTTCTCTGTCCTATTTTAGCCCTGTGTTCAAATGCAGCATCGCTCTTCTGATGATTTATTAGCCACCGTCAGCTCTAAATTGTGGTTAATTTTAGCAGGATTTTTGTCTTTTGTACAGAAAAGGTATTTGATTTGTGTGCACTGACACGCAGCTGTCGGTATGGATTACTTTAAGTGACCAAGAACCTTGCTACACACCAGGGCACACTTCCAGTGTGTGTTAAACCTCCACAACCCCCCTGAAATCCACCAAATTTCTCTGTAAGTGAGAACAGCGTGTTTTTTAAGCTGCCAAACTAAATAGCTTCCCTTGAGTGCAGTATGCTTTCCTTATTGGGAAAAAAGATGACCTAATAACACAGCTCTTTCCCCATTTCCAGCTGCACACTGCTAGGTTTCAGAAGGAAAGTTGCAAAATGGTTTCAGATGAGGTTAAGGAGCACAGTTTAGCAAAGCCTGTGGCTCTGTCTGTTTGCCTGCAGAGCACTGCACACAAGTCCCCAGGTCTCTGCAGGCACACGAGGCTAAATGAGCATTTTTATCCAGTGACTTCCAGCTTTCAGTAAATTATTAAAACAATATCATCTGCTGCCACTGCTTCTGGGTTTTTACAAGGCTTTTAATATTCATTGCTGCACCTGGTAGTTGAAATAAAGAAGGCTTAATTGAGAAGGGCAAAAGTAGAAAGAATACTTTCATTCATAGCACATGGGATCCGTGGAGCAAATCTCTTTGTTCACTTGATGACCGGCCTTTTTCCCCTCTTTTTTTTCCCCCTGCTTTCAGCGCTGCAGAAACAACACGGCCATGGAGCACGGACACAGCGACTCCTTCCTGCCTGGTACGTGCGCTGTCAGCCTGCTCTGGGCTGCAGGAGCTTTGCTGTTGCTGTAAGAGGCAGGAAGAGCAGGTATTGTCAGATGCCAGCTTGAGCTGCAGCGCTGACAGGTTGAAAAATGCGTTTTAGGGTTGTGAGTTAAGCACATTTAGAGCTGGGAGCATCATAGAGAACATCTGCTTGGTCATTTTAACCGCGCTCCTGTTCTGCACGCCAAGCATGCTTTGTGTTTCAAGTGCAGCAAAGGCTGACAACTTACGTGTTAAATCAGATGATTTCATACACAGCTCCCCACAGGAGTATTAAGCACTGATGATGGCTACCAACAACAAAGAACATTGTGACGCTGCAAAATACTGCGGATCGACCCCACGGCACACCGAGTTCCAGAGTATCAAATTCTGATGTTTCTTTTGACAAGAAAGCAAGAAAAATGATCCAACAGAATGAGCTCTGTACCCACACCAGCACAAGTGACAGCTGTCACACACCTGCTCGCCTCGCTGATAATTTGTCAGACCCTGTCTATCACACACAGGTCACGGGTCAATTAAATACGTGTGCTGTCTGAATTCAGTCCGGCGCGGCGCCGCTGCTCTGCTGCCTGCAGCAAACACCAACAAAACCCACCGCCCGCCACGCACGGATGTGCAGAAGCGCATCACTCACCAGGTCGGCTTCGCACTCCCTCTTGCAAGTGCTCTGCGCGTCTACCCACAGGTTGGGGTTCATGTCATTGGGGCATATCCCCGCGTGCGAGTACCGGATCGGGGGCAAAGCTCTCCCTTGCAGAGAGACCTCCAGAAGCAACAGGACACTGCTCTTCCCCAGCAAGATCCACATCCACCGCGTGAACAACACCAACACCATCTCAGAACCTCTCCTGGGCAGCGGCAATGACCAAGCTGGAGGCAGCGCCTGTCTGCCTGGGGGGCTGCTTTTGGTCAGCCTTAAATTTTCGAGGAACCCGAGTGCACCTGATGTCTGTAAAAGCTTCAGCAAGCTCCTTTGCTGCCTGTCCTGCTTGAGCAGCTTGGTTTGGACCTCATTGGATTAAAGGTCCTAGGAAGTCACCCCTTATTTTAAGAGAAATGCTAATAGTCTGAGCAGCGTTAGCCCTATTTATACCCTGCCTCTGTTAACAAGTCAGAAAAAGTAAACTTGATTTCTTTGACAGGCACACGCTTCCTATGTCCTGGTGGCAGTCAGACAGATTTGTTGCAAGAAAAAAAGCTGGAAAGAGTTTAAAAGGCTGGAACTGGCACGGTGGGACCCCTGCATGTTTCTGAATGCAGGGAGGCCTTCTTAACCCCTTTAGACCTAAAGTACTTCCCTATGCTAAGAATGGCATTTACTTCTGAAAGAGTACTTGTCTGAATAACAGGGACCCGCGATCAGGGGATTTCCCCACGGCAAGGGGCTGCACAATCACTCGCTAAAAGGAACCAGTAATAGGATTGAAGCAATTAAAGCTAGAATATCATATTTTAACCCAGTTAAGTAGGGAAGAAATAACTTATTTAAACTTAGGATCTGCAAAGCAGAATGTCTTCACAATTCCCCTGGGCTCCTCCAGGCTTTTTTCTCCTCTGTGGTGCTGAGGTTTCCAGGATGCTGCTTTGAATGCCACCCTCCAACCCCACCGGCAAGATGTTAAATTGTGGCCAAATTCCACCCCCCATTTCCCAACAGTGAGATCCCGGCGTTCAGTGACTGCTGACCCCTTTAACGGCCACAAAACAAAAAAAAAAAGTAGAAGTTCAACTCTATGGAAACCTGCATAAAGGAATGTACAGCAATTCTGCATTTGAGGAGGGGGGGTGGTGGAAATTCAGCCAAACGAGTTCCTCACTCACTGATTATTACAGCAAGAGGCCGATCCTTTTCATGCTGAATGCTTGCCAAAATCTCAAAACAAGTGGCAGAGGTCAGAGCTGCTCAGCACCTGCCAGGAGCAGCCCCTGCTTGCAGTGCCCAGGGAGCTCCAGGTGAGCTGCATCCCTGCAGGGCTCTGCAGAGCGGCGAGTGGGGAAAGCTCTGCATCTGTATGGCATGCATGGCCACCATGCTGCTGGGTTTGGTCAAGCAGGGCTGTTTCTAACGGCTGAGAAAGGACCCCGTTCTCCTCAGAGACGATGGCTGCAAACCAGAATGACCAGCAGCTGCTGTGGATGGGCCTGAATGTGGGAATGCCCCAGGAGCTGAGGTTCCTGCTCCTCCCCGGTGCGTTTACCTGCTGGTGCCCCCTGAGAATTTCCTCTAAAGGAAGGTCAGCAGCCTGGTTGGGTCTTCCCCCCCCCCATGGCATTTCTGTAGCGCCCCGGGCTCATGAGAGGGGCTCAAGCTGCTGGGATTTGTGCGCCCACAGGAACGATAGGCACAGCATTTAGATTTCATCTGACATGTAGAGAAAAGTTGTCCAAATTAGCTATTTATAAGGAGTGAAGTCAACCACCAGGCAGCAGTTTGTAGTTGATTTATTCTCTCTGAAACTCCTGAAACCTGCATGACACTTGTACAAAGTGCGGCTGTGCGCAAATGTTTTATTCAAAACTTGTTTACAAAGACAAGCGCAGCACCCTGCAATGCCTAAAAAAGCCAACCCAAAATGACACATTCCCAAGAGGTACTTAAAATTCTTACAGCTCTATTAACAACAAAATCACATGTATTAGAGGTTCTGTTGACTAAACAAAGACACTTTATATTGTACAACTGACTACAGACGGGCTTTGAAAGCAGCTGTACGTGGGGCTCGCCGTGCGGCTGTCACAGCGCTGGTGATGGTGATGAGCACGGGGTCTTACCCACAGCCACAGGGAGGGAAGGGTTTGTCCTCAGTCCATGGGGTGGCTCCCTTGGAGAAGTGATTTTCCCCTACCAAGGTCCTCCGGGGCTGTGATGGCCCAAATGTGGGTCTGCATCATCGGTCCCTGCCTGGTGCCACAAAGCCACCTTCTTGCATGCGCTGATAAGAGACCCAGGGGTGCATCCTAAGTGAGACTGCCTGTAAGCGGGAAGGAATAACTCTGATTTATTTTTCCCCTTCCAGACTGAGGATCGGTGACCCAGGTGAGTGTTTCAGCCATGGGGGAGTAGAGCAGGGCTCTGAAGGACCAGGTGCATGTTGGTGGCAAACAGAGCAGTTTTTTGCTCTGCTACAGCCACCTCCATCCAGAGGGATCTTCTCACAGAACAGGTAACTCCTCTTGTGTCTTTTGGCACCCACGTTTTGTATTCTCATATTTAACATGAGAATATATTCAGCTCCAGGCTGACGGAGATAAAAAAGGAGTGGGTAGATGTATCCATCTGGAGGGGCAGTTGGATGGGACTGACATTAATTAGGCATAGGAGATTTCTGTTAACTGAGAAATCAGGCTTTCAGCCAAACCTTTTCAGAAGAAGCCTTATAGGGAATCAAACCCTGTCTGGATCCAATGGACATGGACAGACATTGTGTCCCCCTGCGTCCCACTGCTGCAGGGACAAGGAGCCCTTGGCCACTCAAACATCGCCGGCAGTGAGGACAACAGCCCCACAAATCTCCCGTTGATGGGGGCAGGCAGCTCCCAAGGTCGGAGGAAGCAGTGAGGGCTCTGAATAACTCTCGTCAGCTGCCTTGTCACAGCCAGGACATCACCAAAAGGCCGTGACCCAGCCTGGCACATCCAGGAGGTGACACGAGTACACAGACAGCCCTGGGTCAGCTGGGCTCTGTGGGATTAATGCACCCAGCATCCCTGGGGTTTCACTGAGGGCTCATTCCTCATGCAGCCCACTCTACACTCCACAGATGCCCATCCGACACTGCACCACAGCCTTGAAATCCATCCCAGGATGCCCAGGCTCCTGGTTAGGGCTGTGACCTACAATTGACCTAACTGCTGCTGTTTTCATTGATGATAATTTCTTTGCCCTTTATCTTACTCTTCCCAAGCTCCAGTGAGATGTCCTTGCCCCTCTCCACCGTGCCAAGCGCTGATCCAATGTTTGCTGTGGCCCCTTCCATCTGAGGAGGGAAATGGGATAAAGTACAGTTGAGGTGCTGCTTTTTAAACTGCTCTGAAAGGAACAGTAAGCTGTTGATGGTATTTATGAGGCAAAACGAGCAATCCTCACCTGCAGTTGCCAGGCGGTGGCAGATGGGTTTGTTGGCGTTACTGTGGAAGGGCTCTTGGCAGGAGCTGCCACCCCGCAGTGCTCAGCCTCCCTTCTCCCATTGATCTCTGCCATGGCGAAGGGGCCCTTGCGAATTCGCCCTCTCGTGCTGCCTGGGCCGGCAGCCACTCGGAGCCCGCTTTGCCAACACAAACACAGCACACAGACGCAGCGGCCCCTCTCCAGGCCATCGCTCAGCACCGCCGGCTGGCAGCTCGCTCACTGCGCTGTGCCACCGGGAGCCCCTGCGCTCCGTGGCTTCAGCTGCACCGGGAACGGGCTGCGGGAGCCTCTGCCTCACGGTGAGGCCTCCGAAGGCATCGGGGGCTGAGCTCACGGGGAGCCCCGTCTTCCACAGCCCCGCCAGCGCCGCTCATGGGCCTTCGGCGGCCCTGGTCACCTCACAGACGCGAATGTCGCTGAGCGGAAAAGTGCTTTTGAAAAAACCTCTGTCTCATCCAGAAAGGAGCAGTGCTGCATTCTGCCCACAGAGCTTACGGCGTGTACGGCAGGTAGCTCAGCGTCTCAGAGGGAGCCTCGCTGCCAGGTCCCTTTAGGAGCGCAGTGGCCAAGCTCTTGTCTCAAGCAGTAACGTTGCTTCCAAACCCACTGCGAAATATGGATGATGACTCTGCAGCCTTGGCTTTAGTTTCCCCAGGACCTGCAAAGGGCCACGTCTTCCCTGTGAGTGCTGCATGGCGCCCACTGACACCGCTGGGACCTGCTTGGAGCCTGGGCCACGGGGGATGCTCAGAGCAGCGCATCTCACACCCGCCCTGGCCATGGGCTGGCCAAGAGGGCAGGATTGCAGGCATCATGCGATGCACCTCTGCACATCACAGCGAAGGCTGTATTAGACTCAGAGAGCTCCAGAGGCATATTTGGGTTGAAGGCATGCACCGGTGTGCCTGGAACCTATTTGTGGGGCTATTTGTATGTGTAATTAGCAATGGAAGCATATTTTACATTGCCACCAGTTAAGATTCCTGTCAGCGTTCCCTGCGATTACCCACAGGTGCTGGTTCTGGCTTCAGAAATGAGCCATGTGAGCAGATAACCACGCGCAGGGCAGGTGTGGGGCACGTTCAGAGCAGTGACTGCTCACCACAACGAGCCACCATGGCTGCACGTCCTGCCCTGCCTGGCGTGCAGATGCTCAGTAAGCAGAAGTTAATGTAGTTAGACAAAAGGGATCGGTTCGGGGGGAAAAATCAATAACGTCAGGGAGTTTATTATAGGGTTATGGGCCACCTGCTAGAGCTCAGCATTAGGCCTGCGCTGCGTTGTTTCGGTGAGGGCTGATGGCACTGCTCTCAGACGACGCCGGTGCCAGAATTATTGTTTTATGCCTTGGCAGATGGCTTCTGCTCAGGGGTTTTATCTTTGAGTGCAGACATACGACTAATCATCATTTGCTTTCTCTGCTAACGTAAGCCGGGCAGGAAGCAATTGCCAGTTTGATGATGGTTCATTATTGCTAGGTTTATTCTGTTTGAAACAGCACTGCAAGAGGCAAAGAGGGTGCAAAGGAAGAGAATCAACCCGTTATCAGTGAGATATGCGGGAAGCTGGGTGCAGGAGCCTACTTTCCACCACCTTGTCTCTCTGTCTCTCTGTCTCTCTTTCAGAGGTAATGCTCAGATATCCCATAGATAATTCAGGGAGGCCATGCAGCTGGTATTTTTGGGTTGTAAAGACTGCAAAGGTCAAATGTTGGGGATGCATTCATCCTGCCTTACATCAGGATTGTTAGTCTGGATAACAGCACCTAAGGACACTCTGGCAAAGGGAGCAAACAGAAAAGCGCCAGTCTTGCAGCACTGCTGTTCTGCGTACACCACAGATGCGATCCTGAGTGGTGAACAGATGCCTTGGTTGTTGGTGGTTGTAGTGGAAATGCTGAGTCAGGGCCTGAAGCAGTGATGGAGCACCTGGTGGGAAGACAGAGCCAACCCAGGGGAGCTCAGCTGCATGCAATGTACCTGATTGATCAGCAGGGATGGAGCCAGGATCCACCCCTTCCCAGCCCTCATTTAAGGGCTGGCAGGGGGAGATGAGGGCGTCTTCCTGGAGAGCTCTGTGTACCTGAGGCTTTTTAAAGGTAATGGTTTTTCTTCCTTTGTTTCTGTGTCTTTGGTTGCTGCATTTGGGCTTGTTATCATTTGCTGTGGTTTAGGGTTGTGCCACTCTGCTGTTACTGCTATGCTCTCCATCACATTATGGCATTACAGCATTTCAGTGGTGATCTTCAGATTTTCTTGCTTTCAGCTCTATTTGAATGCAAACTCAGAGTAAAAGCGCCAGCGTTGGCCTGATGTAGGCTCAGCTCATCTTTCACCAGAGCGTGGAACATCCTTCCAGGAACGTCAGCTAATTTAGTTCCACATGTACTGCTGTAGGAGGCTAATGAATATCATTAAACCCATTGTGCAGACCCACTTCAGTCTGCAAGTGACCCTAATTCAACCTTCCTTATTTATTTTAAGGAATTTATAGCTGGGAGGAAGCCACTTGCTGAGAATCACACAGTGGCGGCCATGAAAGGCTGCAGTATGAGACTCCGCTTCCAACCCCACAGGCACTGTTTGCTTTTCAAAAACCTAATTTAATAGAGAAGCATCTCGTTGCTTTTGTTTGCGATGTGAGTCGACTTATGCGAGCTGCACAGCTTTAAGCCGCTGTGCAAGAGCTACTAATTTAAGCCCCCAGCCCCCATGTTTCCCCCTTGAAAAGCCAGAGTTTGTACTGAATTCCCTGCAACTTCCATGTGCAGGTAGTATCTCATCACCACTCTGAGCTGCTCCTTTTAGGAAGTTACAAACCCTTCAGTGAAGGAGGTCTGAGCTGCAATGCTGTGAAGTAAAATAAAACTGCTGCAGATTTGCCCGTCTCTGTGCTTCTTGCAAAGTCGGCTGCAGCAGAGCAGAGGTTTCACCAGACCCTCCAACCTGCAGCAGCTCGGGGCCCTGGGAGCCTCTATGGATAACCTGAAAGTGCCAGAGCTCCTCTGAGGGTTTGGTATCCAAAACTCAGCTATAAACAATAACTAATGTTCACAAAATGGAACTATTTCTATTTCTGCAAATACCATGAAATCCTCATCGTCAACTTTGTCTTTTTGGAGTTTAAATCTAAATTAGGACAAAAATCATCTGAGCTTCAGAGTTCTTGCCTTCTTCTGCCTGGCTGCACACCCCCACTCCCGGATCTCACTTGCAGTGCAGGCTGTGCCTGGAGCAGCCCCTCACCCAGAGCTGGGCGTCTTGGCAGCCCTCGATCCTGAGCTGCTCAGCTTGCAGTGCTCTGTGTGCTCCTTCACCATCAGCTCCACGACATGCTGTGCCCTGCAGAGCCCAAACCTGGGTGAAGGCCCCCAGCTGCAGCTCCTACATCTGCTTTGGGCCACTGGCACCACTACTGGAAACACCCAATGGTGACCAAATGCAGACAATGGTACAAACAGGGCATGGAGCTGAGCACACAGACAGCTGGCAGGTGCTGCCTGCCAAGCCGTGATGCTCAGCTTCCATGGGTCTTCATGTGTGGGACTCCTGCCTGCCCTGCTGACAGGATGTTTGTATTTTGTGGCTTTTTTTCCATTGCTGTTCATTCTGATTTCAGCTTATTAGTGCACGTTCTCCTTTTAATCTTTCCCTGTCTGCAGCATGAGGAGTCCACCTGCAGCGCAGTGGGACCTGATGAGCTGCAGTGCTCGCTGTTTGCTGGCAGGGCTGGAGATAAGCAGCCCTGATGTGACGGCACAGCAACTGCAGGTGACGTTTAAGAGATCCGTGTGGTTTAATAGCTCTTGTCTCCCTGGGCGTGTTGTGCTCGCTCTGTTATCAGAACAATTGGGACCAATTGCTGAGGCTGTGTTTTAATGGTGAATGCAGCAGGTCTTCTGTGAGTCGTGAGGTACAAAGGAATTGTAGCATCATTAGAGGCAAATGTTTCAAACGTGTTCCATGAGGGCTTTTTTTTTTTTTTTTTTTTTTTTTTTTTTTTTTTTTTTTTTCTTCCTCTGATGGATGAAGATGGTAAATATTCTCCTGATTTCAAAGCAGAGTGGGGTGAGTTTGTAGCCAACCCCTCCGGAGATCCCACCCAGTGCTTGGTTTTTCTTCAGCTTGAAGGCAGTCCAGAGCTCTGCTCCACAAAGCAGCTTTCAGGAGCGAGTTCAGCTTCACATGGGAGCAACGCGTGGACTGCTGTGAACCCAGAGGACAACTCAGCCCTCCTGAGCGCCGGTTTGCACTGCAGGCGTCCTGCTGGCACAGCTCTGGCTGTGGGGACACTTAGGGCAATGGGATTCCTTGTGGGGCGCTTCAGTTCAGAGGGGTGAACTCTGGCCAGGCTGCCTGGAGTGGGATGGGAAGATGTGGGGCACCCTCACAGGACCTTTGCTTTGCTCTGCTGTGCCTCAGGCATGACAATGAGCTGACCCGTGTGCCTGCAAAATCTTTACATCGCCTCTGC
This sequence comes from Tetrao urogallus, assembly GCF_951394365.1. Classification (NCBI taxonomy): domain Eukaryota; kingdom Metazoa; phylum Chordata; class Aves; order Galliformes; family Phasianidae; genus Tetrao; species Tetrao urogallus. Next base: position 820,320 of record NC_136831.1, on the reverse strand, counting down.
TACCCACGGCTGGAGCTGTGACTGCAGCTCTGTGCTTACAAGCAGCTCTGTGTGTGCAGTGGAAAAAACAGACTTTCCATACACTTTTGTGCACTTCATAAACAAATTCATTTTTAAAATGGTCAGATTTGTTGATATGGCATTATTATCCACCTTGAACCCACTCCTTGCTCTGCCATCTACTCATGCTGCTGCTTCAGAGCATGTACTTGGTTTGCACTTTCTCAGTGCCTTCTGATTTCTTTGAGGAATTGCTGCATACCAATGGAGTGGCCATAGAAAACCAGGTTAGTGCACAGTAGGGGCTTTCATGGCTGCTAATCTTGATGACAAAATTATGCGAACAAACACTTCTTGTGTCACCAATATATATTATGTAAAACCTTGTGACTTTGATTATGTGTCTATAATACAGATTAGTCTGTTTGGGTGTTTGGTGCTGAGTCCAATAAGCTCCTAAAGTATTAGCAAGAATTTGCGAGTGACAGGCAGGCAGAGGTGCTGTTCTGCCTAATCCCATTCTCAAAACTCTGACTATGTGTGTCTGAACAGTTTCTGTTCTTTTCCTTATAGCACCGGGTTATTTCCTTCTCTGCTCCCTCCCCAGTTGCCTTTGCCCTTCTCTCCACGGCTTTGATGTATCACAAACGTTGGAAGATTTAGCAAACCTTATGGATTAGAGCCAGGAAGACAGCAAGAACAAATTTAGAATAGGAGGCAGAGAATGTACCAGCTGAGAGGTGATGCTGTCAATCTCCATGGAGACCTCTTTAGTTACAGCTTTGCTAATTACTCTGTGGAATTGAATAGCGTCTGGTAGAAAGCCCATCCAAGTCAATGGAGAGCTTCTAATTGATGCGTAGCTTCAGCTGGCTGCACCTCAGCACTGCGAGGAGGGCACAGGGCAAAGCTCCCGAGTGTGACTGGTTATAACTCATGGCTTCCTCTGTGATGGTTAAAATGCAACTGAAGAGGAATCTAGGCCTTGCTCTGGTCTTCTCCATGGGGCAGGATCTCCTGACAGAACCACAGCCCCACAGGTGCAAGATTTCGCTGGCAAGGCCTAAACCTTAGTGCTGCCTTTGTGAATGCAGGTGAACATTTTCCAGCGTCCTGCTACCAGCACGTGGATTTCCTACACAGGCCATCGGGAGCTGAACTTGGAGCAGACCCACAGAAACATCTCGGCTCCAAAGGTGCAGGCAGGACTCTGAACAGGAGCCCCACGTGCTCCTGAGAGGCCGCTTCCATGGCCCTGGAGAGCAGGGCAAGGGCCTTCAGGCCTGGGCAGGGAGGAACGCGGCAGAACGTCCGGCAAAAAGCCAGGGATCCCCTCGGCTGCTCGCTTTCTGGGTTGGACACCACTCAGCTCCGGGGGGGCTTTGGGCCCAAACCAGGGCAGAAGTTTGGATCCACGCACTGCAGCTCAGGCTTGTCACTGCTCAGAGCCAAACTGGCTTCAGCCGCTAATCCACTGAACAATTTCCAGTTGTTATCAAAATCTACCAGACTTCTTAACCGCAAGTCCCTGAGCTGATGTACCACCCCCCTCAGATTCCAGTTCCCTGTTTGTTCAGAGGTGATTTGTTTGCCCTGCAGATAGGAACAATGTCAAATCAACAACTGCACAAATAGATGGTCTGCGTGATTTTTGAAGGGATTGGTCAGGCTGAGCAGATCTAGCAAAAATGAAGGGAAGAGGAGAACGTGCTGGAAAAATATGAGAGTTGCCATCTCTCCCAGCACTTTGTACCACCTTCTGTGCATCAATTCCTACTCAGTTGGAGGAGCTGTGAGGTTAGGGCAAAAGAAAGGCAGAGTTTGCTTAGCCCAGTGTGAGTACTGGGCTTGGCTTTTAATTCATTTCTCCTTCATTCCCCACCAGCCCTGCCATCTGCATGCCCCTTCATGCTCTACGGCTTCATAGCTGTGTGTGCAGTTGTGCTTTAAGTGTGATGGGTACATTTTTGGGTTATCCCTGCATTTTCCAATACCTTACTGCCAGTACAGGGCTGGTGAAAATCCTCAGAGATGTTTTTTGGGTGGGGAATGGGTGTTTCAAATGCAATAATGCAGCTGTATCTATGCTCACTGATCAACTGGGGGTTAAACCTTTGAAACGGTGCTTAATAATAACTTTAAATGGCTGAGCAGTTGGTTAAAAGAGTTGGGGAATTAAACCTGAAATGCGGAAGGAGTGAAAGAATTCATAAGCCTTAAAAATGAGGAAAAAAGGAGCTCAAACCTAATGCATGGATGGTGGTTTCACCAAAAAAGGAGAAAAGAACCCTTGCAGAAGCTCAGCCCCAGCCAGCAGTGCGCAAAAAGGCAGCTCTAACAAGTTAGCCAATTAAATCCAGGAAACTTCTGAGGACAAAGGATGGCCCAAAGCTGCTGTGGACGGGTCCCTGATGGCTGCTGTGAGCCGCAAGCTGTCAAAGTGCCTCGCATCTCAGCTCTGCTTGGCACTGCTGTGTGTTCTGCTGTTCCCACCGATACCCAAAGGGAGGTGAATACAGGTGGTGAGCACCCATGAGTCCCAGTGGAAACCAAATATCACTGCCTTGGGCTCCTCCTGTGCCTCCACCTCTGGCTCAGAGCAGGGGCTCGGTGTGCTGCTGATGAAGGCCAAGGGCATTTCAGAGGGACATTTAGGAAGCCAATTCCGTGGTGTCTTTTGGGCAGCAGAGTGCAGATCCCAGCTGATGGCCAACAGCTGCTGCAGTGCAACATGGGCACACAGACCTGCTGCTCAGTGTGCAGAAATCACATGCGGGTTGGGATGGCGGACTGTCGGCTGACAGAGAGGAAAGGAGGGAGGGAAGGGCGAGTTTTCGGCCTCGCTCAGTTGTGATGCACGTATGCTAGCGGCAGTAAGCAGGGTAAGGGGGAGGCTGGGCCGAGACTCAGAGCAGGAAGGGCAAAGCCGGCAGGCGGGAGCGTTGAGTCCTAATCCTCTTCTGCAGCCTTTCTCGCGGGAGGAAATCTTATGACTGCGGGCAGCGGCGCGTTGTGTAACCGCGAGGTCGGTGCCGCGCAGAGCCTGGCGCTCCGCGGGGTGGGAGCGGCGCGGGGGCCGGAGCGGGGAGCGCAGCCCGGCGGTGCCGCACCGCCCCCTAGCGGTGGCCGCGGGGAGCCGCCGCACCGCATGGATTCGGGCGCAGGGATCGCTCGGAGCCGTGGCGCCGATGGGCCGGGAAGGAGCGGGAGCTGCCCGCGGGGCAACGCGCCGCCGCGTCCCGGCCGGCCCCGATCCTCCCGGGCGGCGGTAGCGGGACGGCACGGCCGGAGGGCGACGCGCGGCCCCGCGCACAAAATGGCGGCGGCAGCGAGGAGGCAGCGCGGGGCCGGCCTCGGGGCGGCGGGGGCCCGGCGGAGCGGCGGGGAGCGGAGGCGGCCGCCCGGCCCCGCGTAACGCCGCGTCTCCGTGACGGGATCCGCGGCCGCGGGTGGGGTGGCGGCGCCGAGGAAGGTCCGCGCCTGGGAGAGCGATGAGCGGCGGCCCGGAGGAGCTGCAGGAGCGGCTGCGGGAGGCGGCGGCGCTCGGGGACGCCGAGGAGGTGCGGCGGCTGCTGGCGGCGGGGGCGGACGTCAACTCCCGTAACGAGATCGACGGCTGGTGAGGGGCGGCGAGGGGCCTGCGGCGGGATGGGCCGTGCTGTGCTGTGCTGTGCTGTGCTGTGCTGTGGGATGCCGTGCTGTGCTGTGCTGTGCTGTGCTGTGGGATGCCGTGCTGTGCTGTGCTGCGGGATGGGCCGTGCTGTGCTGTGGGATGCCGTGCTGCGGGATGGGCCGCGGCCGCGCTGTACCCGAGGAGCGGTTCCTCCGCATCCCGGAGTGACACGGAAAGAAACGCTGAGCTCGGCGGCTCCGAGATGCCGAGTCGCCCTTCCTCCCGCTGCCACTGCGCTAGAAAACCGCGGAGGGGCAAAGCGCGGCCCGGAGAGCATCGCGGCTCCAGGGGTTCATAGAACCGTAGGAGCGGAGTTGAAGGACCTTTCCGTGCTCCGTGCCGGGAACCCGCGCCGTGTGCGCCGCGCCCCGCAGGCTCTGACGGCGCCGCTTCCCTCCGCAGGACCTGCCTGCACTGGGCCTGCAAGCGGAGCCACGCGCCGGTGGTGGCGCTGCTGCTGGACGCGGGCGCCGACCGCCGCATCCCCACGGGCGCGGGGCAGCTGGCCGAGCAGCTGACGGCCAAAGCGCACATCCGCAGGATTCTGGGAGGTACCGCCCCGCCTTCGCGCTTCGTGGGGCTTCGTTCCGCGCGGCTCGGGCCGCATCCGATTCCGTGGCTTCGGGGAACGGCGCCTGCCGCTCGCCTCCCGCCCGGTGGTTTCATTGTGAGCCGAGTTCCCAACTCCTCCTTCGGCCTCCTGCAGGGCTGCGGGGCGGGACGAGGCCTGGAGCTGCATCCCCTCACCGGAGATGCGCGGTTAATGCCCTGGTGTGGGCTGTAATAAACCATTTGCAGTGCTGCATTTAAAGCATTGCAGAATGGGATATAGAGAAATACCACTGGTCAGCTCTGGAGTAACAGGAACTGCACTTCTGGAAACGCCCTTTTTCAATGGCTTTTCTTCTCCTACTTTGTTTTAAATAGCACATTTCAGAGATATTTGCGTTTCTCTTGATTTTCTTTCATTTCATAGCCACTTGTCTTCCTGATGTTGCATCCTTAAAATGTAGTATTATCCTTGTATTATTTACCTTGGACGTGATGTATCTTTCATATGAACACTGTATTCAATGAGGGAGATGCATTCAGTTACGCAGTGGCTTTTCTGTCTTTATCCCCTATGCCCCATTGCTGAACTTCAGTCACAGAAGAAGAAAAGGACTGTCAAGGAGTCAGCGCTGTGACCCCCCCAGCTGCTGCCAGCTGTCCGGCCGCCCCACCGTTCCCTCACAGCTGTCCAGATGGAAGCCCCCCGCACAGCTCAGCAGAATCTCCAAATGAAAGCACTTCCATCTCTCCAGCTTCCCAGAGCGAAATCAGTCCTCGTTCCTCAGCAGCCCAGGTTGAAAGTGTGTGTGCATCCACGCGGTGCTCCAGTGAGGACAGCCTTCCTGCTGCAGCACAGCTGCCCGTCCTGCCCGCTGTGCCCTCAGCTGCAGAATGCACAGAGCTGGGGCTACAGAGCAGCTCCTGCCAGCCCCCAGCACGCAGCTCGGCTCTGTTTGTGCCGGCAGCACCCAGCCAGGCTGTGCCGCAGAGCAGCCGCCCACCGCCTGGGCCTGCGCCTGCATTTCAGCCCTTCTTCTTTACTGGAACTTTCCCATGCAACGTGCAAGGTAACAAAGGGCAATTTTCATCCTTCTGTTGCACTGTTCCATGTTTTTGTTATTGGTGAAGTTAAGGATTCGTTCCAGTTTCACAGTGTTGTGGGGATGTTGATTTCTTTGGCCACAAATCCACAGACGATACACAGACCTTTTATTTCTTCCTGCTCGTGTAAGAAAGAATAGCTATTGTACTGTACCTTAAACACAGTGATGCTCTGCACGCTCCATTCCTCTACACCTGGAAAATATCAGTTGTTATGACTAAGCAACAGAAAACCTCACATTTTGCAAAATATGACGTAGCACAGAACAGAGCACGGTGGTTTGGTGGCAGCAGGGTGGGTCAGACTGCCAGCACTGTCAGCCTGCGCCCTTCAGCTGCAGCTGCTCTGAATGAACGCTTCCCTTCATTGCGCAGTGAGGCAACAGACACTGCATTGTACAACCTGAGCTCAAAAGATAATTGTGATACTCTAGTTTGGTTTTCTCCAGTTGTTAGGGAAATAACTAATCAGTTTTTGTTGTTTTAATTCAGAACTTGTGCTTAAGGTGAGAGTGCAGAACCTCAGAGACGACGACTTCATTGAAATTGAACTGGACAGACAGGAGCTGACCTACCAAGATCTGCTCAGAGTGAGCTGCTGTGAGCTGGGCGTTAATCCTCAGCACGTAGAGAGGATCAGGAAGCTACCAAACACAGTGCTGAGAAAGGTAGGAAGTGGAGTGGGGGATGATCTGACTGAGTGCTTTGCAGGCACCAGCAAAGACATTTCTGTGAGTCATCAGCAAAGTGTGACGTGCTAAAAAACAAAACCACTCAAGCTCACAAACTTGAAAGGACACTGGACTGGTCCTGCACCTCACTTAAAATATTGTCAAAGGAAGCCATTATTTCAGCTCCTCAAGTACACGGAATGTTAGATCCATTTTCTTTTTTAATATATCAGGGTACATTAGTGTACTAATAGGGTTGCCATGTAGGGTTTCAGTATTAGCTTGTTTAAGGAGAAAAATATTAGGGGAAGAAATACCAGAAACTGGTACTTGCGTAATTTATAGATAAGCCTTTAACAAACAAGCATTTCTAACGGTCCAAAGATAGTTCTGCAGTTTGTAAAGGAAACGTGCTTGGTCCCAACTCTGACTTCAGTTACATAAACACAGCCAAATTATAACAAGGCTCAAGAGAACAAAACTATGCTTTGAGAGCATGTACTGACAGGGCTGCTTTTTATCCATCACGTATTCCTATCATTGCATCTGCATTCCCCAATTTTAGTTTTCATTTTCTTTAGCTAATCTAAGTACGTGCCAAGTACGGCCAGCTATGTTGAGGGCAATTGTTCTGTCTCTCTCAGGACAAGGATGTTGCCAGGCTGCAGGACTTCCAAGAGCTGGAGTTGGTTCTTGTGAGAAGCGACAGCTCTCCCTTCAGAAATGCTGCACCAGCTTTGACTGAGAGATCGTGCTACAACAGCAGAGCCTCCAAGCTGACCTACTGAGTGCCACCTGCAGCCTGGAAGCACAACAGTTATACACTGCTGCCCTGGGGAGGCAGTGAATGGGCATCTGGGGAACCTTGAGTTACTGTTAGGGCTAATATTTGAACTAATAATGTCTTTGGTATTTAATATCCCCCTTTGCTTTTATTTTTCTTACTTGGTACTATATCCAGATAATTCAGGATACCTCATTTGTATACTAAGATCACATGCTTCCCATGCAGTTAAGTTCTTTAGTTGTATGAAGCAACAGAGGGCAGCAAAGAAATTCTGCAGAGTACTCCCCCTCTTTGAACCAAGCCGGAGTGATGGAAAAGACAATCAGGCTTTCATACCCCCCTTCAGGCCCAGGCCTGCGGTGCAGGAGTAACACGGACAGTAACAAACACTGTGTGGTATTAAAGCAGTGTTTCGGGGACAGGACCAGGCAGCAGCACTGCTCTGGGAATTGTGCCAGCCGGCCCAAGGCACCCGCACTCCAACCACCCCTGCACCTCAGCAGTAGCACAGTTTTAAGAAGTTTTTCCTTGTCCCTGTGGTGCAGACCCTGCTGCCTTCAGACACGAGCAGGCAGCGCGATGCCCTGCGCCCATGCTGGCTCCCAGCACCACTGTGCAGTGCAGGGCCCCGGGAGGGACGCCGCTATCAGCACCCATTTCAGAGAAAAGCGGCCAAGAGGCAGCTGAGATTCTGCTGTTCAGGCTTCCCATTAAGTTACTTGGGCTTAAAACTCCTGCTTAGTGGACTGAAAGCAATTGCCATCCTTTTCCCCTGTTCCCTATCACTATGAATGCACTGAATATTCCTCGGTCCAGGAGCTGAAGCCCAAACCCAGCTCCTCATAAGCTAAAGACACACTATGAAATAGGAATTCCCACCCTGGGCTCCCACTTTGTTCTTAGGAAAGGCACTTTCACCATAGCATTACACATTCATCTTTAGGAGATAACTTGCAGACTAGCTCAGACGACGTGCAATAACTGCTCCAAACCCGCACTGGGTGTTATTTGCTTCCAGCTCCTGTATTTAGGACATCACTGTGAAGACTGCCTCTACCAATTACTGAACGTGCAGCTGTAGGAGCAGCTGGTCTTAAAGCTTTCTTTGCTCTGGTTTTGACAAGGAGTAACTGTTAACGAGAGGAGACTAAAACATTAATTGCGATTTGACTGTGATAAGAAGTCTATGCATTCAGAGAAATATTTTTGTATATTTTATGCAGTTTGATAAACTCTAAGGCACACTACTTCAGGGTTATTTCCTTTTGCTTTCTTTGAACAATAAACTTGTTAACAACAACTGAAACAAACTACAGAAGTCTCTGTTCTTCCAACCGCTGCTGTTAGTGCTATAGACCTGCACTGCACTGGGCTCCATGAAGCAGGGATGTTTCCCTGCCCAGGTCCCTGGCCCAGGGGGAGGGCAGGATAACAGGGGACAGAACCAGTCTGATGTTTCATCACCATTTTGAAAAAGACAATTAAAAAAAAATAATAATCATATAGCAGTATATTTTTAAATGAGAAATAAAAGTGGTGTCAGGATGCCAAACCACAGAACAACTGAACATCCAATTAATAGACTAAGCTTGAAGACACAAGCAGATTTATTAGGAAAGAAAAACTTATTTAATACTAAATGTTAATGACAGAGACCATCAAATTTGTAACAGAAATTCAAAGATACTTTATTTCCATTTTTCATATATCAAGAAGCTAGGAATACCTTAGTTGTAAAAATGGGATTCGTTTTAGTTCGATTCACACAAATACTAAACATTTATTTTTGTGTTTTAAAGTCCAAGAATGAAAACTTGCAATTAAACACTGAGCAAGCCATGTGTTCAGGTTATGTTGGTTTCTTATCTTAAAAAGACTTAAAGGAGAAAAAAAAAAAAAAAGATACAGGACTTATATTCTCAGTAGCATATATGCTATCA